>NC_141667.1:155315431-155940431 GCF_028749965.1 Puma concolor
TCTATCCTCGCATCCTAATCTTGTTTACCCAAACTCGGGTGTGAGCACCCTATGGCTTTGTATTTCTTTATGCCTTGTTAACCCATTGGTATAAGCCCAGGGAGTTCTAAGCTTATTCCCCACAGTTCCTGTTTTTGTTTCTTTGTTTTTCTTGGTTCTTCTAGTTTTGTATTTGAGAACCATCATAATAAGCTCCTGGTTCTTCCTTTGCTTTTGGGTGGCCTGAAGAGTAATTCTGCAAAGACATAAAAGGAGGCATAGTAAAAGCATTCTACTTCTCAGAGTTATTCAGAATTTGAGATGGGTGCTAGCCATAAGTGAGAAAAGATTTAGGTCACACCACATTTCCCAGGAATCAGCCCATTCATTTTTAAGCTGATCCTCTGCATATTGTAGCTGTTGGCTCAATGTCATATCTAAATTTCTATATTGTCGAGAGGTGGGAAGAAAAGACACTGCGAAGGTGTGTCTGGACAGCATCCCAAGACTGGGAATGATTATAAGGAATTCCAGTCATGCAAATATGCTGGTAGTTAGGGTCACAGGGCAGTTTAGAGTGGAGAAACAAAGCCTCCTGTTCCTTTCTAATAAATTACACTGTAGCCTCAAGAGCCTTGAGGGCAGCCAAGACTTGTTTATCAATGGAGATCTGGCTTAATAAATTCTGTGGTAGTGTTGACCATAAATTTATTAAGGACATTGGCTGTCTGGATAGTATGATGTAAGCTGACTCAAGATGCAGAGGCAGAGGCGATAATGCCTACTGCTGCTGCTAGGATGCCCATGATTAACAGGCCAATTTTTTTTTTCCATACAGCAGAGTGCCAGTGTTGAATAAGCTTGGAACAAGCACCTAGTCCTGATGGATGCATATAGATATCAGAGCTATTAATAGGAACCCAGGCTGAGACGCGCTAAGTACTGATAAGGAGAAGATATTTAATTGGATGATATTATTATTACTTACACAAGACACAAACCAGCCTTGGGAAGTAAAGATATTATAATTATTTCCAAGTTGCCAGATCTGTAAGGTGGAGGTAGCAAAGAGAATGTAGAGAGAAGGGACACAAATAGCGGTCCATTGTACAGGGAGGCCCAAGTTAGGTTAACATGCCATTTTACATAAATTTCACCGTGGCTAATAGTACAAGTGAAGAGGGGAAGACCTAGCGTCCAAAGATTAACAAGACAAGATTCTTTAATTTTACTTTATAAGCAGAAATTATAGGGTCAGACAAACCTCCATCTTTTCAAAAAATACTCTCCTTACTAAACTGGTAAAAGGATATGGTCTTATTAGAATATATTGTTTCAAGATGTCCTCTAGGACCCATGTCAATAATAATCCAATTTCCCCAGTAAAGATTATGATCAGTCTCTCCATAGCAGTTTGTCTGAGGAATAATGTTCCAGGGGTGGTCTGAATATTTGAGACTAGAGCAAGCTACAACATCAGGAGTGTGAGATATGTTTTTTGTTGAGGTATACCAAAACTTGCAGCTGAGAAAAAAGTAATATTGTCTGGGCTTGTAGAGGTTTAGGGCTGTACATGTAAAAGCTAGTTGGTTTTTAGTTTAAGGAAAGCAGATAAGTTGTTGAGTTTAGAAACACACATAGGAGGTGCTGAAGTAAGCCACCATTGAGGTCTTAGCATATAAAGCCAATGCTTTTGTTCAGCTTGGAAGGGAGGGTTAAGATTGGCTCCTCCCATGAACTCAGTGTCATTTTTGCTAATAGGAATATCCTGGCCTAGGAGTGTTAGGCTATCAAATATAGGTGGGTTAAGGAGATGAGCCCAATATGAATATGGAGCTTGGCATGGACAAAAGAGGGCAAGGAGTATCATCAGAGTTACCCATATTGAATTTCTGTCAATGATGGAGATCATGGCTATCAGGTGCGAGTCAGGGGTGTATGCAGTACCATTGTGTTGTAAGAGGATGCTGGCCTGTTTAGACAGGTGTTTAAGGCTGCCCCATATTATATCAGGAGCAAGGACTTGCTTGGAGTGGTTTCAGGATGAGGAGTCCATGAAGAGGCTTCTTCCATCTTGAAGAAGAGGGCCAGTGACTGCTCACTCAGTCATTCTCTGGAAGTCTTGGTTCATTGGAACATATCCTAGGGGTCTCCACCCTGCCACAGTATGGCTTCACCAACTGACAGGGGATCCACAGTGGTTCGGAATCTGAAAGAACACAAACATACCCTCAACTCCAGGTGAGAATTTTAGTGGGCCCAGACCATGTGCACCCCCCTTCAGGGGTCTTGTACAACACCATAGGGTGAGAGGGCTTATCTTATTTTGAAGAATATCACTCAGCTACAGTTAGTCCTTGAGGATTAAGATTTTTAAAGTTAAGAGTAATCATAGTATAATTAAGCAGGAGCTGAGGTTTTAATGCAAACAACCAGGGGTATCTCCCCCTTTTTGTTTTATGTAACATGTTTTTGAGCATAATATATGCTCATTTTAAAATTGTTTCGCTTTGTGGATTATAAGGAATAGGTAATTCTAACCAAGGTTTAAGTAAAGCAACTTAAAAGGATGTGTTGTCTTGTTGTTTTACCCTTTTAATTAAAATTATATTCATTTTCTTATTTACTTATTTATTTATCGCCATTAACAAAAATGTATTTTTTCTCTGGTTGTCATAGGATGCATTCATTTTATTTAAGCTCAACAGTAACTTACTTATTGATCATTGGCAATTGAAGGAGGGGGCTAAAGGGCCAAAGTCAAGGTCTATCCCCCTGTTTTCTCAACAATGCCCACATAAATATGTTTCATCCATGTGGACATCCATTTGTGGCATACAATGGACTAAGTTTAGTAAAATGGCTCCCATGTATCTTAGTAAAAACTCTTCATATATCATCCATCCCTCACATGCCATAGGCACCCATTCCTCTGCTAAACAGGAACAACACAAATGTGGAAGACTGAGGCTGGCAACCTCATTTTGATGAGTATTGTCATTATTTTACCAGCCTTTGGAAAAAAAGGAGGCGGAATTATAATTGTAACCCTGTGTACTTTTAAAATCCATTTGTTTTAACCTTAGTCCTTCCTGTCCATACATAAAATTTATTTTTAAAGATTTTTCTTTACAAACATTCTACAACTTTTCTTTGCATTTAGATTTTGTCCCAAGACACTTTTCTCCAAGTAACCAGTCTCATTTAGGACAAAATTACTTTCTTTTACCTTCAACAAAAATATAGTTCCATTTCTTATATTTTTCTTTCATATCTCCTAATTTTCTAGATACAGAGTTGCTTTTCTTATTTTTATCAGTTTTAACTACATTTAGCAGAATTTTAACTGTTAGAAACCTTAGTCTCTACTGAAAACTAAGAAGTGATCAATTGTGAATTGTCTGTTACATCAGAAAAAAAATAGGTGGTAAACTTATGAATCATTTAAACATAAAGCATGAATTTAAACATTTATTTATTTATTTATTTATTTATTTATTTATTTTAAGAAGTCAGAAACATAAATCCATGTTTAGTAGGCAAAGCTTTATCATTCCATTTGATTTGAAAGAGATCTACATGTCCAATGAACTCAATTCAATTTATCATTTATTTAAAATGTTAAAGGTTTAGGTCACCAAAGACACTGAAAGCTATCTTAACAATTACCTATGAAAACTATGAGGCAAACAAAGTTAACCATTATTTTAAGTTATCCTTTTGTTAATAAATTGGAAGAGAGATAACATGAGCTTATTTGAACTTAAGTAAACCTTAGTAGAATAAAGTTTTATAATTTGAAAGACATGCCTATATTAATAATATTTCATCTATGTCCCCTTAAAAGTTTACCACTGTTAATATTTTCCCATGGAACCAGTGAAGAAATCTAAAATTTAAGGGGGTATTTTTTTTTTTTTTTTTTTTTTTTGCTTTTTGATAGCCTGGGGAGAAGGAGTTGATGACCTCTGAGGTATTGAAGAGATGAGCAGATACCAATTTTTGTTTTGTTTTGTTTTCCATTAGTGTAATTAAGCAGTATATGTCAGGCCAGAGAAGACTGGGAAGTTCCCAGAAACAAAAGGAGTTTTGGCAGCTGCTTAGGAATATTCCTTAAAATCTCCATTCCAAGGTACACTAGGCAGAGACAATTGGCTCTATTCATCATAGTCTTTAATTCAGGAAATGAATGAGAGAGAGGCCCTTAGATATAATTAGAGTAACCAGAAAGCATAGGGAGAAACGGTGAGAGAGAGGGGAAGAGTTAGAGTCTCCTATATTAGGGATAGCCTGTGTAAAATACACGGCACTATTTCAGCGCATTGCTTTACTGACAATAATTGGAGCTGGGCTTGCTACCTTGGTTGGGAATACTGCCTCGTGTCAGACAATTGTTCAAAAGACACCAGAATAGCAGCAGCAAAGTTCTGCATAGCACAAGCCACACAAGCATCATGAAATTCCTGAGCAAAGACAGCATATTGGGCCGGAATCAGGATGATTTTCATGAGACAGCCCCAGCAACAGACACACTTGGAATAAGTGCCACAAATAGTTTCCAAAATACCTATCGTAAAAGGGATATGAAGGCGGTAGAGTTGAACTGCTTTCTGTAATTCCTTTACTGTTTGGAAGGGCAAGCTTTCATGGACATATTGTCCATTTTGCCTCACAACAGGAAACAGCCGGGATTCACAGGCCTTATGGACTTCTTTAAGGCACTTTTGCATTGGGGTAAGGACCTTATCAGAGTCGGTTGATGAAGTTTTTTGAGGCTCGATGTCGTCCCACCCTTTGGGGGGAGGAGGAGTATCTGTTGGCTGTAAAAGTGCCAGAGGCACAGCCTGATTATAGCTGGACCAAGGTTTTCCATTCATCTTAGATAACTCTATATCTTCATATACGTTGTCTGAGCTCAAGGGGAGAAGGCAGTGCAGATGACGGACCAAGTGAGGTTTACTTCAGGGGGGCATTATCCCCTTAAGAATACCTGGCCTTTAATATTTTCCCTAGTCATTCCCACACATCAAAATCATAAGTTCCTGGTTTGTGGAACCAAGGGCAATTTTGTTGGACAGCCAGCAATAATTTAAGTAGAGCCTTATAGTTTGAGTCATCCTTGCTGTCTCTCCTAGTGACTGAAGAATTCAAATATAGAGCTTTTGTTCAGGGGCTAGAGAGTCAAGAGCTAGGGAGTTTCCTATGGAAGATCTTTCAGAGAGTTCTGCAACAGAGAATCCTAATATAGTTTCACTTTATCTCTTACCTCAGCAGGTAGAGACTATACCAGACATGTTTTTTTTTTTTTTCTTGGAGCTTCTTTTTTTTTTTTTTTTTAATTTTTAATGTTTCTTTATTTTTGAGAGAGAGAGAGAGAGAGAGATAAAGAGAGAGAGCAGTGGAGGGGCATAGAGAGAGGGAGACACAGAATCCCAAGCAGGCTCCAGGCTCTGAGATGTCAGCACAGAGCCTAATGTGGGACTTGAACCACAAACTGTGAGATCATGAACTGAGCTGAAGTCTGATGCTTAACTGACTGAGCCACCCAGGTTCCCCTTTTTCTTGGAGTTTCTTACCTGTTTCATGGCATCCTACACTCCTTGTGTCTCACCTCCTGACCATGTTGGCTCCTTGCCCACATTGGCCAGTAGTCCCCCTTTCCTTCTATCATGTTGGGATCACCATCTGTCATAGGTTCTAAGTGTAACATTCTCTCTTAGCCAGCAAGAGAGCGGGGTGAAGGATGAAAACCGAGAGATAGATAATGTCCTGGAAAAGACAAGAGCCCCAAATAAGGGTCCTTGCTCCATTTTCATTAGGATCAAGAGGCTTACAAACATGTTGATGGATGTGCACAAAGAGACAAGGAAACTGAACATTAACTTGGAGACGTGAGGGAAAGGGACTGGAAGGTATTCAGGGTTAGGGGTTTGCGTTAATACAAAACAAAATCCTGGTTTCAGGAAGTCAGGTGGTTGGTTGTTTACAGCAGACATGAGGCACCACCTCTGTTTATCTTAGTTAGCTTAGGGGATGAGACAGGTAGGACATGTGATCTCAGGGTTAACAAGGCACCTTTTCTCTTGTTAATCACCTATGCTCTGGGTAGCTTCATCCACAGTGCAGCGCAGTGGTCTATAGCCCAATTTACCTGTTTACCTAACTTGGTGCTTCCCTGCTGTGGAAGCAGCTTTCTGCTACAGTACTAAAGGGGAGTGTTTTTGCTCTGAACACCTAATCTTACTTACCTCATATATATTTGTATTGTGGGCCTTTGCCCCCCTCTCTATTCTGGGTGTTTTTGCACCCCCTCTCTATTATGGATGCCTTTGCACACCACTCTCTCTCTTGGGGACCTAATCCTGTTTATCCAAACTCGGGTGTGAGAATCCTATGGCTTTGTACTTCTTTATGCCTTTTTAACCCATTGGTGTAAGCCCAGGGAATTTCTAAGCTTATTCCCCACATTCCTACAATGGTCATATCTATAATATTTAATGTAAGAGAAATAATGATTGAAACTGTTTCAAAACTTTCAAATGAGATGGTAATACTTGTTACAGAGTTGTGCTTTGGAGACACTTGATGGAGGGCAGCTCAGAACTACTAAATACCCAAGAGATCACACTCTTCTCTGGAGAATATCACCCTCGGTGGTGCTGGAGGGTCATGACTCAGACCTCTCTGAATCATGGTGCAGGTTCTCAAACTCTGTTAAGTATCTCTACTGGGTCAAAGTTGTATTTATTTATTATCCAGCTGCATAGCACTTGGATCACACACACAAAATACATAGTTTCCAAATTCCATCTGTCATGTGCTGAACCACCTTCACAGAGCAATGAAATGTCAGAATTTTTAGTTTCACTCTCTAACTTACTTGTGTTTCCTTCTTAAAGGTAAACTCCAGGAAGAATATGGTAAGTCATTACTTCCTTGTGTTTATTGGATTGATCTCAATATCAAAAGATAAGATTTGTTAAAAAGAATATTTAGGAGAAAAACATTTGGTAAAGATAGAAGGAAATTAATACTGATTACGAATTTGGGGTTGTGCATTTCCTTATCTTTGTCTTCATTAGGTTAAGTTTCCATGAGCTCTGTTGGATCATTGGGTGTATAATACCAAGGAGTTTGCAAGTATTGCTTTGATTCTACAGAGAGGAGAAGCTGGTTAATACCTGGGCAAAATAGAAAAGGAAGGTCTGCAGTAACCCACCAGAAATCCTGAACAGGCACATGGTGCTACATTTCAATGCAGAGCACAACCTGGTCCACCATCCAAATCTCTACTAATGTTACCTATTCTCATTTTTTGTTGGCTAGTTTCCAGCATACATTGAACTTGCCAATCCATGTCATTGAAACCGAGAAAAGCAAGTTTGTGTCAAATGCAAGTGTAGAATCTTTTTTTCTCTTCTGCATTTTCAAAACATCCTCATGTTTTGAGGATTCTTTCTAGCCTCCTCTGACCCCCTCACATTTTAAATCTTTCCTCATGGGCTACAGACGAGTTTCCAAGGTATGGATGGGTGTTTGTATTATCATCAGTGTATGCTCTCTCTGAAGTGTCGGGGAAAATTCATGTCTTTCAATGCAAGGAATTCTTCTTGGCATGAGTGATGAAGACTGATTCACTGTAACAGGTTATTCCTGACTCTGGATATATTCCTCTCTCAAAGGCTCGCTCATCCTGTCCCAGTCTCTTGAAGTACAGATCCCATGTGTAATCTGGATGAACTTTTCTTAGGGAATATCCTATCATGAGCTCCACACAATCAACAGATGGAGGGACATAGACTGACTTAGTTCTTGTAGAAAGGAAACTGTAGACAATGGAATTATGAGCATATTTCATGATACTCCAGAGTCCCTTAGAAAAAGTCTGTTTGAGATGACGGACACAAGTCCTGCTTCTTTTTCCTCTTCTCCAGCTCTTATTTTTACATATTGCTTAATATTGTACCAAGTCAGAGGTTGAAAGATTTTAGTAAAGTCTATTTCTTTAGAAATTCTTCTATATATACTTTGTTGAATATTATATATTTTGTTTTTACACAGATCTCTTAACTGAACAGAAAGGTGAGTAGTATTTGTATATATTTTAGAGGCAAACATCATAGAAAAATATATTCGATCAACTAAAATTTAGCAAACGATTTCTATATCATAAACTATCAATTCTTTCAATTGGTCTCCCTGTATAACATTAGTTAGTTATCAGTTGAAACTAATTTGTTTCTGGTAATGTTATAAATCATAGGTTGTGTAACCAATTTTCATTTAAATACAGTCACACTGTGGCATTTTTGTTGAAATATTTTATCTGTTTATTACATATTTGTTTTTAAGGCCCGAAGAAAGTATTCAGATATTCCTTTATGATTTTTTCTACTATGACTTCCAAAATGCATAACCATACCTGAATTTTGATCGTCAACTTGGTTTCTGCTAATTCCTAACTTCTTTATAATTAAATATTTATTGATGCTAATTAGCACTTTATGTGATAAGACCACAACCAAATATATAACAATCAAATTTTCGCTCTTTAAAAAAGATTTACATTTTTCCGTGTTATATGTAAAATTGTTAAATATGATCTTCATATGTTTTGATATTCTGTATCCAGGTTGTTTTGTTCGTTTTGATTTTTTTTGTAACACTTGGCCTTTTTATTTAAGAGAAACTCGACTTTGTTACTTAAAAAAATAATTTTTTAATGTTCATTTTATTTATTTTGAGAGAAAGATTGAAAGAGCAGGGGAGGGGCAGAGAAAGAGGGATAGGAAGGATCTCAAGCAGGCTCTGTGCTGTCAGTGCAGAGCTATGGGAACTCTAACTCAGGGACCATGAGATCATGTCCTGAGCTGAAGTCAAGAGTCAGATGATCAAGTGACTGAGCTACCAAGGTGCCCTAGGCGCATGTTTCTTAGTGATTTTATCTTTGTGCCTTTGCACTTGTTTTTCTCTATTCCTGAAATACTTTATTTCTGTGCTCATGTCACAATTAACTCTGCTTTCCCTGTGGGAACTTGGTGAATGATCACGACCACAGAGAGGGATCTGAGTACTCTATGGAATCCCACAGCCATGCAGTCTCTCATTATTGCTTAGCATGGTGCTTTGTGCATGTGACAGGTCAGAGTTCTGTGTCCTCCTTTACTGAGGGAGCCTGATCCGTGCAGAGCTAAGGGCAGCCAGTCCACAAATATCTGTTGAGTGGAAGAAATGATTTTTATTCATATTTTTTGTCGTTTTCTGTTTGTTTTCCTCCTTGGTTTTCTAGATTATGTAGGAAAGGAGAACAATATTTCCATTGCTATCCTGTTCGATGGCTTAAAGATCACATAACACCTAAATTACAGAATCACATAGGTGAAAATTAATCTCTTACATTGGCTTCATCTCATAGTGGTCTGAAACTCACGTCTTTGGACATACAACTCTGGGTCAGGTGAGGCAAGGTGAAGAATCTTTTCTTCACATTTCTGGCAGCTATGCCAGAAATGGGCTTGCCCAGGAGACTTCCAGTTAGGATCTATGTGACCTCAGGACAACCATGTGGAGTGTGGATTTCATACCCTATGTGTGGATATAAATGGGGTGGGAGTTGGGAGGTAGCAACTTGATGAATACAGCAAAATCCTCCTTAAATGAAAGAGGCAGTATTTGAGCATTTAAGCACACAGATGACCCTCATGTGAGACCAATTTTTCTCCTTCGCTCCACCAACCCACACTCCTATACTCAGTTATCTTTCTTGGAGGATCCACAAGCTTCATGGGAAGTGAGAGGCAGTAGCAGACCTGAGGCAGAAGTGGCAAGGGACATTGCATGGCCTGGACAGTTAAATATTCAAAATATGCATCAGAAAAATAATTTGGCATAGTTTATTTGCAAGGATAATGGTGACATTTAATGAGATTTGTACCTTGCTTGAACTTAATGATTTCCAAGTTATTCTACCAACCAGTTTTAAAGGCACATAGAACTATGTGTAGTATAGTCATATTTGGTCAAATGTTTAATAAATATCTATTGTGAAATTGCACTTATTTCAATGAATGAGGTACTTTCCAGGAAACATACTATACTATTGCTTACTTAAGACACTTCCTGGGGCACCTGGGTGGCTCAAATCCCTTGGGTGTCTAACATCGGCTCAGGTCCTGATCACAGGCTTTGTGAGTGGGAGCCCTGATTCAAGCTCTGTACTGACAGGTTGGACCCTGTAGCCTGCTTCAGATTCTGTCTCCCTCTCACTCTGCTCCTTTGCTCTCTCTCTCTCTCTCTCTCTCTCTCTCTCTGTCTCTTTCTCTCAAAAATAAATAAACATTAATTATAAAAAATAAAGAAACTTCTCAAAACAGGGCTAAGGAAGACATTTGCTAACTCTTTGAAATAATAAAAAAAGAGAGAGAGAGAGAGTGTTATGACGTGTTTGAGGGTAAAATCCATAGGAATTGCATTTCATCTTAAGTATGCTGCCATGTAGAGTTTATTCTGGAGGACAAATCAGCAATAATTTAATAATTTCAGATTAATTTAAGATACAGTTGGTAGGTTTCCACGCCTGTATGACTAAACAGCCTGTGGTTTGGAACATTTTAAGATGTGTATCAGGAAAACACCTACTTATTGTCAAAACTCCAAAACAGCTGTCTTGAGTTTATTTGGTTCGCATTAAGGATTCATTACTTGAGCTGAGTATGCTAAAGACTCCACCTTCTTAATGCAAGGTAAGTAAAACATACCGTCATTCTGAGGAAATCATCCGTTCTCACTTATTTTTTTTTCTTTTTTACTTTTTTTTATTCTTCATTTTCTGCTTATCAGCTTCCCGATACTAGAAATGATCCCGTGCTAAAATGCAGTCCGTAAGGCCACTTTAACACTACCGTCTTATCTTGGAAAGGATGGATGCAATTTTTAGGTCCTTAGCACCTATTTTCTCAAATTTCAGACCTCATCTAAAAGAGACTTTTTTTATTTTATTTATTTTTTTTATTTATATATGAAATTTATTGTCAAATTGGTTTCCATACAACACCCAGTGCTCATCCCAAAAGGTGCCCTCCTCAATACCCATCACCCACTCTCTCCTCCCTCCCACCCCCCATCAACCCTTAGTTTGTTCTCAGTTCTCAACAGTCTCTTATGCTTTGGCTCTCTCCCACTCTAACCTCTTTTTTTTTTTTTTTCCTTCCCCTCCCCCATGGGTTCCTGTTAAGTTTCTCAGGATCCACATAAGAGTGAAACCATATGGTATCTGTCTTTCTCTGTATGGCTTATTACACTTAGCATCACACTCTCCAGTTCCATCCACGTTGCTACAAAAGGCCATATTTCATTTTTTCTCATTGCCACGTAGTATTCCATTGTGTATATAAACCACAATTTCTTTATCCATTCATCAGTTGATGGACATTTAGGCTCTTTCCATAATTTGGCTATTGTTGAGAGTGCTGCTATGAACATTGGGGTACAAGTGCCCCTATGCATCAGTACTCCTGTGTCCCTTGGATAAATTCCTAGCAGTGCTATTGCTGGGTCATAGGGTAGGTCTATTTTTTTTTTTTTAATATATGAAATTTATTGTCAAATTGGTTTCTATACAACACCCAGTGCTCATCCCAAAACGTGCCCTCCTCAGTACCCATCACCCACCCTCTCCTCCCTCCCACCCCCCATCAACCCTTAGTTTGTTCTCAGTTCTCAACAGTCTCTTATGCTTTGGCTCTCTCCCACTCTAACCTCTTTTTTTTTTTTTTTTTTTTGTTCCCCTCCCCCATGGGTTTTTCTTAAGTTTCTCAGGATTCACATAAGAGTGAAACCGTATGGTATCTGTCTTTCTCTGTATGGCTTATTTCACTTAGCATCACACTCTCCAGTTCCATCCACGTTGCTACAAAAGGCCATATTTCATTTTTTCTCATTGCCACATAGTACTCCATTGTGTATATAAACCACAATTTCTTTATCCATTCATCAGTTGATGGACATTTAGGCTCTTTCCATAATTTGGCTATTGTTGAGAGTGCTGCTATGAACATTGGGGTACAAGTGCCCCTATGCATCAGTACTCCTGTGTCCCTTGGATAAATTCCTAGCAGTGCTATTGCTGGGTCATAGGGTAGGTCTATTTTTAATTTTCTGAGGAACCTCCACACTGCTTTCCAGAGCGGCTGCACCAATTTGCATTCCCACCAACAGTGCAAGAGGGTTCCCGTTTCTCCACCTCCTCTCCAGCATCTATAGTCTCCTGATTTGTTCATTTTGGCCACTCTGACTGGCGTGAGGTGATACCTGAGTGTGGTTTTGATTTGTATTTCCCTGATAAGGAGCGACGCTGAACATCTTTTCATGTGCCTGTTGGCCATCCGGATGTCTTCTTTAGAGAAGTGTCTATTCATGTTTTCTGCCCATTTCTTCACTGGGTTATTTGCTTTTCGGGTGTGGAGTTTGGTGAGCTCTTTATAGATTTTGGATACTAGCCCTTTGTCCGATATGTCATTTGCAAATATCTTTTCCCATTCCGTTGGTTGCCTTTTAGTTTTGTTGGTTGTTTCCTTTGCTGTGCAGAAGCTTTTTATCTAAAAGAGACTTTTTTTTAATATCCTCTCTTGTATCTATATAAATGCATTTACAAGTCAAATAATATATTTTTTAATTTTGTGTTATTTTAGTATTGTTATCAATTATTATTATTATTCAGTAAATACGTATCTCTTTCTATGTCAGAGAAATATACTGGATCGTCAAGTTTCTGGGTGTCTGTTTTCAAATGTGGACCAAGTTCTGGGGCAGATTTTCCATGAATAGGGATAGGAAGACACTTTCTAACATACTTTTTTGTTTGTTTCTTTCTTTATGTATGGAAAATAGAAGAAGAGAACGGTAAGTTGATATTTAGTTTTCAACATTCCACACTTGAAGTTTTTTTTCATTTTAATAAAACAACAAAATTCAGACATTCCATTTATGGCCCAGACATGTTTCAAAGCAACTAAAATGTATTTCTGCTACTTTTGTAAAAGTGAACATAAGTATTCGTAAGACAAGGAATGATGTAGGCCTAAATGGAGAAGAACAAGATGCATCACCTGGTGGTGCTGAGGGCCGGGACTCAGGTCTTATATCTGCCTCATTCAGTGAGGACAGTCAGCTTTTGTGCATATAATAATTAACCATCTATTGTATACTCAGTGCTTGAGAAACACTGAGGAGAAAAGATTCTCTTTCATCATTGAAGTTGCTGTCTTACAACAGATGCAAATTCCACATTCAAATAATAAAGGAAAAACAAATATTCTAAGAGTGTTATGGAAGAGGATTCATGATGCTCTGAACACATACAATGGTGAGATTGGACTTATTCATAAGGTTGTGGATTTGCTGAAAAGCAACAATGAGGATGAGGCTAGTTATATTGAAAGGGACAGGTAGGTAGGTCAAAGAGAAAACTGGTATGTGTAAAGCACAAAGCACAATATGCTTATACTTTTCAGAGTAGAGATCATGCACCTCTTTGGTTAGGTTAATTCCTAGTTATCTAATGGTTTCTGGTGTAATTATAAATAAGACTGATCCCTTACTTTCTTTTTCTGCTGGTTCATTGTTGGTGTATGAGGAATCTAAATAGAATTCTGCACATTGATTGTGTATCCTGTGACTGTACTAGATTTCTGTATCATTTCTAGAAATTCTTTTGTGAAATCTTTTGGATTTTCTATAACATGTCATTTGCAAGTAGTAGAAGTTTGACTTCTTCTCTATCCATGTGGATGCTTTTTATTTCTTTGTATTGTCTGTTTGCTGAGGCTCAGATTTCCAGTATGATGTCAAGTAATAGGGGTGAGAGTGGATATCTATGTTTGTTTGTCTGTCTGTCTGTTTGTTTTTTTTTTTTTCTGACAAATCTTTCAGCGGTTCCCCATTGAGGATGATATTAAGTGTTGGTCTTTCACATATGGTTATTATTTTGTTGATGTAAATTCTATCCCTATTTTGTGGAGGACTTTTAATTATTATTATTTATTAGTAGTAGTAGTACTTTTTAAATCAAGAATTGACACCTGGGTTGCCTGAGTGGCTCAGTCACCTGACAGTCTGAATTTTGGTTTCAGGATGTTTTATGATCCCAGGGTCCTAAGATCAAGACGCACATCAGACTCAGTGCTGAGGATGGAGTTGTTTAAGATCATCTCTCTTGCCCTCTCTCTATATATCCCCCTTGCTTATGCTTGTGCTCTCCAACAATTAAGTAAATGTAAAAAAAAAAAAAAAGAATTGATGCTGTACTATGTTAAATGCTTTATCTGCAGCTATTGACAGAATCATATAGTTTTTCTTCATTCTTTTTTTGAGGTGATGTAACACATTGACTGATTTGGGAATAGTGCACCACCCTTGCAGCACAGGAATAAATCCCACTTGGGCTTGGATAATGACTGTATGAATGTACTGTTTGATTCAGTTTGCTGGTGTTCCCTTGAGAATTTTTGCATTCATGTTCATTAGGGATATTGGCCTGTAGTTCTCTCTTTTTATTGGATTCTTTGTCTGATTTTGGTATCAGGGTAATGCTGACCTCATAGAATGAATTTGAAAGTCTTCCTTCAATTTCCGATTTTTGGAATAGTCTGAGAAGAATAGGTATTAATTCTTCTTTAACTGATTTATAGATTTTCCCTGTCAAGCAGTCAGGTCCTGGACTTTTGTTTGTGGGTAGAGTTTTGATTAGGAATTTAATGTCATTGCTGGTTATTGGTCTGCTCAAGTTTTCTCTTTCTTTCTGTTTCTGTTATGGTACGTTATATGTTTCTAGAAGTTTTTCCATTTCGTACTTTTTGTCCAAATTGTTGTCATATATTTTTTATACTATGTTCTTATCATTGTTTATATTTCTGTAGTGTTGTTTGATATTTCTCATCTCTCCTTTGTCATTTCATTTACTTGTGTCCTTTCTCTTACCTTTCTGATAAGTCTGGCAGGTGTTTATTAATTTTATTCTTATTTTTTTACATCCTGCTCCTGGTTTAATTGATCATTTCTACTATTTTGTTTGTTTGCTTGTTTCAGTATCTTTTATTTCTGTTTGAATCTTCATTGTAACTTTCCTTCGGTAGGTTTTAGGCTTTGTTTTTTATTCTTTCTCTGGCTTTCATTTAAGGTTAGGTTTTTTGTTTGAGGTGTTTCCTGCTTCTTGAGGTAGGTATTGTTCTCTACTTTCTTTGGGACCACTTCAGCTGTATTCCTAAAGCTGTGGACCATTGTGTTTTCATTTTCATTTCTTTGCATGTATTTTTATTTCTCTTCATTTCCCATTCATTCTTTAAAACCACGTTCTTTAACCTCCTTATATTTGTGGTCTTTCTAATGTGTGTGTGTGTGTGTGTGTGTGTGTGTGTGTGTGTGTGTGTTTACTTCAAGTTTCATAGCATTGGGGTGATAAAAGATGCACAGAGTGATCTGACTCATTTCATCTCAGTGAGGCCTGAGATGTTATCTATTCTGGAGAATGTCCCTAGTGCAATTTAAAAAAATGGACTATCTCAAAATAAAGGCTTTTTTCTTTCCCCCAAGCAAAGAACACCATTAAAAGAATGAAAACCTAGTGACAGGGAATAGAAAATTTCAATCATAAATGTGTTAAGGGACTAACATCTAAAAATATAATCAAATCATTCAATTCAATATCAAAACCTCAAACAGCCCAATTTAAAAATGTAGAAAATCTATGATTAGATTTTTCAAAAAAATAAATAAATAAACATACATATGGCCCACAGTCCCATGAAAATATTTTAACCTGTAGAAGTTTTAGTTTGACTCTGTAACTTATTTGTGTTTTTTTCTTCTTAAAGGTAAACTCCAGGAAAAATATGGTAAGTCATTTATTACCTCCTTATATTTATCAGATTTATCACAGTATCTAGAGCTCAGGGGTTTCTTCTTCTTGAAGCATAGATTTCCAAGGAAAACAGTCAGTAAAAATAGAAGGAAATAAATACCAATTAGGAATCTGGGATTGTGTATTCCCTTCCCCTTTGTCTTCATTAGCTTGTTCACGTGTCCATGACCTCTGTTGGGTCATTGTGCTTATAAACCCTTGAGGTTTGCCAATGTATCTTTGATTCTACAGAGAGGACACGCTGGTTAATACCTGGGCAAAGTAGAAAAGCAAGGTCTGCCGCAAACCCACCAGGAATCCTGAACAAGCACATGGCACTACATTTCAAAGCAGAGCACAGCCTGGTCCACCATCCAAATGTCTACTAAAGTTAGCTATTCTCACTTTTTGTTGGTTAGATTGCAGTGTACCTTTTACTTGCCAATCTGCTTTCATTGGAATTGAGAAAAGGGAGCTTGTGTCAAATGCACCTGTGGAACTTTCTTCTCTTCTGCATTTTCAAAACATCCTCATGTATTGAGGATTCTTTCTAGCCTCCTGACCCCCTCACATTTTAAAATCTTTTCTCATGTGCTGCAGATGAGTTTCCAAGGTATGAATTGGTGTTTGTATTACCGTCAGTGTATGCCCCCTTTAAAGTGTCCGGGAAAAAGTACGTCTCTCTATGCAAAGAATTCTTCTTGGCATGAGCGATGAAGACTGAGTCACTGTTTCAGGTTATTCCTGACTCTGGATATATTCCGCACCCAAAGGCTCATGGATCCTGTCCCAGTCTCTTGAAGCACAGATCCCATGTGTAATCTCGATGAACTTTTTTGGGGGAATATCCTGTCATGAGCTCCACACAATCAACAGGTGGAGGGGCATGGACTGATTTGTTTCTTATACACAACACCTGCTTCTTTTTCCCTCTTCTCTAGCTCTTATTTTCACCTATTGCTAAATATCATACCAAGTCAGGCAAGAAAGACTTGAGTAAAATCTGTTTCTTTAGAAATTCTTCCATACATGCTTTATTGGATGCATTATTATTTATTTTGGTTTTACACAGAACTCTTATTTAAACAGAAAGGAGAGTAGTTTTTGTTTCTATTTAGAGGCAAACAGCATGGAAAATATATACTCCATCAACTAAAATTTAGCAAACGATTTCCATATCATAAACATTTTGTTCAACTGGCCTACTTCTATAAGATTAGCTATCAGTTGAAACTATGTTGTATTTGGAAACACTATAAATTATAGGCTGTGAAACCAATTGTCATTTAAACAAAGTCACACTGTGGCATCTTTGTTGAAAGATTTCACCTGTGTTTAAATATTTGTTTTTAAGGTCCCAGGAAAGTATTCAGATATTCGTTTATGATGTTTTCTACTATGACTTCTATAATGCATGTCCATATCTCAATTTTGAACTTCTCCTGGGTTTCTGCTAATTCTTGACTTCTTTGTTATTAAATAGTTATTAATGGTAACTTGTACATTCTATGGTAAGATGCCAACCAAAATATCACAGTCTAGTTTTGGTTCGTTGAAAGTCTTTACATTTTTCTGCATTATATGTCAAACTGTTAAATATGATTTGCATAAGCTTTGATATTCTGTATCCATATTTTATGTTTTTGTTTTGATTTTTTTATTTTTTTTTTTTTACCTTTTGACCTTGTTACTTAAGAGAGCGTTAGTTTTTTTTTTTTTTTTTAATTTTTTTTAACGTTTATTTATTTTTGAGACAGAGAGAGACAGAGCATGAACGGGGGAGGGTCAGAGAGAGAGAGGGAGACACAGAATCTGAAACAGGCTCCAGGCTCTGAGCGGTCAGCACAGAGCCCGATGCGGGGCTCGAACTCATGGACCACGAGATCATGACCTGAGCTGAAGTCGGACGCTTAACCGACTGAGCCACCCAGGCGCCCCAATTTTTTAGTATTCATTTAATTTCATTTGAGAGAAATCATAAGAGAGAAGGGGAGGGGCAGAGAAAGAGGGATAGAACGGATCTCAAGCAGGCTCTGTGCTGTGAGTGCAGAGCTATGGGAACTCTAACTCACAGACCGTGAGATCATGTCCTGAGCTGAAGTCCAGAGTCAGATGCTCAAGTGACTGAGCTACCAAGGTGCCCTAGGCGCATGCTTCTTAGTGATTTTATCTCTGTGTCTTTGTACTTGTTTTTCTCTATTCCTGAAATACTTTATTTCTGTGCTCATGTCACAATTAACTCTGCTTTCCCTGTGGGAACTTGGTGAACGATCACGACCACAGAGAGGGATCTGAGTACTTTATGGAATCCCACAGCCATGAGATCTCTCATTACTGCTTTACATGGTGCTTTGTGCATGTGACAGGTCAGAGTTCTGTGTCCTCCTTTACTGAGGGAGCCTGATCCCTGCAGAGCTAAGGGCGGCCAGTCCACAAATATCTGTTGAGTGGAAGAAATGATTTTTATTCATATTTTTTGTCCTTTTCTGTTTGTTTTCCTCCTTGTTTATCTATATTATATAAGAAAAGAGAACAAGAGTTCTATTGCTATCCTGTTCGATGGCTTAAAGATTACATAATACCTAACTTGTACAGAATCACTTAGGTGAAAATTAATCTCTTACATTGACTTCTTCTCATATTTTTCTGAACCTCATGTCTTTGGACATACACCTCTGGACCAGGTGAAGCAAAGTGAAGAATCCGGTACTGGAGCTGCCAGTAATGGGCTTGCCCAGGAGACTTCCAGTTAGGCTCTACGTGACATCAAGACAACCATGTGGAGGGTGGATTTCTTATCCCATGCAAGGATACAAATGGGGTGGGAGTTGGGAGGGAGGACCTTGACAAACATAGCAAATCTCCCCGCCCCCCATAAAAAAGAGTCAGTATGTGAGCATCTAAGCACACAGATGACCCTAATGTGAGACCAGTTTTTCTCCTTCACTTCCATTAACCCACATTCTGTTCTATACTCAGTTTTCTTTCATGGGGGAACCACAAGCTTCATGGGAAATAAGAGGCAGTAGCAGACCTGAGGCAGAAGTGGCAAGGCACATTTCATAGCCTGGAGAGTTTAGTATTCAAAATATACACGGGAAAAATAATTCTGCAAAGTTTATTTTAAAGGATAATGGTGAGATTTAATGAGGTTTGTACCTTGCATGAACTTAATGATTTCCAAGTTATTCTACAAACCAGTTGTAAAGGCACATAGAACTGTGTGTATTATAGTCAGATTTGGTCAAATGTTTGATAAATATCTATTGTGAAGTTGTACTTATTTCAATGAATGAGGTACTGTCCAGGACACATACTATATTATTGCTTACTTAAGACACTTCTTGGGGCGCCTGGGTGGCTCAAGTCCCTTGGGCATCTGACATCGACTCAGGTCCTGATCACAGGGTTTGTGAGTGGGAGCCCTGATTCAGGCTCTGTGCTGACAGGTTGGAGCCCGTAGCCTGCTTCAGATTCTGTGTCCCTCTCACTCTGCCCTTTCCTCTCTTGCACTCTCTCCTCTGCCTCTCTCTCTCCAAAATAAATAAACCTTTTTTTTTAAATAATGTAACTTCTCAAAACAGGCCTAGGGAAATCATTTGCTGACTCCTGGAAATACCAAAAAAAAAGTTACTGTTTTGTGTTTGAGGGTAAAATCCATGAGGCAGTCCATTTCACCCTATGTCTGCTGCCATGTAGAGTTTATTCTGGAGGACAAATCAGCATAAGTTCAGATTAATTTAAGATACAGTTGGGAGGTTTCCACGACTGATGACTAAACAGCCTATGGTTAGGACATTTTAAGGTGTGTATCGGGAAACCACCTACCTATTGCTCAAACTCCAAAACATATGTATTGAATGTTTTTGGTTGTTCACATTAAGGATTCATTACTTGAGCTGAGTATGGTAAAGATACCACCCTCTCAATGCAAGGTCGGTAAAACATACTGTCATTCTGAGAAAATCCTCCGTTCTCAGTATTTTTTTTTTTCCTTTTCCTTTTCTACTTATCAGTTTCCAGATATTATAAATGATCTTGTGCTAAAATAAGGTACTCAAGGACAGTTTCAGACTACCTTCTTATCTTGGAAATAATGGGTAAAATTTGTGGGTATTTGCACCTATTTTCCCTAATTTTTGGACCTCACCCAAAAGAGACCTTTTGTAATATTCTGTTTTATGTCTATATAAACACATATAAAAGCCAGATAGCTTTTTAGATTGTGTTATTTATTATTATTATTATTAATATTCAGTAAATAAATTGCTCTTTCTATGTCAGAGAAATATACTGGATCGTCAGCTTTCTGGGTCTCAGTTTTCAAATGAGAACCAAGTTCCAGGACAGATTTTCCATTGATAGTGATAGGAGGACACTTTCTAACATACTTTTGTTTTGTTTGTTTCTTTATATAGCAAAACTAGAAGAAGAGAACGGTACGTCCTATTTAGTTTTCAACATTCCACCCTTGATGTTCTTTCATTTTAATAAAACAACAAAATACAGACATTGCATTTATGACCCAAACGCATTTAGAAGCAGGTAATATATCCTTCTGCTATTTTTTAAAACGTAACCTAAGTATTCATAAGACAAGGAATGATGTAGGCCTAAATGGAGAAGAATGGGATGCATCATGTGGTGAGTTCAGGGCTGGGACTCAGGTGTTAAATCTGCCCCATTCAGTGAGGGCAGTCATCTTTTCCGCATATAGTAATTAGCTACCTATTTCATACTCAGTTCTTAAGAAACACTGAGGAGAAAAGACTCTCTTTTGCTATGGAACTTGCTACCTTACGACAGATGCAAATTCCACATTCAAATAATAAAGGTAAAACAAATATGGAATATGTTATAGAAAAGGATTCATGATGCTATGAACACATAAAATAGAGTGGACTTATTCATGGGATTGTGGATTTGCTGAAAAGCAGCAATGAAGATGAGGCAAGTGGTATTTCTTTAATATGAAATTTATTATCAAATTGGTTCCCATACAACACCCAGTGTTCATCCCAACAAGTACCCTCCTCAATGCCCATCACCCACTTTCACCGCCCTCCTACCCCCCATCAACCCTCAGTTTATCCTCAGTTTTTAACAGCGTCTTATGGCTTGCCTTCCTCCCTTTCTAACTTTTTTCCCCTTCCCCTCACCCCCCCCCCATAGTCTTCTGTTAAGTATCTCAGGAACCACATAAGAGTGAAAACATATGGTATCTGTCTTTCTCTGTATGACTTATTTCACTTAGCCTAACAGTATCCAGTTCCATCCACATTGCTGCAAAAGGCCATATTTCATTCTTTCTCATTGCCACGTAGTATTCCATTGTATATATAAACCGCAACTTCTTTATCCACTCATCAGTTGATGGACATTTAGCCTCTTTCCATAATTTGGCTATTGTTGAAAGTGATGCTATAAACATGGGGGTAGAAGTGTCCCTATGCATCAGCACCCCTGTGTCCCTTGGATAAATTCCTAGGAATGCTATTGCTGGGTATAGGGTAGATCTATTTTTAATGTTTTGAGGAACCTCCACACTGTTTTCCAGAGCGGTTGTACCAGTTTGCATTTCCACCAACAGTGCAAGAGGGTTCCCGTTTCTCCACATCCTCTCCAGCATCTATAGTCTCCTGATTTGTTCATTTAGGCCACTCTGGCAGGCATGAGGTGATATCTCACTGTAGTTTTGATTTGTATTTAAATGATGATTACTGACTTTGAGCATCTTTTCATGTGTCTGATGGCCACCTAGATGTCTTCTTTAGAAAAGTGTCTAATCATGTCTTCTGGCTATTTCCTCACTGGATTATTTGCTTCTCAGGTGTGTAATTTGGTGAGGTTTTTTTTTTTTTTTTTTTATAGATTTTAGATACTAGCCCTTTATCCTATAAGTCATTTGCAAATATCTTTTTCCCACTCCATAGGTTGCCCTTTGTGGTTTTGATTTGTATTTCCCTGATGAGGAGTGACATTGAGCATCTTTTCATGTGCCTGTTGGCCATCTGGATGTCTCTTTTAGAGAAGTGTCTGTTAATGTCTTCTTCCCATTTCTTCACTGGATTATTTGTTTTTCGGGTGTGGAGTATGGTGAGTTCTTTATAGATATTGGATACTAGCCCTTTGTCCGATATGTCATTTGGAAATATCTTTTCCCGTTCCGTTGGCTGCCTTTTAGTTTTGCTGATTGTCTCCTTTGCAGTGCAGAAGGTATTCGTCTTCCTGAGGTCCCAATAGTCATTTTTGCTTTTAATTCCCTTGCCTTTGGAGATGTGTCAAGTAAGAAATTGTTGAGGCTGAGGTCGGAGAAGTTTTTTCCTGCTTTCTCCTCTAGGGATTTGATGGTTTCCTGCTGCACATTCAGGTCCTTCATCCATTTTTAATTTATTATTGTGAATAGTGTAAGAAAGTGTTCAGTTTCATCCTTCTGTATGTTGCTGTCCAGTTTTCCCAACACCATTTGTTAAAGAGACTGCCTTTCTTTAATTGGATATTCCTTCCTGCTTCGTCAAAGATTAGTTGGCCATACTTTTGTGGGTCCAATTCTGGAGTCTCTAATCTATTCCATTGGTGCATGTGTCTGTTATTGTGCCAATACCATGCTGTCTTGATGATTACAGCTTTGCATTAGAGGCTAAAGTCTGGGATTGTGATGCCTCCCACTTTGGTCTGCTTCTTAAATATTACTTAGGTTATTCCAGGTCTCTTGTGGTTCCCTACAAATTTTAGGATTCCTTGCTCTAGCTTAGAGAACAATGTTGGTGTAATTTTCATTGGGATTGCATTGAATGTGTGGATTGATTTGGGTAGTATCGACATTTTAACAATATTTATTCTTCCGAACCATGAACACGGAATGTTTTTCCATTTCTTTGTATATTCTTCAATTTCCTTCAAGAGCTTTCTACACTTTTCAGCATACAGACCTTTCACATTTTTTGGTGAGGTTTATTCCTAGGTATTTTACGATTCTTGTAATTTTGAATGGGATAAGTTTCATTCTTTGTCTTTCCGTTACTTCATTTTTAATGTATAATAATGCAACTTATTTCTGTACATTGATTTTTTTTATCCTGCGACTTTGCTGAATTAATGTATCAGTTCTAGCAGGCTTTGGGTGGAGTCTATTAGGTTTTCCATGTCATCTGCAAAAAGTGAAAGCTTGACTTCATCTTTGCCTTTTTTTATGACTTTGATTCCTTTTGTTGTCTCATTGCTGATGCTAGAACTTCCAACACCATATTAAACAACAGCGGTGAGAGTAGATATCCCTGACGTGTTCCTGGTCTCAGGGAGGAAGCTCTCAGTTTTCCTCCATTGAGGATGTTATTAGCTCTGGGTTTTTCGTAAATGCTTTTTATGATGTTTAAGTATGTTCCTTCTATCCGACTTTCTCGAGGGTTTTTCTTAAGAAAGGATGCTGAATTTTGTCAAATGCTTTTTCTGCATTGATTGACAGGATCATATGGTTCTTTTCTTTTCATTTATTAATGTGATGTATCACATTGATTGATTTGAGAATGTTGAGCCAGCCCTGCAGTCCAGGAATGAATCCCACTTGATCATGGTGAATAATATTTTTTATATGCTGTTGAATTTGGTTTGCTAGTATCTTGTTGAGAATTTTTGCATGCATATTCAATAGGAATTTTGGCCTCTAGTTCTCTTTTATTGCTGGGTTTCAGTCTCTTTTGGGGATCAAAGTAATGCTGGCTTCATAGAATGAGTCTGGAAGTTTTCCTTCTCTTTCTATATTTTTGAAAATCTTGAGAAGGATAGGTATTATCTCTACATTCAATGTCTTGTAGAATTCCCCAGGGGAGACTTCTGGCCCCGGACTCTTATTTGTTGGGAGATTTTAGATAACTGATTCAATTTATTCGCTGGTTATGGGTCTTTTCAAGTTTTCTAGTTCGTCCTGTTTGAGTTTTGGAAGTGTGTGGGTGTGTAGGAATTTGTCTGTTTCTTCCAGCTTGTCCAGTTTGTTGGCATATAGTTTTTTGTAGTATTCCCTGATAATTGCTTGTATTTCTGAGGGATTGGTTATAATAGTTCAATTTTAACTAATGATTTTATCTATTTGGGTCTTCTCCCTTTTCTTTTTTTTTTTTTTAATTTTTTTTTTTTAACATTTATTTTTGGGACAGAGAAAGACAGAGCATGAACGGGGGAGGGGCAGAGAGAGAGGGAGACACAGAATTGGAAACAGGCTCCAGGCTCTGAGCCGTCAGCCCAGAGCCTGACGCGGGGCTCGAACTCACGGACCGCGAGATCGTGACCTGGCTGAAGTCGGATGCTTAACCGACTGCGCCACCCAGGCGCCCCTCCCTTTTCTTTTTGAGATGTGTGGCTAGAGGTTTATCAATTGTTCATTTTTCAAAAAATAAACTCTTCGTTTCATTGATCTACTAGAGTTTTTTTTTTGTTGTTGTTGTTTTTTTTTTTTTTTTTTTTAGATTCTATATAGTTTATTTCTGCTCTGATTTTTATTTCTCTTCTTCTTCTGGGTTCGGGTGTCTTTGCTGTTCTGCTTCTATTTCCTTTAGGTCTGCTGTTAGATTTTGTATTTGGGATTTTTCTTGTTTCTTGGGAAAGGCCTGGATTGCAATGTGTTTTCCTATCAGGACTGCCTTTGCTGTATCCAAAAACTGTTGGATTGTTAATTTTCATTTTAATTTGTTTCCATACATTTTTAATTTCTTCTCTAATTGCCTGGTTGACACATTCATTCTTTAGTAGGGTGTTCTTTAACCACCATGATTTTAGAGGTCTTCCAGGCTTTTTCCTGTAGTTGATTTCAAGTTTCATAGCATTGTGGTCTGAAAGTGTGCATGGCATGTTCTCAATTCTTTTATACTTATTAAGGGCTGTTTTGTGTCCCGGTATGTGATCTATCTTGGAAAATGTTCCATGTGCACTGGAGAAGAAAGTATATTTTGTCACTTTGGGATGCAGAATTCTAAATATATCTGTCAAGTCCATCTGACCCAATGTATCATTCAGGGCCCTTGTTTCTTTATTGATCCTGGTAGAGATGATCTATTCATTGTTGTATGTGGGGTATTAAAGACCCTGCAGTTACCACATTCTTATCATTAAAGATGCTTATGTTTGTGATTAATTGTTTTATATATTTGGGGGGTTCCTGTATTCGGTGCATAGACATTTATGATTGTTAGCTCTTCCTGATGGATAGACTCTGTAATAATTATATAATGACCTTCTTCATTTCTTGTTACAGCCTTTAATGTAAAGTCTAGTTTGTCTGATATAATTATGGCTACTTCAGCTTTCTTTTGACTTCCAGTGGCATGATAAATAGTTCTCCATCACCCACTTTAAATCTGAAAGTGTTCCCAGGTCTGAAATGAGTCTCTTATAGACAGCAAATAGATGAGTCTTGTTTTTTATCCATTCTGATACCCATGATTTTTGACAGCAGCATTCATTCCATTTACATTAAGTGTTATTATTCAGTGTTAAAGATATGGGTTTGGAGTCATTGTGATGTCTGTAGGTTTCATGGTTGCAGTGATGTCTCTGGTACCGTGTGGTGCTTACAACATTTCACTCACAGAGTCCCCCTTAGAATCTCTTGTAGGGCTGGTTTAGTGTGATGAATTCTTTCAGTTTTTGATTGTTTGAGAAAACTTTTATCTCTCCTATTCTGAATGACAGCCTTGTTGAATAAAGGATTCTGGGATGCATTTTTTTTTTTCTACTCATTACAGTGTAGAATTCCTGCCATTCCTTTCTGACCTGCCAAGTTTCAGTAGCTAGGTCTGCTACTACCCTTATGTGTCTACCTTTGTATGTTTGGGCCCATTTATTCCTAGCTGCTTTCAGAATTTCTTCTTTATCCTTCTATTTTGCCAGCTTTACCATGATGTGTCATGCAGAAGATCAATTCAAGTTATGTCTGAAAGGAGTTCTCTGTGCCTCTTTGATTTCAATGCCTGTTCCCTTCCCCAGATCAGGGAAATATTCAGCTATTATTAGTTCAAATACACCTTCAGTCCCTTTCTCTCTTCTTCTTCTGGAATTCCTCTGATACAGATATTGTTCCGTTTGATTGCTTCACGTAGTTCTCTAATCCTCCCCTCATACTCCTGGATTTTTTTTTATCTGTCTTTTTCTCAGCTTCTTTTTTTTCCATAATTTTATCTTCTAGTTCACCTATTCTCTCCTCTGCCTCTTCAATCCAGGCTGCGGTTGCTTCCATTTTATTTTGCATCTCATTTATTGCATTTTTTAGCTCCTCATGACTGTTTCTTAGTCCCTTGATCTCTGTAGTAATAGATTCTCTGCTTTTCTGCATGCTTTTTTCAAGCCCAGCAATTAATTTTATGACTATTATTCTAAATTCTTTGTAATATTGCTTAAATCATCTTTGATCAATATGTTAGCTGTTACTAATTCCTTGAGTTTCTTTTCAGGAAAATTCTTCTGTTTCATCATTTTGGGGTCCCTGTGGTAGCTCCAAACTACAGGGCACTTCCCCTGTGCTGTTCTAAGAAAATTGTGTTGGTAGGTGGGGCCACAGCAAGACCTGATGCCTGCCCACAGACCACCGCTGGGGCCACAGTCAGACTGGTGTGTAGTTTATCTTCCCCTCTCCTAAGGCCCGGACTCAGTGTGAAGTGATGTGGCCCCTGTCTGGGGTGCTTGCACAGTGCCAGGCATGTGGTGCTGCTTCCATGGGATCTGGCCAAGGGCATATTAAACGGTGGATCTGCCGGTGCCCTGGGGTGAGAGGGGTAGGCTTAGGTAGATTTGCCTTAGGTGGTCCCCTGCGGGAGGGGCCCTGCAGCACAGGGAGGGAGGCAGGCCTGTTGGTTGGAGCAATGGATCCACAGAAGCACAGCTTTGGGCATTTGAGCGGTGCAAGCAAGTTCAGTGATGGGAACAAGTTCCCTTTGGAATTTCACCTGAGGGATGGGAGAGGGAAATGGCGCTTGCCAACACCTTTGTTCCCCCACTGAGCTCTGTCCTTCTGGAGTTCAACAACTCTCCCTCCCAGCATCCTCTCGACCTCCCTACTCTCTAAGAGCAGAGCTATTGACTTTTCACATTCCAGATGTTAAGTCCCGCTGGCTGTCAGAACTCATGGAGTCTGGCCCCCCTGATTTTGCAAGCCAGACTTTGGGGGCTCTGCCTTGCATGATGGGCTGCCCCTCCACCACCTGTATCCCTCCCACCAGTCCATGTAGCATGCATCGTCTCTCTGCCTTTCCTACTCTCTTCAGTGGGCCTCTCGTCTAAGCTTGGCTCTGGAGTGTCCATTCTGCTAGTGTTCTGGCAGTGTTGTGGGTTATTTAGGCAGATGTGGGTGGAATCTTAGCAATCAGCAGGAAAAGATGAGCCCAGTGTCCTCCTATGTTGCCATCTTCCGAAGATGTCCCTAGATCTTCAAGGCTAGAGGTATTAAAGAGGGGAGGTATAGAGGTATACCTTCAAGGCAAGAGGTATATTTCAAGGGGAGGAATAGTATGTGCAAAGCACAAAGCACAACATGCATTAAACTCGGGGGGGGGGGGGGATGAGCCCAGGATACTATTAGAGGACACACTATTATCCAGGTGACTCTGGTTCAGACAACCCATACAAGGCTATATGTAGGCAATGGCTGGGAAATACAGTGTCATTTTCCTTTCTAAGAATTATGAATGTTGTCCAGGAAACATAATTTTGAACATTATCCAAGAAAATCAGCAAAACATAGAAATATTAAACAATAAAGTGGTGCAGTGACAATATTTTCTTTTCAAAAATGTTATTCTTTTTTTTAATTAACATTTATTTATTTTTGAGAGGCAGAGAGAGACAGAGTTTGAGCATGGGTTGGAGGCAGAGAGAGGCATAGAATCCAAACCAGACTCTAGGCTCTGAGCTGTCAGCACAGAGCCCAACTTGGGACTCAAATGCACGAACCGCAAGGTCATGATCTGAGCTAAATTTGGATGCTTAACTGACTGAGCCACACAGGCACCACCCAAAATGTTATTTTTTGTTATTTACTTGGTAAGTAAAGTTTCTCTGTGAGGATAAAAATGTACATATATTAAAAAGAAAAGAAATGTAAACATATTTTAAATCAATCTCTCACTACATCCCATTCTTTCAGAAAGGATAAAACTCCTGGGACAAGAAGGTGAGTAATGAAAATGACCACCTCTAACCCTGACTCATGCACTTTCCTTTTGATCACACATCTCCTTGCTGTTTTATTCACTGTTAAATCTTGGATTCAAATCTATACTAATTTATTTATTTATTTATTTATTTATTTATTATTTATATTTAGGATTGAAGTTTCTTCGACGGTATGCAGGTAACTAAAGACTAGTATTTGGATATTGATTCTTACTTTTAGCAAGCACACTGTGTCACTGGAGCCTTAACACACTCACCAACTCACACAACACATACAAACTCATCCCTGGTTTTTTTTTTTTTTTCTTCTATAAAATTTCTAGTTTGTCATGCTTATTCTTGGGTAGTTCATAGCTACAACTCCTTACATATAGCAAATGGTGTTGCTCTCTGAGGTACAGTGATGGAAGGAAACAGAATATTAAAGCCCAAAATGATACTACCAAACATGCTGTTTGGAACCAGAAGTGAGTTCGGGGGCGTTACCAGGTAGGTGACAGGGAATGGGGTAAGGACAGGCTGTCATTTAACTATGTTAGAATGGACGCTAGTAACACAATGACGCTAATTGCCTATGGACCACAATCAGTTGTCCTTCATGTAATTTGTTAAATGGAAAACTCCTACTTACCTAGGATATCTTTTGACTTCTAACAAATTGTCAAACTTGTGAACCTTATTGAATATTAGGAACAATAGCATTTTCATTACATTTTACGTATTTGTATTATTTCAAATAAAATATTTTTATTTCATTTCCACACGTACACTGTGAAGAAGAAAAGTCAGATATTTATACACTATTCCACAAAGAAATGTATAACTATTCTTAAGAGATTTCTCCAGTCTATATAACTAATTGACATAATCTTCACATTAATTAGACAACTTTAGAAGTACATTTACCAATTGGAAAAAGTACAGTCTAGATATCCAATGCTGCTTTGTAAAAATGTCCATTAACAATTGAGTTGCAATGTCTTTAAATGCACATAATACTATATTTACAGTGCTAATATGAGTCTTTAGTGATTTTTATATTATATGAATACTGGTAGAACTTTATTTGTGGTTATAGTAAATAAGTAAAATTTATTTTTGCCTACTGCTATGGCAATTCTTTCATAGCAAAAGAACTTTTAGCCTGTATTAACAGAATACAGGGTAATTGGGTAAATATCTGGATCATTTTACCTCCGACTTGTGTGCTTATATGCTTTCACCATTTTACAAATTATTTTTAGATTCATGTATCTGAAAACTTGTACTCATGTGAAGGTACTTTTAGGAAAAGTAATTCATTAAATCTGCTTAAATTCCAAAGAATGATTTAGGGAAAATTTTAAATTGTCAAAGCATTTAGATTTCAAGCAAAAATATATAATTGTTTCTCATGACTTCATTAACTGAAAAAGACAGACCTGGGTGTGAATCCAAACATTGATGGATATTAGTAACCATAGTTGGACAAACTTCTCTAAATCTTTGTTGTCTCAACTACAAAATGAAAAAAAAAATTCTACAGCTCATTGATGTGTTATGAAAATTATTTATAAATGTGCTTCAAAGAGCCTGAGGCACATAATAAGTGTTTGGTGAAACACTGGTCATATTCATAAATTATTTGACTAGAATATATCTGCATTTTTATATACTTATTTTTTCCCCATTCTGCATAAATCCTCATTTGAAAATGAGTTAAAATTTTTAACTTGAAAGTTAACTGTGTGATTTGATAAATGGAGGTGATATAAAGAGCATGAATTGAGGGAATGTAGCAGCTACATTTGAAGAAATTAGAGAAAAATCCTAGATAGAGGAAGGACCCTTCTATATTGTGTTTATTCTTGATTATTATTGACTACAGCCAAGACTGACAACATGTTCTTCCATAGACAATGTTACCCTGGATCAAGGCACAGCTCACCCAAATCTCCAAATTACTGAAGACAAGAGAAGGGTGAAAACAGTCGATATCTCTTGGGAACTACCCAGAGAAAGGAATCCATTAAATAAGCTATTCCGGGTTTTAGGTCAGCAATTTTTTTTCAAAGGTAGACACTACTGGGAAGTGAGTGTGAAAAATAAATTAAACTGGACTCTAGGCATTTGTAAAGCTTCTGTCTGCAGACAGGGAGAAATCATGCTGTCCCCAAAGACCGGATTCTGGACACTATGCTTTAAGAGAAGCAATGGCTACAAAGCTCTTGAAAATCCACAGATAAAACTTGACCTTGAGGAATCTCCTGAGATTATTGGTATCTTTCTTGATTATGAGGCTGGGAGAGTCTCCTTTTATAATGTTACAAACCTGTCTCATATCTACACCTATAAAAACTGCTTCAGTGACCCCCTGAGACCATATTTCTGTCCTGGCCCCAATGACCAAGGTGAAAATGAATATTCTCTGACCATCCTTCCATTAGGTAATATTAAAAAACCCAGAAGAAGATGTTCTATTTGACTGAGGAAAAAGTGCCTTACTTTAAATCAAGTGAAATTTGGGATTTATATATCTAATGTATAAATATTATATACAACATAATATATATAATTTTAGAATTCAAATGGTGTTCTTCCTTCAAATAAATCTAAAAAAACACTTTGATGTTATAAATTACACTTCTAAAAAATTTTCTTTTTCTTTTTTTTTTTAATTTTTTAACATTCATTTATTTTTGAGACAGAGAGAGAGAGCCAAGAAGCAGCAGAGAGAGAGAGAGACACAAAATCTGAAACAGGCTCCAGGCTCTGATCTGTCAGCACAGAACCCAACATGGGGTTCAAACCCATGAACCGTGAGATCATGACCTGAGCCAAAGTCCGGCCCTTAACCGACTGAGCCACCCAGACACCCCAATATACTTTTTATAATTTCAATCTCCTATATGCCTATTTGTTAATGGACAATAATTACTTGATTTGAATTATATGCTGTAGAATTTACTAGATGACAATTCAAATCTACAGAGCATAAATACAATACCCAAATGAAGTACATACTTGTGTAAGTGGTGAAGGAAAGTCAATTTTCAGTTGATCCCTGATGAGTATGATTTCATCTTCATTCATAGTTTGAGGTGGAAGAAGATATGGGCTCTACTCTATCATCAGGAAATTCGCTGGAACTCATACTTTATTAATTTTGCCCAAACCTAAAGGACCATGATGGCTTTGAAAAAAAGAGTTTTAACCTGTACTATGTATGGTACACTCCAAAAAAATATCTTCAAGTGGATATGTATTTCAGTCACTAATTTCTTAACCATTTTGCCTTCATGTTGTTTTGAAGTTTCAATGACCATAATCTCCAAATTAATTTAATATTACAGTATTACAGTTTCTTTGACTCATCTACTCAATAAATGCTTATTAGGTTCTCTCTCTCTCTCTCTCTCTCTCTCTCTATATATATATATATATGTGTTCTAGATATCCATTATCTACAACACTGCAGATTGTCTACCTGGAACTGTAACTATGTTATCTGTTACTGACAATAAACAGGAAAACACTGACAAACAGTTATTAATTTCAAAATGTTGTGTAGTAAATCAAGGTATCCAGATATGGAATGATGGTGAGTGGATTCACCTTAATCTCATCATCAGGAAAACTTTCACTGGGAAAGTGATGCATACAAGAGGAAATTTTGCACATGCATAGCTGGAAATTATTCAATTCAAACAATAGGCAAAATACAGAGAGAATGGGCCTGGGTGAGAAGGTAGAAGAAGGTATATGGAGCTCAGATGAAGTTGGGACAGAATAGTTTGAAATTAGGCTGCAGAAGTAAGTAGCTGAAGCAACATGACCAGGCTGAGCTGAAATTGATTTTCTTTCTACTTCTAAGAGATTATTTGGGTTTATTATAATAAAATATTTAATATATAAGTAAAGAAATGTTAAAATGAAATATTTGAGCAAAAACAAAGTAAGAGAACTGTTCCAAATGAATACCAAATCTATCGTCATACAGTATTTTATTTATTTTTTTTTTTTAAATTTTTTTTTTTCAACATTTATTTATTTTTGGGACAGAGAGAGACAGAGCATGAACGGGGGAGGGGCAGAGAGAGAGGGAGACACAGAATCGGAAACAGGCTCCAGGCTCCGAGCCATCAGCCCAGAGCCCGACGCGGGGCTCGAACTCACGGACCGCGAGATCGTGACCTGGCTGAAGTCGGACGCTTAACCGACTGCGCCACCCAGGCGCCCCTATCGTCATACAGTATTTTAAAGGAGGTGGCCTAAATTTGGTTACATGAATGTAACCGCTCATGACTTGGAACATTTATGGAGTCAAGAGAGAATGTGAAGATTTTAAAAACAATGTGTGGTTGTATTTTTAATTTCTGTCCCCTCAAAATATGGTTTTCTAACCCTCAATTAAAGCACATGGAAAAAAAATTAAGAGATTAGTCTGTCTCATGAAATTTAAAGAACACAGTGGACCTATATTTACCTTCTGCCTGGGATACTGAGAGTGAGAGAAGGGCCAGGAGCTATTCTATAGCATTATGGAGGAGTTCTGTGTTGTTTGACATGTACATTGACCATACGTGGGTGAGAGTCTCATGTTTCCTAAAGTCTAGAATATGGTCCATGCATCCTCAGGGATGCTGCCTGCGAAAGTGAATACATATCAGTGGAAATTAAATTATGTATCACAGGATGCTTGGTGCCTGAGGTGGGAATATTGAAAAGCTAGGGGTGCCTGGGTGGCTCAGTGGGTTGAGTGTCTGACTTCAGCTCAGTTCATGATCTCACAGTTAATGAGTTTGAGCCCTGCATCAGGTTCTGTTCTGACAGCTCAAAGACTGGAGCCTGCTTCAGATTCTGTGTCTCCCTCTCTTTCTGTCTCTCCCCTGCTCCTGCTTTGTCTCTCTCTGTCTCAAAAATAAAGATAAACATAAAAAAAGAAAAAGAAAAAGAAAAGCCAAAAAAAAAGGCCTATTTCACTTTCCTCAAGTTAACAGCAGGAAAAAGTTTCTCAGATATTTGGTGTGTTTTGAAGAATTAAGGAGGGAAAAATGAGCTTGAAATGCCTTCTAAATGTAACTAATTACAACAATGATCAAGAAAAACTTTCTCACTCTTGTTATAAACTAATAATAATAGTAATAGTTATAATAATAAGTGTACCTCTTTTCAAGAATAAATAACTAAAAGTGTTCTCACTTATGATAACTCACTCAAACCCTCCACAGTTCCCCCACAATGTGTATTTTCCCTTAATGCAGTGAGTGATATACCCAACTCACTCAATTACAGGTGTTTTCCTGGTAACCTTTAGCTAGAGGGCATTGATAAATGGTAAAGGGAAAAGACATCTATCATATGGATGCAGCTTTCCACCAACATTAAACTGTCCTATAGAATAATATCTAGAAAATGGAAAATTCAGGGCAAAGGGGAAATTCATGACAAAAATAATTCACCAAAAATAACTACTCCATTACAAAAGAAATTATATAATTTCATTGTGCTGAAAGGCCAGATATTCTTTAATTAAAAATAAGAAAATGAGGAAGGAGTAAATGACAGAGTTGTAAGTCGACTCCTCTAAGACTGCCTAGTCCTTCAAACACAGCTAGACAAATAACAAATCATTCTGGACATCCAATAAATCAATATGAAGACTGAGAGAACAAGCCTTCACATCTGCAGGTAAAAGATGACCACCTCTTGGAAGGTAAGAGCTGCAGAGAGTTGATATGGGGAGAAAAGAAATGTGGGTGCTCCAAAAGGGAGGTATCCTTGATTATAGAGAGAGGAGTGAGGTAGTAAGCAAGATAGAGAAAAACAAAGAGTGAACAAGCAGGTAGGGGATTGCTCAGGGAAATCTCTTCCCATAATCCATTGACTGGGAAAAGGAGAGGGGCTGACAATTGCAAGGTATAATAAGCAGCAGAACACAAAGTCTGCAGTTTTAGAAGTGCATGCCATTGCCCAGGGTCATGCCTGGTGGGCTTTGCTGTGTTCCTGTAGGGAAGAAGATTAGAGACCTGGGACTGGGCAGTATGGTTTGAGATCACTTGAGAGAAACAGTTCCTCTTTTTGGAGGGCATTTTGGAGTGGTGTCACAGCCCCTCTTGGCCAAAAGAACTGATGGTGCCAATGTGTTACCTTGTTCATTAGAATATAGACAGAGACAACAGCTGAGAACAACAAATTTGGTGTTGGATTTTTGCTTGCCATAAACTCTGAACCATTGTGCAGTTGTGCAAGTGCTATTCTGGGACAAACCAGCAAATTGCAAAAACACAGTGAGACCCTCCATCGGAGCAGTGCAAGTTCATGCTGGGTGGGTCCATAAAATTTGGTTTTGAAACCCAGCCACATGCCTGAAATGTGACACAGAAGTACTGTGCCTCCTGACAGACAGACAGCTCAGACACAGACAAGGTGAAGGCAGGGATCTTACAGACTCTGGGGATACAAGACTGGTGATGACTATTCTGTGAGGACTTCCTGAAGAGTAGTATATTACCCACTCCAGGGAGAATAAAGTGGGGAGCTGGTCCCGCCCCCACCCCTGCTCATCAGACTGACCAACTTCAGTGAGCAACACTACATCCCAAAGTGGAGACCAGAGCTATTTACACCAAGCTCCTCTCTGCCCCCTGCAGGTGCATCTCCAGTAGAGCACATACACCTGAAATTCAGTGCAGCAAGACCCTCCTCAAAAGTTCAGCACAAACCCCTCACACCAAGTCTACTGATCAAAGAATGCTCCAAAACTTCAGTGTAAGGGCAATAGGATATAGCTTCTACTTATTTTATTTTATTTTATTTTATTTTATTTTATTTTATTTTATTTATTTGTTTTGTTTTGTTTTATTCCATTCCATTCCATTCCATTCCATTCCATCCAATTCCATTCCATGTTATTCTATTCTATTCTATTCTATTCTATTCTATTCTATTCCGTTAAATTCCATTCCATTCTATTCCATTCTATAGTATTCTATTCTATTTTGGTCTAGTTTCTTTTAAAAAGTAGACGAAGACACATAGTTAAAACTTGCCATACAATGGATAGTGGCCAAACACCCTCCTCTTGCAGGCAAGGAGAAACTCTTCAGAACACTGATTGAAGGTGTGGCAAAACAAAACAAAACAGCGGAGTACATATAGAAGCCCCTTTATTTTATGGACCTCTTCTTAATGTAGCCTTACTCTCAGGACCAGGACTGACAGGCTTCCCTAACAATCACACAGACACACACACACACACACACACACACACACACAGAAAACAAAACAAACAAACAACAACAAAAAACAATGATCTAGACAAAATGAAAGGATGGAAGAGTTCACCTCAAAAGAAACAACAGGAAGAAGTGATGGTCAGTGACTTAATAATACAGATGTAAGCATGATGTCTGAAACAGAATAAAAAAAATCTAAGAAAATGAGCTGTGCTTGAAAAACAGTAGAAAAAACTACATAATCCCTTACATCAGAGATAAAAGAACTAAAAACTGGTGAACCTGAAATTAAAAATGTTATAACTGAAATGCAAACCTTATTGGATGGCATGACAGCACGGATGGTTGAAGCAGAAAAATAAATCAATGATATAGAAGATAAAATTATGGAGAATAATGAAGCTGAAAAGAAAGGAAGAATGGTATTGTATCAAAAGGTAAATTAGCAAACTCAGTGATTACTTAAAGTGTAATAAAATTTCTGTGATGGTAGTCCTAGAAGAGGAAGAGAAAAAAAATGGGGCAGGTTTGTTCCACTACCAGCATGTTTTTTTTTTTTTTTCAAATATCTGTTTATTTTTGAGAAAAACAGAGCATGAGTGAAAAAGAGGCAGAGAGAGGGAGACACAAAATCCAAAGCAGTCTCCAGGCTCTGAGCCAGCAGCACAGAACCTGATGTGGGGCTCAAACTCATGAATAGTGATATCATGACCTGAGCTGAACTCGGATGCTTAACCAACTAAGCCATCCAGGCGCCCCAACTATTTGTGTCTTTTGTGGTTCCATACATATTTTATAATTGTTTGATCTAGGTTTGCCAATAATTGTGGTGTTATTTTGATTGGTGTTGCATTATATGTGTAGATTGGGTAATGTAGACATTTTAACAATAATTATTCTTGCAATCCATGAGCATGGAATGCTTTTCTTTCTTCTTTCTTTCTTTCTTTCTTTCTTTCTTTCTTTCTTTCTTTCTCCTTTCTTTCTTTTTTTTTCCTCTTCAATTTCTTTCATAAGCTTTCTATAGTTTTCTGAGTCTAATTATTTCACTTCTTTAGTTATGTTTATTCCTAGTATCTTATGGTTTTTGGAGAAATTGTACATGGAAATGATTCTTTGACAGGTATTTTCCTCAATGTGGGAATAAAGTGAAAATTGCCAAAAGAAGCCTAAATAAGGTGCAAGAATAAAGATGAGGAATTTGTTGGGTGGAAATTCTGATATCATCAGTGTTAAATCCTCTGGTTGCCCAATCACTTTGCTTCTATGGCAAAATGAGAACTCTGGAAAGCAGCTCTAGTGTCTTGTTCTGGATTCATGAACTGTGAGACAGCTGAAGATCTTTGGCAATACTGATAACAGAAGGGTTATCAGAGCAAATTATAAGTTGTGTTTTCTGGGATAAATTACCTGGGTGTTTCTTTCAGAAATATTCTGGAGGTCATTTTTCATCTCTTCTTACATCCAAATAACACAAAAGCTCTAATTGCAGCTGAGAGCCACAAAGGAAAGAAAATCAGTGCTTGAGCATCAGTCACTAAGGCTGATTCCTGATGTTGAAGCCTGGAGGTCATTTTCCTTAGGAATATACGAACAAACACTTATCTTGGAAGTTAAGAATTTTAAGGACAACTGAAGCTGTTGGGGAGATGGGTGGATGAGCAAAACTGATGGGCTGGAGCAAATATACACTTTGGACTTCGAAATACAGCCTGAGAAAGATGCCACAAGTGAAGAAAGGAAAAAAAAAATAATGAGAGGAAATCTAAACAGCTTTCAAGGATTGAGGGTCATTAAGAGAACTGAGGAAGAAGGGAAGTGTCAGGTGGTTATCCGTGGAGAGACGTGCGAGAGGGTGCTGCCACCCCTTTAAGGTCTGGGTGGCTCATTATTGCCATGTTCCCAAGAAGTCAGCTAAGGGACAGTAAATCTGTCATTTCCAGATGGAAAAGATACATAGTTCTATCAGTCTCTGATTGGAGGGTCCCTCTATCGTTCTGTGGTCCCACCATAATTCCATTCCCATAGAGGCAACTATACTGAAAAGGGGGAGAACACAAATATTTTCAGACTTTGGGCAATGAGTTACAGACATATCTCCATCTGGTTTTTACCCTAAACAGAAAATGCAGCTCTTTGGTGTATAGCACAAAATGCAGCCCACACTAAGGATTGCTCATTGTGATTCCTGGTAATGGCTTCTATGAGGATATTTAATGCTCACTACATGACTGGTCTCAAGGAGGACAAAGTGCTGGCTCTCATTCCCTCTACCTTAGCAAGATCGGCAGACACCCAGGGACCAAGGGATGGGTGCAAAGCATCAGTTGAAATAGAACACATTTTAATAAATGATGATCAGGGAAGTAGGTATTCACATGGAAAATTTTTCAATGACTTCTTACTTCATATCACAAACAAATGTCAATTTTAAGGGTATTTTAATCTTACATATAAAAAATATACAGAATTTACCAAATAACATAAGTCACTATTGTTATACTCTTAGGGAATATTTAAAATAAGACACAAAATCTACTGACACTAAAATAAATGGATGATTTTTACTATATTAAAATATGTCAATATGGGTCACTTGGCTGGCTCAGTGGGTTAAGGTTCTGACTTTGGCTCAGGTAATGATCTCATGGTTTGTGAATTCAAGCCCCACGCCATGCTCTGTGCTGACAACTCAGAGCCTGAGCCTGTTTTGGATTCTGTATCTCCCACTCTCTCTGCCCCTACCCCGCACATACTCTCTCTCTCTCCTTCAAAAATAAACAAACATTTTTACAAAATTTTTAAAAAGTAAACCAATTATATTAATAAAAAAAAAAACATAAAGAGGATGAAAGAAGCCTGAAAATGAGAAACAGTATTTTCAACCTGTATGAAGAAAAATATGTTAAAAAAAGGAAAAAAAAAAACTCCTCAAGAAAGAGTTAATCCAGATATCTAATAAATAAATTAACATATATTCAACCTTTTGTCCATAGGAAAATGCATATTAAAACCAGTTAGATTTCTTCCTATAACCAACATGTTTCCATATACTAAACATTCAGAGAATAACATGTATTTGTGAGGGAAAGAAACAAAAGAAAATTATGTAATGTCCTCATGTGAATATAATTTTTATACTAATTTTGGAAAATGTTTTGGCATTATCCAACTGAGGAAGCACTCTATGACCCAACAATTAAACTTTTAAATGCATAAGGTAAGTAATTGCATTTTTTTTTAAATTTTTTTTTTCAACGTTTATTTATTTTTGGGACAGAGAGAGACAGAGCATGAATGGGGGAGGGGCAGAGAGGGAGGGAGACACAGAATCGGAAACAGGCTCCAGGCTCTGAGCCATCAGCCCAGAGCCCGACGCGGGGCTCGAACTCACGAACCGCGAGATCGTGACCTGGCTGAAGTCGGACGCTTAACCGACTGCGCCACCCAGGCGCCCCAGTAATTGCATTTTTAAAGGCAATGAGAAACAAGTATACAGATGTCTATAAAATATTGTTTAAAGTATCCCTAAGTGATAAAAATTCTAGTGTCCATCAAAATATGGATGGATTGAATAAATTTGCATATACTTATAAAGTGTAAAATTTAGGAATGTGGTGCAAGACGGTGGAGCAGCATGGATGCTCTTAGCTTGTCTCTGTCCCTAAAGACACAACTAGATCAGCACACCTCAGAAATTGTTCTGAGGCTTTTGCACGCCTTGAAAAGTGATCTGAGGATTGACACAACAATCTGCAACACTTGAGCCACAGAAATTGGCAGGTAAGTGGTGAAGAGAGGTAAACGGAGGGGCGAGAAATCCTCAGAGGGTAGAGAGTTGTTTTTGTGGAGAGACAACAGGAAAAGAGAAATGGGGGAGAGTGTGGCACATTGGGAGAGTGCAGAAAAAGCACTCTCCCTGCAAGCAGCTGGAAAGAAAGCTAAAGAGTGAAAACACTTATAAGGGACTGAACAATAATATGTTCCTCAAAGCCATTGATGGGAAGAAAGGAGAGGGATTAAATACCACTAAGATTCTATGAATAGTGGAGCACAGAGTCTGAAGTTCTGGAGCCCAGTGGCTGGTGGCATTCTGGTGAAGGAAAAGGGCGAATCCCCAGGAACAGGAAGCAGGTTCCAAGGGTTGCATGTGTCACACAGGGAAAAGTGGTTCTCCCTGCATGGAGAGCATTTGTTAGAGGCCATCTAGCCTCCCCATAGGCAAAGTTCCCAGTGGACCTCAGAAAGCATCCACATTTGCTGCAATTGGGACCAAGATGTCAGAGTGAGGTGAAATCTGGCATGAGATATGTGTTGTGATTTACAACAATCCCTGAACCTCTGGCACTGCCCCTTCCAAGCACATCCTCTAGAACACAACACAAGTCCACCAACCTGCTTAGTATAGAGACTATAGAGTACTTCATAGTTTTAGTTCTAGGGGAAACTGGATGTAACTTCATTTCAGGTTCCATTCTGTTAGATGGTTCATTTATTCAGGTTTCTGTTTGTTTTGTTTGTTTTTCCTTTGTTTTCTTTTGTTTGTTTGTTTGCTTCTTTCTATGATAAAATGGATTTCTCCTTTTTTTCCCATTCCTTTTCTTGGATACAGATAGAGAAAAAATATTTTATTTTTTTAATCTGTGCTTTTTTTATTTTTTTAAATAATTTTCTTACTGGGGTGCCTAGGTGGCTTGGTCAGTTGGGCGTCCAACCTCAGCTCAGGTTGTGTTCTCATGGTTTGTGAGTTTGAGCCCTGCATCAGACTCTGTGCTGACAGCTTGGAGCCTGGAGCCTGCTTCAGATTCTGTGTCTTCTTCTCTTTCTGCCCCTCCCCAACTTGTACTCTGTCTCTCTATGTCTCTCAAATAAATAAATAAATAAATGTGAAAAAAAATAATTTTTGTATTTTTTTCTGTATTTTTTAATTCTATTTCAATTTACTTAATTTCATTATATTTTATTATATACTTTTTTTAATTTATAAAATTTATCTTTCCTTTTCTTTTTCTTTTCTTTCTGTAATTTTCCTTTTTTCTTTATTCTATCTAACATCCTTCAGCAAGCAGACCAAAACACACAAATGATCTATTTTCCTTTACTTGAGTTTTGTTTTGTTTTCTTTTGTTTTAACTTTTACTTTTCATTTTATAAATTTTGTCTTCTTCCAAAATGACAAAATGAAGGAATTCACCCCAAAAGAAAGAACACAAAGAAATGACAGGAGGTTAAATAACATAGATACAAGCAAGATGTTTGAACTAGAATTTAAAACCACGATTATAAAAATATAAGCAGAGGTTCTAAAAGCATAGAATCCCTTTCTGTGGAGATAAAAGAATTAAATCTATTCAGGATGAAATTAAAAATGCTATAACTGAGATGTAGTCTCAAATGGATGCCACGGCAGCAAGGATGGATGAACCAGAGCAGTGAATCAGTGACATAAAAGACAAACTTAGGGAGAATAAGGAAGCAGAAAAAAAGAGATAAACAAAGTTAAAAGAGGATGATACAAGACTTAGATAACTCCGTAACTTATTAAAAAGTAATAACATCCAAATAAATAAAGTTTTAAAAAAATAAAAAAATAAATAACAACAACAACAAAAAAAGAAGGGGCACCTGTGTGGCTCAGTCAGTTAAGAGTTCAACTTCGGCTCAGGTCATGATCTCCCAGTTCATGCATTCGAGCCCCACTTTGGACTCTGTGCTGAAAGCTTGAAGCCTGGATCCTGCTTCAGATTGTGTCTCCCTATCTCTCTGTTCCTGCCCCACTCACAATCTCTTTCTCTCTGTCTCAAAAATAAATATTAAAACAAACAAACAAACAAACAAACAAATAACATCCGCATCACAGGAGTCCCAGAAGATGAAGGGAGAGAAAGAAGAGCAGAAGGTTTATGTGAAAAAATTATAATGGAAAACTTTCCTAACCTGGGGAAGGACACAGACATCAAAATCCAAGAAGTTCAGAGAACTCCCAGTAGAATCCACAAAAACTGACCATTAGCAAGGCATGGCATAGTCAAATTCACAAAACACACAGACAAGGAAAGAATTAAGAAAGCATCAAGACAGAAACAGAAGTTCTTAATCTATAAGGGAGTCCAATCATGTGTGCAGCAGACTTAACTACAGAAACTTGACAAGCCAGAAAGTATTGGATAGATATAATCAACCTGCTGAAATAGATTAAAAAAAAAAATGCAGCCAAGAATTCTTAACCCAGCAAAGTTTTTATTCAAAAGAGGAAAAGAGATAGTTACCCCAGACAAACAAAAACTAAAGGAAGTTGTGACCACTAAACTACCCTTGAAAGAAACTTAAAGGGGGATTCTTTTAGTTGAGAAAAGATGAAACAAAACAAAAAAGACCAAAAACAACAAAGACTAGAAAGGACCTGTTGCAGCCGTATGGCCGGAGTCACAAAAGATGAGTCTGCAAACAAAGTGCAGTCCTCATACTCGAGTTGGAATGAGGCCCTGACTCTAGAATGAAGCTTCTTTTTATTAGGATAATTGCTAAAGACTATGTGCATAAAGTCAACTAAGCAAGTGTGTTAATCAGTCTAATGGTTTAGTTTTTCAAGATTGAATTTCGAGTTAATTGGTTTCTATAACACAAGGAAGGGTCGGGTGTGAAGGATCTGGCCCTGGACAATGTTAATGGCTCTAGGTGTTCCTTAAGATCCTCAGCAGTGTTCAGCTGTGTAAACATGTCCTAAGGCCTTTCACATTCTCTAGCCCTTCCCTTTTGAAGTCTTTTCTTTTGATGCTTCTCTCCTGCATCTCCCACATCTCTCCCTTTTTCTTTCATTTGGTAAAGCTGGAGGGCAAAAACAGAGGCTCCTGAGGCATATTCTTAGCTTCATTGCCATCCTGTTCTCCAGACTAGGTATATGCAAAGTAATAAGACAAAGATTAATATAAAAATACCAATTGCAGAAACGCTTAAGGGTTTTATATAATTCATTGGATTCAATTCTGAGATTAGATTAGTTATCTCAGATAGAGGAGCACCAGAAGTCATCTCAAGTTTATTTTTGAATGTTTCATAGATGTCCTTTTGCAATTGAGCTATATCAGCAGAGGTGTTGCCTTGATTAAGAAGGTGTCGATGCACAGGTCTCATGATATCTTGGACTGATTATATACATGGTGGGGGGTGACACAAAAGGTGGTAATGTTCCAATCACATTGAAGTTTTACCTGTTGTTGTAAACTAATCAACTGATCTCCTAGAAAAAGAAGAGCTTGTTGTAAATCAGATAATTGGCTCTCTATTTGGCTATCAATTAGCCATTGGCTGTTTCACAGCCTTTCTGACTCTTGATGCCAGTTTGGTACTATGTGAGTGGTTTGTATAGTCTGATGAAGCACAAAGCCAGCTGTTGCTGCTGTAGCTATAATAGCTATAACCCAAGTACAGCAGTTACCAGTAAAGCTACAAGCTGTTGGGTGCAATGTAAGACAGGTTTCAATATTTCATTTATTGGAAACATCTCAGGGAGTGTTGCCAAGACCGATCCATGATTATAGGCATCCAAACCCCATTACATGCCTTAAGGATATATAAATTTTGTTTTTCCTAGTTAAAAGAGATAGTAGAGTTGAGGCAAGTATAAAAGGAACAATTATGGCAAGTAAGAAGATTGTTATCAGGGTCCCAATGAGGCATACCTAACACAAACAGAAAAGGAAGTCTGAAACATGCTTGAATTTTATGAGTTTCATTTAATCTAAAAGAGATGGATAATTTATTTGAAACATTCATTAAGTAGCCTTTCCAAGCAGCCATACTCAATAATCCAGTACCAATTTTCCAAAGTTCTGAATGAACTGGCTCATCAGGTAAACATGGTCTGGGGGAAGTCATCTCTCCTTCCTGCCATCCAATGGGTTCAGATGTTACATCTGAAATCCTGTCATCTTGATATCAACACCATCAGAGCTCTTTTTTGGAGTATTTGGTCCAAGCAGAGCCTACAGAGGCCCAATTAATAACGCTTCCTTTGAAAGTATTAAGAAGAACTCTACCAACCTCTCCTCTACAGATCTCCCAATTAACCCATTCTTCAGGATTTATGATCTTTCTTAATTGACATCGAGGCAATTTAGGAGGGTGATTGTATGTAATTCTTTGACTTCTCATGGAGATTCCCTATAGTAAATACAATATAGAGACATTAGTCCCATTGGGTTTTTCTGCTATCCATGCCTGTGAACGAAATGTAACACACTGGTCACCTGTTCCAAAGCACCTACAGAATATTCAGGGATTACTTTTCCTTCTTCTTCTGGTTTAAGTGGGCCTCTATTATCCTAAGGTCCAGGCAACCAGAGCGAATAATTTACATTAACTGGGAAGAGGGATCATCCCATGTAATTAATCTATTAAAGAGGTGGATTTGGGATATAAGCCCAATATGTGTGATTGTCTTCAGTACTCACGGTTAATGTAAGAACTGACATCATGGCAATAAACAGAGTAGTAGAACTCTTAGGTGTTTCTGTTTTTTGCAGGATCTGTTCTGCTTCTTGAGTCATCTTCATCTGTCCCCATGATGGAGGTTTGGCTTTCGTTGTTTTTTTTTTTTTTTTTTTTTTTTTTTTCTGTTCTTTTTATCTCCCATTCCAGGCTTAATTCTTCCATATCTTTCTCCAGTGGTCGAAAATTGTCGGATCTTTTTCTCTTTGCCCATTTGTTCATATCGTGGTTTTAATCACCGGGCTGGGAGCCAGATATCCCTGTTATCTGTGGATATAAGAACAAATCCTCGACCCTACAATTTAACATACCCAGGGCACCATTTGTTATTATCATTCTTCCAAAATATTGGTTGTGAAAAGGGTCTGGTATTAGAGACCGTGTGATGTTTTTCAGCTGCGGTGATCTCTTGTTCACCTCTTAAATCCAAAAAATTAAGTGTAAAAAATGCTTTCATTAACTAACTCTTTGGATTCAAGGCCATATCCCCCTGTTTTTGTTTTCATAGCATGGTTTTTAATGTACGATTGGTATGTTCAATAATGGCTTGACTTTGTGGATTATAAGGAATGCCTGTAGTATGATGAATGCTCCATTTTTTTTTAAAATTTTTTTTCAACGTTTTTATTTATTTTTGGGACAGAGAGAGACAGAGCATGAACGGGGGAGGAGCAGAGAGAGAGGGAGACACAGAATCGGAAACAGGCTCCAGGCTCCGAGCCATCAGCCCAGAGCCCGACGCGGGGCTCGAACTCACGGACCGCGAGATCGTGACCTGGCTGAAGTCGGACGCTTAACCGACTGCGCCACCCAGGCACCCCGACTCCATTTTTGATAAAATATAAGAAAAGTATGAGAACTATAAGCCAGGCCATTGTCAGTTTTAAGATTCCAGGGGAGTCCTACTGTGGCAAATGCTTCTAAAAGATGTTGAATAACATGGCCATGTTTTTTGTTTGTTTATTTTGTTTTTGTTTTTGTTTTTACTGACAAAGGTGTAGCCTATATAAAACCAGAATATGTATCTATTGATACATGTACATATGCAAGGAGACTGAATTGCAGAATATGAGTAACATCCATTTGCCATAAATCATTAGGCTGTTGACCTCTGGGATTAACCCCCTGAAAGTAGGGAGGAGTGACCATAGGCTTATAAGTGGGGAAGTGTGTGATAATTTCTCTAGCTTGGTAAGGGAAATAGAAAAGTATTTATTTAAGGCTTTAGCATTAAGATGAGTCAGACTTTGAAAATCTTGTGTTGTAATAACAGGAGCTGCCAATAAGGGATCTGCTGTAGCATTTCTTTCTGTCAGGAGCTGGGGAGGCCAGAATGAAATCATATATGAGTAATGTATATGGGATGGGATCAGTGTTGGAGACAATGATGGACCTGAAAAAATAAGTCAGACAATTCTGAGCCATCTGAATAAATATTAATGATTTCCAAATTTTCAATTATTTGTTTAGAATAGACTGAATCCGTTAAGATATTGACGGAGGAATGAACATCCTGAAGCAATAGAAATATGACAATGAGTTCAGCTTTTTGTATTGAGGTATGTGGGGATTTTATATATTTAGAAGTAGGACCATAATATGCAGAATAACCAGATTTGTTGGCATCTGTGAAATAATTAGGTTCATTTACAGGTACTGATTGTACAATTCGAGGCATGATGAAGGAGGTGGTTTTGAAAAATTCAATTAATCTGGATTTAGGATAATGGTTGTCTATATTATCTATATAATCTGCAACTCCAGGTTGCTGTGAAATGCATTGCCAATATGCCATGGATATTTTGCTTGAGACAGAGGTACTATAATTGTCTCAGGGCTGTTATTTCCTTAAGTCTTTCCTGACCCTTAAAAATTAACATTCCTATTTTGTCTAAACATGTAGATAATTTTTAAAGGCTTTGTTGGAAAGAAACATTCATTCTATGGGGTGCCTGGGTGGCTCAGTCAGTTAGGAGTCCAACTTCAGCTCAGGTCATGATCTCGCAGTCCATGAGTTTGAGCCCTGTTTCGGGCCATGTGCTGACAGCTTGGAGCCTGGAACCTGCTTCAGATTCTATGTCTCCCTCTCTCTCTGCCCCTCCCCCACTCATGCTCTGTTTCTCTCACTCTCAAAAATGAATACATGTTAAAAAAAAAAGGAGGAAACATTCATTCTATGATTCCATTAGCCTGCCAAAATACTCCTGTAGGAAAATGAGGTGACAGTAAAATTAAAAAGGAAACAGGTATTGAGGGGTTAACTCAAGTAAGCTGACTGGAAGCATTTTTTTATTCAATCCATTGTAATTCTTGGGATGCTTCAGGAGTTAATTCTCTAGGGCTATTTAAATTGGAACACCCTTTAAGTACATCAAAAAGATGAGCCTGTTAAGTAGGTATGCCTAGAGTAGGAGGTAGCCGCTTAATGTCTCCTAATAATTTTTGGAAATCATTTAAAGTATGCAAGGTATCTCTATGAATTTGAACATTTTGAGGTATTATTGAATTTTGTACTAATTTTTGACATAAATAGAAAAAGGGATCTTCAAATTGAATTTTGTCTTCTGCAATAATAAGGCCATATTTTGAGAGGGTTGCCTTAGCTGCTAAAAACAGTGCATGTAAATCATGTCATTCAGGTAAATCTAATAGGATGTCATGTATGTAATGGATAATCTTAGTATGAGGAAGTTGAGATCATAAATATTGGAGAGGTTCTGCAACAAAAAGCTGACAAAGAGAGGGACTATTTAACATTCCTTGGGGTAAAACTCTCCATTGAAATCTGCTTATGTGCTCATCATGATTAATTACAGGACTGGAGAACGTAAATCTTTCTGAATCTTAGGGTTTAAGGGAATGAAGAAAAAACAATCCTTACGATCAATGATTATAACTTTCTAATCTTGAGGGATAGCAGCAGGCATCAGAAGGCCAGTATGTAGAGCCCCCATGGGTTGCATGATTTTATTTATGGCTCAGATCAGTCAGGAAATTTTCCATTTTCCAGATTTTTTTTATAACAAAAAACAGAGAATTCCAGGGACTAGTTGAAGTTTCAATATGTCCCTCTTCTAATTGTTCAGAAACTAAAGATTTTAAAGTTGCCAGTTTTTCTTGAGAAAATGACTACTGCTCTCTTCATATGGGCTCATCAATAAGCCATTTTAAAATTTTTTTTTTTTTTTTTTCAACGTTTATTTTTATTTTTGGGACAGAGAGAGACAGAGCATGAACGGGGGAGGGGCAGAGAGAGAGGGAGACACAGAATCGGAAACAGGCTCCAGGCTCTGAGCCATCAGCCCAGAGCCTGATGCGGGGCTCGAACCCACGGACCGCGAGATCGTGACCTGGCTGAAGTCGGACGCTTAACCGACTGCGCCACCCAGGCACCCCAATAAGCCATTTTAAAGGCAGCACATATTTTTGTTCTTTGGCAGTGGCCACTAGGATAAATTTGGATATCCTGGCCCTGCGGCTTTATATTTGGGGAAAATATTGAGGGGTGTTTTAATGCCTTGTTGATTTTTATCTAATCCCTTCAGTGGGTCATATCCCATGGCACACATTATATTTTTATTTTGAGTAGATGTGAATGGGATATTAATATATGCATCCCATTGTTGAAGTAAATCTCTACGCCATAGATTAATGGCAATGTTAGTCACATAGGGTTTAAGAGTCGCTATCTGATCCTGGGGCCCTTTACATCTTATAATCTATTAACCTCTTTTTATTCCCCCCTAAGGAGCCAAGTCCTATAAAAATTACAGGTATGTTTTCAACAGGCCACAATGAAGGCTAAAACTTTTCAGATATGATGGTAACGTCAGCTGCAGTGTTTATTAATCTGATGAAAGATTTATTATTAATTTTAAGATGTATTTTGGGGCAAGGATTTTTCAAAAAGTTCACCAATATAATTTTCCAACATTGTCAAAACCTCCAGTTCTGATAACGGGATTGCTTTGGCCCTCTATATAAGGACGAATAAGTAATTGAGCAATTTTACCTCCTGGTTGAATAGTGTAAGGATTATCAGCGGATACCATAACTTGAATTTCATTTTTACAATCATAATCAAAAACATCAGAATGCATATGAATACCTTTAAGTGTAAGTCTATTCTGTCCAAAAATAAGGCCTATTGTGCATTTTCCCAAAGGCCCATAGTTAGTAATTAGTGTTTTAGCTTTTTACCTCATTAGATATCCAATGAATTTATCTCAATTTATCATGCAAACAAAACTTAAATGTTTTAGGTTACCAAAGACTTTGAAAGCTATCTTAACAATTATCCATGAAAACTATGAAGCAAACAAAGTTAACCATTACTTTAAGTCATCCTTCTGTTAACAGATTGGAAGAGAGATAATGTGAGTTTATTTGACCTTTGATAAATCTTAGTAGAATAAAGATTTATATTTAATGTTAATAACATTAAAGACAGATTTAATAAACTTAATTAGTTTAAATATTAAATATGTTTTATTTATTATTTACATCTTGGGAAGTTTGTTATAACCTTAGGATGTTATTTAAAGCATATCTTAAATAGGATTATAAAATGTTATAAATCTTAAAATTGTATTTATTTAACCAATGTGTCAATAAAAGATTCTAAAGGCGAATCCATAGCATTATATAATTTTTAGCAAAACTTAGCTCCTTTAACACTTAGAAGTTTTACCTAAGCAATCAAAGACCTGATAAAGATGAAACCTAAAGCTTTTTTTTTTTTTTTTGGCAAAGAGAAAAGAAAAACAAACAACAACTTAGTTTACATTGTCTTAGCAGAACCGTCCAAGAAAGCTTTGTTTTTTGAACCGAAAGAAAAGTGGAATTTTAACCTTATACCAGTATATTTTTAAAAGTCCATTCATCTCAACCTAGTAGAATAACATTTTATAATTTAAGAGATACACCTATCTTAATAATATTTTATCTGTGTCCCCTTAAAAGTTTACCATTGTTAATTTTTTCCCGTGGAACCAGTAAGGAAATTTGAACTTTAAGGAGTTTGTTGTTGTTGTTTTTTAACTTTTTACAGTGTACATTCTTACCTCAAAGAAGAGGTTAGTTGTCATTGTCAAGAGGCCTGAAGGCAGAGAGGCGCAAAGGGAAGAGAAAAGAGTTTACATGGTCCTAAAGTCTGTCAACTCAAATAGATGAGTAGATACCGATTTTTGTTTTGTTTTGTTTTGTATTATTTATTTTGTCTTGTTTTGGTTTTCCATTAGTGGAATTAGGCATTCTATGCTGAGCCAGAGAAGACAGGGAGGTTCCCCCAAAACAAAAGGAGTTTTGGCAGCTACTTGGGAATATTCCTTAAAATCTCTATCCCGAGGTAGACTAGCCAGAGACAATTGGCTCTAGTCATCACTTGTGGGTGGCAGCAGAGGCCATTCTGATAAAGTATTTTCCTCAGGTTCTATATCCTTGATTCCCTCATCCTCAAAATTATCAGATGTAAAATCTGAGTGATCTTCTTCTTCTTGATGAGTTTTTAATTTAGAGGAACTTATATTTTGTTCTCAGTCAGACTGTAAAGGGTGTAAAGCCATCTCAATTAAAGAGCATAAAGACCAAACTTTTAAAGAAATGATATCTCCATTTTGATGAGTATGTCTAAGCGTTTCCATAATTAATCCCCATTGTTTAAGGTTTAAAAGATTTTTTCCAGAAGTATTAAACCAGTAGCAACGTTTTTTAACCAAGTACCAGAGCTCATCAAAATTCCCCTTTTCACTTTTACTCCTGAATTTTGCAATAAAATATGAAGTAACTTATAGTAAGCTTCATGATAATGAGACTGGGAGTTTCTCATACTTCACTATCCCAAAGCCGGGACTTAACTGTTCTACCATTCTGCATTGGTCCTCTGTGACTGTAAACCGAAGTAGTCATGAAGACTGCCATGCCTTATCCTGTCAACTATGCCAAATGTTGCAGGGACTATGGCCAGATTCACAAAAGATGAGTCCACAAAGTGCAGGTCCTCATACTGAAGTTGGAATGAGGCCCGGACTCCAGAATGAAGTTTCTTTATATTAGGATAATTGCTAAAGGTTACATGCATTAAGTCAGCTTAGCAAGTGTGTTAATCAATCTAATAGTTTAACTTTTCAAGGTTGAATTCACATCATCTGTGAAGTGAAAGTTTGACTTATTCTTTGCCAACTTTGATGCATTTTATTTCATTTTGTTGCCTGATTGCTGATGCTAGGACTTCCAACACTATGTTAAACAACAGTGGTGAGAGTGGACATCCCTTGTCATGTTCCTGATCTCAGGGGGAAAGCACTCAGTTTTTCTCCATTGAGGATGATATTAGCTGTGGGCTTTTCATAAATGGCTTTTAGGATGTTTAGGTTCCTTCTATCCTGACTTTCTTGAGGATTTTTATTAAGAAAGGATACTGTCTTTTGTCAAAGGCTTTTTCTGTATCTATTGACAGGACAATATGGTCCTTATCCTTTCTTTTATTAATGTGTATGTATCACATTTATTGACTTGCAAATATTGAACCAGCCCTGCAGGCCAGGAATGGATTGGATCCCATTTCATCATGATGAATAATTCTTCTAATATGCTGCTGAATTCCATTTGCTAGTATCTTGTTGATAATTTTTGCATCCAAGTTCATCAGGGATATTAGCCTGTAGTTCTCCTTTTTTTGGGGGGGCACTGTCTGGTTTAGGAATTAAACTAATGTTGGCTTCATAGAATGAGTCTGGAAGTTTTCCTTCCATTTCTGTTTTTTGAAGCAGCTTGAGAAGGATAGGTATTAAATCTTATTTAAAGTTCCGGTAGAATTCCCTAGGGAAGCCATCTGGTCCAGGATTCTTATTTTTGGGGAGATTTTGGATAACTGATTCAATTTCTTCACTACTCTTAGATCTGCTCAAATTTTCTATTTCTTCCCATTTACGTTTAGGTAGTGTGTGGGTGTATATGAATTTACCCATATGTTCCAGGTTGTCCTGTTTGTTGGCATATAATTTTTCATAGTATTCCCTGATAATTGCTGGTATTTCCGAGGGATTGGTTTTAATAAATCCATTTTCATTCATGATTTCATATATTTGGGTCCTCTCTCTTTTCTCTGTGAGAAGTCTGGGTAAAAGTTTATCACTTTTGCTTATTTTTTCAAAAAACCAACTCTTTGTTTCATTGATCTGTTCTACTGTTTTATTTTTGTTTGTTTGTTTTGATTCTATATTATTTATTTATGCTCTCATCTTTTAATTTTTCTAATTCTGCTGGGTTTGTGGTGTCTTTATTGTCTGCTTTTAGTTCTTTAGGTGTGTTGTTAGATTTTCTATTTGGGATTTTTCTTTTTCCTTGAGATAGGCCGTGATTGCAATGTATTTTCTTCTTAGAACTAAATTTGCTGCATCCCAAAGGTTTTGCATTGTTGTGTTTTCATTTTCATTTGTTTCCATACATTTTTAAATTTCTTCTCTAATAGCCTGGTTGACCCATTCATTCTTTAGTGGGATGTTTTTGTTTGTTTGTTTGGTTGGTTGGTTGGTTGGTTGGTTGGTTTACCTCCATGCTTTTGGAGGTTTTCCAGACTTTTTCCTATGGATTATTTCAAGTTTCATAGCACTGTGATCTGAAAGAGTGCATGGTATGATCTCAATTCTTTTATATTTGTTGAGGGCTGTTTTGTGACCCAGTTTTTGATCTATCTTGGAGAATGCTCCATATGCACTTGAGAAGGAAGTATATTCTGCTGATTTAGGACGTAGAGTTCTAAATATATCCGTGAAGTCCATCTGGTCCAGTGTATCATTCAAGGCCATTGTTTGCTTACTGATTTTCTGTCTAGATGTTCTGTCCAATGTTGTAAGTGGGGTATTAAAGTCACCTGCAATTACTGCATTCCTACCAATAAGATTGCTTATGTTTGTGGTTAATTGTTTTACATATTTTGGTCCTACCGATTTTGGCGCATAGACATTTATAATTGTTATCTCTTCCTGATAGATAGACCCTGTAATCATTATATAATGCCCTTCTTCATATCTTCTTATAGCTTTTAACTTAGTCTAGTTTGTCTGATATAAATATGGCTACTCCATCTTTCTTTTGACTTCCAGTAACGTGATAGATAGCTCTCCATCCCCTCAATTTTAATCTGAAGGTGTCCTCGGGTGTAAAATGGGTCTCTTGTAGACAGCAAATAGATGGGTCTTGTATTTTTATCCTTTCTGATACCTTATGTCTTTTGATTGGAGCATTTAGTCCATTTACATTCAGTGTTATTATTGAAATATATGGATTTAGAGTCATTGTGTTATCTGCAGGTTTCATGTTAGTAGTGATGTCTCTGGTCCTTTGTGGGCCTTGCAACATTTCACTCAAAGAGTCCCCCATATGATCTCTTGTTGGGCTGGTTTAGTGGTGATTTCCTTCAGTTTTTGTTTGTTTGGGAAAACCTTTATTTCTCCTTCTATTCTGAGTGACAGGCTTGCTGCATAAAGGATTCTTGTCTGCATATTTTCCCTGTTCATCACATTGAAGATTTCCTGACATTCTTTCTGGCCTGCCAAGTTTCAGTAGACAGGTCTGCTACTACCTTTAGGTACCTACCTTAGTACATTAATACCCATTTGTCTCTAGCTGCTTTCAGAATTCTCTCTTTATCCTTGTATTTTGCCAGTTTCACTATGATATTATGTGCAGAAGATCGATTCAAGTGACTTCTGAAGGGAGTTCTCTGTACCTCTTGGATTTCAATGTCTGTTACCTTCCCCAGATTAGGGAAGTTCTCAGCTATGATTTGTTCAAGTACACCATCAGCTCCTTTCACTCTCTTTTCTTCTCTGGAACTCCTATGGTATGGTTATTGTTCCATTTGATAAATCACTTAGTTCTCTAATTCTCCCCTCATGACCCAGGATTTTTTTTATCTCTCTTTTTCTCAGCTTCTTCTTTTTCCATAATTTTATCTTCTATTTCACCTATTCTCCTGTCTGCCTCTTCAATCCGCACTGTGGCCACCTCCATTTTATTTTCCACCTCATTTATAGCATTTTTTAATTCATCATGACTAGTTTTTAGTTCTTTGACTCTGCAGCAATCTCTGCTGTCTTCTATGCCTTTTTCAAGTCCAGAGATTTATCTTATGACTATTATTCTAAATTCTTCTTCAGATATATATATATATATATATATATATATATATATGTGTGTGTGTGTGTGTGTGTGTGTATAGTTGTTTATATCTCTTTTGATCCATTCTTTAGCTGTCATTTCTTCCTGGTATCTTCTGAGAAGAATACTTCCATTTTATCATTTTGGCTAGTTTTCTGTCCCTTGTGTGTTTTAAAAGCTTGTTATGTTCTCTGAACCTGAGAGCACTGCTGTATTAAGTGTGGGGGGTGTTATATACTATACAGAAACTGACCCTTCAGTAAGTGCTTTTTGGAGAGTGTTACTTGCTCTCTGTTGTTGTGACATTGTTTAATTTATTTCTCCAACCACTGTGATGTAAACAGAAAACATAAAACCATGCACACACACACACACACACACTCACTCAAAAAAACAAAAACAAAAACAAAACAAAACCCTAAAGAACAGCGTGGAGGTGACACTCATGGAAGAGCACATACAAAGAGAGAAATCATGGTGGGGGGGGGTAGAAAAAAATAAACACTGACCAGGCAGAGAGACTATAAGACTTAATCCAGGAAGACAGAAAAGAAAGTAAAGAAGGAGGTGGGGGAAAAAGAAAAGAAGATAAATTTGCCCATTTAAAGAAACTATAAGGCTTGATTATTACAGAGAGACAGAAAGTAAAGAAGAAGGTATACAACATGTATCAAGAGAATGTTTTAAATATGTCTTTTCAAACAAACCAACTTCCAGAGTAAGCAGACTAGAGGAGGGAATAGATAAGAAGGAGAAAAGTAAGGAGGAATGTATCTATATAAGAAGAATTGTCTGAGAATTAATCCTGGCAATGCAGCAGCACTGGTATGGAGAGTGGGCCATCTGGTTCTTCAGTGTCTATTCTGTTCCAGTAGATATACAGTTAATAGGGCAGAGGGGTGTGGTTTGGTGTAGGTGGGTCCCACCTCTACTGTGGGGCCAGCAGTCCAATCCCTGAGACCCTGCCTTGGTGGTAGTGAGGAGAGAAATGGAGACACCCCAGTCTCCATGGGGTGGGAATGGGAGGGTGGACCTTGAGGAATATACCAACATCCTCCCCAAAAGAGTCTGCATTTGAGTATCTAAGCACACAGATGACTGTCATGTGAGACCAGTTTTTCTCCTTCCCTTCCACAAACCCACACTCTGTTCTATCATCAGTTCTCTTTCTTGGAGGAACCGAAAGCTTCAAGGGAGGTGAACAGAGGTAGCAGACCCGAGGCTGAGGGACAAGAGGCATAGCATGGCCTAGAGAGATTAATACTCAAAATACACAGGGGAAAAATAATTTTACAAACTTTACATAAAAGGATAATTGTGAGACTTTAATGAGGTTTGTATCTTACAAAGAAGTAATGGTTTCAAAGTTATTTTACAAACCAGTTATAAAGGCACCTATATTCACATATGTGTACTATGTGTACATATGTGTACACATATGTGTACTATATTCACATTTGGACAAATGTTTAATAAATAACTATTTTGATAATGTACTTATTTAAATGAATTAGGTAACATCCAGGAAACATTCTGTATTATTGTTTCCTTAAGAAACTTCTCGGGGTGTCTGGGTGGCTCAGTCCATTTTGCATCTCACTAGGGCTCAGTTCATGATCATAGCATTTGTGAGTGAGCCCTGATTCAGGATCTGTACCACCTTGTTAATCCAAGGTAAGATAAAGAATAAAAACCTCATGAGGAAATCTTCCATTATCAGAATTTTTTTCTTCTTTTTTGACTTCTCAGCTTCCTGTATTATAAACGATCATGTGCTACAATGGGGTTCTGTAGACCAGTTTAATATTGCCCTCTTATCCTAGAAAGAATGGGTACATTCTGGGCACCTATTTTCTCTACTTTCAGACCTCATGCAAAAGAGACCTTTTGTGACATCCTCTTTTATATCCATATGCATGCATTTACAAGCAAAATGGTATTTTTTAGTTTGTGTTATTTATTACTGTTATTATTCAGTAAATAAATATCTCTTTCCATGTCAGAGAAATATACTGGATCACCAAGTTTCTGGGTCTATGTTTTCAAATGGGGACCAGGTTCTGAGACAGATTTTCCATGAATAGGGATAGGAAGACACTTTCTAACATATTTTTGTTTTGTTTATGTAGGGAAAACAGAAGAAGTGAATGGTAAGGGTTATTTATTTTTATACATTCCACACTTGATGATCTTTCATCATAATTAAGAAATAAAATGCTGGGGCGCCTAGGTGGCTCAGTCGGTTGAGCGTCCGACTTCGGCTCAGGTCATGGTCTCACAGTCTGTGGGTTCGAGCCCCACATCGGGCTCTGTGCTGACAGCTCAGAGCCTGGAGCCTGTTTCAGATTCTGTGTCTCCCTCTTTCTCTGACCCTCCCCTGTTCATGCTCTCTCCCTGTCTCAAAAATAAATAAATGTTAAAAAAAATTTAAAAAAAAGAAATAAAATGTTGACACCCCATTTATGACCCAGTCATGTTTAGAAGCAACTAAAATACCTTTCTGCTACTTTTCAAAAAGTGAACCTAAGTATTTGTAAGACAAGGAATGATGTAGGCATAAATGAAGAAGAACAAGATGCATCATCTGGTGGTGTTGAGGGTTGGGACTCATGTCTTACATCTGTCCCATTCAGTGAGGGCAGTCAGCTTTTGGGCATATAGTAATTAACTACTTATTTTATACTCAGTGCTTAAGAAGCACTGAGAAGAACTCTCCTTGTAGTTGCTGTCTTCATGCAGATGCAAATTCCACATTTAAATAATAAATGTAAAACAAATATTCTGGTAGTGTTATCGAAGGATTCATGATTCTATGAGCACATACAGTAGTGAGATTGGATTTGCTCATTCGGTTGTGGATTTGCTGAAAATAGCAGCAATGAGGATGATGGTAGTGGTATTAAAGAGGACATGTAGGTAGGTAAAAGGGAGGAATAGAGTGTGTAAAACACAAAGCACAACATGCATTAAACTCTGGCTGGGAAGTGAGCCCATGATACTATTAGAGGACACAGTATTATCCAGGTGACTCTGGTTCAGACAACTCAGACAAGGCTATAGGTAAACAAATGTTGGGAAATACAAAGTCACTTTACCATTCTAAGAATTCTGAATGCTATCCAGGAAACAATTTTGAATATTATCCAAGAAACTCAGTAAAACATATAAATGTTAAACAAAAAAGGTGTGCAGTGACAATATTTTCATTTCAAAAATGTTATTTTCTTTTTTTTTTAAATTAACATTTATTTATTTCTAAGAGATGGAGAGAGACAGAGCATGAGCAGGAAGTGGGGGCAGAGAGAGGCATAGAATCCAAAGCAGGCTCCAGGCTCTGAGCTGTCAGCACAGAGCCCAGCATAGGGGGGCTCGATCCACAAACCACAAGATCATGACCTGAGCCAAAGTTAGAAGCTTAACCGACTGAGTCACCCAGCCGTCCCCCCTACAAATGTTACTTTCTTGTTTTTTACTTGGTAAGTAAAGTTTCTCCGTGAGGATAGAAATGTATTAAGAAAAATATGTTAAGAAATATATTCTTAATATTTCTTAATAAATATTTCTTAATAAAAATATATTAAGAAAAAACAAAGAAAAAGAAATGTAAAGATATTTCAAAGCAATCTCTCACTACATCTCATTATTTCAGAAAGGTTAAAACTCCAGGGAGGAGAAGGTGAGTAATGAAAATGGCCACTCCAGCCCTGACTCATGCACTTTTCTTTTAGTCATGCATCTCTTTAATGTTTTATTCACTGTTAAATCTTGAATTCAAAACTATACTTTTATTTTATTTATTTTTTTAAATTTTAAGTGAAGTTTCTTCGACAGTATGCAGGTAACTAGAGACTAAAGTATTTGGATAATGATATTTATTTTTAACAAGCACTCTGGGTCACTGGAGACAACACACTCACAAACTAAAAAAAAAAAAAAAAAAAGTTAGAGTGGGAGAGAGCTAAAGCATAAGAGACTCTTAAAAACTGAGAACAAACTGAGGGTTGATGGGGGTGGGAAGGAAAGGAGGGTGGGTGATGGGTATTGAGGAGGGCACCTTTTGGGATGAGCACTGGGTGTTGTATGGAAACCAATTTGACAATAAATTTCATATATTGAAAAAAATAAAATTAAATTAAAAAAATTAAAAGAACCACACAAACTCACACAGAACACACAAACACACCCCCTTTTTTCTCCAAAATTTCCATTTTGTCATGTCTATTCTTGGGTAGTTTATTGCGATAACTCCTTACATATCACAAATGGTGCTGCTCTCTGAAGTTCCGTGATGGACAGAAGCAGAATATTATAGTCCAAAATGATACTATCAAACATCTTTTTAGAACCAGAAATGAATTGGGGAATGGTTTAACGGGAGGCAGACAGGGAATGGGGTAAAGGCAGGCTGCCACTTAACTATGTTAGAATGGAGACTAATGACACTATGACACTAGTTGCTTATGGATCGCAATCGGTGGCCCTTCATTTAATTTGTCAAATGGAGGGGCGCCTGGGTAGCTCAGTCGGTTAAGCATCTGATTTCAGCTCAGGTCATGATCTCGTGGTCCGAGAGTTCGAGCCCTGGGCCAGGCTCTGGGCTGATGGCTCAGAACCTCGAGCCTGCTTCTGATTCTGTGTCTCCCTCTCTCTCTTCCCCTCGCCCACTCATGCTCTGTCTCTGTCTCAAAAAGAAAAAAAAAAAAAGTTAAAAAAATTTTTAATTTGTCAAATGGAAAACTCCTACCTTCTTAGGATATCTTTTGACTTCCAAAAAATTGTGAAACTTATGAGCTTTGTTTACATTAGGAAACATAACATTTTTGTTATATTTTACACTTTTGTTGTATTTCAAATAAAATATTTTCATTTGATTTCCACAAATACACTGTGAAGAAGAAAGGTCAGGTATTAATATACTGTTCCACAAAATAATGCATGGTAAGTATTCTTAGGAGATTTCTCAGTTTATATTACTAATTGGTATAATATTCACATTCATTAGACAACTTTAGAAGCACATTTACCAATTGAAAAAAGTACAGTCTAGATATCAGATATTACTTTGTAAAAATGCCCGTTAGTAACTGAGTTGCAATGTCTTTAAATTCACATAATACTATATTTACAGTGCTAATATATGGTTTTAGTTATTTTTATATTATATTAATACTAGTGGAACTATATCTGTGGTTATAGTAAATAAGTAAATTTATTTTTAAGTAAATAAATTATAAGTAATAAATAATAAAGTAATAAAGTAAATAAATTTTTAAGTAAATAAATAAATTTTATTTATAGTAAATAAGTAAAAATTTATTTTTACCTACAACTATGGAACTTCTTTCACAGCAAAAGTGCTTTTAGCCTATATTAACAGAATCCTGGGTAATTGGGTAAATATCTGGATTATTTTACCTCTGACTTGTGTGCTTATGTTTTCACCATTTTAAAAATTATTTTTGGATTCATGTATCTATGAAAATATGTACCCATGTGAAGGCACTTTTAAGAAAAGTAATTCAGTAAATCCGCTTAAATTTCAAAGAATGATTTAAAACAAATTTTAAATTACCAAAGCATTTAGATTTCAAGAAAAAATATATAATTGTTTCTCATTAATTTGTAAGTTGAATAAGATGGACTTGGACTTGAATCCAAACATTGACAGATATTAGTAATCATAGTTGGACAAACCTCTCCAAATCTTTGTTTTCACTATTACAAAATAAAAAAAAAATCCCATCTCATTGATTTGTTATGAGAATTATTTATAAATGCTCTTCAAACAGCCTGAGGCACATATAAGTGTTCAGTGTACCACTGGTCATATTCATAAAATATTTTGACAAGAATATATCTGCATGTTTATATACTCATTTTTTTCCATTCTGCATAAATCCTCAGTTTCAGCTTAAGTGTGTAATTTGATAAATGGAGTGGTATAAAAAGCATGAGCTGAGGGAAAGTAGCAGCTACATTTGAAGAAACTACAGAAAAATTCTAGATAGAAGGAGGGCCCTTTTATATTGTGTTAATTGTTTTTTATTATTATTGATCATGCTAAGACTGACATGTTCTTCCATAGTAAATAATACCTTGGGTCCTGGCATAGTTCACCGTCCAAATGTCTGAAGACAACAGAAGTGTGAAAGAAGTTGATATCTCTTAGGAACTACCCAAAAGAAGGAATCCATTGGATAAGCTATTCTGGGTTTTAGGTCAGCATTTTTCTTTTCTTTTCTTTTCTTTTCTTTTCTTTTCTTTTCTTTTCTTTTTTTTTTTCTTTTCTTTTCTTTTTTTGAAGGTAGACACTACTGGGAAGTGAGTATGAAAAATAAATTAAACTGGACTCTAGGTATTTGTAAGGATTCTGTCAGCAGACAGGGAGAACTCATGCTGCCACCAGAGACTGTACTCTGGACACTATGCTTTAATAGAAGTAATGGCTACAAAGCGCTTGAAAATCCATGGATAACACTCGACCTTGAGGAATCTCTGGAAATTATTGGTATCTTCCTGGATTATGAGGCTGAGAGAGTCTCCTTTTTAATGTGACAATTATAGGAAGGTGTTCTTTGTGACTGAGGAAAAATTGCCCTACTTTAAATCGACTGAAATTTGGGATTTGTATATCTAATGTATTAATATTATAATTCAGATATATAAATATTTTATTTTAGAATTCAAATGATGTGCTTCTTCCTTCAAATAAATCTAAAAAAATTCTTTGATGTCATAAATTATACCTTTATATCATTTCAATCCCCTATATGCCTATTTGTTAATGGACAATAATTGCTTGATTGGAATTACATGCTGTAGAATTTATTTGATGACAATTCAAATCTACAGAACATAAATAAAATATCCAAATAAAGTACATATTTGTGCAAGTTGTGAAGGAAAGTTAATTCTCAGTTGATCCCTGATAGGTATGATTTCTCCTTCCTTCATGGTTTGAGATGGAAGAGAATATGGGCTCTACTCTTCATCACCAGGAAATTGGTAGGAGCCCACACTCTATTAATATGGCCCAAACCTAAGGAATAATGACGGCTTTGAAAAAGAGAGTTCTAAACCTGTACTATGTACAGTACACTCCAAAAAATATCTTCAAGTGAATATGTCTTCCAGTCACTCATTTCTTCATTTTACCTTCATGTTGTTTTGAAGTTTCAAAGACAATCTTCAACTTAATTTAATATAACAGTATCATTGATTCATCTACTCAACAAAAGCTTATTAGGTACTACATATATATTTGTTTTAGATATCCATTATCTACAGCGCTGCAGATTGTCTACCTGTAACTCTAACTATGTACCTAGTACTGACAGTAAACAGGAAAACACTGGCAAATAGTTACTAATTTCAAAATGCTGTGTGGGAAAATCAAGGTATCCAGATAAAGAATGATAGTGAGTGGATTCACTTTAATCTCATCATCAGGAAAACTGTTACTTGGAGGGTGATGAATTAAAGGTGATATTTTGCACATGCATAAGTGGAAATGATTTTGTTCACAACAACAGGCAAAATACAGAAAGAGTGGGCCTGGGTGAGAAAGTAGAAGAAGATCTATAGGGCTCAGATGAAATTGGGGCAGAATGCTTTTAAATTAGGCTGCAGAAGTAAGCAGCTGAAACAACGTGACAGGCTGAACTGAAATGGATTTTCTTTCTACTACTAAGAGATTATTTGGGTTTATTTTAATAAAATATTTAATATATAAGTAAAGGAATGTTAAAATGAAATATTTGAGCAAAACAAAATAATAGGAGAACTATTCCAAATTGACACCAACTCTATCACCATAGGGCGTTTTAAAGGAGGTGGCCTAAATCTGGTTATATGAATATGACTGCTCATAGCTTGGAAAATATATAGAGTCAAAAGAGAACATGAAGGTTTTAGGAAAGATCTGTAGTTGTATTCTGAATTACTGTCCCAGAAAAACAGAGATGGTATGGTTGTCTGACCCTCACTTAAAACATATGGGAAAGAGTTAAGAGGTTAGTCTGTCTCCTGAAATTTAAAGAACACAGTGGACCTATCTTTGCCTTCTTTCTGGGATATTGAAATTGACAGAAGGGCCAGGAGATACTCGGTAGCAGGATGCAGGAGTGCTGCATTTTATGACATGTTCCCTGAGCATATCTGGGTGAGGATATTATGTTTCCAAAGGCTAGAATATGGTCCATGCATCCTCTGGGATGCTGCCTGCAAAAGTAAACACATATCATTGGAAATTAGATTATGTATCAAAGGATGCCTGGTGCCTGAGATAGAAATCTTGAAAAGCCAAAATATAGGCCTATTTCACTTTCTTCAAGGTAACAGGAGGAAAAAAAGTTTCTCAGATATTTGGTGTTTTTAAAGTACCAAAGAGGGGGAAATGAGCTTGAAATGCCTTTTAAATGTAACCCATTACAACAATGATCACGAAAACTTTCTCACTCTTGTTATAAAACAATAATAATAGTAATAGTAATAATAATAAGTGTACCTAATTTCAACAATAATTATAAGTGTTGTCATTTATATTACCTCACTCAGACACTTCATAGTTCCCGACAATGTGTATTTTCCCTTACTGCAGTGAGTAATATACCCACCTCGCTCAATTACAGGTGTTTTCCTGGTAACCTTTTAGCTAGAGGGCATTGATAAATGCTAAAGGGTAAAGGCATCTATCATATGGATGCATCTTTCCACTAACAATAAACTGTCTTGTAGAATAAGATTTAGAAAATGGAAAATTCAGGGCAAAGAGGAAATTCATGACAAAAATAATTTTCCAAACATAACTATTCCAGTTACACAAGACACGATACAATTTCATTGTGCTGAAAGGCCTGAAATTCTGTTTTAATTAAAAATAAGAAAATGAAAAAAGAGTAAATGACAGAGTTGTAGGGTGACTCCTCTAAGCCTGCCTAGTCCTTGAAACACACCTAGATAAATAACAAATCATTCTGGACATCCAAGAAATCAATATCAAGACTGAGAGAACAAAACAAGAGCATATCTACAAGTAAAAGAAAACCAACTCTTGGAAGGTAAGAACTGCAGAGGGTTGATATGGGGAGGAAAGAACTGTGAGTGCTCCAAAAGGGAAGCATCCTTGACTACAGAGAGAGGAATCAGCTAGTAAGCATGAGAGAGAGAGAAAGAGAAAGAGTGAAGCAGCAAGCAGGGGATTGCAGAAGGAAATCTCTTCCCATAATCCATGGACTGGGAAAAGGAGAGGGGCTATTTCAAGTCATTATAAGCAGCAGAGCACAGTCTGCAGTTTTAGAAGTACATGCCATCGCCCAAGGTCATGTCTGTTCGGTTTAGCAGTGTTCCTGTGGTGAAGAAGGGTAGAGACATGGGACTGGGCAGCATGGTCTGAGGATCACTTGGCATAAATAGGTCCTCTTTTAGAAGTGTATTTTGGAGTTGGGCCATAGCTTCCCTGGGCCAAACGAACTGGTGGTGTCAATGTGTTGCCTTGTTCATTAGAATAGGGACAGGGACACTAGCTGAAGACAACAAACTGGGTTCTGTATTTTTGCTGAGTATTACCATAAACTTTGAACCATTATGTAGTTGTGCAAGCACTTTTGTGGGATGAACGAGCAAATCACAAAAACACAGCAGAATCCTCCTCCATAGGAGCCGTGCAAGTTCATGATGTATGGGTTCATAAAATTTGGAGTTTTGAAACCCAGCCACATGTCTGATATGTGACACAGCAGTACTGTGCCTCCTGACAGGCAGACAGCTCAGACACAGACAAGGTGAAGGCAGGGATCTGACAGACTTTGGGGACACAAGACTGGGGATTACTAATCTGTAAGGGTTTAGTAAAGAGTAGTTGGTACAAACTACCCACTCCAGGGAGAATAAAGTGGGAGGTTGAGACCCCCCAGCTCATCACACTGACCAACTTCAGTGAGCAACACAGCACCCCAAAGTGGAGACCAGAGCTCTTTACACCAACTCCTCCCTGACCCCTGCTGGTGAATCTCCAGTAGAACATGTACTCCTGAGAGTCATTCCAGCAGGACACTTCCCAAAAGACCAGCACAAACTCCTCACACCAAGCCTACTGATCATAGAATGTTCCAAAGCTTCAGTGGAAGGGAAGTAAGATCTAGCTTCTATTTATTTTATTTTATTTTATTTTATTTTATTTTATTTTATTTTATTATTATTTTTTGTTTTGTTCTATTCTATTCTATCCTATCCTATTCTATTTTGATCTAGATTCTTTTAACAAGAATACCAAAACACACATAGTTAAAACTTGCCACACAATGGACAATGGCCAAACACTCTCCAACTTCAGGCAAGGAGAAACTCTTCAGAGTACTGAATTGGGAGTGTGCATAAACAAAACACCAACAGTAGAGTACATATAGAGCCCCCCCTCCATTTTTTATGGACCTCTTCTTAATAAAGTCATTGCTCTCAGGAGCAGGAATATGACAGGCTTCCCAACAATCAGATACACACACACACACACACACACACATACACACACGCACACACATGACAAAAACAAACAAACAAACAAACAAAAAACCCACAGTGATCTAGACGAAATTAAATGATGGAAGAATACACCTCAAAAGAAAGAACAAGAAGAAGGGATGACAAGGGATTTAATAAATACAGATAAAAGCATGATGTCTGAAACAGAATTAAGAAAAAAAATTAAGATATAAAAGAATAGAAAACACTAAACAATCCCTAAAGAGATAACTAACACTAAGGAGAAAACAACGAAAAACTGGTGAACCTGAAATTAAAAATTCTATAACTGAAATGTAAATCTGACTGGATGGCGTGACAGCAAGGATGGTTGAAGGAGAAAAATAAATTAATGATATTGAAGATAAAATTATCGAAAATGATGAAGCTGAAAGGAAGAAGGGAAGAACGGTATTGTACCAAAGGTAGACTTACAAAACTCAATGACTACTTAACTTGCAATAAAATCTCTGTGATTTAGAAGAAGGAGGAGGAGGAGGAAGAGGAGGAGGAGGAGAAGGAGGAGAAGGAGAAGGGAGAAAATGTGGCAGAAGGTTCATTTGACGATTTGTATGCTTTTGTAATTGTTTTTAATGTTTGTTTATTTTTGAGGAAGGAAGACAGAACATGAGTGGAACAGAGGCAGAGAGAGGGAGACACGTTATCCCAATGAGTCTCCAGGCTCTGAGCTGTCAGCATAGAACCTGATGTGGGGCTCAAACTCACAAACTGTGAGGACATGACCAGAGTCGAACTCGGGGAAACCAACCGAGCCCCGACTGTGTCTTTTATAGTTCCATGAAAATTTTAGAATTGTGTGATCTAGGTCTGTCAAGAATGCCGTTTTTTTGTTTTGTTTTTTTTTGATAGGTTTTGCATTATATGTCTAGATTGATTTGGGTAGCATAGACATTTTAACAATAATTATTCTTCCAATCCATGAGCATGGAATGCTTTTCTGTCTTTGTGTCCTCTTCAATTTCTTTCATAAGCTTTCTAGTTTTCTGAGTACAATTATTTTACCTCTTTAGTTAGGTTTATTCATAGTATCTGATGGCTTTTGGTACAATTGTAAGTGGAATTGATTCTTTGACAGGTATTTTTCTTAATGTGGGAATAAAGTGAAAATTGCCAAAGCAAGCCTAAAATAAGGTGCAAGAATAAAGATGCGGATTTTGTTGAGTGGAAATCATGATGTCATCAGTGTTAAATCCTGTGGCTGTCCAATTGCTTTCCTTCTATGGCATAAAGAGAATTCTGGAAAGCAGCTCGAGTGTCTTGTTCTTGATTCCTGAGCCATGAGACAGTTGAAGATCCTTGGCAATACCAGTAACAGAAGGGTTATCAGAGTAATTTATGAGTTGTGTGGTCTGGGATAAATATTTCTTTCAGAAATATTATGGAGGCCATTTTTCACCTCTTTTTACAGCCAAATAACACAGAAGCTCTAATTGCAGCTGACAGCCACAAAGGAAAGAAAATCAGTGTTTGAGCATCAGTCATTGAGGCTGATTGCTGATGCTGAATTCTGGAGATCGTTTTCCTCAGGAATGTGCCAACATCCACTTCTCTGGGAAGTAAAGAACTTTTGAGAGCCACAGAAGCTGTTAGGAAGATGGGTGCATGAGCAAAGCTGATGGGCTGGGGAAAATATACAGTTTGGGTTTCCAAATACAGTCTGAGAATGATGCCACAAGTGAGGAAAGGGAAAAATATGGTGAGAACAAATCTAAACAGCTTTCACGGACTGAGTGTAATCTATAGGAGAACTGAGGAAGAAGAGAAATGCCAAGTGGTTGCCATGTAAAGAGAACTAGGAGAAGGTGCTCTCACCCCTTTACAGGTCTGGGTGGCTCATCCTGACCATCTGTCCAACAAGTCTGCTAAAGGACATTAAATCTCTCATTTCCAAATGGAAAAGAGTGATACACAGTTCTGTCAGTCTCTGATTAGAAGGTCCCTCTCCTTTCTATGGCCCCACGCCAACTCCTTTCCTATAGAGGGAACTACACTAAAAAGGTGGAGAACACAAATATTTGGAGACTTTGGGGCAATGGGATATAGACATATCTATGTCTGGTTTATTGCCTAAACAGAAAATGCAGCTCTTTGCAGGTATAACACAAAAAGCAGCACACACTAAGAGGGCTTGCTCAGTGTTATTCCTGATAATGGCTTCCATGATGATATATAATGCTCACTACAGGACTGAGCTAAAAGAGGATGAAGTGCTGGCTCTCATTCTCTTTTCCATAGCAAGATCGACAGACACCCAGGGACCAAGGGAGGGGTGCAAATCAGCAGGTGAAATAGAACACATTTTAATAAATGGTGATCAGGAAAGTAGGTGTTCATATGGAAAATTTTCAATGCATTCTTACTTCATATCACACATAGATGTCAACTTTAAGTGTATTTCAGTCTTAAATATAAACAAAATTATACAAAATTTAGAAAATAACATGAGTCACTGTCTTTATACTCTTAGGGAATATTTCAAATAAGACATAAAATTATTGACACTAAAACAAATGGATGATTTTTACTATATTAAAATAAGCCAATTATATTAATGAAAACAAAACATAAAGAGGATCAGAAGCAACAAAATCAGAAAGAGTATTTTCAAAAATATGAGGAAAAATACATATAAAATTAAGTAGAGCCAAAAAACACCTCAAGAAAGAGTTAATCCAGACATCTAATAAACAAATGAACATATTCAACATTTTGTCCATTAGGAAAATGCATATTAAAACCACAGTTATATATTTTCCTATGACCAGCATGTTTCCATATATTAAATATTCAAAGAATAACACATATTGGTGAGGAAAAGAAACAAAAGAATCCTTCATAATGTACTGGTGTGAATATAATTTGCCATAGTAATTTGGAAAAATTTTTGCATTATGCAATTTAGGAAACACTCTATAACCCAATAATCAAAATTTTAAAAACAAAAGGTAAGTAATTGTATTCCTAAAGGCAACGAGAAACAAGTATATAAATGTCCTTACAATATTGTTTATAATATTCCCAAATGGATAAAAAGAACTAGTGTCCATCAAAATATAGATTGAATGCATACATTTACATATATGTATAAAATTTGGGACTGTGATTCAAGATGGCAGAACAGCATGGAAGCTCTCAGCTTGTCTCTGTCCCTGAAAACACAGCTAAATCAGCACAAATCTTGGAAATAGATATGAGGATTTTACACAACTTGAAAAATTATCTCAGGATTGACACAAAAATCTGCAACACTTTAACCACAGAACCCAGAGGGTAAGTAGTGCAGAGAGGTAAACTGGGGGAGAGAAAACTCAAGGAAGTTAGGGAGCTGTTTTTGCAGAGAGAAGACAGAGGAAGATAAACGGGGGGAATGTGGTGCATCAGGAGAGTGCAGGAAAAGCACTCCCCTAAAAGTAGCTGGAGAGAAAGAGAAAGAGTGAAAACACTCACAAGGGACTGACCAAGAAATATATACCCCAAAGCCATCGGTGGGGAGAAAGGAGAGGGTTTCAATACCATTAAGATTCTATGAACAGTGGAGCACAGAGTCTGAAATTCTGGAGCCCAGTGCCTGGTGGCACTCTTGTGAAGAAAAAGCATGAATCCCCAGAAACAGACAGCAGGGTCTGAAGCGTCCATGTGCCACACAGGGATAAGGGGTTCCCCCATGTGGAGGGCATTTGGTAGAAGCCATATGGCCTCCCCACATGCAAAGTTTCCAGTGGACCTCAGAGAACAACCACATTTGCTGGGATTGGGACAAAGACTTCAGAGTGAGGTGAAACCTGGTGCAGGCTATGTGTTGTGATTTTCCAAAATCCCTGAAATTCTGCCACTGAGTGATCACACATCTTCTGGAGCAAGCCAGCACCTGGCCATTGCTCAGCAAGACCCTACCCCAGAGATTTGGAGTGGGACTAAGCTCCGAGGTTCTCTGAAGTGAGGGGTTTTGAAACACAACTCTATCTGAGATAAAATTCTGGAGGAAGGCTCCACCTGGCAGCCTGATGGAATAGACATGGACAGGGTAGAGACAAGGAGTAGACTGATGCCTGAGACAAGGCAGGGGTACATGATCTCAGGTCAGTGAGATTGCAAAACTGTTCCAGAGACTAGGAAACTGGGTGAAGCCATTTCCACATCACCTGCACCACACATACACGTGCATGGACTTGCATGCACACCATACCAATCCACCCCAGTAAGCTAAGAAGCACCACCTAGTGGAGAACGGAAACTTTATACCAAATGCCACCGAACTGCACCCTCCTAACACATCCCCTAGAAGACCAGCACAAGTACATCCACCTTCTTAGTATATGGACCATACAGTGCTTCATAGTTTTTGGTCTAGGGGAAGCTGGATGTAACTTAATTCAGATTTCATTCTGTTTACTTGTTCATTGATTTGTTTTTTTTTGTTTGTTTTTGTTTTGTTTGTTTTGCTTCTGATTTGATTAAAGGGTTTTTTTCTTTTTTTTCTTTTTTCTTTTCTTGGATACAGAAAGAGAAAAAATATTTTCTTTTTTAAATTGTTTTTTTTTAGTTTTTTAAATTATTTTCTTGCCGGTTATTTTTGGTAATGTTTTAAATCAGTTTCACTTTATTTCATTTCATTCTACTTTATTATATGCATTCTTTCATTTTTAATTTTTTTCTTACTTTTCTTTTCATTTCTTTGTATAACTTTCTTTTTTTCTCTACGCTATCAACCTTCTTTTCACAAACAGAACAAACACACAGGATCTTATTCCTTTATTTGATTTTTTGTTTTATTTTATTTTTTTTACTTTTTATTTTATTAATTTTTTTCTTCTAAAATGACAAAAGGAAGCAATTCACCCCAAAAGATAGAACAGGAAGAAATGGCAGGCAAGAGCTTAACCAACAAAGTTATATGCAACATGTTTGAACTCAAATATAGAACTACGATTATAAAAATACAAGCTGCTGTTGAAAAAAGCATAGAATCCCTTTCTGTGGAAATGAAAGAAGTAAAATCTAGTCAGGACAAAATTAAAAATGTCAGTTGACATGTAATCTTATTACTTGACACAGTAACAAGGATGGGAAAAGGAGAGCAGTGCATCAGCAATATATATATATGTGTGTGTGTGTGTGTGTGTGTGTGTGTGTGTGTGTATGTATGTACATATATGTGTGTGTGTGTATGTGTATGTATGTATATATATGTGTGTATATATATGTATGCATATATATGTGTATATATATGTATGTATGTGTGTGTGTGTGTGTATATATATGTTTGTATGTATGTATATAATTTTACTTAGTTTTATTTTTTATATGAAATTTATTGTCCAATTCGTTTCCATACAACAACCAGTGCTCATCCTAACAGGTGCCCTCCTCAAGCCCATCACCCACTTTCCCCGCCCTCCCACCCCCATCAAACCTCAGTTTATTCTCAGTCTTTAAGTGTCTCTTATGGTTTCCTCCCTCCCTCTCTAACTTTGTTTTCCCTTCCCCTCACCCATACTCTTCTGTCAAGATTCTCAGGATCGACATAAGAGTGAAAATAAATGGTATTTGTCTTTCTCTGTATGACTTCTTTTTTTTTTTTTTTTAATTTTTTTTTTCAACGTTTTTATTTATTTTTGGGACAGAGAGAGACAGAGCATGAACGGGGGAGGGGCAGAGAGAGAGGGAGACACAGAATCAGAAACAGGCTCCAGGCTCCGAGCCATCAGCCCAGAGCCTGACGCGGGGCTCGAACTCCCGGACCGCGAGATCGTGACCTGGCTGAAGCCAGACGCTTAACCGACTGCACCACCCAGGCGCCCCTCTGTATGACTTCTTTCACTGAGCATAACACTCTCCAGTTCCATATACATTGCTATAAAAGGCCATTTTTCAATCTTTCTCATTGCCAACTAGTATTCCATTGTATACATAAACCACAACTTCTTTATCAATTCATCTGTTGATGGACATTTAGGCTCTTTCCATAATTTGGCTACTGTTGAAAGTGCTGCTGTAAACATTGGGGTACAAGTGCCCCTATGCATCAGCACTCCTGTATCCCTTGGGTAAATTCCTAGTAGTGCTATTGCTGGGTCATAGGATAGGTCTATTTTTAATTTTTGAGGAACCTCCACACTGTTTTCCAGAGCGGAGGCACCACATTGCATTCCCACCAACAATATAAGGGGGTTCCTGTTTCTCCACATCTTCTTCAGCATCTATAGTCTCCTGATTTGTTCATTTTAGCTACTCTGACTGGTGTGAGGTGATAGTGTGGTTTTCATTTGTATTACCCTGATGAGGAGTGACGTTGAGCATCTTTTCATGTGCCTGTTGGCCATCTGGAGGTCTTCCTTAGAGAAGGGTCTGTTCATGTTTTCTTCCCATTTCTTCACTGGATTATTTGTTTTACAGGTGTGAAGTTTGGTGAGTTCTTCATAGATTTTGGATACTAGCCCTTTGTCCAAAATGTCATTTGCAAATATCTTTTAGCATTCTCTTGGTTGCCTTTTTGTGTTGTTGATTGTTTCCTTTGCAGTGCAGAAGCTTTTTATCTTCATGAGGTCCCAATAGTTCATTTTTGCTTTTAATTCCCTTGCCTTTGGGGATGTGTCAAGTAAGAAATTTCTACGGCTGAGGTCAGAGAGGTCTTTTCCTGCTTTCTCCTCTAGGGTTTTGATGGTTTCCTGTCTCACATTCAGGTCCTTCATCCATTTTGAGTTTATTTTTGTGAATGGTGTAAGAAAGTAGTCTAGTTTCATTCTTGTGCATGTTGCTGTCCAGTTCTCCCAGCACCATTTGTTAATGAGACTGTCTTTTTTTCCATTGGATATTCTTCCCTGCTTTGTCAAATATTAGTTCGCCATACATTTGTGGGTCCAATTCTGGGGTCTCTATTCTATTCCATCGGTCTATGTGTCTGTTTTTGTGCCAATACCATGCTGTCTTGATGATTACAGCTTTGTAGGAGAGGCTGAATTGTGGGATTGTGATGCCTCCCATTTTGGACTTCTTCAATATTACTCTGGATATTCGGGGTCTTTTTTGGTTCCATACAAATTTTAGGATTCCTTGTTCTAGCTTCAAGAAGAATGCTGGTGCCATTTTGATTGGGATTACACTGAATGTGTAGATTGCTTTCTGTATTATTGACATTTTAACAATATTTATTCTTCCAATCTATGAGCATGGGATATTTTCCATTTCTTGGTATCTTCTTCAATTTCCTTCATAAGCTTTCTATAGTTTTCAGCGTACAGATATTTTACATCTTTGGTTGAATTTATACCTACCTATTTTATGATACTTGGTACCATTGTGAATGGGATCAGTTTCTTTATTTGTCTTTCTGTTGCTTCATTATTAGTGTATAAGAATACAACTAATTTCTGTACGTTAATTTTGTTTCTTGAGATTTTGCTGAATTCATGTATCAGCTCTAGCAGACTTTTGGTGGAGAGTATCAGATTTTCTATGTTCCCTATCATGTCATCTGCAAAAAGTGAAAGCTTGTCTTCATCTTTGCCAATTTTGATGCCTTTGATTTCCTTTTGTTGTCTGATTGATGATGCTAGAACTTCCAACACTATGTTAAACAACAGTGGTGAGAGTGGAAATCCCTGTCATGTTCCTGATCTCAGGGGGAAAGCTCTCAGTTTTTCTCCATTGAGGATGATATTAGCTGTGGGCTTTTCATAAATGGCTTTATGATGTTTAAGTATGTTCCTTCTATCCTGACTTTCTCAAGGGCTTTTATTAAGAAAGGATGCTGAATTTTGTCAAATGCTTTTTCTGCATCGATTGACAGGACCATATAGTTCTTATCTTTTCTTTCATTAATGTGATGTATCACATTGATTGATTTGGGAATATTGAACCATCCCTCCAACCCAGGAAAGAATCCGACTTGATCATAGTGAATAATTATTTTTATATGCTGTTGAGTTCGATTTGCTAGTATAGTGTTGAGAATTTTTACATCCATAGTCATCAGGGATATTGGCCCTTTTTTGCTGGGTCTCTGTCAGGTTTGAGAATCAAGTTTTCTTCCCTACTTTTTGGAACAGTTTGAGAAGGGTATGTATTATCTCTACTTTAAATGTCTGGTAGAATTCCCCAGGGAAGCCACCTGGTCTTGGAGTCTGATTTGTTGGGAGATTTTTGATAACTGATTCAATTTATTCACTGGTTATGGGTCTGTTCAAGTTTCTATTTCTTCTTGTTTGAGTTTTGGAAGTGTGTGGGTGCTTAGGAATTTGTCCATTTATTCCAGGTTGTCCAGTTTGTTAGCATGTAAGTTTTCATAGTGTTCCTTGATAATTGCTCATATTTCTGAGGGATTGGTTGTAATAATTCCATTTTCATTCATGATTTTTATCTATTTGGGTCATCTCCCTTTCTTTTGGAGAAGTCTGGCTAGAGGTTTATCAATGTTGTTGTTTTTTTTTTCAAAAAACCAACTATTGGTTTCATTGATCTACTCTACTGTTTTTGTTTTTTTTTTTTAGATTCTATATTGTGTATTTCTGCTCTGATCTTTATTATTTCTCTTCTTCTGCTGGGTTTGGGGTGTCTTTGTGTTCTTCTTCTATTTACTTTAGGTGTGCTGTTAGATTTTGTATTTGGGGTTTTTCTTGCTTCTTGAGATAGGCCTGGATTGCAATGTATTTTCCTCTCAAGACTGCCTTCGCTGCATCCCAAAGCATTTGGATTGTTGTATTTTCATCTTCATTTGTTTCTGTATACTTTCAATTTCTTCTCTAATTGCCTGGTTGACCCATTCATTCTTTAGTAGGGTGTTCTTTAACCTCCATGCTTTTGGAGGTTTTCCAGACTTTTTCCTGTGGTTGATTTCAAGTTTCATAGCATTGTGGTCTGAAAGTGTGCATGATATGATCTCAATTCTTGTATACTTGTGAAGGGCTATTTTGTGGCCCAGTATGTGATCTATCTTGGAGAATGTTCCATGTGCACTTGAGAAGAAAGTATATTCTGTTGCTTTGGGATGCAGAGTTCTAAATATATCTGTCAAGTCCATCTGATCCAATGTATCAGTTAGGGCCCTTGTTTCTTTATTGATCCTGTGTCTACATGATCTATCTACTGTTGTAAGTGGGGTATTAAAGTCCCCTGCCAGGGGCGCCTGGGTGGCTCAGTCAGTTAAGCATCTGACTTCGGCTCAGGTCATGATCTCACAGTTTGTGGGTTTGAGACCCACATTGGGATCTGTGCTGCCAGCTCAGAGCCTGGAGCCTGCTTCAGATTCTGTGTCTCCCTGCCTCTCTGCCCACCCCCCCCCACCCTCCCCGCTCACACTCTGTCTCTCTCTGTCTCTCAAAAATAAATAAATGTAAAAAAAAAAAAGCCCCCTGCCATTACCACATTCTCATATAATAAGGTTGCTTATGTTTGTGATGAATTGTTTTATCTATTTGGGGGCTCCTGCATTCAGTGCATAGACATTTACAATTGTTAGCTCCTCCTGATGGATACACCCTGTAATTATTATATAATGCCCTTCTTCATCTCTTGTTACAGCCTTTAATATAAAGTCTAGTTTGTCTGATATAAGTATGGCTACCCCAGCTTTCTTTTGACTTCCAGTAGCATGATAGATCATTCTCCATCCCCTAACTTTCAATCTGAGGGTGTCCTCAGGTCTAAAATGAGTCTCTTGTAGACAGCAAATAGATGGGTCTTCTTCTTCTTCTTCTTCTTCTTCTTCTTCTTCTTCTTCTTCTTCTTCTTCAATTCTGATACCCTATGCTTTTTGTTTGGAGCATTTAGTCAATTTACATTGAGTGTTATTATTGAAAGATATGTGTTTATAGTCATTGTCATGTATGTAGGCTTCATGCTTGTAGTGATGTCTCTGGTTGTTTGTGGTCCTTGCAACATTTCCGTCACAGAGTTCCCCTTAGGATCTCTTGTAGGGCTGGTTTAGGGGTGATAAATTCCTTCAATTTTTGGTCTTTTTGGGAAAACAATTCTCTTTCCTTCTATTCTGAGTGACATGCTTTCTGGACAAAGGATTCTTGGCTGCATATTTTTTTCTGTTCATCACATTGAAGAGTTCCTGCCATTCATTTCTGGCTTGCCAAATTGCAGTAGATAGGTCTTCTACTACCGTTATGTTCTACCTTTGGAAGTTAGAGCCAGTTTTTCCCTAGCTGCTTTCAGAATTCTCTCTTTATCCTTGTATTGGCCAGTTTCATTATGATATGTCATGCAGAAGATCGATTCGAATTACGTCTGAAGGGAGTTCTCTGTGCCTCTTGGATTTCAATGCCTGTTTCCTTCCCCAGATCAAAGAAGTTCTCAGATATGATTTTTTCAAGTACACCTTCAGCCCCTTTCTCTCTCTCTTCTTCTTCTGATATTCCTAAGATATGGATACTGTTCCATTTGATTGCATCACTTAGTTCTCTAATTCTCCCCTCATACTCCTGGATTTTTAATCTCTTTCTGAGCTTCCTCTTTTTCCATAGTTTTATCTTTCAATTCACCTATTCTCTCCTCTGTCTCTTCAATCCATGCTATGACTGCCTCCATTTTATTTTGCGCCTTATTTATGCCATTTTTTAGCTCCTAATGACTATTTGTTAGTCTGTTGATCTCTGTAGCAATAGATTCTCTATTGTTCTCTGTGCTTTATTCAAGCCCAGCAATTAATTTTATGACGATTATTCTAAATTCTTGTTCTGCTGTAATGCTTAAATCGGTTTTGATCCATGCGTTAGTTGTCGCTACTTTCTGGACTTTCTTTTGAGGAGAATTCTTCTGTTTCATCATTTGAGTAGTCTCTATGGTGGCTCCAAACTGGAGGGCACTTCCCCTATGCTGTGTGGAATAACTTGTGTTGGTGGGCTGTAGTCTGCCCCCATGTCTGCCCCCAGTCACCTCTGGGGCCACAGTCAGACAGGTGTATACCTTATCTTCCTCTCTCCCAGAAGCAGGGATCACTGTGGAGTGGTGTGGCCCCTGTCGGGGCTGCACACTTCCAGGTTTGTGGTGCAGTTTCAATGGGATCTGGCCAAGGGCATATTAAACAGGGTGGATCCGCAAGGAGCACAGGGACTAGAGGGGCAGGCTTAGCTTGTTTTGCCATCAGTGGTCCCCTGCAGGAGGGTCCCCTGCAGCACCAGGAGGGAGGCAGGCCTGTCAGAGGGATGGATCCACAGAAGCACAACATTGGATGTTTGTGCAGTGCAGGCAAGTTCAGTGATGGGAATGTGTTCCCTTTGGAATTTCATCTGGGGGATGGGAGAGGGAGATGGCACTTGCCAGTGCCTTTGTTCCCCTGCTGAGTGAGCTCCATCTTCTGTTGCTCAACAACTCTCCCTTCTGGCATCCACTCACCCTCCCCGCTCTCTGAGAGCAGAGCTGTTGACTTTTCACATTCCAGATGTTAAGTTCAGCTGGCTGTCAGAACTCACAGAGTCCAGCCCCTCCGCTTTTGCAAGCCAGACCCTGGGGGCTCTGCCTTGCCTGGCATGCTGCCCTCCACTGCCCTGGCTCCCTCCAGCCCATCCTTGTAGCACGCACTGCCTCTCTGCCCTTCCTCTATCATTGTAGATTTGATTTGTATTTCCCCGATGATGAGTGATGTTGAGCAACTGTGTCTTCTATGGTAAAAAAAGTGTTTATTCATATCCTCTGCACATTTTTCATTAAATTATTACTTTTGGGGTGTTGAGTTTTCTAAGTTCATTATATTTTGGATACTTACTCTTTATCAGATATGCCATTTACAGATATATTCTCCCATTCCATAGGCTGCCTTTTAGTCTCTTGATTTTTTTTTTTTGCTGTGCAGGAACTTTTTATTTTGATGAATTCTTATACTTTATTTTTGTCTTTGTTTCTTTTGCCTCAGGAGATATATCTAGTAAGAAGTTGCTGAGGTCAATGTCAAAGAGGCTATTGCCTGTGTTCTCCTCTAGGGTTTTTATAGTTTCCTGTCTCACACTTAGGTCTTTCATACATTCTGAATTTATTTTTGTGTATGATATAAGACAATCGTCCATTTTCATTCTTTTGCATGTTGCTTTCCAGCACCTTCCCATCGGATATTCTTTCCTGCATTGTTGAAGACTGATTTACCATATAGTTGTGAGTTCAGTTCTGAGTTTTTTATTCTGTTTGATTGATTTATGTGTCTATTTTTGTGCCAACAGCATACCGCCTTGATCATTACTGCTTCATAATAGGTCTGGAGATGTGATGCCTCTATCTTTGCTTTGCTTTTCAAGTTTGCCTTGTGTGTTTGGTCTTCTGTGGCTCCATACATATTTTAGGATTATTTGCTGTAGCTCTGTGAAAAATGCTGGTGGTAATCTGAATTGGATTGCATTAAATGTGTAGAGTGCTTTGGGTAGTATAGACATTTTAACAATGTTTGTTCTTCCAGTCCATAAGCCTGGAATGTCTTTACATTTTTATTGTGCATCATCCTCAATTTCTTTTATCAGTGTTTTATAGTTTGCAGAGTACAGATCTTTAACACTTTAACTAGGTGAATTATTAGATATCTTATGTGTTTGGTTCAATTGTAAGTGGGATCAATTCCTTGATTTCTCTTTCTGCTGCCTCATTGTTGTATAGGAATACAAGATTTATGTATGTCGATTTTGTATCCTGGGTCTTTACTAAACTAGTGTGTAACTTCTAGCAATGTTTTGGTGAGTCCTTCTGCTTTCTATATAGGGTATCGTGTCATGTGCAAATAGGAAACATTTCACTTCTTTCTTGCAGGTTTAGATGTCTTTTATTCCTTTGTCTTTTTTCATTGCTGTGGTAAGGAGTTCCACTACTATGTTAAATACAGTGATGACAGTAAGCATCCCTGTCTTATTCCTGACTACAGAGGAAAATCTCTGTTTTTCCCCATTGAGGGTGATATTAGCTGTGAGTATTTTGCATATTGCCTTTATTGTGATGAATAATGCTAACCATACTTTTTTTGTCATGAATGGATCTTGCTTTTGTCAAGTGTTTTTTTCTGCATCTATTGAAATGATCATACGGTTCTTATCATTTCTTTTATTAAAGTGGTGTATCATGTTGATTGATTTGTGAGTATTGAACCACCCTTGCAAACCAGAATAAATACCACTTGATTGTTAGTTCATGCCTGAGAACTACCTGCTATTTTGGGGGATTTACATTAGAAATTCAACAGAACTTGAGTCTGAGATATAATGGAGCCTGTTGGTGGGATCTCAGGGCAAAATCATCCACTGTGCAGTGGTGTAGCCCCTGTCTGGGCTACTTGCACACTGCCAGGCTTGTGGTGCTGCTTCAATGGGATCTGGAGTATTAGCCGAGAGGATCTGCAAGGTGCACAGGGGTGGGAGGGGCAAGCTTAGCTAGCTTTGCCATAGATTTTCCCCTACTGGAGGGGCCCTGCAGCACTGGGAGGGAGGGAGGTCTGTCTGTTGGATAGATCCATAGAAGCACAGGGTTGGGTGTTTGCGCGGTGCAAGCAAGTTTGGTGATGGGAACTGGCTCCCTTTGGAATTTTGGTTGAGGGATAGGAAAGGGATATGGTGCTTGCCAGTGCCGTTGTTCCCCCACTGAGCTCTGTCCTTCCTGGGTTCAACAACTGTCCCTCCTGCTGTCCTCTCACCCTCCCCACTCTCCAAGATCAGAGCTGTTGACTTTTAACATTCCACATGTTAAGCTTCGCTGGCTGTCAGAACTCAGGGAATCTGGCCCCTCTGCTTTTGCAAGCCAGACTTTGGGGGCTCTGCCTTGTCTGGCGGGTTGCCCCTGCTCTGCCCCAGCTCCCTTGATGTAGCATGCGCTGCCTCTCTGCCCTTCCTACACTCTTCCATGGGCCTCTTTTATGCGCTTCATTCCAGGGAGTCTGTTCTGCTAATCTTCTGGCAGTTTTCTGGGTTATTTAGGCTGCTGTGGGTGGAATCTAATCAATCAGCAGGACGAGGTGAGCCCAGTGTCCTCCTACACCGCCATCTTCTCCAAATCAGCAATATAGAAAAGAAACTTAGGGAGAATAATGAAGCAGAAAAAAAGAGGGATACAAAGTTAAAAGAGCACCATACAAGACTTAGAGAAGTCAGTAACTTATTAAAAAAGAATAACATCTGAATCATAGGAGTCCCAGAAGATGAAGAGACAGAAGGGCAGAAGGTTTATGTGAAAAAATTACAGTGGAAAACTTTCCTAACCTGGGGAAGAACACAGACATCAAAATCCAAGAAGTACAGAGAACTCTCAGTAGAGTCAAAAAACACCATTAACAAGGCATATCATATTCAAATTCACAAAACACACAGATAAAGAAAGAATTAAGGAAAAACCAAGAGAGGGAAAAAATAAATCCTCAATCTATAAGGGAACTCAGATCAGGTTCTCAGCAGACTTACCTACAGAAACTTGGCAGGCCAGAAAGGATAGGATAGATATAATCAATGTACTTTAAATGAAAAAAAAATATTCAGCCAATAATTATTAATCCAGGAATGGTTTCATTCAAAAGAGGAAAATAGATAAAGAGTTACCCCAGACAAACAAAAACTAAAGGATGTTGTGACCACTAAGCCAGCCCTGCAAGACATTTAAGGGGGGATTCTTTGAATGGAGAAAAGATGAAACAAAACAAAACAAAACAATTATTACATATGGTTTCAAACTATCACAAACTACAGTGAATGACATATCCTCTGTGGTAATAATACCTATTATTTTTATCTGGTATTTACAAAATAATGTAAAATAAAACCTTGATAATGTATAATCACTTTACTTTATTACTAGATGTTATACATTTGAACCACCTAAACTTCTGCTATTTTTGAAAGATAACACCCAAATTGTGTGGACGATTAAATACAAAAAAGACTAAATGTGGCCAGAGAATAACATCTCAGAAAGAACAGAAAGAACAGCATCACTAAAATCTCCAGCTCTACAGTCAACACAATGGCAACAAATTCATATCTTTCATTACTCACTCTAAATGTGAATGGACTAAATGTTTCAAGCAAAATATACATGGTAACAGCATGGATAAGAAAACAAGTTCCATGTATATGCCTTTTACAACAGACCCACTTAAGACCTAAAGACACCTTCAGCTTGAAACTAAGGGGATGCAGAATGCTCTATCATGCTAATGGTTGCCAAAAGAAAGCTGGAGTAGCCATACTTATAAGATACTAGATTTTAAAACAAAGACCTTAACAATATGGAAGAAGAGCATTATATCACTTTTAAAGGGTCTATTTACCAAGAAGATCATAACCGAAGGTGGAAGAACCCACATATATAAGGCTGTTAATTACAAACATAAAGAAAATCATAAAAAATGATACCATAAGAGCAGGGGACTTCAACACCCCACTTCCAACAACGGACAGATAGTCTAAGCAGAAAACAAACAAGGAAACAATGGCTTTGATGACACACTGGACCAGGATGGACGTAACATATATATTCAGAAAATTTTATCCTAAAGCATCAGAATACACATTCTTCTCAAATGCACATGGAAAATTCTCCAGAATAGATCACAAACTGAGATACAAAACAACCCTAAACAATTACAAAAAGATCAAGATCTTACCTTGCATATTTTCAGAACACAACACTATGAAACTTGATATCAACCACAATAATAATAATAAAAATGGTAAGATCATGAATACTTGGTGGTTAAAGAGAATTCTAGTAAAGAATGAATGAGTTAACCAAGAAAGTAAAGAAGAAATTGTAAAGTACATGGAAGCCAATGAAAATGAAAACATGACAGCTTAAAACCTCTGGGATGTAGCAAAGCTGGTCATAAGAGGGAATTATATACCAGTCCAGGCATTCCTAATGAAAGAAGAGAAGTCTCAAATGCACACCCTAACATTACACTTTAAATAGCTGGAGAAAAAACAGCAAAGAAACCCCAAAACCAGCAGAAGACAGGGAATAATAAAGATTAGAGTAGGATTCAATGATACCAAAATAAAAAAACAAAAACAAAACAACAGTAGAATAGTTCAATGAAACCAGAAGCTGGTTCTTTGAAAGAATAACAAACCCCTAGCCAGACTGATTAAAAAGAAAAAAGAAAGCTGAGAGAGGGCAAGAGGGCAGGGAAACATGGAACTCTCATTTTTTGTCTCTCTCATCTCTGAAATGCAGCTAGATCAACACCAAACCATCTCGCACAACTAGCAAAGTGATATGAGGATTAACACAACGATCTGCACGACTTGAATCACAGAACTCTGCAGGTACACAGCACAGAGAGGTGAACTGGGGTAGAACGAAGTCATGAGGGTAGGGAGCTGTTTTTGCTTGGGGAGAGAGGATGGAGACAGGGAGGAGAGTACAGAAAAACACTCCTCTTAAAGCAGCTGTAGATAAAAAGTGCACTGAACCAAAAAAAAAAAAAAAAAAAAAAAGTAGAAAATGACTGCAAGAGGCTGAACAAGAAAGGAGAAAGGAGAGGGTTTAAATTCCATTAAGGCACTATAAACAGAGGAGCACAGTCTGAAACTCTGCAGCTTGATACTTGACAGAGATCAGGTGGGAAGAGTGAATCCTTAGGTGCAGACAGTGAGGTCTGATGGGTCTTCAGGCCACATGGGGAGAGGCTGTTTCCCCGTTCAGATGACATTTGGTAAGGTTGTGCAGCCTCCCCAAAGGCAAAGGTCCCAGCAGATGCGAGAAAACAGTCACGTTTGTTGGTGTTGGAACAAGGGCATTAAGGGTGAAGCATGGTACCAGATGGGTGTTGTGATTTACCATAATCCCTGAAACACTGCTGCTATAAAACCACACAAAATTTTCTGCGGTGGGCTGGCACCTGGCTGCAGTCTCTGGGCAACTGCAGCAGAGTGGTCATGTGAATGTACCAGGGGGTGGGCATGCACCTGGCCATTGCTTGGCAAGACACGCCCCCTGAGGGTCTGAGAGGGTCAAAGCTGCAACACTCTCAGAAATGACAGGTTTGGAAATAGCTCTATCTGATATAAAACTCAGGACAGAGGTGTCGCCTGGGAGGCTGACAGCTTGGTCACAGAAATGTATAGGCAGAGAGTGATGGAAGCCAGAGACAAAGTAGGGGTGCTTGTCAGTCGGTGAGAACACAGAGTTGTGATACTAGAGACTTGGTAGATGGGTGACACCATTTTTACCCCTCCCGTGAATGCAAATACAAGCCCTGCACAGGCCACAATGATCCACCCAATAAACTAAGCAGCTCCATATAGTCGAGAATGGACCGGTTACACAAAGCCCCATCTAAATGGGCAAACTGTGCTCTAGAAGAATACCACAAACCTCTTTGCCTGTTTAGTTATAGACTATAATGTGCTTCATTGTTTGATTTCTAGAGGAAACTGGATGAAATTTCAATCGCATGTCATTCTGTTCACTGGTCCATCTGTTCAATTTTTTTTTCTGTTTCTTTTCTTTTCCTATTCTTGAATACAGAAAGAGAAAAGCATATTTTTATTTTCCATTTTTATTCAAAATTCTTTAGTTTTTCTAGTATTTTTTTACTTTTTTGTACATTTTAAAATTCTATTTTACTTTCATCTTTTTTAATTCTTTTTTTTTAATTTTCAAAAGTTTTCCTTTTTTTTTCTTTTCTTTTCTTTTCCTCTCTACTCTATAAAACTTCTTTCAACAACCAGACCAAAAAACACCTAGGAACTAGCATCATTTATCTGATTTTTTTGGTGTTGCCTTTAATTTTTGAATGTTTTTTATTTTATTAATTCTTTTTCTTCCTTCAAAATGATGCAATGAAAGAATTCACCCCACAAGAAAGAACAGAAAAGCATGACAGTCAGGGACTTAACACAGATACAAGCAAGATGTCTGAACTAGAATTTAGAATCATGAAAATAAGAATACTAGCTGGGGTTGATAAAAGCATAGAATCCCTTTCTTTGGGGGGGGGAACAACTAAAATCTAGTCAGGACAAAATTAAAAATGCTATAACTAGATTCAATCTTAAATGCTTTCTACAGCAATGAGGATGAACGAAGGAGATCAGTGAATCAGTGCTATAGAAGACAAATTTAGGGAGAATAATGAAGCAGAACAAAAAAGAGTGAAACAAAGTTAAAAGAGCATGATACAAGACTTAGAGAAGTCAGTAACTTATTAAAAAGGAATAATATCTGAATCACAATTGTCCCAGAAGATGAAGAGAGAGCAAAAGGGGTAGAAGGTTTATGTGAACATATCAAATTGGAAAACTTTCCTAACCTAGGGAAAAACACAGACATCAAAATCCAGGAAGCACAGAGAGCTCCCATTAGATTCAACAAAAAATGACCATCAACAAGGCATATTATAGTCAAATTCACAAAATACCCAGGCAAGGAAATAATCATGAAAGCAGCAAGGGGAGAAAACTCCTTCACCTACAAGGGCAGACAGATCAGGTTCACAGTAGGCATATCCACAGAAACGTTGGTGTGCCAGAAAGGAATTGCAGGATATATTAATGTGCTGAATCAGAAAAATATTCAGCAATAATTTTTTATATAGCAAGATTATCATACAAAATTGAAGGAAAGATAAAATGTTTCCCAGACTGACACATGCACCTCATGTTTATAGCAGCACTATCAACAATAGCCAAAGTATGGAGAGAGCCCAAATGTCCATTGATGGATCAATGCATAAAGGAGATGTGGCATTTATATACAATGGACTATTACTCAGCAATCAAAAAGAATGAAATCTTGCCATTTGCAACTACGTGGATGGAACTGGAGGGTATTATCCTAAGTGAAATTAGTCAGTCAGAGAAAGACAGAGATAATATGACTTCACTCATATGAGGACTTTAAGAGAAAACCAGATGAACATAAGGGAAAGGAAACAAAAGTAATATAAAAACATGGAGGGGGACAAAACAGAAGAGACTCACAAATATGGAGAACAAACTGAGGGTTACTGGAGGGGTTGTGGGAGGGGGCATGGACTAAATGGGTAAGGGGCACTAAGGAATCTACTCCTGAAATGATTGTTGCATTATATGCTAACTAATTTGGATGCAAATTAAAAAAAAATAAAAATAAATAAATTAAAATAAGTTTCCTAGACTAAAAAAATGAAAAGAGTGTGTGACCACTAAACCAGCCCTGCAAGAAATTTTAAGGGGGACTCTATGAGGGGAGAAAAGACAGAACAAAACAAAAAAGGTCAAAAGCAACAAAGACAAGAAAGGATCAGAGAACACCATCAGAAACTCTAAATCTACAGGCAACACAATGGTAACAAATTCATATTTTTCAGTACTCACTCTAAATGTCAATGGGTAAAGGCTTCAATCAAAAGACACAGGGTACCAGAATGGATAAGAAATAAAATACATCTATATGCTGTTTACAAGAGACTCATTTTAGACCTAAAACACGTTCAGAGTGAAAGTAAGGGGGTGGAGAACCAGCTATCATGCTAATGGTCACCAAAAGAAAGCCTAATTAATCATACTTATATCAGAAAATCTAGATTTTAAAGTAAAGACTGTTACATGAGATGAAGAATGGAATTATATCAGAATTTAGGGATTTAGCCATCCAAGATCTAACAATTTTAAACATTTTTGCTTCAAACATGATTGCACCCAAATATGTAAATCAATTAATCACTAACATACAGAAATTCATTGACAATAGTACCATAATAATAGGATACTTCAGCACTACAACACTTGCTGAATCCCTGAAACACTGCTGCTACACAATTGCACAAACTTTTCTGGGGCTGCTGGCACCCAGTTGCAGTCTCCAGTCATCAGCAGCAGCATTGTCATGCAAACATACAGGGGTGGGCCAGCACAAGGCTGTTGCTCATTGAGACACTTTCCCATAAAAGTCATTACAGCAATGGACAAATCATATAAGAGAAAATAAACAAGGGAACAACAGATTTGAATGACAATCTGGACCCAGATGGACATAACATATACATTCAGAATATTTCATTCTAAAGCCACAGAATGCACATTCTTCTTGAGTGCACATGGAATATTATCCAGAATAGACCCCACACTGGGACACAAATCATCCCTAAAAAAAGTACAAAACAATTGAGATCATGCTTTGCATATTTCCAGACCAAAATGTTAATGAAACTCAAAATCAACCACAAGACAAATATCTGGAAACCTAACAAATACTTGGAGACTAAATAACATCCTTCTAGAGCATGAGTGGGCTAAATAATAAGTTAAAGAAGAAATCTAAAAGTACATAGAATCCAATTTAATTTCAAACTTCTGAAGAAAAGGATAGGAAAAAGAAACTAATGCAAGGAGAGTAACAGAAATGCAATATATCAGCCGCTTTCAAATTTGCAAAGCAACTGAAAGATAGAATATGTGTATCTGCAACCTGACTTACAGACAACATGAGTGTTTTTAGACTGTGACACTTTTTGATTGAAAGAAACTATGGCTTACACTTCATTTAAAAGTCCTGTGATATTATTTATTGCTAAATGATATTGTGAGGCCTCTCTTCTTCCATTTAGTAGAGACCAAGTGTGAACTGTTGTGTTGTTGCAGGGAGCCAGTGAGAATACAGGAAGAGCAGGAGGACAGAGGAAACATGTTTCTAAGGAGAAAATGTAAAATGTGTGACTTTAATCTCAAAACCAATTTTATTTGAGCACAAAATAATTTATTAGAGACATTTGCCATCATATACTGCCTAGTAGACATAGACAATTCTTGTTTAAATAGCTACTTTACTGGAAGTTTGGGGTGGCTAACGTGAGCAATTCTTTGTGATTCCTTGCTTTTCATAAGGTACAGGATAAACTATATCTTTTTAGCTCATGATAAGTTACTCAAGTTCTGTGAATGTCATTTATTTTAAAAATTTTAATGTTTTTATTTATTTATTTTTGACAGAGAGACAGAGAGCAAGTAGGGGAGGATCAGAGAGAGAGGGAGACACAGAATCTGAAGCAGGCTCCAGACTCTGAGCTGTCAGCATAAAGCCTGACACAGGGCTCAAACTCACAGACCTTTAGATCATGACCTGAGTTGAAGTTGGACTCTTAACTGACTGAGACGCCCAGGCACCCCATGATGCTTATTTTACAATTGCGGGTGATGATACCAGCCTCAGAATTTTGTTTCGACTTAGCATAATTTCTTATACCTGTCCAGGATGTTAGTGAAATGGAAAATAAAGGTTACATCTGAGTCTTCCCTTCAACTTATAGAAATGGCCCAGGAGCAAAATGTTATCTTCATCTCATACAGTATGTCACTTCAGACAAATATTGTCAATGTTGTGCAGTAGGAGTAATCCAATGCTTATGTGTCAAAGTTGTCAGGAGGATTCAATGTAATCAATACAGGTTAAAGTTTTTTTAAATAGTCTATACATAGCCTACATATTTCTGTTTTAGTGACTAGAAGCAGAATAAATGGGTAAAAAGCAATCCATTTGAAGATTCTTTAGGCAATCAAAAATTGTCTACTTTGTCAAAATTAAAATAACCATCTAGTGGTTATGAATGAATTCCTTCTGGGGAGATCTTTCATTTTAATAAAGTCCTAGTCTAAATGATATATTAAAAATACACATGAGCCAAACCTATATTCATTTGAATTATTAGTCAACTTGTGCTCAGTATTGGCAATAAGAATTATGCTTACATTAAATTAAAATTTAATATTTTGTATATGTACATTTATGAAGGGCATAGAATTACTCATATCAAACTCAGGTGAGTATTAATATTTACCTTTTATTATTTCATGGATTCTTTACAGAAAACTTGGAATGTATATGCTTACCACCTTATCTTGTGACTTTGTGAAACAACATATAACTTCTTTCTCAAAGTAAGAAATGTTGATTATTTATTTAAGGAACAAGGTATTTCATAAAAACTTCAGAATTAGAATAAAATAATTTGAATAAAATGTAAAAACTCATATTTCTTTATTTTTCACATATGAGTTTTTCTCTTTCTTCAAGAATACCAATGAGTAGAAAATGGAAAATAACAGCCAAACATTAACAGGCTTCCTTTTATTGGGGTTTTTCCCCCATCAAGAATTGGGTTGTTTCTTTTCATTCTCATTATTTTCATTTTCCTAATGGCTTTTTTTGGCAACCTGTCCATGATTCTCCTCATCCTCCTGGACACCCATCTCCACACATCCATGTATTTTCTACTTAGTCACCTCTCCCTCATGGACTTGAACTTCATCTCCACCATCATTCCCCAGATGGCATCCAATTATGTCTTTGGAAACAAGTCTATCTCCTTCATTGGGTGTGGGATACAGAGCTTCTTTTTGACTTTAGCAGATGCAGATGGGTTACTATTGGCCTCCATGTCCCATGATCGCTATGTGACTATTTGCTTTCCTCTTCATTATCCCATTCGTATGAGCAAAAAAGTGTGTGTGTTGATAATAACAGGATCTTGGATAATGGGCTCAATCAACTCCTGTGCCCACACTGTATATGCCCTCCATATCCCTTATTGTTGATCCGGGTTCATCAACCATTTCTTCTGTGATGTCCTAGCCATGTTGACTCTGGCCTGCATGGACACCTATGATCTATGAGTACACAGTGTTTGTGAGCACCACACTCTTGATTGCATTTCTTTTCATTGGCATTGCATGTTCCTGTGGCCGAGTTCTCCATGCTATCTGCCACATGCACTCAACAGAAGGAAGGAAGAAGGCCTATTCTACCTGCAGCACACACCTCATTGTGGTGACTTTCTACTCTGCACCCTTTGCTTACATTTACCTATGCCCAAGATGGCTGAGATCTCCCACAGAAGCCAAGGTTCTGGTTGCCTTCTACATTATTCTGACCCCAATGCTCAACCCCATCATTTATATCCTGAGAAACAAGGAGGTGATGGGAGCCCTGAGAAGAGTGATTCAGAGGATCTGCTCTATGTAAGTTTGACAAAGTTCTCTTTAATCCTGCTGCCTTAAAATTCCATCTTTTTCACCTTTTACACTCATTAGGAGCAATGACATTCCAAGAATGAAGACAGAGATTATATTAATCTAGAAAATTGAAATAATTGAGATTTGACAAAATAATTTTATATTCTTTTATTTGTTTGTTTTCTTTGTGGTAATTTTTCAATAAATAGAAAGAACAAATATTTTCCCTTAGCCTGTGGGTAGTAAGATTTTATTAATATATTGAAATGATAATGGAAACAATCCAACATGATGGTATCACACATTACAATAATTCATATATACTTAACATCTCTTCCCAAATGGCTAAAATAGGAAAAATAACAGAAAGTGTTATCACGTTCCCAGGTTTCTTTGAAATCTAATATATATATATATATATATATATATATACACACACATATATATATATATATATGTATATGTGTGTGTATATATATGTGTGTGTATATATATATATATATATGTATATATATATATTTATCCTTTATATATATTTACCCTTTATATATATTTACCCTTGCCTGGTGAAAAAATGATTCTTCTGTTCCCTTATTTTCAGGGGAAGTGATAGGTATGGAGATTGGACAAAGAACTCTGTATAGAATTAGACATTCTCTCACCAGTAAGGAGGAAATACAAGTTTATATATTTTATGAGAAGGACTCTGGAAGTAACTAGATGAATCTAAGAAAGTCATTTACAACAGGTCTACATGATCAGGATAATTGTGATCAGGAAAATGAAGAATAGACTATGGAATAATGAGAGCCTTTTTCTAAAAGGATTGATGGGAGTTATATACTGCTTAGTGCAGATTAGTCAGTCTGAGCCACTCCCCAGTTGTCTTTCAAAACACTCATTTCACAACCCCAAAAGCCACTAACTCCATTTCATAAGATGATTTCTGTTATCAGCATTTCATTATACATTTAATATTCTTATAATTCTACTGAATGAGATTTGGGTGCTTTGCTTTATTGTTAACCTCTCTGTAGCAAGGTTTTCAATAGAGATACCTGTTTAATGACTAGCTTACAAAGGTCTTCCCATTACCTGCAGGCTAGTTCTACACCTGGGCACTATGAATGAACAGTCATCACTGTTTATGGAGTAAGTCTTCTATATTCTTTATTACATAAGAGTGGGTGTAAATAGGGAAGCTAGAATTAACATGTACAAAGCCCTGTATTATCCACAGCATCACAGTGATGAATGACTGATATATTAGAATTGGATATAAGTATTTTCCCCCCAAATAGAAGATCTGCATGTTAGATTATATACTGTAATTATGGATGCTTTTATACTAAAACTAAGAGAGTCCTTAGAGATTTCTTGACTATTTACTGTTTAAAAGCTTTATTTTGAAATGGTGTAACTATGATGGGAAATTTTTTATCAAAAGAACGTGTATGATTAATCTTTTAAAAAAGGAAGAGTTTGCTTAAGTTTCCTTCATATCACATAACTTCATTTTCAAATTTTGAAAAAAAAAAAGACATTCACTGTTTGGTATCAATGGCCAAAGGTTCATTAGACATTACTCTTTACTACCAAGGTTTTCCAGTTGAATTAATTTGGGGTTTGAAATGTAATTAGTTAAGGTTCTTAACTAAAGTAAATTCATTGTTTAATAGAAAAAAAATCGGTAGAATTTAAGCAGAAAATATTATATTAAAAAGAGTGACAGGCACCTGGGGGTGCATCCAATTACTTGATATTGTTTCAGGTCATGATCTCTCAGTTGTGAGATCAAACCCCACATCAGGCTGTGCACTGAGCATGGAACCTGCTTGGGATTCTCTCTCTCCCTCTCTGTCTGTCCCTTCCTCTCTTTAGCTCTCTTCTGTCTCAAAAGAAATAAATTAACATTAAAAAAAGAAAAAAGTGAGAGACTTTCAGACTCTTCAGAAATTCTGGCCCAATGATGTCTGGAAAATACATAACCAAAATCAATTTCCAAAATGTGTCTGAGATTAATTAATACAACTCACACCATTCACAGCTCAAAAATCATATGATGAGCTCCTCTGAAAACTTGATGAATTGCAATAAACACTTATTTATTTTTCTTGTGCTGTTTGCTTAGTGAATGTGCATATCCCTTGCTTATTTGAAGGCACCCACTTTAAAGTTAAAGTTTGAAATTAAAATATTTAATAGAAAGTATTATTATATTCCCTTCCTATAACTGAGAGTCAAAAAAGGAAGTGACTATTTAGTTTTAACATAGACATCAGAACTTTTCCTTCCTAAGACATGTCAAGAGGGAAGTCAGACACAAAACAATGATCAAAGTTCTCTAAAATTTCTGTTGAAACAAGGGTCCTGTTTTGTGAAGAATATATAAGAAATATATATATTTCAAATATGCCAATGTGATTATCTATTTAAATACCTGTATTGTTCAATAAAAAATTCAAATAGATTGAAAACAATGTTTTAAATATTTTTTTGTGTGTGGTTTTTTGTTGTTGTTGTTGTGGTTGTTTGTTTATATCTTTGGTTTTTTTGTTCTGTTTTGTTTTGTTTTTGAAAAAGAGAGAGACACACAGAGTGAAAGGGGGAGTGGTAGAGAGAGAGAATGGAGAGAATCCTAAGCAGACTTTGAACTGTCAGTGCAGAGCCCTGCATGGGGCTCCAGCTCAAAAATTATGACATCATGAGCTGAGCCAAAATCAAAATTTGGATGCTTAACCAACTCAGCCACCCAGGCACCCAAGAATTTTTTAAACAAATACATAGAAACATCAGTGCTATTATTTAGATTTATTAAAAAAATGATTTTAAACATATATGTAATTAATTGCATGAAATTCTTATAAGTAAGAGTATATTTTCTTCTAAATGCTATTAAGCATTCCAGTGCAATTTTATAAATATGTTATCCTTTTTATTTTAAGTTGACTGGACACTTTTTTCAGATATTTTGTTTCTACACACTTGTGATATGATTTTGAACGCTTTATTTTTATTTCCCCTGATTTCTTTCTGTTTTTCTAAAAAGTATTTTTTTTCCTCCTTTCTCTCAATCCTCACCCCCTCACTTTGGCAAACACCAATCTGTTTTTTGTGTCTATGAGCTTGTTTTCTTGTTGTGTTTTGTTTTATCTTCCATACATAGGAGAGATCATTTTGTATTTGTTTTTCTCTTTCTAACATATTTCACATACAATAATACCTTCAAGGTCTAATCCATGTTGTAACAAATGGCAAGATTTCATTACCTGTATAAATGTATTTAATATAAATTTGTAATTATATTTCACTTTTATTTAAATATTTAAATATGATATACATATAAATATATAGTTATTATATCTATATTATATATACATATGTATATTTATATTTATTATATCTATATTTTGTGCATTTATATTTACAATGTTATATTATTGTTTTAATAAATAGACATGCATGTATATGTATATTTATACATATATATGTGTACAAGCATATTTATTATATGTGCATTTATTTTTTTTTCATTTTTATTTTTATTTATTTTTTTTTAGTTTTTTATTTTTATTTTTATTATTTTTTTTTATTTATATATGAAATTTATTGTCAAATTGGTTTCCATACAACACCCAGTGCTCATCCCAAAAGGTGCCCTCCTCAATACCCATCACCCACCCACTCCTCCCTCCCACCCCCCATCAACCCTCAGTTTGCTTTCAGTTCTCAACAGTCTCTTATGCTTTGGCTCTCTCCCACTCTAACCTCTTTTTTTTTTTTTTTCTTCCCCTCCCCCATGGGTTCCTGTTAAGTTTCTCAGGATCCACATAAGAGTGAAACCATATGGTATCTGTCTTTCTCTGTATGGCTTATTTCACTTAGCATCACACTCTCCAGTTCCATCCACGTTGCTACAAAAGGCCATATTTCATTTTTTCTCATTGCCACGTAGTATTCCATTGTGTATATAAACCACAATTTCTTTATCCATTCATCAGTTGATGGACATTTAGGCTCTGTCCATAATTTGGCTATTGTTGAGGGTGCTGCTATGAACATTGGGGTACAAGTGCCCCTATGCATCAGTACTCCTGTGTCCCTTGGATAAATTCCTAGCAGTGCTATTGCTGGGTCATAGGGTAGGTCTATTTTTAATTTTCTGAGGAACCTCCACACTGCTTTCCAGAGCGGCTGCACCAATTTGCATTCCCACCAACAGTGCAAGAGGGTTCCCGTTTCTCCACATCCTCTCCAGCATCTATAGTCTCCTGATTTGTTCATTTTGGCCACTCTGACTGGCGTGAGGTGATACCTGAGTGTGGTTTTGATTTGTATTTCCCTGATAAGGAGCGACGCTGAACATATTTTCATGTGCTTGTTGGCCATCCGGATGTCTTCTTTAGAGAAGGGTCTATTCATGTTTTCTGCCCATTTCTTCACTGGGTTATTTGCTTTTCGGGAGTGGAGTTTGGTGAGCTCTTTATAGATTTTGGATACTAGCCCTTTGTCCGATATGTCATTTGCAAATATCTTTTCCCATTCCGTTGGTTGCCTTTTAGTTTTGTTGGTTGTTTCCTTTGCTGTGCAGAAGCTTTTTATCTTCATAAGGTCCCAGTAATTCACTTTTGCTTTTAATTCCCTTGCCTTTGGGGATGTGTCGAGTAAGAGATTGCTATGGCTGAGGTCAGAGAGGTCTTTTCCTGCTTTCTCCTCCAAGGTTTTGATGGTTTCCTGTCTCACATTCAGGTCCTTTATCCATTTGGAGTTTATTTTTGTGAATGGTGTGAGAAAGTGGTCTAGTTTCAACCTTCTGCATGTTGCTGTCCAGTTCTCCCAGCACCATTTGTTAAAGAGACTGTCTTTTTTCCATTGGATGTTCTTTCCTGCTTTGTCAAAGATGAGTTGGCCATACGTTTGTGGGTCTAGTTCTGGGGTTTCTATTCTATTCCATTGGTCTATGTGTCTGTTTTTGTGCCAATACCATGCAGTCTTGATGATGACAGCTTTGCAGTAGAGGCTAAAGTCTGGCATTGTGATGCCTCCTGCTTTGGTCTTCTTCTTCAAAATTACTTTGGCTATTCGGGGCCTTTTGTGGTTCCATATGAATTTTAGGATTGCTTGTTCTAGTTTCGAGAAGAATGCTGGTGCAATTTTGATTGGGATTGCATTGAATGTGTAGATAGCTTTGGGTAGTATTGACATTTTGACAATATTTATTCTTCCAATCCATGAGCAGGGAATGTCTTTCCATTTCTTTAAATCTTCTTCAATTACCTTCATAAGCTTTCTATAGTTTTCAGCATACAGATCCTTTACATCTTTGGTTAGATTTATCCCTAGGTATTTTATGCTTCTTGGTGCAATTGTGAATGGGATCAGTTTCTTTATTTGTCTTTCTGTTGCTTCATTGTTAGTGTATAAGAATGCAACTGATTTCTGTACATTGATTTTGTACCCTGCAACTTTGCTGAATTCATGTATCAGTTCTAGCAGACTTTTGGTGGAGTCTATCGGATTTTCCATGTATAATATCATGTCATCTGCAAAAAGCAAAAGCTTGACTTCATCTTTGCCAATTTTGATGGCTTTGATTTCCTTTTGTTGTCTGATTGCTGATGCTAGAACTTCCAGCACTATGTTAAACAACAGTGGTGAGAGTGGGCATCCCTGTCGTGTTCCTGATCTCAGGGAAAAAGCTCTCAGTTTTTCCCCGTTGAGGATGATGTTAGCTGTGGGCTTTTCATAAATGGCTTTTATGATCTTTAAGTATGTTCCTTCTATCCCGACTTTCTCAAGGGTTTTTATTAAGAAAGGGTGCTGGATTTTGTCAAAGGCCTTTTCTGCATCGATTAACAGGATCATATGGTTTTTCTCTTTTTTTTTGTTAATGTGATGTATCACGTTGATTGATTTGCGAATGTTGAACCAGCCCTGCATCGCAGGAATGAATCCCACTTGATCATGGTGAATAATTCTTTTTATATGCCGTTGAATTCGATTTGCTAGTATCTTATTGAGAATTTTTGCATCCATATTCATCAGGGATATTGGCCTGTAGTTCTCCTTTTTTACTGGGTCTCTGTCTGGTTTAGGAATCAAAGTAATACTGGCTTCATAGAATGAGTCTGGAAGTTTTCCTTCCCTTTCTATTTCTTGGAATAGCTTGAGAAGGATAGGTATTATGTCTGCTTTAAACGTCTGGTAGAACTCCCCTGGGAAGCCATCTGGTCCTGGACTCTTATTTGTTGGGAGATTTTTGATAACCGATTCAATTTCTTCGCTGGTTATGAGTCTGTTCAAGCTTTCTATTTCCTCCTGATTGAGTTTTGGAAGAGTGTGGGTGTTCAGGAATTTGTCCATTTCTTCCAGGTTGTCCAATTTGTTGGCATATAATTTTTCATAGTATTCCCTGATAATTGTTTGTATCTCTGAGGGATTGGTTGTAATAATTCCATTTTCATTCATGATTTTATCTATTTGGGTCATCTCCCTTTTCTTTTTGAGAAGCCTGGCTAGAGGTTTGTCAATTTTGTTTATTTTTTCAAAAAACCAACTCTTGGTTTCGTTGATCTGCTCTACAGTTTTTTTAGATTCTATATTGTTTATTTCTGCTCTGACCTTTATTATTTCTCTTCTTCTGCTGGGTTTAGGCTGCCTTTGCTGTTCTGCTTCTATTTCCTTTAGGTGTGCTGTTAGATTTTGTATTTGGGATTTTTCTTGTTTCTTGAGATAGGCCTGGATTGCAATGTATTTTCCTCTCAGGACTGCCTTCGCTGCGTCCCAAAGCGTTTGGATTGTTGTATTTTCATTTTCGTTTGTTTCCATATATTTTTAAATTTCTTCTCTAATTGCCTGGTTGACCCACTCATTCGTTAGTAGGGTGTTCTTTAACCTCCATGCTTTTGGAGGTTTTCCAGACTTTTTTCTGTGGTTTATTTCAAGCTTCATAGCATTGTGGTCTGAAAGTATGCATGGTATGATTTCAATTCTTGTAAACTTATGAAGGGCTGTTTTGTGACCCAGTATATGATCTATCTTGGAGAATGTTCCATGTGCACTCGAGAAGAAAGTATATTCTGTTGCTTTGGGATGCAGAGTTCTAAATAGATCTGTCAAGTCCATCTGATCCAATGTCTCATTCAGGGCCCTTGTTTCTTTATTGACCATGTGTCTAGATGATCTATCCATTTCTGTAAGTGGGGTGTTAAAGTCCCCTGCAATTACCACATTCTTATCAATAAGGTTGCTTATGTTTATGAGTAATTGTTTTATATATTTGGGCGCTCCGGTATTCGGCGCATAGATATTTATAATTGTTAGCTCTTCCTGATGGATAGACCCTGTCACTATTATATAATGTCCTTCTTCATCTCTTGTGACAGCCTTTAATTTAAAGTCTAGTTTGTCTGATATAAGGATGGCTACTCCAGCTTTCTTTTGGCTTCCAGTAGCGTGATAAATAGTTCTCCATCCCCTCACTCTCAATCTAAAGGTGTCCTCAGGTCTAAAATGAGTCTCTTGTAGACAGCAAATAGATGGGTCTTGTTTTTTTATCCATTCTGATACCCTATGTCTTTTGGTTGGCGCATTTAATCCATTTACATTCAGTGTTATTATAGAAAGATATGGGTTTAGAGTCATTGTGATGTCTGTATGTTTTATGCTTGTAGTGATGTCTCTGGTACTTTGTCTCACAGGGTCCCCCTTAGGATCTCTTGGAGGGCTGGTTTAGTGGTGACAAATTCCTTCAGTTTTTGTTTGTTTGGGAAGACCTTTATCTCTCCTTCTATTCTAAATGACAGACTTGCTGGATAAAGGATTCTCGGCTGCATATTTTTTCTGTCTAGCACACTGAAAATCTCGTGCCAATTCTTTCTGGCCCGCCAAGTTTCAAAAGAGAGATCAGTCACGAGTCTTATAGGTCTCCCTTTATATGTGAGGGCACGTTTACCCCTTGCTGCTTTCAGAATTTTCTCTTTATCCTTGTATTTTGCCAGTTTCACTATGATATGTCGTGCAGAAGATCGATTCAAGTTACGTCTGAAGGGAGTTCTCTGTGCCTCTTGGATTTCAATGCCTTTTTCCTTGCCCAGTTCAGGGAAGTTCTCAGCTATTATTTCTTCAAGTACCCCTTCAGCACCTTTCCCTCTCTCTTCCTCCTCTGGGATACCAATTATGCGTAGATTATTTCTTTTTAGTGTATCACTTATTTCTCTAATTTTCCCCTCATACTCCTGGATTTTTTTATCTCTCTTTTTCTCAGCTTCCTCTTTTTCCATAACTTTATCTTCTAGTTCACCTATTCTCTCCTCTGCCTCTTCAATCCGAGCCGTGGTGGTTTCCATTTTGTTATGCATTTCGTTTAAAGCGTTTTTCAGCTCCTCGTGACTGTTCCTTAGTCCCTTGATCTCTGTAGCAAGAGATTCTCTGCTGTCAGCTATACTGTTTTCAAGCCCAGCGATTAATTTTATGACTATTATTCTAAATTCCCTTTCTGTTATATTATTTAAATCCTTTTTGATCAGCTCATTAGCTGTTGTTATTTCCTGGAGATTCTTCTGAGGGGAATTCTTCCGCTTGGTCATTTTGGATAGTCCCTGGCGTGGTGAGGACCTGCAGGGCACTTCCCCTGTGCTGTGGTGTATAACTGGAGTTGGCGGGCGGAGCCGCAGCCAGACCTGATGTCTGCCCCCAGCCCCCCGCTGTGTCCACAGTCAGACTGGTGCGTGCCTTCTCTTCCCCTCTCCTAGGGGCGGGATTCACTGTGGGGTGGGGTGGCCCCTCTGGGCTACTTGCACACTGCCAGGCTTGTGATGCTGGGGATCTGGCGTCTTACCTGGGGTGGGTAGGCAAGGTGCACAGGGGCAGGAGGGGCAGGCTTAGCTTGCTTCTCCTTAGGTGATCCACTTCAGGAGGGGCCCTGTGGCAGCAGGTGGGAGTCAGATCCGCTGCCGGAGGTTTGGCTCCGCAGAAGCGCAGAGTTGGGTGTTTGCGCAGAGCTAGCAAGTTCCCTGGCAGGAACTGGTTCTCTTTGGGATTTTGGCTGGGGGATGGGCGGGGGAGATGGCGCTGGCGAGCGCCTTTGTTCCCCACCAAACTGAGCTCTGTAGTCCGGGGGCTCAGCAGCTCTCCTTCCCTTTGTCCTCCAGCCTTCCCGCTTTCTGAGCAGAGCTGTTAATTTATGACCTCCCAGACGCTAAGTCGCGCTTGTTGTCGGAACACAGTCCATCAGGCCCCTCCGCTTTTTGCAAGCCAGACTCGGGGGCTCTGCTTGGCCGGTGAGCCGCCCCTCCGCCCTGGCTCCCTCCCGCCAGTCCGTGGAGCGCGCACCGCCTCTCCGCCCTTCCTACCCTCTTCCGTGGGCCTCTGGTCTGCGCTTGGCTCCGGCTACTCCGTTCTGCTAATCCTCTGGCGGTTTTCTGGGTTATTTAGGCAGGTGTAGGTGGAATCTAGGTGACCCGCAGGACGCTCGGTGAGCCCAGCGTCCTCCTACGCCGCCATCTTCCCTCTCTCCTATATGTGCATTTAAATATAGTCTGTGCAATATATAATGAGTAAATTATATATATATATATATATATATATATATATATATATATATATAATATTCACTCAACCATTAATGGGTTCTTAGGATACATAAGTTGTTTCCCTGTCTTAGCTTTTTTTTTTTTTTTAATTTTTTTTTTTAACGTGTATTTATTTTTGAGACAGAGACAGAGCATGAAAGGGGGAGGGTCAGAGAGAGAGGGAGACACAGAATCGGAAGCAGGCTCCAGGCTCTGGGCCATCATCAGCCCAGAGCCCGACACGGGGCTCGAACTCACAGACCGTGAGATCTTGACCTGAGCTGAAGTCGGATGCTTAACGGACTGAGCCACCCAGGAGCCCCTCCCTGTCTTAGCTTCTTAGCCATTGTCAATACTGCTGCAATGAACATAGGAATGATCAATGAACATAAAGATGAATATATCTTTACAAACAGTGTTTCTGAAATCTTTGGATAAATATCCAGCAGTGGAATTTAGTGATGTATGGTAGTTCCATTTTTAGTTTCAAGAGGAAAACTCCATATTGTTTTCTGTACTGGCTGCACCAATTTTCATTCTCCCCAATAAAAAACAACGATTTCCATTTTTCCCCATCCTCACCAACACGTTATTCCCTGTCTTTTTGAAAATAGCTATTCTTAATGTGTAAGGTCATATCTCATTGTGGTTTTTATTTGCTTTTCCTGATTATTTATGATGTTGTACATCTTTTGTTTTCTTTCTTTCTTTAACTTTTACCCATCTATATGTCTTCCTTGGAAAACAAACTCTATTCATGTCTTCTGTCCATTTTGTAACCAATTTTTATGCCATTGAAATTGTGTGTTCTTTATCTGTTTTGAATACTAGCTTCCCTAAGGATAAATATGATTTACAAGTACCTTTCTTATTCAGTAGTTTGACTTTTAATTTTGTTGATGGTTCTTTGGTGTGCATATTTTTAGTTTAATGTACCCCACTTATCTTTACTTCTCTTCTTTTTGTCTTTGTGTAAGATTTATATAAATAATAACTATTATAAATATCTGTGTCAAGAAGCTAACCACCTGTTTCTTCCAGAAGTTTTATGGTGTCTATTCTTACATTTGTCTTCAAACACTTTTAAAATAATTTTTGTGTATGGTTCAAGATAATGGTTCAATTTTATTTTTTGTTTGCATGTGGCCACACAGTTTTCTGACTGAAAATGCATAGGATGTACAATTACTGAATAGACTATACTTTCACCATAGTATATTCTTGGTTTCTTTGTTGTACATTAGTTAACCATATATTCATGGGTTTATTTCTGGTCTGGGTATCCTTTCCCTTCCTCATCCTTTAGAATACACTGAATGCCATGGCGTCTTTAAATGTTCACTGTTTTTGCGTCTCCTGGAGAAGTATGCTTCTACACCTCCTACACACTGTTTAGGAAGCACAGGGCATTTTATGTCACTTTATTATCAGGGTCTTATGGGCTGTTAGGGACTGATTACTTCACTGATTGAACTCACAGCCATCTCAGTGTATCTACCATCAGGTGTTCACTCATGGTGTTTGTGGTTCCCTAAGGATAATTTTGCCCTGAGATCCCACCAACAGGCTCCATTATATCTCAGACTCAAGTTCTGTTGAATTTCTAATGTAAATCCCCCAAAATAGCAGGTAGTTCTCAGGCATGAACTAACAATCAAGTGGTATTTATTCTGGTTTGCAAGGGTGGTTCAATACTCACAAATCAATCAACATGATACACCACTTTAATAAAAGAAATGATAAGAACCGTATGATCATTTCAATAGATGCAGAAAAAAACACTTGACAAAAGCAAGATCCATTCATGACAAAAAAAGTATGGTTAGCATTATTCATCACAATAAAGGCAATATGCAAAATACTCACAGCTAATATCACCCTCAATGGGGAAAAACAGAGATTTTCCTCTGTAGTCAGGAATAAGACAGGGATGCTTACTGTCATCACTGTATTTAACATAGTAGTGGAACTCCTTACCACAGCAATGAAAAAAGACAAAGGAATAAAAGACATCTAAACCTGCAAGAAAGAAGTGAAATGTTTCCTATTTGCACATGACACGATACCCTATATAGAAAGCAGAAGGACTCACCAAAACATTGCTAGAAGTTACACACTAGTTTAGTAAAGACCCAGGATACAAAATCGACATACATAAATCTTGTATTCCTATACAACAATGAGGCAGCAGAAAGAGAAATCAAGGAATTGATCCCACTTACAATTGAACCAAACACATAAGATATCTAATAATTCACCTAGTTAAAGTGTTAAAGATCTGTACTCTGCAAACTATAAAACACTGATAAAAGAAATTGAGGATGATGCACAATAAAAATGTAAAGACATTCCAGGCTTATGGACTGGAAGAACAAACATTGTTAAAATGTCTATACTACCCAAAGCACTCTACACATTTAATGCAATCCAATTCAGATTACCACCAGCATTTTTCACAGAGCTACAGCAAATAATCCTAAAATATGTATGGAGCCACAGAAGACCAAACACACAAGGCAAACTTGAAAAGCAAAGCAAAGATAGAGGCATCACATCTCCAGACCTATTATGAAGCAGTAATGATCAAGGCGGTATGCTGTTGGCACAAAAATAGACACATAAATCAATCAAACAGAATAAAAAACTCAGAACTGAACTCACAACTATATGGTAAATCAGTCTTCAACAATGCAGGAAAGAATATCCGATGGGAAGGTGCTGGAAAGCAACATGCAAAAGAATGAAAATGGACGATTGTCTTATATCATACACAAAAATAAATTCAGAATGTATGAAAGACCTAAGTGTGAGACAGGAAACTATAAAAACCCTAGAGGAGAACACAGGCAATAGCCTCTTTGACATTGACCTCAGCAACTTCTTACTAGATATATCTCCTGAGGCAAAAGAAACAAAGACAAAAATAAAGTATAAGAATTCATCAAAATAAAAAGTTCCTGCACAGCAAAAAAAAAAAATCAAGAGACTAAAAGGCAGCCTATGGAATGGGAGAATATATCTGTAAATGGCATATCTGATAAAGAGTAAGTATCCAAAATATAATGAACTTAGAAAACTCAACACCCCAAAAGTAATAATTTAATGAAAAATGTGCAGAGGATATGAATAAACACTTTTTTTACCATAGAAGACACAGTTGCTCAACATCACTCATCATCGGGGAAATACAAATCAAATCTACAATGATAGAGGAAGGGCAGAGAGGCAGTGCGTGCTACAAGGATGGGCTGGAGGGAGCCAGGGCAGTGGAGGGCAGCATGCCAGGCAAGGCAGAGCCCCCAGGGTCTGGCTTGCAAAAGCGGAGGGGCTGGACTCTGTGAGTTCTGACAGCCAGCTGAACTTAACATCTGGAATGTGAAAAGTCAACAGCTCTGCTCTCAGAGAGCGGGGAGGGTGAGTGGATGCCAGAAGGGAGAGTTGTTGAGCAACAGAAGATGGAGCTCACTCAGCAGGGGAACAAAGGCACTGGCAAGTGCCATCTCCCTCTCCCATCCCCCAGATGAAATTCCAAAGGGAACACATTCCCATCACTGAACTTGCCTGCACTGCACAAACATCCAATGTTGTGCTTCTGTGGATCCATCCCTCTGACAGGCCTGCCTCCCTCCTGGTGCTGCAGGGGACCCTCCTGCAGGGGACCACTGATGGCAAAACAAGCTAAGCCTGCCCCTCTAGTCCCTGTGCTCCTTGCGGATCCACCCTGTTTAATATGCCCTTGGCCAGATCCCATTGAAACTGCACCACAAACCTGGAAGTGTGCAAGTAGCCCCGACAGGGGCCACACCACTCCACAGTGATCCCTGCCTCTGGGAGAGAGGAAGATAAGGTATACACCTGTCTGACTGTGGCCCCAGTGGTTGGCTGGGAGCAGACATGGGGTCTGACCATTTTTAATTGAATTGTTTCTTTTGGTGGAGAGTTTTATAAGATCTTTATATATTATGGATAACAACCATTTATCAGACATCTCCTTTGCAAATACCTTCTCTCATGCAGTAGGTTGTCTTTTACTTTTGTTGACTGTTTCCTTTGCTGTACATGTTTTATTTTTATGTAGTCCCAATAGTTCATTTTCGTGTTTCATTCCCTTGCCTCAGGAGACATACCTAGAAAAGTGTTGCTATAGCTGATTTCAGAAAAATTATTATCTGTGCTCTCTTATAGAATTGTTATGATTTCTGGTCTTGAATGTACGTCTTGTGTCCATTTTGATTTGACTTTTGTGTATGATGTAAAAAAGTGGTCCAGTTTTATACCTTTGCACATAGTTATCCAGTTTCCCAACATCATCTATTGAAGAGACTGTCTTTTCCCATTGGATATTCTTTCTTCCTCTGTCAAATATTAATTGACCATATAATCATGGGCTTACTCCTCGGCGTTCTAGTCTGTTCCCTTGATCCATGTACCATGTACTATGCCAGTACCATAGTGCTTTAACTGCTACAACTTCATAATATAGCTTGAAATCTGGAATTATGACACCTCCAGGTTGTTTTCTTTTTCAAGATCACTTTGGCTACCCAGGGTCTTTGGTGGTTCCAAATGAATTTGAGGATTTTTCAAATGAAAAATGCTGCTGGTATTTTGATGGGAATTGCATTGCATGTGTAGATGCTTTATGTAGTTATAAACATTTTAACAATATTTCCTCTTCCAATCCATGAGTATGGAATTTATTTGCATATATTTGTATTTTAGATTTCTTTCACCTGCGTTTTAACATTTTCAGAGTACAGGTGTTTCACTCCCTTCGTTCAGTTTATTCCTTGGTATTATATGATTTTTGGTGCAATTGTAAATGGGATTCTTTTCTTAATTTCTCTCTGATGCTTCATTATTGGTTTATAGATATGCGATGGGTTTTCTTTTCAATGATACTGTGTCCTGAAAATTCATGGAATTCATTTCAGTTCTGTTCATTTTGGTAAAGTCCTTATATTTTTCCACCTATGTCATCAGTAAATGTTTAAATTTTATGCGTTCCTTGCCAGACTGGATGCCTTTATTCCTTTTTCCTGTCACATTGCTGTGACTAGGACTTCAAATTGTACCTTGAATAAAAGTGTTAGAGTGTACATCTATGTCATATTCTTTACCTTAGTTGAAAAGCTCACAGTTTTTCCCTAGAGTAGGATGTTAGCTGTTTTTTTTTTCATATACAGACTTAAATAAGTAGTGTTATATTCCCTTGTAACCTACTTTGTTGAGGGTTTTTATCATGAATTCATGTTGTACTTTGTCAAATGCTTTTCCTTCATCTATTGAAATGATCATATGGATTTTTATCTTTTCTCTTACTGATGTAATGTATCATATTGATTGGAGAATATTGTACTACCTTTCTTTTCCACAAATGAATCCAAATTGATTGTTCTGATAATTTTTTTTCATTTATTGTTGCATTCTGTTTTCTAATAATTTGTTGTGGGTTTGTATCAATTCATTAGAGATATCTACCTATAGTTCTTTGTCTCTGTCTCTCTTGCTGTCTCTCTCTTCCCCTTTGTACTGCATTTATCTGGTTTTGATATCAGGATAATGCTGCCTTAACAAAATGAATTTGGACATTTTCTTTCCTCTTGTAATTTTTTAGTACTTTGAGAAGAATAGGTAGTACCTCTTCTTTGTTATTATTTTTTTATATTGCATTTGTTGTATCTTATTTTATTTATTTTATTTTATATTTTATTTTTTTTAATTTACATCTAAGTTAGTTAGCATATAATGTAAAAATGATTTCAGGGGTAGATTCCTTAATGCCCCATAAACCATTTAGTCCATCCCTCCTCCCAAAACCCCTCCAGTAACCCTCTGTTTCTTCTCCATATTTAAGAGTCTCTTCTGTTTTGTCTCCTTCCGTGTTTTTATATTATTTTTGCTTCCCTTACTTTGTGTCCTTCTGTTCTGTGTCTGAAAGTCCTCGTATGAGTGAAGTCATGATATTCGTCTTTCTCTGACTGAATAATTTCGCTTACATAATACCATCCAGTTCCACCCATGTAGTTGCAAATGGCAATATTTCATTCTTTTTGATTGCTGAGTAATGCTCCATTGTATGTGTGTGTGTGTGTGTGTGTGTGTGTGTGTGTGTGTATCTATATCTATCTATATCTATATCTATATCTATATCTATATCTATATCTATATCTATATCATCTACCACGTCTTCTTTATCCATTCATTCATCAATGGGCATTTGGGCTCTTTCCATACTTTGGCTATTGTTGATAGTGCTGCTGTAAACATTGTTGTGCATATGCCCTTTTGAAACAGCACACCCGTATCCCTTGGATAAATACCTAGTAGTGCAATTGCTGGATCGTAGGGTAGTTTTATTTTTAATTTTTTGAGGAACTTCCATACTGTTTTCCAGAGTGGCTGCAGCAGTTTGCATTCCCACAAGCAGTACAAAGACATCCTCTTCCTCCGCATCCTCACCAACATCTGTTGTTGCCTGAGTTGTTAATGTTATCCGTTCTGAAAGGTATGAGGTGGTATCTCATTGTGGTTTTGATATGTATTTCCCTGATGATAAGTGATGTTGAGCATTTTTCATGTGTCTTTTGGCCATCTAGATGTCTTCTTTGGAGAAGTGTGTATTCATGTCTTTTGCCATTTCTTCACTGGACTATTTGTTTTCTGGGCATGGAGTTTCATAAGTTCATTACAGATTTTGGATACTAACACTTTACCTGATATATCGTTTGCAAATATCTTCTCCCATTCTATCGGTTGCCTTTTAGTTTTGTGGATTGTTTCCTTTGCTGTGCAGATGCTTTTTATTTTGAAGTCCCAGTTGTTCATTTTTGCTTTTGTTTCCCTTGCCTCTGGAGACGTGTTGAGTAAAAAGTTGCTGTGGCCAAGATCAAAGAGGTTTTTGCCTGTGTTCTCCTCAGGATTTTGATGGCTTCCTGTCTTACATTTAGGTCTTTTATTCATTTTGAGTTTATTTTTGTGTATGGTGTAAGAAAGTGGTCCAGGTTCATTCTTCTGCATGCCACTGTCCAGTTTTTCCAGCACCAGCTGCTGAGGAGACTGTCTTTATTCCATTGGATATTCTTTCTTGCTTTGTCAAAGCTTAGTTGGCCATATGTTTGTGGGTCCATTTCTGGGTTCTATATTCTCTTCCATTGATCTGAGTGTCTGCGCTTGTGCTAGTACCATACTGTCTTGATGATTACAGCTTTGTAATACAGCTTGAAGTCTGGGATTGTGATGCCTCCTGCTTTGGTTTTCTGTTTCAAGATTGCTTTCACTATTTGGTGTCTTTTCTGATTCCATACAAATTTTAGGATTGTTTGTTCTAGCTCTGTGAAGAATGCTGGTGTTATTTTGATAGGTATTGCATTGAATATGTAGATTGCTTTGGGTAGCATTGACATTTTAACAATATTTGTTATTTGTATCCAGGAGAATGGAATATTTTTCCATATGTTTGTGTTTACTTCAATTTCTTTCATAAGCTTTCTATCCTTTTCAGTACATATATTTTTTACCTCTTTGGTTAGATTTATTCCTAAGTATTTTATGGCTTTGGGTGCAATTGTAAATGGGATTGATTACTTTATTTCTCTTTCTGTTGCTTCGTTATTGGTGTAAAGGAATGCAACTGCTTTCTGTGCATTGATTTTAATATCCTGCAACTTTGCTGAATTCATGGATCAGTTCTAGCAGTTTTTTGGTGGAATCTTTTGGGTTTTCCATATAGAGTATCATGTCATCTGAGAAGAGTGAAAGTTTGATCTCCTCCTGGCCAATTTGGATGCCTTTTATTTCTTTGTGTTTTCTGATTGCTGAGGCTCAGACTTCCAATACTTGTTGAATAACAGTGGCGAGAGTTGACATCCCTGTCTTGTTCCTGACCTTAGGGGGAAAGCTCTCAGTTTTTCCCAGTTGAGGATAATATTAGCATTGGGTTCTTCATATATGACTTTTATGATATCAAGGGGTAATACCTCTTCTTTAAGTGCCAGTAGAATTCACCTATGAGGCCATCTGGTTATATACTTTTATTGCTTACAGAGCAGGTTATAGACTTTCTGATTACTGATTCAATTTCATTGTTGGCAATCAGTATGTTCGAATTTTCTATTTCAACCTGATTCAGTTTTACCAGGTAATGTGTGTTTAGGAATTTACCTATTTCTTCTAATTTGTCTGATTTGTTATTATATACTATTTCATAATCACTTCTTACCCTTTTTATTTCTGTAATGTCGGTTGTTATTTCTTTTTCATTTATGATTTTGTTTATTTAAGTCCTTCATTTTATTTTTGAATCTAGTAAAGGTATATCAATTTTTTGATCTTCTCAAAGAACCAGACTGTTTCCTTGTTCTGTTAGTTTTTTTTTTTTTTGCTCTTTTTTTTCTTTCTATGTCTTTATATCTGCTCTAATCCTTATTATCCCTTCCTTCTACTGTGCTTTTTGTTTGATTGTTTGTTTTTTGTTTTTGTTTTTAGGTTTTGTTTGTTTTTCTCTTTTACCTCATTTATATGCAATGTTGTATTGTTTATCTGACATCTTTCATGCTTCTTGAGGTAGGCTTGCATTGCTATTGTAACTTACAGCAGCTTTTCCTGCATCCCAAAGATTTTGGACCATTTTTGCTTTCATTTTATTCTATCCCCATTCATTTTATGACTTCCTCCTTGACTTCTTTGTTGAGCCATGCATTGTTTAGAAGCATATGATTTAACCTCCACTTATTTGAGTTCTTTCTAGATTTATTCTTGTGCTTCATTTCTAGTTTCATGGTATTGTGGTCAGAAAGAATTCATACAATGGATGACTTCAATCTTTTTGAGTTTGTAGACAATTGTTTGTTGACCTAATATGTCATCTATTCTGGAGAATATTCCATATGCTTTTGAAAATAACATATAATCTGCTGTTTTAGAATGGAAAGTTCTGAATATATATGTTAAATCCATCTGTCCAAAAATCAAAGTCCCTGTTTCCCACTTGTCTGTCTAGATGATCTATCTGTGTATTGATGTAAGTGGGCATTTAATTTCCCCTAATATTATTGTATTACTCTTGATAACTCACTTTATGCTTTCTATTAAATGCTTTATGTATTTGGGTGTTTCTATGTTGGGTGCATAAATATTTACAACAGTTATATTTTCTTATTGAATTTGTTTCTTTTGTGTTTATATAATTTCCTTCATGTAACTTTTTTCTTCTCCTTAGTTTCCGTTTATTAAATTTATTTTATAACCAATTTTCCTATATAATTATTACTACCACTGCCTTTTAACAAACTTTTTCATAATAAATGCTTCTCATTCCCTGCACTTTCAATCTGCATCAGCCCTTATGTATGAAATGAAACTGTTGTGACAGTATATAGATGGGTCTTGATATTGTTTTATTGACTTTTAATCCATTAAATCACCCTATTTCTTTTGACTAGAGCATTTCACCCATTTACATTCAAAGTAAATAATGATAGATATTTATTTACTGCAATTTCGTTACTGGTTTTGTGGTTGTTTATGGTGTTCTTTTCTTTAAGTTTTAATTTTATTCCAGTTGGATAATCAACAGTGTACTTTTAGTTTAAGGGGTACAATTAGGTGGGGTTCCTGGGTGGCTCAGTCAGTTAAGTGTTCCACTTCAGCTCAGGTCATGATGTCATGGCTCATGGGTTTTAGCACCACATCGGGCCCTGTGCTGACATCTCAGAGCCTGGAACCTGCTTTGGATTTTGTGTCTCCCACTCTCTTTGCCCCTCTCCTACTCATACTCTTTCTCTGTCTCTGTCTCAAAAGTAAATAACATTAAAAAAGAGTACAATACAATGATTGAACACTTTCATAGAATATCCAGTGCCCATAACAAGTAAACTCTTTATTTTCCATCAAATATTTAACCCATCCTCCCACCCAACTCCCTTCTGGTAATAATCTGTTTGTTCTCTATTTTTAAGTGTCTGTTTCTTGGCTTGACTCTCTCTCTCATTTTTTTATCTTTGCTCCTTCTGTTTCCCCTTAAATTTCACATGTGAGTGAAATGATACGGTATTTTTTTTTTCTGATTGACGATTTCACTTATCATTATATTCTCCAGCTCCATCCATGTTGCTGCAATGCAGAGATTTCATTCTTTTTTATGGCTACCATTATATATATATATATATATATATATCTTATATATAATATAATATTATATATAATATATATTATATATAATATTATATAATATATATAAAACCACTATATACCATTTTGTATATATATATATATATATATATATATATATACACACACACACAACACCACTATATACCATTATATATATATATATATATATATATATATATATTCATTAGCCTGTGGAAACTTGGGCTATTTCCATAATTTGGGTATTGTACATAATGCTGCTACAAACACCAGGTGCATGGATCCTCTTTAATTACTATTTTGTATTTTTTTTTAGTTTTATTTACTTATTTTGAGACACAGAGAGAGAGAGAGAGAGAGAGAGAGAGAGAAGGAGTGAGAGACAGATTTCCAACCAGCCTTCATATTGTCTGCATGTACCTTATGTAGGGCTCACTCTCACCAACCGTGAGTTCAAGACCTGAGCTGAAATCAAGACTCGCATGCTTAACTGACTCAGACATTCAGGCACCCCAGTATTTTTTAGTCTTTATATGAACATCTAGTAGTACACTGGCAGGATATTAAGGTAGTTTTATTATTAACTTTTTGAGGAACCTCATACAGTTTTCCGGAGAGGCCGCACCAGTTTTCTTTCCCATTAATAGTGCAAAAAGATTCCCTTTTCTCCACATCCTGGCCAACATTTGTTTTCTTCTGTTGTTGATTTTAGCCATTCTCACAGGTGTGAAATGATATCTCATTGCAGTCCTAATTTATATTTCTCTGATGATCAGTGTTGTTGAACATATTTTCATGTGTTTGTTGTCATCTGGGTATTTTCTTTGGAAAAAAATGTCTACTCCTGTGCTGATAATTTTTAATAAATTACTAGTTTTTTGGATGTTGACTTTCATAAGTTCATTATATTTTTTGGATACTAATCCTTTATCAGATAAGCTGGTTTTAAATATATTCTATTCAGTGGGCTGTCTTTTAGTTTTGTTGACTGTGTCCTCTGTGCAGAAGCTGTTAATCTTGATAAAGTCTCAGTAGTTATTTTGTGCTTTTGTTTCCCTTATCTCAGAAGACATTTGTAGCATTAAATTTCTACTGCAGGTCTCAAAAATGTTACTACATGTGGTTCTCCTTTAGGATTTTAATGACTTCCTGTCTCACATTTAGGTCTTTCATGCATTTTGAATTTATTTTTCTATATGATGTAAGAAAGCGGCACAGTTTTATTTTTTTACATGGTTCTACCCACTTTTTCTGGCACCATTAATTGAAGAGAATTTTTTTTTCAATTGGATATTATTTCCTGCTTTGCTGAAGATTAGTTGATCATACAATTGTAGCTTCATTTGTGGGTTTTCTATTCTGTTGCATTGATCTATAAGTCTGGTTTTGTGCTAATACCATTCTGTCTTGATCACTACCACCTTGTAATATAACTGGAATTCTGGGATTGTGATAAATAAGTCCAGGTTTGCCTTTTTTTTTTTTTTTTCAAGGTTTCTGGGTATTCTGTGTCTTTTGTGACCTCATACAAATTTTAGGTTTTTTTTTTTTCACACTGCTTTAAAAAATGCTATTGTTATTATGATAAGGATTACGTTAAATGTGTAGATTGCTTTGGGTATTATAGACATTTTGCCGATATTTTTTTTTTTTGCCAACATTAGCCTGGTGGAAGAAAAAAATATCTTTTATGTGTGTGTGTATGTGTGTGTGTGTGTGTGTGTGTGTTGTCTTCAATTTCTTTCAGTATTTTATAGTTTTAAGAGTATAGGTTTCACTTGTTCTGTTAAATATATTCCTAGATTTCTTGGGATTGGATTTTAGGACAATTGTAAGTGGACGTGTGCTTTGTGCACTCTGCTGTTGTGTTTTGGCCCATTTATTCCTTAGGCTAGTCATCTTCAGAAGCTCTCCTTTCCTGCTGTGTGGATTTTTTGGTCTCTGGCCTGCATATGGGAAGTTTTAACTAGGTGTGTTCCAATCTGCTTTTGCAATGAAACCTGATACCACTTACATCAAAACTAAGGATGTGCAGAACTCTGTTTTCAGGAATTATGGTGCTGGCAAGGGCTTCTACTGGTCCTCTGGGGGAGGGACATGCCATGCAGGGGCTGAGAAAAGCATGAGAAGAGCAGTCCCCCAGAGCACAGGGGCCTGGGACTTGGTGTAAGCAAGTTTGGAAGCTAGTGTTGGGACTGTGCTGCTCCCTGAAGGTGGCTATACATTTGTGCTAAGTAGTGGGGGAGGGAATGGTTCCAACCAGTCCCTTTGTTCCTGGAGAGGTATCTCCTGAATGCTGCCTCTCAGGGATATGTTCTAGGAAAATTGAATAATCTTCCTCCTGTGTGCCCCAGGTGCCCTTCAGATAACTGTTTCCATGCTATCTGCCCCTGGGTTGTTTGCCTGTTTTTTTTTTTTTTTTTTTTTTTTTTTTTTCAAGAGCAGATCTGTATCCTCCAGGTTCTATCTCAACCAAGGCCACTGACCATTAAAACTTCACCATTTAAGTCCAGCTGGTGGCAAGAACTAATGATATTCTGCCCTTTTTTGTTTTCTAAGTCAAAAACCTGGGGAAACACCCCTCTTGTGAGTTCCCTTGTGTTTTCCCTCTCTCATACTTTTATGTGACCACAGCCCCCTCTCCTCTGTAGCACCTACAACCTGTTTCCCACTTCCCAAATCACATCTTAGCACGTCCTTGTTTTGTTGATGTTCCTCTTCTCTCCCTTTAGTTATGGAATTTGTTCTCTCAGCTGTCAGGTCTATTTATGTGGTATTGTTGATTTTTTTTTTTTCAACGTTTTTTATTTATTTTTGGGACAGAGAGAGACAGAGCATGAACCGGGGAGGGGCAGAGAGAGAGGGAGACACAGAATCGGAAACAGGCTCCAGGCTCCGAGCCATCAGCCCAGAGCCTGACGCGGGGCTCGAACTCACGGACCGCGAGATCGTGACCTGGCTGAAGTCGGACGCTTAACCGACTGCGCCACCCAGGCGCCCCTGGTATTGTTGATTTGATAGTTATCTTGTTGTGTTTGTGGGATAAGGCAAGGGTACAGCCTCCTTCTCCACTGCCATCTCCCTCTTTTTGATGTCTTTTCTGATCCTTTCTACTCTTTCTCTCTTTTAGAGTTTGCTGGATTTCTTTTGTGATATAGCTGAACTACTTTCTCTTTAATTTTGGCATATCTATTACTGGGTTTTGAATTGTGGTTATCATTTAGTTTGCATATAACTTGTTCTGCATATAGCAGTGTATATAAAGGTGCAGTAGCTTAAATGAATCAATTTTTTACTTCTTTCCCATCTACGTTTTAAGTATATGATATCATACTTTTTGTATCCTTTTGTGAATCTCTTGAGTGATGTTTTGAAATATACTTATTTTGACTGCTTTTGTTTCCTACTTTTCTTACTCTTAATTATGGTCTTTCTTTTCCACTCAATGAGCCCCCTTTAACATAACATATCAGGCTTAGTGATAATGGATTCCTGTAAATTTTGTATGTATGGGAACTATTTATCTCTCCTTGTATTCAGAAAGATACACTTGGTGGATATAATATTCTTGGCTGCAGTTTTTTCTCCCTTCACCTCTTTGAATATATCATGCCATCTCTCTCTATATATTTTTTTTAAAATTTTTAAATGTTTATTTATTTTTGAAGGAGAGAGGGAGAGAGACAGAGTGCAAGCTGGGGAGGGCTGAGAGAGGGGGACACACAGAATCTGAAGTGGGCTCCAGGATCTGAGATATCTGCACAGAGCCTGATGTGATCCAACTTGTAAACCATGAGATCATGACCTGAGCTGAAGTCAGAAGCTCAACCAACTGAGCCACTCAGGTGTCCCACTATTCTCTTCTGGTCAGTAATTTCTCTGCTAGAAAATCAGCTGATAACCTGATGGGGTGTCTCTGTATGTAACTGTTTTCTTTTTTTCTTACACCTTTATTTGTTTGGTTATTTATTTCAGGTTTTTATTTAAATTCTAGTTGCTTAAAATATAATGTAATACTGATTGCAGGAGTAGAATTTAGTGATTCATCACTTACATGTAACACCCAGTGCTTACTGTTTTTAAAATTCTCTATCACTAGGGGTTTTTGTTGTTGTTGTTGTTGTTTTGTTTTGTTTTTGTTTGTTTTACATTTTAATACTAGCTGTCTTGGTGTGGATGTTTTTTGGTTGATTTTGTTGGGGACTCTCTTTGCCACTCGTATTTGGATTTCTATTTCCTTCTTATTTGGGAAATTATCATGTATTATTTCTTCAAAAAAAGTTCTGTCTCCGTTTCTCTGTCTTCTCCTGTGATACCTATAATGTGGATGCTATTACACTTGATGGCATTCCTGTATTCCCTAAATCTATTCTCATTTTGCATTTTCCCCTCACATGTTCAGCTTGATTATTTTCTATTACTTTGTCCTCTAGGTTGCTAATTGTTCTTCTGCTTCTTCTAGTCTTTTATTTATTCCATTTAGTGTACTTTATTTTTTTTAAATTTTTTTTTCAACGTTTATTTATGTTTGGGACAGAGAGAGACAGAGCATGAACGGGGGAGGGGCAGAGAGAGAGGGAGACACAGAATCGGAAACAGGCTCCAGGCTCTAGGCTCTAAGCCATCAGCCCAGAGCCTGACGCGGGGCTCCAACTCCCGGACCGCGAGATCGTGACCTGGCTGAAGTCGGACGCTTAACGACTGCGCCACCCAGGCGCCCCCCATTTAGTGTACTTTAAATGCCAGTTATTGAGTTATTGTGTTCATCATCACTATTGGTTCTTTTTTTCTGTTTCTTTTTTATCTCTTTGTTGAAAGTCTCACTGATGTTCACTCTTTTCTCAAGCCCCACATATATATGACCATTGCTTTAAATTCCTTATCAGATATGTTAGTTAACTCTCTTTCATTTTGGTCTCCTAGTGATTCTGTTCTGCTTTTCATTTAGGACACATTTATTTGTCTCTTCATTTTGTCTAACTCTCTACTTCCATTATGTGTGTTGACAAAGTCATATATGTTTCTTCGTCTTGAAAGTACTGCCCTTATGAAGAAGAGGTCCTATGCTGCCCTGAAATGCAGTGTTACCATTTCATTAGGACCTGGTGCTTCAAAGTGTCTGCTTTGTGTTTTGTGTGCACTTGATGCTGTGGCCAAACCACTTTTTCTTTCAGTTCAGTTGTCTAAAGTGGCTCTTTTTTCCATTGTGGCAGTATTTTGTCCCAATGGTGTTAGTGACCCAGTGTGGGTCCTGCTTGGCCTTGGATTGAGACATACGAGGCATTTTAAAGAGGCAGTACCACCAAACTGTAAGGCACTTTCCTTGTATTTCCACCCTAGAAATTTTCATTGGTTTGTGGCACCTGTAGCCAAACCAACTGTATGCCACAAGTTCATTGCTGAGGCACGAGTGTTTGTTGTTATCATTCCCTATCTCTAGCGAGGGGGTATTTTGGATATGTGCTGGCACCTGTCATGGCTGCTTGCCTACTGCCAGGCTTGTGGCAAACTTTGGATGGGCTCTAGTCTAGAGAGTATTGGATGCTGCTGTTTCATATGCGATAGACAGATGTGTAGTGTTAGCAAGGTGTGTCTGCAGGTCTTCTATGGGCGGTGGGAACTCTAGCTGCAGACAGCTAGGTCAGGAGAGTTGGAGGGGGCAGATGCACACAGCGAATATAGGGACACTGCATCAGTGTTAGGCAGTTAGGCAGGGGGATCAGAAAAGTCCTGTTTCTTGAAGGAGGCCAATTGTTTATAAAGGAGGTAGGGGATGGGAAATGGCACCTTGCAGCTTTTTTACTCCTGGAGAAGTCTCCCAAGGATCTCTGTCTCTCCAGCACAGGCTTTGAGATCAGTAATTAATATTCTTCCCATATGCCCCACATTTTTGCAAATCACTTCTTCTATGCTGTATCTCTTTGGGCTACCTTGCAGTCTTTTCAAGGGCAAAGTCTCTGTTTCAAATCACCCTGCTCATTCTCCCAGAGCTTAAAAGTTCCAGGTTTTAAGTACTGCTGGCTGTAAGTTCTTGCAAAAATTTAGCCCCTTAATTTTTTAAAGTCAAGTGTTATGGGGACTTGTCTTCACTGTGTGGGTTACCCAGTGCATAGGTCTTTTTCTTTCCCCTCTCAGTACCCACAGTGTCCTTGACTCCCACAGTCAATCCTGTGGGTGTGTTGAGCTACAGATTGTATCTTTGCCCTTCCTACTTTCTTTGATGTAGTCCTTTCTCAACATTTAATTGTGCTTTGTTCTCTCAGTGTTTCGGTCCTCATATGGGTTGCTTACACAGACGTGAATGTTATCTTGTTGGATCCATGGGACAAGGTGAGTTTAGGGTCCTCTTAAGACATTTTTCACTGAACCTCTTTTTTTTCCTTCCCTTCCCCCATGGGTTTCTGTTAAGTTTCTCAGGATCCACATAACCATATGGTATCTGTCTTTCTCTGTATGGCTTATCCAATTTGACAATAAACTTCATATATTAAAAAAAAATAAGAATAAAAAAATTATTCTTTATATAAAAAAAATACGTTTTTCACTGAAATCCACAAATGCTTACTTTAAAAAAGAAGCCTCAAATTCTGTTCCCATAAGGTGATGCAAGGGACTCTGAAGTCACTTCCTCCCCTCCCCACCAAAGCCGCTCATATGTATAGAGCAATTCCTCCTAAAGAAATGTGAGCTGGGTGAACAGCATCCACACTTCAAATGATAGAAAGACCATATGCAGAACAGAAAGAGACATGGAGACTTGATTAAAAACAAAACCAACCAACCCAACAAACAAAAAGCAAAACCAGAAAGACAAACAAAAAAATATAAAGCAAAACAAAACAAAACAAACAAACAAACAAACAAACAAAACACCTCACATCACAATGCTTTGAAATGCAGTCAGCAGGGATACTATTTTGAAATGATCTGTCTTCCCTGGGGAACAGGAAAGAAAAAACAAAAAATCAAAACACCACTTAAAAGTGCAAATAGAATGTAAAATCATGGGGACCATCAAGCAAATGGTCCAGAAATATGTTTTGAGATGTTTTCAGTGCAAATAGGTAGTTTTATTAAATCACAGGGACAGGATCCATGGGCAGAAAAAGTTGTACTTGTTACTGTGAAGAGTGACTGATTATCTACTTTTTTCTTAGGTTCGTTAAGGATAAGTAACTCTCTAAGGAATTTGTGTGTTGAAAGTGAGGTTTACAAGGACTTTCAGGGTCGGACTCTTGTCAAGATAAGGTTACCTTTTATTATCTAGTATAACATTAGTCATGAGACCCTCTAGAAACGTCATCTTCTGCATGTCTCAGATGTGCATCAGTGGGACACATGTTGTAAGGTGATTCCTTTTTGGTTCCATTTTTCCTGCCTTCGTTTTCCTCATCATAAAAGTTTCAGGACTTGAATTTCTACAAATGGCAGAGGAGCTGCTTAAACTTTCTCTGGGATGGAGAAGTTGGTGAAGACCAAGGTTTACATTCTCCTTTCAGCTTAACAGCATGGACAATAGCAAGATTCTCATGCTCTACCCTGCTTGCCAATTAAATGAGCCATGGCTATTACGAAAAATACACCAAATATGTGTTGGTCAGAAGTCCAGAAAAGAGGATTCTGGTGCACTGCTGTTGGAAATGTAAATTAGTACAGTCACTATATACATGAGTATGGGAGTTCCCATAATAATCAAAAATAGAATATATGATCCTACAACCCCAATTCCTGGTATATATCCTAAGGAAATAAAATCCGTATATTAAAGAATTATATGCACTCTTATGATTATTGCAGCATTATTTTTAATAGGTTAGATATGGAAACAACCAACGAGTAATCAACAAGTGAATGGAAAGAAAATATAGTGTTTATAGTAAATATGGGATATTTAATGTTTGTAAAATCCTTGAAAATGGAAATACTTCCATTTGTAGTAGCATAGATGAAACTGGAGGACATTATGCTAAATAGAATAAGCCATATAGAGAAATTCAATCAGTGCCCAATTACACTGGTAGGTAGATTTTAAAACTGCATCAATAGAAGCATGCAATTAAATGGCAGTAGTCAATAGCTGAAGGGAATGAGAAATATGGGGAGATTTAGGTTGAAGTCTATAAAATTCCATAATGCAAGATGAATACATACTGGAGATCTCTTATACAGCAATGTGAATATAGTCGACAATACTGTATTGTATGCTTGAAATTTTATAGAAGAGTTCATTTTAAGTGAAGTCAAAGGGCAAAAAAAAAGAAAGTTAAGAAAGAAAGAACTGTGTAAATTGATGGATATGTTAATTAGCTTGATTGTGGTGATTAATTCACAATGTGTATCTTTTTCAAAATATCAACTTGTATAGTGTAAATAGATACAATTTTTACTTGTCAAGTATATTTGAATAAAGCTGGAAGAAAAAACAAGAATTAACATAGATTGTACAAGATAGTGTAACTGGACATTACAGGTGTGCTTTGCATAAGTCATTACTGAAAAATAGATGTGACATATTATTTAATTTTTTATGTTTATTTATTTATTTTGAGAGAGACAGAGACAGTGCAAATGGGGGAGGGGCAGAGAGAGAATCCCAAATGGGCTCTGTGCCACCAGCACAGAGCTCAATGCAGGGCTTGAACCCATGAAGCCATGAGATCATGATCTGAGCCGAATCCGAGAGTCAGAGACTTAACTGGCTAAACCACTCAGGCACCCCTGGGTGTGATATTTATTACTTTTATTACCATCATTCCAGCAACATCAGGAAAGCTACCATGAAGTTAGTTTTCATCTAAGTATCTGTTATGCCTACATTTATCAGCAATATATTCCCCAGATTATTTCTATGTACCATTCCCATCTTGTTTTTGAAACGTTTCCTCAATTCTGTGTGTATATATTACTTCAAGCTTAGTCATACACATACAAAGCAAAAAGATAAAATACAAAGGTGAATCACAGAAAGCAGTAACCTTAGGCACAATTTGTGTTTGAAAAATATGGGATAACTGAATACTTTGAGTATTTCGATGAATACTTGAATTTTTTTCTGAATGTCCTTTAAATTTTGAAAATATATAATTGCCCCAGAAACAGATAAATTCAGATTTTACTATTTTACCTTGTTTATAAGTTCAATTATATATAATTATATATATATATATATACATATACATACATGTATATATATACATACATACATATATATATATACATATATACACACATACATATATATATATACATATACATATATATGTACATGTATATATATATGAGTTTATTTATTTATTTTGAGAGAGAGGGACAAAGCAAGTGAGGGAGGGGTGGAAAGCGAGGGAGAGAGACAGAATCCCAAGCAGGCTGCACACCTTCACCACAGAATCCAACACAGAGCTCTAAAACACGAATCATGAGATTAAGACCTGAGCTGAAAGCAAGAGTGGTACCCTTTATGAGGAGCCACCCAGGCCCCCCAATTTTATATTTTTGAATACAATTGAGACAAGGAATCATTGAATTAGATATAAGATTCATATGAATTAGAATGATGTATAGGAAATTATAAATTTGCATTGCAACCATGTAACTACTATGCTGTTTACCAAAATACTTCACACAAAAGAGGAGAGGGAAATATAGGGTTTCATTTATAAAATGAATAAATCGCAGCAATAAAAGACATAGCTTGAGAAATACAGTCAATGGTATTGTAATAACTTTATACTGGGACTACATTTTTGTGTAACTTTATACTGGTAACTACATTTATGGTGAGGGTAGTATATGTATAAACTTGTTCAGTTAGTATGTTGTACACCTGAGACTAATGTAACATTATGTGTCACTTATATGTAATTTTTAAAAAGTAAATATATATATCCAAAAGTAATAAAATGGAAATTCTACTCTGTACAATTATCATTGAGAATTTGGGGTCTTATATGTTAATTTTGTTCTTACACAGAGTAAGTCATTATTGTGTTAAAGTGATCACCTTAAAATTATAAAGATTTTAATACAAACAGTAATCCAAACTGCCAAAGGATTAACACAATGGAATCAACATACATGTGAACACATCACATACTTGCATGAAAGAGCTCTACTCCTGGAGAGTATAACTCATGTGCACATACAATATTAAGGCTTTCCCCACCAGCTACCATTCCCCATGTCCAGAGGATTAATCACAGGCTCTCAGCACAATGCACCTTCTCTCCCTCAATAAATACAACTTATCTTTCAAATGCAATTGCTTCTGAAAATATATTAGTACGATTATGGACAAATAAATTCTCACATTTGAAGTTCCTTTTGCATCCATGTATTGATATTTAGTATATATTTCCTCACAGAATTGTGAAGTGACTATATTTTCATGAACATGATGTCAGTTAGTAGAGACTTTAGTCTTATTCAGCATAAGTCCAGGAAAGAAGTTCATAGATAACATCAGTTATTGACCCTCTTACTCATTTTACTATGGTGCTCTGCTGTTTTACAATAGATTATTAGGAGTAACACCAATTCCTTTCAAAATTGTATAATGATATACTTTTTAGGCTTAAAGAGAGGTTCATTTTTTTTAAGTATGCAAGTATTTAGGCAATTAATTCATTTTTTAATGTTACACACACACACACACACACACACACAATCTTTTAAACCTATTTCAATCAAATAAAAGTTTATTCTTGAAATACCTTGGTTAGTGAGATACTTAATGTATCAAATGCATATTTTAATTGTTTATAAACAGCAGCTCTTAATTAATTCTAATGAAATTCTTTTAAGCACTTGCTTAAAAGTCTTGCCAACTATGTAATGCATCAAAATAAGACACGAACCTTTTTTTATCTTCCAGTTTTACAACATCACTGAATTTAATACTTGACAGTGGTCATCATAGTGTCATTATATGAAGTTATTTTTCTTAGCAGATATCTATGAATATTTTCCAAACCAATGTATACACTCAGCTTTTATCCTTGAGCTTGATATTTTAGATAATTTCATGAAGACTCAGGAACAACCGTAATTCAGGTTTTTCTTTAGAGATTAAAAGTAAGACTACTTTTGTTGTGTGTGTTCACTTGTGAAAGTTCAGTGAGACTTGAATAATATAGTTTAAATCACTAATAGCTCAAGATGACCTCAGGCCAAGATTGGAAAGGAGTTCTTATCATTTATTTCCAAGTTTTCAGATATATATTTAGGGACAATTTAGTTGGGGAATCGAATATTTAACTTTTCATGTTCTTCTAACATTATTTTGTCTCTAAAGTTTTATAGAGTCATATATTTTACATACTGTTATTCAGGAATTGCATAAAATAGTGTGTAAACATATTAACTTATTTGGCCCTTTGGAGAACATTGGCTAGAAAAATTGCTACACTATTATGAAATATGATGAATTTAATGTCAACACATAAGGAGTAATTCTTAAATTATCACACAATTTTGTATAATGCTTAATTTAGTATAGATATTTATTTTTGAATGTTTCCAATTAAATTGGAAATTACTGTTATATTATAAAATGTATTTAAAAAAATTTTTTTTTTCAACGTTTTTATTTATTTTTGGGACAGAGAGAGACAGAGCATGAACGGGGGAGGGGCAGAGAGAGGGAGACACAGAATCGGAAACAGGCTCCAGGCTCCAAGCCATCAGCCCAGAGCCTGACGCGGGGCTCGAACTCACGGACCGCGAGATCGTGACCTGGTTGAAGTCGGACGCTTAACCGACTGCGCCACCCAGGCGCCCCATAAAATGTATTTTAAATTTACAATAAGTAATAAAATGACATACCACTCTTTTTGATGGTCTACTCTTTAGATAATTTTCAGTAATGTATTTATTATTGCAGATAATAGCTTAAATATTCTTAGGTTTCCTATTGTCTCCAGTATTTTCATCAGTAATTTGTGTATATTTGGAAGGAGTACCACCAGTCTAGTTTAGAGGGTTTATTCTAACCTTGTTATCATAAAATATATACAACACAAAATTGGCAATTTTAACAAGGTTTTGTAGAATTTAATAACATTAAGTGCATTCACATTTTTGTTCATTTATCATTACCATCAATTTCTAGAATATTTTCACTGTACCAAATTGAAGCTTCACATCTTATAAATAGTAATACCCTATTCCCCTACCTTACAGTCTTGCTAACATTTTCTTCTGTCTCAATTAATTTACCTATTCTAATACATTATAAAAGTGGAATCATACAGGGGTGCCTTAAGCACTCAGTCAGTTAAGTATTCAACTCTTTATCTCAGCTCAGGTCTTGATCTCAAAGTTGTGAGTTCACACCCTAAGTTGAGCTTCACACTGAGCATGAAGCCTACTTAAAATGAAAGACCAAATATGTGGAGTTACACAATATTTTTTCCTTTCTGCCTGAGTTATTTCACTTCAGAAAATGTTCTCATATTTTTTTTTGTTTTGCTTTTCCTTTTTTTATTAAACTTTTAAGAAATTTCATTATATATATATATATATATATATATACATATATGAAATTTATTGTCAAATTGCTTTCCATACAACACCCAGTGCTCATGCCAACAGGTGCCCTCCTCAATACCCATCACCCACCCTCCCCCTCCCTCCCACCCCCCATCAACCCTCAGTTTGTTCTCAGTTTTTAAGAGTCTTTTATGGTTTGGCTCTCTCCCTCTCTAACTTTTTTTTTCCTTCCCCTCACCCATGGTCTTCTGTTAAGTTTCCCAGAATCCACATAAGAGTGAAAACATATGGTATCTGTCTTTCTCTGTTTGATTTATTTCACTTAGCATAACACTCTCCAGTTCCATCCATGTTGCTACAAAAGGCCATATTTCATTCTTTCTCTTTGCCACGTAGTATAAGAAATTTCCTACATAAACACACAGTGTTATGTTGGTTCAGGTTGTATAATATAATGATTCAACAATTCTCCTAATTAATCAATGTTCATCATAAGTGTACTCTTAATACATATCAACTATCTCTCCCAACCCTCACCCACCTCCCCTCTGGTACCCATCAGATTATTCCTTATAGTTGAGTCTATATTTGTCATTTTTTTCTTTATTTTGTTTCTTAAATTCCGCATATGAATAAGTCATATGGTATTTATGTTTCTCTGACTGACTTATTTTGCTTAACATCATACTCCCTGCTGAAGCCAAGCTATCCAACCAGCCTGATGGCAGGGCCCAGACGGTGGATGGATCAGGACTGCATGGCGGTTCACTGAAAGTGAAGCTTCTTGTATGCAAGCTTTTATGTAATTTGGCCTTAGTGTTGGTCGGGGCAGCCTCCCGACCTGGGGATTTGTCGGTTGGGGAATTGCCCACAACAGGCCCCCCAGGAAAAGAACCATTGGAAAAGAAATAAGATTCCGCAGGGAAATTATGCAACCTTACATCTAACCCTCGCCACTCCCTATAAAGACTCCTCTACCTAAAGGAAGGATAGCCCCATATATTTCCCAGCCTAGGAGGGGAAAAAAGGGTTCAAAATCCCCACTCCAGCAACAAAGAAGTGTATCTATGGATGCAAGTTACTCCAACCCCTAGGCCCACTTGGCCCCCAGGAGGCATTCCAGATGATAACTGGACCTGGTGGATTAAGATACAGAATGGTTCATTAGTTCCTAGGTATACATTGTCTTTCTGGGAACGCATGATGTGTGGGTTGCCAGGGCCCTCTTGGCTCCCTTCTGGCACCTCAGGCCAAAGCAAATACCTTTGTTACTTGTACTGCAAATGGTTGAAAGGAACAATTAAGAAGTCATATCCCTGTAAATGTTCCACTTGAGATGTTGAGAGATAGATGACCTTTCATGAAAATAGCAAAGCAAATGCTTTATAGACTATAAATAAACATAGATACATAATGAAAGTAGTATGAAGAAACTAATCAATAAGCAAAAGGCAGAAGGGAACGTTACAAAGAAATAACCATGAGGTTATTGGGTGATTACACAAAGGAACATTTTTAGAAATAGGTAAAGCCAAGAAACATAGATGACGCATGCTACAAGGAAATTGCTAACAAATATAATGCCACGTTTGCCACAATAAAGTGGCCAGTCTAACACATTGCTGTTGTCTGCGTCCATTTGTTATTTTTGCCGATGCTGTTCATCCTTTGGGAACCCCTGGACCTGCTGGGGCTGAACTCGGCAACTCTCAATCTGCCCATGTTGCTGCAAATGTCAAGATTTAATTCTTTTTTTATGGCTGTGTAATATTCTATTCTGTATTTATACGTCTTCTTTATCTATTCATTAGTCAATGGACATTTGGGCTTGTTCCACATTCTCACTATTGTAGATAATGTTTCAATAAACATCAGGCTGTATGTATCCCTTTGAATAAGTACTTTTGTATTCTTTGGGTAAATGCCTAATAGTATATTTCATGAAGTATATTACACTTCAAAAGTGTAAGAGGGTTCCCATTCCTCCACCTGTTGGCCAAACTTCTTGTTTCTTCTGTTGTTAATTTTTGTCTTTCTTACAGGTATGAGATAATGTCTCATTGTAGTTGTGATTTCTTTCTCCCTGATGATGAGTGATGTTGAGCATCTGTATGTCTTCTTTGGAAAAAATGTCTATTCATATCTGCTGCCCATTTTCCATTAAATTATTTGTTTTGGAGTGTTGAGTTTTCTAAGTTCATTATGTTTTGACTACTAGCCCTTTATCGGACATGCCATTTACAAATATATTCTCTCATTCCACAGGCTGCTTTTTAGTCTGTTGTTTTCTTTACTGCGCAGAAACTTTTTATTTTGATGAATTCCTAGAGTTTATTTTTGTCTTTGTTTCTTTTACCTCAGGACACATATCTAGTAAGAAGTTATTAACACCAATGTCAAAGAGGTTACTGCCTATGCTCTCCTCTAGGAATTTTATAGTTTCCTGTCTCACACTTAGGTCTTTCATACATTCTGAGTTTATTTTTGTGTATGATGTAAAAATTTGTCCATTTTCGTTCTTTTCCATGTTGCTTCCCAGTTCTCCCAGCACCATTTGCTGAAGAGACTGTCTTTTCCCCATAGGATATTCTTTCCTACATTGTTGAAAATTAACTGACCATATTGTTGTGGATTCACTTCTAGGTTTTCTATTCCGTTTTATTGATGTATGTGTCTATTTTTGTGCCAGTAGCAAACCGCCTTGATCATTAGTGCTTCATAATATAGCTTAGGTCTGGAAATGTGATGCCTCCATCTTTGCTTTTCTTTCCAAATTTCCCTCAGGTATTTGGTCTTCTGTGGTTCCATACAAATTTTAGGATTATTTGCTGTAGCTCCATGAAAAATGCTGGTGGTAATCTGTCTTGGATTACATTAAATGTGTAGATTTTTTAGGGGCGCCTGGGTGGCGCAGTCGGTTAAGCGTCCGACTTCAGCCAGGTCAGGATCTCGCGGTCCGTGAGTTCGAGCCCCGCGTCAGGCTCTGGGCTGATGGCTCAGAGCCTGGAGCCTGTTTCCGATTCTGTGTCTCCCTCTCTCTCTGCCCCTCCCCCATTCATGCTCTGTCTCTCTCTGTCCCAAAAAATAAATAAACGTTGAAAAAAAAATTTTTTTTTAAATGTGTAGATTTTTTGGGTAGTAGAGACATCTTAACAATGTTTGTTCTTCCAGTCCATAAGCCTGGAATATCTTCCATTTTTTTGTGTGTGTCATCCTCAATTTCTTTTATCAGTGTTTTATAGTTTTCAGAGTACAGGTCTTTTAACACATTAGTTAGATTAATTCCTAGATATCTTATTGTTTTTGGTTCAATTGTAAGTGGGATAAATTCCTTGATTTCTCTTTCTGCTACCTCACTATTGTTGTATAGGAATACAAGATTTATGTACATTGATTTTTTTATCCTGGGACTTTACTAGACCGGTATGTTTTGGTAGGTCTTTCAGTTTTCTATATAGGGTATCGTGTAATGTACAAATAGGGAAAGTTTTACTTCTTTCCTGCAGATTTAGATGTCTTTTACTCCTTTGTCTTGTCTCATTGCTGTGGCAAGGAGTTCCACTACTATATTAAATAAAGTGATGAAAGTAAACACCCTTATCTTATTCCTGACTATAGAGGAAAAGCTCTGTTTTTCTCCATTGGGGGTGATATTAGCTGTGGGTATTATGTATATTGCCTTAATTATGTTGAAGCATGTTCCCTCTAACCATACTTTTTTTTCCTTTTTTTAATCACGAATGGATGTTGCTTTTGTCAAATGTTTTTTTTTTTCTGCATTTATTGAAATGATCATATGGTTCTTATTCTTTCTTTTATTAGTGTGGTGTATCATATTGATTGATCTGTGAATATTGAACCACCCTTGCAAACCAGGAATAAATGTCACTCGATTGTTAGTTCATGCCTTAGAACTACCTACTATATTTGAGGATTTACGTTAGCAATTCTCAAAATCACTCATCATCAGGGAAATGCAAATGAAAACCACAATGAGATAACACCTCACACCTGTCAGGATGGCTAACATTAACAACCCAGGCAACAACAGATGTTGGGTGAGGATGCGGAGAAAGAGGATCTCTTTTGCATTGTTGGTGGGAATGTAAAGTGATGCAGCCACTCTGGAAAACAGTATGGAGGTTCCTCAAAAAACTAAAAATAGAACTACCCTTGACCCCATAATTGCACTACTAGGCATTTATCCACGGGACACAGGTGTGCTGTTTTGAAGGGACACATACACCCCCATGTTTATAGCAGCACTATCAACAATAACCAAAGTATGGAAAGAGCCCAAATGTCCATTTATGGGTGAATAGATATAGAAGATGTGGTATATATATACAATGGAGTATTACTCGGCCATCAAAAAGAATGAAATCTTGCCATTTGCAACTACATGGATGGAACTGGAGGGTATGATGCTAAGTGAACTTAGTCAGTCAGAGAAAGACAAAAATCATATGACTTCAGTCATATGAGGACTTTAAGAGACAAAACAGATGAACATAAGGGAAGGGAAACAAAAATAAAATATAAACAGGGAGGGAGACAAAACAGAAGAGACTCATAAATATGGAGAACAAACTGAGGGTTACTGGAGGGGTTGTGGGAGGGAGGATGGGCTAAATGGGTAAGGGGCACTAAGGAATCTACTCCTGAAATCATTGTTGCACTACATGCCAACTCATTTGGATGTAAATTTATAAAAAAAAAATTAAAAAAAAAAAGGAATTCACAAGAACTTGATTGTGGGATATAATGGAACCTTTTGGTGGGATCTCAGGGCAAAATTATCCTTAGGAAACCACAATGACCATGGGTGAACACTTGATGGTAGACATACTGCAATGGCTGTGAGTTTACTCAGAGAAGTAATGATTCCCTAACAGCCCATAAGACTCTGATAATGAAGCAACATAAAATACCCTGTGCTTCCTAAACAGTGCAGAGGAGGTGTAGAAGCATACTTCTCCAGGAGACACAAAAACAGTGAGCATTGCATTGTGCTATGGCATTCAGTGTATTCTAAAGGATAAGGAAGAGTAAGGAAGCCCAGACCAGAAATAAATCCATGAATATATGCTTAGCTAATTTACAAGAAATAAGCCAATAATATACTATGGTGAGAGAACAGTCTATTCAGTAAGTGTAAATGCTATGCATTTTCCAGTCAGAAAACTATGTGGCCACATGCAAGCCATTATCATAAACTCTACACAAAAATTATTTTAAAAGGGATTGAAGACAAATGTAAGAATTGACACCATAAAACTTCCAGAAAAAACAGGTGGTTAACTTCCTGACATAGATATTCATAATACTTATTATTTTTAAATATTACACAAAAGGCAAAAAGAAGAAAAGTGAAAATAAGTTGGGCTATATCAAACTAAAAATATACACAACAAAACGAACCATCAACAAAATTAGAAGACAAACTACTGAATAGGAAAATATACTTTTAAGTGATATGTATAATAAGGGAGGCTAGTATTCAAAATAGATAAAGAAGACACAATTTCAATAGCACAAAAAATGATTACAAAACGGACAGAAGACATGAATAGACATTGTTTTCCAAAGAAGACATACAGATGGACAAAAAGTTAAAGAAAGAAAAAAATAATAAAAGGATGATCAATGTCGTAAATAATCAGGGAAAAGCAAATAAAAGCCACAATGAGATATCACCTTACTCATTAAGAATAGCTATTTTCAAAAATACAGGGAATAACATGTTGGTAAGGATGTAGGTAAATGGGAATCTTTGTTCATTTCGGGGGGAATATATAATGAAATGCTGCTAACAGAAATCATCCTATGAAATGGAATTAGTGGCTTTTGGGGCTGTGAAATTTGAGTGTTTTGAAGGATAACTGGGGAGTGGCTCAGACTGATTAATCTGCACTAAACAGCATATAACTCCCATCAATCCTTTTATAAAATGGCTCTCATTATCCCATAGTCTATTTTTCATTTTCCTGATCACAATTATCCTGATCATGTATACCTGTTATAAATTACTTTCTTAGGATTCATCTAGTTACTTCCAGTGCCCTTCTCATAAAATATATAAACTTGTATTTCCTCCTCAGTGGTCTGAGAATGTCTAATTCCATACAGAGTTCTTTGCCCAATCTCTATACCTATCACTTCCCCCAAAAATAAGGAAACAGAAGAATCATTTTTCACCAGGTAAGTATAAAATATTATATATATATATATATATATATATATATATATATATATGTGTTTGATTTCAAAGAAACCTGGGATGTTATACTTTTTGCTCTTGTCTTCCTATTTTAGCCATTTAGGAAGATATAAGTATATAAGAATAGTATAATGACTAATATTATCATTTTGGACTGTTTCATAATCATTTCAATGTATTAATAAATTCTTATTACCCACAGGTTAAGAGAAAATGTATGTTCTTTCTATTTATTGAAAAATTACCACAAAGAAAACAAACAAAAAAGCAGTGAGAATATAAAATTATTTTTTCAAATCTCAATTATCTTAATTTTCTAGATTAATATAACCTTTGTCTTCAGTCTTGGAATGGTATTGTTTTAATGAGTTGTAAAAGATGAAAATGATGGAATTTTAAGACAGCCGGATTAAAGAGAACTTTTTCTAAACTTATACAGAGCAGATCCTCTGAATCACTCTTCTCAGGGCTCCCATCACCTCCTTGTTTCTCAGGCTATAAATGATGGGGTTGAGCATTGGGGTCAGGATGGTGTAGAAGACAGCAAGAATCTTGTCCTCTGTTGGAGATCTCAGCGATCTTGGGCGTAGATAAGTATAAGCAAAGGGTGCATAGTAGAAAGTCACCACAGTGAGGTGTGTGCTGCAGGTAGAATAGGCCTTCTTCCTTCCTTCTGTTGAGTGCATGTGGCAGATGGCATGGAGAACTCGGCCATAAGAACATGCAATGCCAATGAAAGGAAATGCAATCAAGAGTGTGGTGCTCACAAACACTGTGTACTCATAGACCCAGGTGTCCATGCAAGCCAGAGTCAGCATGGCCGGGACATCACAGAAGAAATGGTTGATGGACCTGGATTGACAATAAGGGATATGGAGGGCATATACAGTGTGGGCACAGGAGTTGATTGAGCCCATTATCCAAGATCCTGTTATCATCAACACACACACTTTTTTGCTCATACGAATGGGATAATGAAGAGGAAAGCAAATAGCCAAATAGCGATCATAGGCCATAGAGGCCAATAGTAACCCTTCTGCACCTGCTAAAGTCAAGAAGAAGAAGCTCTGTACCCCACACTCAATAAAGGAGATAGACTTGTTTCCAAAGAGATAATTGGATGCCATCTTGGGGACGATGGTGGAGATGTAGTTCAGGTCCATGAGGGAGAGCTGACTAAGTAGAAAATACATGGGTGTGTGGAGATGGATGTCCAGGAGGATGAGGAGAAACATGGACAGGTTTCCAAAAAGAGCCACTATGAAAATGATAACAATGAGAATGAAAAGAAACAACCCAATTCTTGATGGGGGAAAAACCCCAATAAAAGGAAGCCTGTTAATGTTTGGTTGTTATTTTCCATTTTCTATTCATTGGTTTTCCTGAAGAAAAAGAAAAACTCATGTGTGAAAAATAAAGAAATGTGAGTTTTTACATTTTATCCAAACTATTTTACTCTAATTCTGAAGTTTTTATGAAATATCTAGTTCCTTAAATAAATAATCAACATTTCTTACTTTGAGAAAGAAGTTCTATGTTGTGTCACAAAGTCACAAGGCAAGGTGATAAGCATATGCATTCAAATTCTTCTGAAAAGAATCTATGAAATAATAAAAAGCAAATATAAATACCCACCGTGTATTTATACATATCATATACGTGATATGATCATATATCATATACATATCATAAACGTGATATGAGTAATTTATATCTTCATAAGTTCACATATCTAAAATATTAAAGCTTAATTTGAGTTAAGGATAAATCTTATTGCCAAGACTAACCACAAGTTGACTAATAATTTAATTAATATGGGTTTGGCTCATGTGTATTTATTTTATACTATTTAGACTAGGACTTTATTAAAATTAAAGATCTCCCCAGCAGGAATTCATTCATAACCACTAGATGTTTATTTTAATTTTGACAAAGTAGACAATTTTTGAATGCATAAAGAATCCTCAATTAGATTACTTTTTACCCATTTATTCTGCTTCTAGTCACTAATGCATAGTCACTATGCATAGTCCATTTACAAAACTCTGACCTATATTGATTACTTCCAATCCCCTTGCAACTTTGACACGTAAGCATTGGATTAATCTTACTGCACAACATTGAAAATGTTGGCTGTCTTCTACTGACAACAATGACAATATTTGTCTGAAGTGACATACTGTATGAGAGAAATATAATATTTTGCTCCTGGGCCATTTCTATAAGTTGAAGGGAAGACTCAGATGTAACCTTTATTTTCCATTTCACTAACATCCTGGACAGGTATAAGAAATTATGCTAAGTCGAAACAAAATTCTGAGGCTGGTATCATCACCCGCAATTGTAAAATAAGCATCATGGGGTGCCTGGGCGGCTCAGTCAGTTAAGAGTCCAACTTCAACTCAGGTCATGATCTAAAGGTCTGTGAGTTTGAGCCCTGTGTCAGGCTTTATGCTGACAGCTCAGAGTCTGGAGCCTGCTTCAGATTCTGTGTCTCCCTCTCTCTCTGATCCTCCCCTACTTGCTCTCTGTCTCTCTGTCAAAAATAAATAAATAAAAACATTAAAATTTTTAAAATAAATGACATTCACAGAACTTGAGTAACTTATCATGAGCTAAAAAGATATAGTTTATCCTGTACCTTATGAAAAGCAAGGAATCACAAAGAATTGCTCACGTTAGCCACCCCAAACTTCCAGTAAAGTAGCTATTTAAACAAGAATTGTCTATGTCTACTAGGCAGTATATGATGGCAAATGTCTCTAATAAATTATTTTGTGCTCAAATAAAATTGGTTTTGAGATTAAAGTCACACATTTTACATTTTCTCCTTAGAAACATGTTTCCTCTGTCCTCCTGCTCTTCCTGTATTCTCACTGGCTCCCTGCAACAACACAACAGTTCACACTTGGTCTCTACTAAATGGAAGAAGAGAGGCCTCACAATATCATTTAGCAATAAATAATATCACAGGACTTTTAAATGAAGTGTAAGCCATAGTTTCTTTCAATCAAAAAGTGTCACAGTCTAAAAACATGTTCACGAAAGAACACTCATGTTGTCTGTAAGTCAGGTTGCAGATACACATATTCTATCTTTCAGTTGCTTTGCAAATTTGAAAGTGGCTGATATATTGCATTTCTGTTACTCTCCTTGCATTAGTTTCTTTTCCTATCCTTTTCTTCAGAAGTTTGAAATTAAAATACTGAGAAAATGGGACTCAATTATAGAGTTCATGTATTTATTGTTGGTACAGAATTTTAAAATGTGCTCCTATTGTCACACAGATAAACAAAATAAATAAATTAAGATCCAAATACTTCAGTAATTTCTTTAAGAACATAGCAACCAATGTATAGCTGTGTCTAGAATTTGTGTCCCCTATTCAGTATGCAGAGGTCTATCTCAAAGTCAATAGTATTTCAAAATTGTGCTTCCCTTCTTTTCTCCAATGAATTTTCAGGCCAGCAATATCCTTACCAAAAGTTAGCCTGCTACAGAAGGATAAATTATAGAAATCCTTTGTGCTTTAGGAAATCTTTTAAGGAATCTAACCAGCCAAATATCCTGTACAGGTAACAGACATGTTGCCTCCCTTACAGTGTCTAATCACACACCCATGTATGTAATACTCTGTGAGCTCCCTGGTTCTGCCAAAGGTTAATTCAGTCAAACACAAGGTAGCAGAAGCAAAGGAAACTTAATACTTTAATACTTTGTATCCTTTGAATGATTTCAACATTTAAGTATCTCATTTATTATTTAAACAAACTACATTTTCAATAGCTACAAAAGAAATTGGGAATGTATATTTGTGTGTTTCCATAAAACTGCATAAATTGAAATTAATTTGAATCAAAGAATTATACACATGTGTGCACACACACAGATCATGAAAATGTACACATTCTTTGTATTGTTTTTCAGGTTGAGTTGATGGTGTTACATTTCACAAGTAAATTGTATAGAATTTGATGTCTAACCTTTCCATTATTTCTATTCCTGCCACTTGTAAATAATTTGACACTGAACAGGTAAATTCAACTCTGTGAGCTTGCAACTTAAAAATCAAGCAAGCGTAAAAATTAAATGAAGTGATAGTTACTTCTATCAGTTCATTTGCTTATAATTTACTTGCTTATAATAGTTACTGCTATCAGTACATTTGACTTATAACTTATTATTAATGCAGTGATACTAACAGTCGGTGGTGTTAATCTACCTTCTCCTCTTACCCAAGGGATATCATGCAATGTCTAGAGATGGTTTTGGTTATCACTACTGGGGAGTTATACTGGCATCTAGTAGATGCTGCTAAATATTCTACAATGTACAGGTTACTCACAGATCACAAAATTTTCCCCAGAATAGAGAGATAGAGACCTGGGGAAGGACAGAGAGAGAGAGGGAGACACAGAATCCCATGCAGCCTCCAGGCTTAGAGCTGTCAGCCCAGAGCCTGGTGCCAGGCTCGAACTCACAAACCACATGATCGTGCCCTAAGGTGAAGTCTAAGAATTTGGACGCTTAACCAGCTGACCCACCCAGGCTCCCCATGTTTTTAATTCTTTTTTTTTTTTCATTTTTGTTTCTTTATATTCCCATTTGATTCTCAAAATGCACTGCCAGCTTGTCCATGCAACGACCATTATGCCAATTGCACTACAGCTTTCGTGATGCACAAGGCAAAAGAACAACAGTCAGCACTAGGTAAAGCCTTGTAAATACTACCCCCCCCCCCACCATCCCGCTGGCAAAATCACATGGAAGAAACAACACACGCTAGTTTATTTATTGAGGACTTGACAGCAGATCATCTGTGCATCCCAGTTGAATTCAGTTCTCACAAGAGTGGACACTGAACAAGCCTATTTCAGCAAGTCTCAGTCTGACCCTTATCTCTCTTTCAAGTTAGCTATCATGTCTGTAAATATGCTCTGAAAACAAACAAATCCAACACAACACTGTTCCCTGCGCTTGTTCCACAGGCACTCTGCCTAACATTGTTGTGTAAAATGTAATCAGCTGTGGCACCACCTGTGGTCTCACTCTGAACTCGGTGCCTTAACTGACTGTCCAAATGGCAGCATCACCTCCTTAGAGATACTCAACCACGATGAGAAAAGGGTAATTAAAAATGGAACTAAAATGTTTATAATCATATCAGGTGCCTACATGTGAACATCTTCACTGCCTAGAGTAGAATATCCATATGAAAGTGTCACATTACAAACATGCTCACTTTTGCTGTCACCTTTGTCTGCTCCATGTTAGAGATTCTGCATCAGGCTCTAGCCATATTATACCATTCAAAAATACCTTTCCCACAGTCCTGGAGTTCCCTTCCCTGAGTTTTCTGATGTGTTAAATGTTACTTATATTTTAATTGTCTTTTTTTTTTTAATTTTTAATGTTTATTTATTTTTGAGACAGGGAGATAGTGTGCGAGTCAGGGAGGGACAGAGAGAAATTGAGGCAGAGTATGAAGCAGGCTCCAGGCTCTGAGCTATTAGCACAGAGCCCAATGTGGGGCTCAAACTCAGGAACCTTGAGATCATGATCTGAGCTGGAGTCAGAAGCTTAACTTACTGAGTCCCCCAGGTGCCCCCTATTTTCATTATCTCTTAAATATATCGTGTTCTATAAATTTATTTGGTCAACTCAGGATAGAGACATTTTATGTCATTTGCCATTCTCTTCTAGCTCACTTATAATTTACTTAGCATCCATCACCTATATGGATGCTATATAGCAAGTATCTATATTTCATGAATGTGCAGCCTTGAGTGTAGGGCTGTGTCTTATCCCCCATAATTCAGGTAAGAAATTTATATATAATATCAACCATTCCACCATTTTTCACTAGGATAGATTATGATCGCAAAAGTTCTCCCCAGAATTGAAGATAATGCATATTTTATGTATAAACATCATTGTCTCTAAACTTTATTTAGTATTTTTCATGTTTATTTATTTTGAGAGAGAGAGAATGAGAGCATGTGAGGGGACAGAGGAGCAGAAAAAGAATCCCAAGCAGGCTCCACACTGTTAGTGCAAAGTCTAAAGAAGGGTTCTATCTCATTGGACTGTGTGATTATGACCTGAGCTGAAATCAAGAGTGTGATGCTTAAACCCCTGAGTCACCAAGGAGCCCCAGAACTTTGTTTTTATGAAATTCACAATTATCAGGGTACCTGGGTAGCTCAGCCAATGAAGCATCTGACTTCAGCTCAGGTCATGATAATAGGGTTCCTGAGTTCGAGCTCCAAGTCAGGCTCTGAGCCTGCTCCAGATTCTGTCTCTCTCTCTCTCTCTCTGCCCCCTCACCTGCTCACACTCTGTCCCTCTCACTTTCCCTCTCTCTCAAAAATAAATGAGCATTTAAAAAATTGCAAAAAATTCACAAGTACCCATCTGGTTCTTTTAATTTTATATTCTAAATTATGTATACAGCAATTATATATACATTAGCGTCCAAATATAATTATCTTTTTGAAGTTTGTTAATTAATAAGATGTGAATTTATGAGTGACTTATCGCAGTGCTTAACACAGAGCAATTCTTTATTAGGTGTATTCAAAATCTTCCTACAGAATTTTCATGTTTCTCAATAAAAACACAAATTAGAACCCGTATGTCACTGTCTTTCTAATTTCTGGGTAGGGCCACATGCATTTGCTGAGTAAATTTCCATAAGTACAATTTCTGTAAAAATGTACAAACTCACCTCTCAATTCAGTACTTAACATGTCAGGTACACCCATGGAAACGCATCTGCAATGATGTCTCTAGGCTTCTATACTTGGAGGTGAGTCTTAATATGTCTTGTTTTGGTTGTGTTCACTTGGCAATGCTCCTGAGACTAGGACAATAGAGACAGAGTCAGAAATAATGTAGGGGGAACGGTTTTGAAAACTTCCCAGATCTTTTCATGGAATTTTGTCATTTCCAGTTCTTGGGGGAAAAGCTAAATGGTATTTATTTTAACATTTATTATTATTTTAAAAATCATGTCATTACATTTTTCTCTATTTCTGTATTTTATATACTAATATCCGGTAAGTATATAGTTATATTGTACCCAGACATATTAATTAATTTTCTTGGTTTCATTAAATTGACCAGAATATCTAATTATTCAAAATTATTTAAATTGGATGATTTTAACTGAAGAAACATAATCTAAAGCAACATAACATGCATGATATTATGAAAGAATATCACACATATTAACATGCCTAAGTTTATTAACCTAAGTTTATTTATTCAATTAGCTTATGTTACATGTAAAATTTATTTGAATGTATTTCTTGATCTTCTCATTTTTGATCTTCCACACAATTTGGGTGTTATCTTTCAAAAATAGCAGAAGTTTAGGTGGTTCAAATGTATAAACATCTAGTAATAAAGTGATTATATATTATCAAGGTTTTATTTTGCATTCTTTTGTAAACACCACATAAAAATAACATAGGTATTACCACAGAGGATATATTATTCATTGTAGTTTGTGATATTTTGAAACCATATGTAATAAAACTTTTAACCCGAATAATACCTACCTGTTCTTAGTGTTTACATATTTCAAACAATAAAATTAAGATAATATTGATTATCTTAGCAAAAGTATGAAAAAGAAAATATTTAAAAGTTTTTGGCAAAAAAAATTATCTCAATGGCAAAGTGCATCAAATTTGCAATCCAAGGTAGTTGGACAAAGCATTTTTTGAAATGATTAAACACTTGATTTTTCATATTAAAAAAAAAAAAAGTCTTGAAGAAACAGAGTCCAGTGTGTCTTCTATCTTCCTTAGAGAACAAAAAACTGTCTATGATGAAAAAGTTGTTGAGAACTTTCATTTGACCTATGGAAGGAAGTTAGAATAAATTTTACAAAGAAGACATTTTACACTCTGCTTTAAAATGACCCTTGGTGGTCATAAGTATAGTTATTGGAGATCTGAGATAAGTGGCACTCTCTGGATAATTGGAGATACTAAACTATGGAAGCATGTGGCCTGCAACTGAGAGCAGAATCATCCCTAGAGAATGGCCAGTTCATGGGGAGGCTGTAGGATGGTGGACAGATTAGGACGGCTGTATGTCCCCAGTTACCAACTGAACATGGCGTAGGGCTATAGAACAGCCTTGGCTGGCAAATGGAGCAGACAGTGAATGGAGGATAAGGCTGAATTTGGAATAAACCTGATGCCAGTTAAGCCCAAGGTGGAAGTTAAGGCAGCAGGTGGGAAGAGATGTCAAGACCTTCCTTCTTATTCTCCACAATGCATGACCTGTGCTTTCAAAGCTGAATATGAGGGCAAGATAGAGATGCATCAAAGTCAAACTCATGATAACAATTAAGATCAGTATGTCCAAGGAAGTTTATCTTCCTGAGTTCAGGACGAAAGAGGAAAAAACGAAAGCAGAAATTCCTATTTGGCAGAGTATAACCTTGGACCAACAAGTTGTAAATACAGAAATTCTTCAGTCCCTTAAAATGGTAATTTTACTTTTTTTTATTTTTTTTCTTCTGTGAATAGAAGTAGGTTCTCATAAAATAAGATGAATTCAAAAGAAGTCAAGTAGTATTTCAATATATGACAGTGGTGAATTCAAGCAGTAAAATAGAAATGAAATCAGAATGAACACAATGTAAATTGAAACCTGGATAATCTTAAAACATCTACTAAAGCTATAATTACCTGTGCTATTTCCAAATAGTTGATTCAAATATAGAAATACTATATTTCTTCACATATGGGCAAGTTAAGTCATTCTTATATCATCCTTGAGTTCCAGTTTAGATTTTCAAAAGAAAATCTGGAAAAATAGTCTTAAAATATTTAATTTAAAGAAAATTCATGTTACTTAAGATATTTATATAATTTTGAAATACATTGAATTGTTCTAGGATTTATCATTCTTCTAAATATATGCAGAATATGCTGCACATATAATTTTTACAAGGTGAAATAAAGCAATCATTAACATCACTACATATTTTAAGCATATCACAAAACTTGGCATCATGGTGAATCATTCCTGTCACAAGTTAGCAAATTTTTAGGACAAATTCTCATAGTGTGTTAAGCTACAGTAGGGCAATCAAAGTTAGCTACAACAATAAGAAACTTTAGTATCTTAAAATAACAAAGTTTTCTTGTATTTGGTGAGACACTGTGACATTGATGTGTTGACTTCTCTCTCTCTCCCTCTCTCTCTCTTCCGGTATGTCCTTCTGGATCATGTGACTGCCACTATCTCCATGAAAGAGTCTCCATGAAAGATGGCTGGCTGGAAATGATACTTTACTTTTTGGCATTCAACCTATTTTCTAAAAAGGTAATCACATGGGTATAACTTCAATACCACAGAAGCTGGGAAATAAAAAAGAATACATAAGTATTTGTTAAGCACTGTCTTTGGTACATATGGTGAATATAATATGTCTTTGGTACATATGGTGAATATAATATAGTATATATATAATATATATATTATATAATATATATAATATATAATATATAATATATAATATATAATATATAATATATTATAATATATTTTATATATATTATATATATAATATAATATAATATAATATAATATATATCAACTATATATTATATATATAATATAATATAATAATTATATATAATATATAATATAATATATATAATATATAATATATTATATTTATTATATTATATATATAATATAATATAATAAATATAATATAAAATATATCAACTAAATGTACAGAATTACTATTAATGAAGAATGATCTTGTATCTACATAAAATAAGTTAATAAAGATATGGAATGTTTTATTCAATTTTGTTTCTTTTGTAATTTTATTCAATTTTGTTTATTTTAAAATATATCTATAGGGGAACCTGGGTACCTTAGTCAGTTAAGGGTCCGATTTCAGCTCAGGACATGATCTCATAGTTTGTAAGTTAGAACCCCGCATGGGGCTTTCCGCTCTCAGCACAGAGGCTGTTTCAGATCCTCTGTCTCACTCTTTCTCTACCTCTCCTACCCTCCTCTCTCTAAAAAATAAATAAATATCAAAAAAGAACATAAATAAAATATATCTGTAAATGTAAATGAACAGATGAGTAGAGGTTCATAAACAGAGAGAAGCAGAGAAAATTCATAAATAACCAGTTTTAGAGGAAATTTTATTTAAATTCTCATAATGCCATTGTGAGACTAATATTATTTTGTTAGAAATTACAAATGGGAGAAATGGCACACTAAGATTAAACAAATCATTCAATCTAATTGTATTAGAAAGTGGTAAAATCATGAGTTGACTGCGCTTGGATGGCTCACTTGATTAAGCCTCCGACTTCAGCTCAGGTCATGATCTCACAGTTTCTGGGTTATCGTCCTACAATGGGCTCTGCGCTGACAGCTCAGAGCCTGGAGCTTACTTCAGATTCTGTGACTCCCTCTCCCTCTGCTCCTCTCTAACTCATTCTCTCTCTCTCAAAAAAAAAAAAACAAAAAAAAAAAACAATAACATTAAACACTTTTTTTTTTTGAATCATGAATTGATCTCTGGTACTCTTTGTCACTAAGGTAAACTAGAGAGATCATAGATATGTTTTTTTGATTACCAATATTTGCTAATTTATACCATTATGGTCAGTTTAGAAGGTTTTGCAAAATTAACCTGTTGTTCTTTGGGCTTGCTATTTCATATTCTGCATATTTTATTAGAACCTCTAGAAGAGGTGATAATCAGTGAATGTAGAGACATAAGAATATTGATGTCACAGTCCAAGTCCCTATTTGTCCTGCTATGGTATAGGCTTTGTGTCATGAAATTAAAAACCTCATATAAAGACCACAGAGTTAGAGGCATATATATATATATATATATCTTAAATGTCTGACTGCTCTGCAATCTAAAAATCCACGACACTAGTTAATACATATTTCAGAACATGTATCCCCAGCAAGTAACTCAGAGAATTAATATGGTTTTCCACATCTTTTTCTTGGTTGCCTTAAATAACATGGCTTTTCAGGATTACTCTACCTACCTTTAAATCCTAAAATGGCTAAATCCTAAATGGCTAATCCTAAATGGCTAATCCTAAAACTAAAACAGTAACCCGTTGAATGTTTACTTTACCTAAATTTTTCAATCAAAAAAGTATTAGGCTAGTTGGTGGTCATTTTTCAATTCACACTATTAATTTAACAAGGAAGACAACAGCAACAATCAATGATACCATTATTGACAGAGCTACTCAAGCTTATGATTCACACAAGAAAATATCAAGCCTCAGGGTTTCTATTCCTGTTAGTAGATTCTCAAAGGATGATTTCTAAATCCCTAAAAGGAAACTGCTGGGAAGCACCTAATTTCTAATGCAACACTCAGCAGAAGCTATTTAGGTGATAATGACAAGAATGAGTGATTAGGAGACAAGGGTGAATGAAATGAAATCAGAAGCAAAATAGTGGTGCTGATGAAAACTCCAGTCTCATAGGTCATGGTATCCTCACAGGAGAGATGCAAGATGACAGGAAGTTCACAGTATAAATGATTGATTTCTCTAAATCTACAAAAGGGCAATCTCATGGTGTAGACAGTATGTATCAATGCATTGCAAGTACTACTGTTCCATGAGCTAACAGCCATCAACCTTCAGAGGGGTCAGTTCATGAGGAGTAGATAGTGTAAATGATTGCAGATGGAAACATGTCAGTCATAGGACATGAGTTCCAAGGGGATACACACTCACTCCCACTCAGAGCCAACCCCAGGAAGATCAGGGTGCCATAGTGACTAGCAGACTTGACTGTCTTATGCAGAAGGTAGTCATTCATCATCTTGAGGACAAAGGCAGCTGTGAAGAGGATGACAATGAGAGAGCTGCCAAAGGAAAAAAATACATAGGGATATGAAGATGGGGGTCTACCAGGATCAGGAGAATTGAGAGATTGTTTCCAGTTAGTGTGAAAAGAAACATTATTGTTATAAGGTCAAAAAGACAGAAGTGAATTGGGGTGTATTTCAGCAGGCCCAGAAGAATGAATCCAGTGATAGTGTGGTTTTCACTCTGGAAATCTCTATAGTGGTAAAAGTAAAAACATGTAATATGGAAACTTTCATTACTGGCAGTGTTTAGCACAGAAGATAACCCACCAGAAAACTTTGTATTACCTAAAGAATATTGGAGAAAACAGTGAATCCAGTAGACCTAAATTTATCAAATGAGGGGTACCTGTGTGGCTTAGTTGATTAAGCTTCTGTCTTCAGCTCAGGTCATGATCTCACAGTTTGTGAGTTCGAGCCCCATGACAGGATCTGTGCTGACAGTTCAAAGCCTGGAGTCTACTTCAGATTCCTTGTCTCCCTCTCTCTTTGCCCCTCCCCTGCTTGCTCTCTCTCAATAAATAAATAAGCAAATAAATAAATAAATATTTAAAAATAGGATATATAAATAAATATTAAAAAAATAAAGAATTTGGAGCGCCTGGGTGGCTCAGTCGGTTGAGTGTCCGACTTCGGCTCAGGCCATGATTTCACAGTCTGTGAGTTCGAGCCCCAAGTCGGCCTCTGTCCTGACAGCTCAGAGCCTGGAGCCTGCTTCCGATTCTGTGTCTCTCTCTCTCTGCCCCTCCCCCGCTCATGCTCTGCTTACATCACATGGTGTGAGAAAATTCAGTAAGAGAATAAGAATACTTAAAAAATGGGGTGCCTGGGTGGCTCAGTCAGTTGAGCGTCCAATTTCGGCTCAGGTCATGATCTCATGGTCTGTAGAGTTTGAGCCCCGCATCGTGCTCTGTCTGTGCTGACAGTGCAGAGCCTGAAGCCTGCTTCAGATTCTGTGTCTCCCTCTCTCTCTGCCCCTCCCCCGCTCTCTCTCTCTCTCTCTCTCTCTCTCTCTTTCTCTCTCTGTCAAAAATAAAATAAACATTAAAAAAATAGAGAATAAGAATACTTAAAATGTTTTGTTTATATCTACTAAATATCCAGATACTTTACCCAGTATGTTGAAATGATGCATTATAGTTATAGATGGTAATAATGTGGTATTAACCTAAAAATAATATTTAAAAAATACTTTATTCAGTGCACGTGAGTATTTCCAAACATTTGTGGTTTTTTAGATGTTGGGATGATGACAGCAGAATAGCAGGACCTTACTCTGATTTTGTCCCATAAGCACAAGTAGATACTTATGATATCAACTTAAATACACCAGAAGTCAAGCTGAAGACTAACAAAACAAACTAAGCAACTTAAAGGAGATAAAAGGACACATCAAAGAATCTAGGACATGCTGTGTTATGGTTTAGGAGAGTACAGATTATAGGTGCTACAGAGGGAAATGAGACTGGTTGGTGATAAAAGCAAGAGAGAAAGTGTAGAGCACATAGGCAAACACAAAAGAAGAACACTTTCCCAAGGATATTGACTTGGAAAAGTAGATGGGCTGATTTATTTCAGTTCTTGCAACAAGCAGGTCTTCAAGACTACAGTTTTAAGGATCAGCAGGGTTTTCTTGGCTAGAGCTCTGGAAGAACTACTCTACTCCAGGAGAGAAGTTGAAAAAACAATCAGGAAGACAGGTTGGAAACATCAATCTGAAAATCTCTGGTCCACAAAGTGGGAGAATCTTTGTTCTTCTCAGAGTTATTTCCTGAGAGGAAGCATTCACAGATACAGAGTTGGATGGTGCCACTTCCGCCATCTCTGCCTCTTAGCATAAACACAGAGCCACCTGAGGGAAGCAACTCACTGGCTGTCTAACTTGTTTACACAAAGCCCTATTCCCTGTCCTCTGGAGGGACTGCCCTTCTTCCTTTAGATTGCTTCAGTCCCAGTGGGATAGGATTCTCCCCCAGAAGACCAGCACAAAACCAAATACCAAATCTCCCAAATAGAGGGTTATGCAAGACTTCAGTTCCAGTGGAGTAGTATCAGCTCTCATTTCACAAGCAGACCAGAGAACAACTAGTTAAAACTTTCAACATTCTGGATAAAGAACAAAACCTGCCCACAGCAGGCAAGGAGAGTCTCTGTAGAGGACTGGCCTGAAGGATAGAGTAGCCAAAACACAACAACAGAGTGTATGCAGCACACACCAGAGAAACTCCATGAACTGCCAGTACCTAGACACTAAATGAAACGAAGAATAAAATAAATTAAATTGGAAATAGGCTTCATGAAATGCAGGCCAGGCAAGAAGTATCAGAGGAACGAATTAGTGACCTAGAAGACAGCATGGTGGAAAGAAATGAAGTTGAATAAATGAGAAAAAAAAGAAATATGAGCAAGAGAATAGACTTAGAGAACACAATGACTCCATCAACATAAAAACATTCTTATTGTAAGAGTCCCAGATTAAGATGAAATAAATGAAAGGGAAGAAAATATATTTGAGGAAATAACAACTGAAAACTTTCCCAATCTAAGTAAGGAGACATCCAGATCCAGGAGGTATAGAGAACTCACATCAAAATTAACAAAAGCAGTCAATTCCAAGAAATACTAAAATCAAATTTACAAAATATAGTGATAAAGAAAACATCTTAAAAGTAGCAAGACAGGGGTCCCTGGGTGGCTCAGTCAGTTGAGCATCTGACTTTAGCTCAAGTCATGATATCATGGCTTATGTGTTTGAGCCCCACATCAGTCTCTGTGCTGACAGCTCAGCTCCTGTAGCCTGTTTCAGATTATGTGTCTCTGTCTCTCCCTCTGCCCCTTCCCCACTCAAACTCTGTCTCTTTCTCTCTCACACACAAAAATCAACATTAAACAAGTTTTTAAAGAACAGAAAGATGAAAGAAGTCCTTAACTTACAATGAAAAACCCTAAGTGTTGCAAGAAATTTTTTCAATAGTACATTGCAGGCTAGAGGGAGTGGTATGATATATTCAAAAGTGCTGAATGAAAAATACCTGCAGCCAAAAATAATCTGTCCAGCAAGGCCATCACTCAGAAAGAAGGAAAGAGAGTTACACAGCAAACAAAAAACAATGGAGCTCATGAGCACTAAACCAGCCCTGCAAGAAATACTACAAGGAACTCTTTGAGTTGAAAGGAAAGACCAAAAGTGAAAAAGACAACAAAAGATGAGAGAAAATCTCTAGAACAATGACAAGAGAAGTAATAAAATGGAAATAAATACATAGGCATCAATAGTTACTTTGAATGTAAATGGAAAAAAAAATGTTCCCATAAAAAGATATAGGGTGTCAGAATGGATGGAAATGGAATTCCCATCTATATATTACCAACAAGAGACAAATTTCATACCTAAAGACACTTCATATTGAAAGTGAAGAGATGCAGAAACATTTATCACACAAATGGATGTCAAAAAAAGCTGGAGTAGCAATGCTTGCAAATGACAAACTAGACTTTGAAAGAAAGACTGTAACAAGAGATGAAAAAAGGCAATATATGATAATAAAGGGGAGAATCCAAGGACTCCTGGATGACTCAGTCAGTTGAGTGTCCAGCTCTTGATTTTGTCTCAAGTCATGATCTCAGGCTTCATGTGTTTGAGTTCTGCATCAGGTTTTGTGCTGACAGTGTGCACCCTGCTTGGGATTCTCTCCCTCTCTCTTTGTCCTTCCCTGCTCATTCTCTCTCTCTGTCTCTCTCAAATATACATAAACATTGAAAAGTTAAAAAAAATAAAGGGACTTTCTAACAAAAATACATAACAATTGTAAATATTTATGCCTCCAACATAATAACACCCAAATAAATAAAACAATTAATAATAAACATAAAGGAACTAATGGGTAATGAAACAATAATACCACACTTACAACAATGAAAAGATCACCTAAAAAGAAAATCAACAAGGAAACAAAGTATTTGAATTACACACTGAACCAAATGGACTTAACGGATATATTTAGAACACTCCATCCTAAAAGAGCACATTAAACATTCTTTTCAACTGCACACTGGACATTCTCCAGAACACATCACATATTAGAATGTCACAAATCTGGTCTCAACATATATAAAAAGAATGAAATAATACTATGAACCCTTTCTGACCAAAATGCTATGAAACACAAAGTCAACCACAAGAAAAAAAAAAAAATGGAAAGACTAAAAATACATGCAGGTTGAAGAATATCCTACTAAACAATGAATGGGTCATCCAGTAAATTAAAAAAAGAAATTAAAAAAAATATGCATGGAAACAAATGAAAATGAAAGCACAATGGATCAAAATCTTTGGTATGCAGCAAAAGTAGTCCTAACGGGGAAACATATAGCAGCACATGCCCACCCTAAGAAGTAAGAAACATATCAAATGAACAACCTAACCTTCTACCTAAATTAGTTAGCAAAGTAAGAGCAAACAGAGCACAAAGCCAGCAAAATTAAGGAAATAATAGGGAAGAGAGCAGAAACTAATGATATAGAAACAAACAAATAAAAATTAACAAAGTAATTAAACCAGGAGCTGATGGTTTGAGAAATCAGTAAAATTGATAAACCCTCAGACAAACTTGTCAGAATGAAAAGACAAAGAACCCAAATAAATAAAATCAGAAATAAGAGGAGAATTGACAACCAACACCACCGAAATACAAACAAGTATAAGAGAATATTATGAAAAATATATGTCAACAAATATTGCAACAAATCTTGTAATCTGAAAAAATGGAGAAATTCCTAGAAACATATGAGTTACCAAAACAGAAACAGGAAGAAACAGAAAATTTGAACAGACAGATAATCAGCAAAGAAATTGACTCAGTAATCAGAAAACTCCCAGAAAACAAAAGTCCAGGGCCAGATGGATTCATAGGTGAATTTTAACAAACATTTAAGGAAGAGTTAATACCTGTATTTCTCAAGCTATGTGAAAAATATAGGAAAGGAAAACCTCAAAAATAATTTCATGATTATCCAGCATAGTGGAGAAGTAGGGAGATATGTACTTCCCACATCTCTCAAACAAAGAAGGGCTAAAGCCAAAGGAATTTGAACCCCAAGAGTCTGGGAGGAAAAGAGAATGAGTCTAAAAGGGAGACACAAGGAACATCCATGATGGGCTATAGGTGGATGATTGCATCAGATGAATGCAGGCCACATTGGCCTGGCAGGGGAGAGATGAAACAGGCCACATTGGCATGGCAGGGGAGGGATCCCCTTTTGCAGAGAGACAAAGGGAAGAGAAAGAGTGGCTGGGGAAGCACAGAACTGTTTCTGGACAAAAGATAAACCTCGGACTGGGACTGAGAGGGATTCCATCTCAGTGGAAATTTCTTCTGAACGGGGTCAGCTGCCCCATTTGTGCCCCTAGGGAGGAGGGGAAGCAGCCCCCGGTTCGGTGATAGGTCAGGAGCACAGTCTGTAGTAGGAGAGAGCAGTCCTCCCTGGAGTGCTGTGGGACAGGGTAAGGCCTGCCTGTGTCCACAACCCCCTGACTAGGCAGCAACGTCAGCAGCACAGTCTGCAGTAGGAAAAGGTATTCTTCCCTGAAGTGCTGCAGCACAGACAAAGCCAGCTGGTATCACATATCAAGCCACACAGAGAGGCACTTCCCCAGTGCCAGAGCACAGGGAGTGGAACTTTGAGTCCTAACAAAGTGCCGGGTCAGGGGAATCAGTGGAGTGAGTAGGACCGCCTCATCTGTGCCCACAGCACAGTGAGGACAACTCAAACAGAGTCCACAGGCTCTTGGAGAAGAGACTGGGGGATCGCCATTTCCCCACCAACACCACCACCACCATGGTGGGGTCTCAGGGATCAGTCCTCAGGGACCAGAGTGGAGGTGGGACCAGCCTACACCAAACCAGGCCCCTCCTTGCTGGGTAACTGCATATCTGCTGGAGCCAGATAGATGTTGTGTAACCAGACGGCTCCATCATCCAGGCCAGTGATGCTGCATAGCCCAGATTAATTCCAGGGCAACTCTTGTTATTTAGATATATTCTCCCTTCTTATTTCTTTCCTCCTCTAGGCTGGTTACTCTGGTCATTGGTTTGTTTAAACAAATATATGTAATCCATTCTCTTGATACATGTTCTAGACCTCCTTTGGTACATTCCTTTCTCTTTGGAATAATCATGCCATATAGTTTCTCTGTCTGGGTAACTTTTTTTATTTCTTGCCTCCTTCTTTATTTTCCTTTCTCTCTCTCTCTCCAGTTTAAGCCATTTAGTCTCTCTGCTCAATCTTTTTTTTTCTTCTTTGTACCCACCCCTGTCATTTCTCTCTTTGTATGTGCTCTTCCATCAGCATTGCCTCTACCCTGTTCTTCACTTGTAGCTGGTGTTTCTCGTTTTTGCTTTTGGATTGTTTTTGTTCATTTGTTTGTTCTTTTGTGTGTGTATGTGTGTGTGTGTGTGTGTGTGTTTATTTGTTTTATTTTTTGGTGTGTTGGATGCCTTTGTTTCCTGTTTGTTTGTGTGTTTGTTTTCCTTTCCAGGGCTACTTCTAGGAAAAAAAATAAAGCACACTTCATAGAGGGTTCAAACCATCACTACGAGTAGAGAAATAAAATAACCAAAGTCACAACAACAGAGAACAAGTAACACTGTCTGACAAACACTTCCTGAAGGACCAGGCCCTTGACAGTGTATGACCCCATTTAATATAGGACTGCTCACAAGTGCAGAGCACATAACAAGCTTTTAAAACTCATAAGGACAGAAAACTAGCCAAAATGACAACATGGAAGAATTCCTCTCAAAAAAAATTCCAGGAAGAAGTGACAGATAAAGAATTAATCAAAACAGATCTAAACAATATAACTGAACAAGGATTTAGAATAATATTCATAAGATTATGAAAAAGGCATAGTAGACGGCAGAGAATCTATTACTGCAGAGATCAAGGAACTAAAAAATTGTCATGATGAAGTAAAAAATGCTATAAATGAGGTGCAAAATAAAATGTAGGTGGCCACAGCAGGGATTGAAGAAGCAGAGGAGAGAATAAGTGAATTAGAAGATAAAATCATGGAAAAAGAGGAAGCTGGGAAAAAGACAGATAAAAAAATATTGGTGATCAAGGGGGAGAATTATAAAACTAAGTGATGCAATAAAACTGAGCAATATCCATGTCATAGGAATTCCAGAAGAAGAGAGAGAAAGGGGATGAAGGTGTACTTGAACGTATCATAATTGAGAACTTTCCAGATCTGGGGAAGTAAACAAGCACTGAAATCCACGAGGCACAGAGAACTCCTGTCAGATGTAACTTGAATTGGTCTCCTGCATGACATATCATAGTGAAACTGGCAAAATCCAAAAATAAGGAGAGAATTCTGAAAGAAGCTAGGATTAAACAGGCCTTAACATACAAAGGTAGAGACATAAGTGTAGTAGCAGACCTATCTACTGAAACTTGGCATGCTAGAAACCAGTAGCAGGAAATCTTCAATGTGATGATCAGAAAAAAATATGCAACCAAGAATCCTTTACCCAGAAAGCTTGTCATTCAGAATAGAAGGAGAGATAAAACTTTTCCCAAACAAAAACTTAAGGAATTCAATACCGCTAATCCAGCCCTAAAAGACATCCTAAGGAGGACTCTGTGAGTGAAATGTTGCAAGGACCGCAAAGTACCAGAGACACCACTACAAACATGAAACCAACAGATGTCACAATGACTCTAAACCTATATATATCAATAATACACTAAATGTAAATGGACTAAATGCTCCAACCAAAAGGCATAGGATATCAGAATAGATAAAAAAACAAAAACAAAAACAAAAACACAAAACAAAAAACAAGGCCCATCTATTTACTGTCTACAAGATAGTCATTTTAGACCTGATTGAGGTCTTAATGATTAGACCTCATTTTAAACTTTCAGATTGAAAGTGAGGGAATGGAAAACTATATATCATGCTACTGGGAAGTCAAAAGAAAGCAGGAGTAGCCATACTTATATCAGACAAATTAGACTTTAAATTAAAGGTTGTAACAATAGATGAAGAGGGCATTATATACTTATTACAGGGTCTATCCATCAGGAAGAGTTAATAATTATAAATGTCTATGCACCAAATTTGGTAGCACCCAAATATATATATATATATATATATATATATATATATATATATATAATAATCACGAACATAAGCAACCTTATTGATAAGAATGTGGTAATTGCAGGGGACTTTACTACTCCATTTACAGAAATGCATAGATCACCTAGACAGAGAATCAGTAAAGAAACACAGGCTGTGAGGAATACATTGGACCAGATGGACTTGCAGATATATTTAGAACTCTGCATCACAAAACAGCAGGATATATTTTCTTTTCGAATGCATATGGGACATTCTTCAAGATAGATCACATAATGGGTCACAAAACAGCTCTCAATAAGTATAAAAGAATTGAGATCATACCATGCACACTTTCAGATCACAATGCTATGAAACTTGAAATCAACCACAGGAAAATGTCTGGAAAACCCCCAAAAATGCATGGAGATTAAACAACATCCTGCTAAACAATGAATGAGGCAAATAGGCAGTTATAGAAGAAATATATATATATATATATATATATATATATATATGAAAATGAAAATACAGCAATCAAAACACTTTGGGATGCAGCAAAGGCAGTCCTGAGAGGAAAATACATTTTAATTGAGACCTATCTCAAAACAAGAATAATCCCAAACAAAATATAACAGCACACCTAGCCAAAATAGAACCAGCATAGCAAAGACACCCCAAACGAAGCAGAAGAGAAATAATAAAGATCAGAACAGAAATAAACAATATAGACTCCAAAAATGAAAACAAAAACAAAACAAAACAAAACAAAACAAAACGAAAGAGCACATCAATGAAACCAAGAGTTGGTTCTTTGAAAAAATAAACAAAATTCATAAACCTCTGGCAAGGCTTCTCAAAAAAAAAGAGAGGACCGTAATAGATAAAAACAGGAAAGAATATGGATTTATTACAATGAATCCCTCAAAAATACAAACAATTATCAGGGAATACTATAAAAATTATATGCCAACAAACTGGACAACCTGGAAGAAATCGACAAATTCCCAAGCACCCACACGCTTCCAAAACCCAAACAGGAATACATAGAAAACTTGAACAGACCCATAACCAACGAAGAAATTCACTCAGTTATCAAAAATCTCCCAACAAATAAAAGTCCAGGAACAATGGCTTCCCTGGGGAATTCTACCAGACATGTAAGGCAGAGATAATTCCTATCCTTCTTAAGGATGCTCCAAAAAATAGAAAGGGAAGGAAAACTTCCAGATTCATTCTATGAAGCCAGCATTACTTTGATTCCCAAACCAGAGACCCAGCAAAAAAACGGTAACTATAAGCCAGTATTCCTGATGAATATGGATGCAAAAATTCTCAACAAGATACTAGCAAATCGAATTCAACAGCATATAAAAAAATTATTCACCGTCATCAAGTGGGATTCATCCCTGGGCTGCAGGGCTGATTCAGTATTTGCAAATCAATCAGTGTGATATTTCACATTAACAAAAGAAAAGAACCATATGATCCTGTCAATGGATGCAGAAAAAGCATTTGACAAAATACAACATCCTTTGTTAATAAAAGCCCTGAAGAAAATCATAATAGAAGGAATATACCTAAATATCATAAGTTATATATGAAAATCCCACAGCTAATATCATCATCAACGGGGAAAACCTGAGAAGTTTCTCCCTGAGATCAGGAACATAACAGGAATATTTACTCTCACCACTGTTGTTTAACACAGGGTTGGATGTCTTAGCCTCAGTAATGATACAACAAAATAAAATAAAAAGCATCAAAATTGTCAAAGAAGAAATCAAATTTTCACTTTTCAAAAACGACATGATACTCTACAGGGAAAATGCTACAGACTCCACCAAAAGTCTGCTAGAACTGATACATGAATTCAGCAATATCTCAGGATACAAAATTAATGTACAGAAATCAGTAGCATTTTTATACACCAATAATGAAACAACAGTAACACAAATAAAGAAACTGTTCCCATTCACAATTGCAACAAGAATCATAAAATATCTAGGAATAAACATAACCAAAGATGTAAAAGATGTTTATGCTGAACACTATAGAAAGCTTATGAAGGAAATTGAAGGAGATACAAAGAAATGGAAAAACATTCCATGCTCATGGATTGGAAGAATAAATAATGTTAAAATGTCAATACTACACAAAGCAATCTACACATTCAATTCAATCCCAATAAATTGCACCAGCATTCTTCTCAAAGTGAGAACAAACAACCCTAAAATTTGTATGGAATAAAAAACGACCCCAAATAGCCTAAGTAATATTGAAGAAGAAAACCAAAGTGGGACGCATCACAATCCCAGACTTTAGCTTCCACTATAAAGTTGTAATCATCAAGAGAGTATGTTATTGGATGATAAACAGACATGTAGACAAATGGAATAGAATAGAGACTCCAGAATTGGACCCACAAATGTATGGCCAACTAATCTTTGACAAAGCAACAAAGAATATCCAATGGAAAAAAAAAATTCTCTTTAATAAATGGTGCTGGGAGAAAAAGAAGAATGAAACTAGACCACTTTCTTACACCATACACAAAAATAAACTCAAAATGTATGAAAGAATGGAATGTGATACATGACACCATCAAAAACCCTAAAGGAAAAAGCAGGAAAAAACCTCTCTGACCTCAGATGCAGCAATTTCTTGCTGGACACATCTCCAAAGGCAAGGAAATTAAAAGCAAAAGTGAACAATTGGGACCTCATGAAGATAAAATCTTCTGCACTGCAAAAGAAACAATCAACAAAACTAAAAGGCAAGGGACAGAATGGGAAAAAATATTTGCAAATGACATAGCTGATAAACAGCTAGTATCCAAAATCTATAAAGAACTCTCTGAACTCCACACCTGATAACAAATAGTCCAGTGAAGAAATGGGCAGAAAACATGAATAGACACTTCTCTAAAGAAGACATCCAGAAGGCAAACAGGCACATGAAAAGATGCTCAATGTCACTCCTCATCAGGGAAATATAAATCAAAACCATACTGAGATATCACTTCATACCAGTCAGAGTGGCTTAAATGAACAAATCAGGAGACTATAGATGCTGGAGAGGTTATGCAGAAATGAGAACCCTCTTGCACTGTTGGTGGGGATACAAACTGGTGCAGCCACTCCGGAAAAAGGTGTAGAGGTTCCTCAAAAAAATTGAAAACAGATATACCCTATGACCCAGCAATAGCACTACTGGGAACTTACCCAAGGTATACAGGAGTGCTGATGCATAGAAGCACTTGTACCTCAATATTTATAGTAGCACTTTCATCAGTAGCCAAATTATGGAAAGAGGCTAAATGTTCATCACCTGATGAATGGATAAAGAAGGCGTGGTTTATATATACAATGGAATACTACTTGGCAAAGAGAAAGAATGAAATCTGGCCATTTGTAGCAACATAGATGAAACTGGAGAATAGTATACTACGTTATATATGTCAGGCAGAGAAAAACAGATACCATATGTTTTCAGTTATATGTGGATCCTGAGAAACTTAACAGAAGACCAGGGGGGAGGGGAAGGGGGAAAAAACGTTACAGAGAGGGAAGGATGCAAACCATAAGAGACACTTAAAAACAGAGAACAAGCTGAGGGTTGATGGGGGGTGGGGGAGAGGGGAAAGTGGGTGATGGGCATTGAGAAAGGCACCTGTTGGGATGAGCAATGGGTGTTGTATGGAAACCTATTTGACAACTATATATATATATATATATATATATATGTATATATATATATACATATATATATATATATATGTTTTTAATACAAGACAAAAAAAGAAGATAAAATTAGGAAAAAGATGCATGTGAAAAAGAGAGATAAAAAAATCCAGGATCAAGAGGGGACAATTAGATATCTAAGCGATGTAATCAAACGGAACAATATCTATATCATAGGAAATACAGAAGAAGGGAGATTGAAATGGGCTCAAGGTTTACTTGAATAACTCACAGCTGAGAACGTTCCCAGTCTGGGGAAGGAAACAGACATAGAAATCCAAGAGGTACAGAGAACTCCCTTCAGATGTAACTTGAATCAATCTTCCTCAGGACATATCATAGTGAAACTAGCAAAATACAAGGATAAAGGGAGAATTCTGAAAGCAGCTAGGGAGAAAAGGACATTAACATATAAAGGTAGAGGGATGAGGGTCGTAGCAGACCTATCTACTGAAACTTGGCAGGCCAGAAAGAAATGGCAGGAAATCTTCAATGTGATGAACAGGAAAATATGCAGCCAAGAATCCTTTTATCTAGCAAGACTGCCATTCAGAATAGAAGGAGACATAAATGTTTTCCAAACAAAACAAACAAACAAAAAAACTGAAGGAATTCATCAGCACCAAACCAGCCCTATAAGAGATCCTAAGGGGAATTCTGTGAGTGAAATATTACAAGGCTCACAAAGGGCCACAAACATCACTACAAGCATGAAACCTACAGATAACACAATGACTCTAAACCCATATATTTCAATAATAATACTGAATATAAATGGACTAAATACTCCAACCAAAAGACATAGGGTATCAGAATGGATTAAACAAACAAACAAACAAACAAACACATCAATAACAACAACAGCAACAAAACATCTATTTGCTGTCTACAAGAGACTCATTTCAAACCTGAGGCCACTTTCTTATTGAAAGTGAGGGTGCAGAGAACTGTCTATCTTGGTACTGGAAGTCAAAAGAGAGCTGGAATAGCCAGACTTATATACGACAAACTAGACTTTAAATTAAAGGCTATAATAAGAGATGAAGAAGAGCATTATAAAATAATTATAGGGTCTATCTATCAGGAAAAGCTAACAATTATAAATGTCTATGTACTAAATTCAGAGCCACCCAAATATTTAAAATAATCATAAACATAAGCAATGTTATTGATTAGAATGTGGTAATTGCAGGAGACTTTAATGTTCCACTTACAACAATGGACAGATCATTTAGACACAGGATCAGTAAAGAAACAAAGGCCCTGAATGATACATTGGACCTGATGGACTTGACAGATATATTTAGTATGCTACATTCCAAAGCAGCAGAATATACTTTCTTCTTGAGTGCCCATGGAACATTATCTAAGATAGATAACATAATTGGTCACAAAACAGCCCTCAATAAATAAAAACAAATTGAGATAATGCCATGAACACTTTCAGATCACAATGCTACGAAATTTGAAATCAACTACAAGAAAAAGTCTGAAAAACCTCCAAAAGCATGGAGATTAAAGAAAATTCTACTAAAGAACAAATGAATCAACCAGGACATTAGAGAAGAAATTAAAAGATACAGAAAAAAATTAAAATGAAAATACAACAATCCAAACTGTGATGCAGCCAAGGCAGTCCTAAGAGGAAAATACATTGCAACCCAGGCCTATCTCAAAACAAGAAAAATCCCAAATACAAAATCTTACAGCATACCTAAAAAAAAAGTAGAAGCAGCACAACGAAGACACCCCAAACCCAGCAGAAGAAGAGAAATAATAATAAAGATCAGAGAAGAAATAAATAATATAGAATCTACAAAAAGAAAAAAAAAAACAATAGAGCAGATCAATGAAACCAAGAGTTGGTTTTTTGAAAAAAAAAATAAACAAACGTCATAAACCTCTAGCCAGTCTTCTCAAAAAGAAAACAGAGAATCCCAAATAGATACTATCACGAATGAAAATTGATTTATTACAACCAATCCTTCAGAAATACAAGCATTTATGGGGCGCCTGGGTGGCGCAGTCGGTTAAGCGTCCGACTTCAGCCAGGTCATGATCTCGCAGTCCGTGAGTTTGAGCCCCGCGTCGGGCTCTGGGCTGGTGGCTCGGAGCCTGGAGCCTGTTTCCGATTCTGTGTCTCCCTCTCTCTCTGCCCCTCCCCCGTTCATGCTCTGTCTCTCTCTGTCCCAAAAATAAATAAAAACGTTGAAAAAAAAATTAAAAAAAAAATACAAGCATTTATCAGGGAACTATGAGAAATTATATGCCAATAAACTGGACAACCTGGAAGAAATGGACAAATTCCTAAGCACACACACACTACCAAAACTCAAATGGGAAGAAATAGAAAATTTGAACAGACCCATAAGTGGTGGATAAATTGAATCAGTCCTCAAAAATCTCCTAACAAATAAGAGTCCAAAACCAGATGGATTCCCTGGGGAATTCTGTCAGATATTTAAAGCAGAGTTAATCCCTATACTTATCAAGCTGTTCCAAAAAATAGGAATTGAGGGAAAATTTCTAGACTCGTTCCATGAAACCAGCATTACTTTGATTTCTAAACCAGACAGAGATCCAGCAAAAAAAGAGGACTACAGGCCAATATCCCTGATGAATATGGAAGCAAAATTCTCAACAAGATACTAGCAAATCAAATTCAACAGAGTATGAAATGAATTATTCAACAAGATCTAGCGGGATTCATTCGTGGGCTGCAGGGCTGCTTCAGTATTCTCAAATCAATCAATGTGATACATCATATTAATAAAAGAAACACTAATAACAATATGGTCCTGTCAATAGATGCAGAAAGAACATTTGACAAAATACAACATTCTTTCTTGATGAAAACCTTCAAGAAAGTCCAAAGAGAAGGAACATATTAAACACCAAAATAGCCATTTATAAAAAGCCCACAATTAATATTATCCTCAATGGGGAAAACCTGAGAACTTTCCCCCTAAGATAAGGAACACGACAGGGACATCCACTGTTACCAGTGTTGGTGAAAATAGTGCTGGAAGTCCTAGAATCTGCAATCAGACAACAAAACAAAAGAAAAGGCATCAAAATTGGCAAAGATTATGTCAAACTTACATTTTTCCCAGACGACGTGATACTTTATATAGAAAACCTGACAGACTCCACAAAAAGTATGCCAGAACTGATACATTAATTCAGCAAAGTCTCAGGGTACCAAATTAATGTACAGAAATATTTTGCATTTTTATCCACCAATAATGATGTAACAGAAAGAGAAATAAAGAAACTGATCACAATCACACGAAGAACCATACATTACTTAGGAAGAAGTGTAACCAAAGATGTAAAAGATTTGTATGCTGAACACTATAAAAAGCTTATGAAGGAAATTGAAGGAGATACAAAGAAATGGAAAAACATTCCATGCTCATGGATTGGAAGGATAAATATTGTTAAAATGTCAATACTACCCAAAGCAATCTACACATTCAATGCAATCCCAATCAAAATTGTGCCAGCACTCTTCTCAAAGCTCGAACAATCTTAAAATTTGTATGGAACCACAAAAGACCCAGAATAGCCAAAGTAATATTGAAGAAGAAAACCAACATCACCATCCCAGACTTTAGCCTCCACTACAAAGCTGTAATAATCATCAAGACAGTATGGTATTCGTCCAAAAACAGACACATAGATCAATAGAATATAATAGAGACTCCAGAATTGGACCCACAAAAGTATGGCCAACTAATCTTTGACAAAGAAGGAAAGAGTATCCAATGGAAAAAAAGACAGTCTTTTCAACAAATAGTGCTGGGAGAACTGGACAGCAACATGCAGAAGAAGGAAACTAGACCACTTTCTTACACCATACACAAAAATAAACTCAAAATAGATGAAGGACCTGAATGTGTGACAGGAAATCATCAAAACCCTAGAGGAGAAAGCAGGAAAAAACCTCTCTGACCTCAGACGCAGCAATTTCTTGCTGGACACATCTCCAAAGGCAAGGGTGTTACAATAAAAAAAAATGAACTATTGGGACCTCATCAAGATAAAAAGGTTATGCACTGCAAAGGAAACTATCAACAAAACTAAAAGGCCACGGATGGAATGGGAAAAGATATTTGCAAATGACCTATCAGATAAAGGGCTACTTTCCAAAATCTATAAAGAGCTCACCAAACTCCACACCTGAAAAACAAATAACCCAGTGAAGAAATGGGCAGAAAACATGAATAGACACTTCTCTAAAGAAGACATCCAGATGGCCAACAGGCACATGAAAAGATGCTCAATATCACTCCACATCAGGGAAATACAAATCAAAACCACACTGAGATATCTCTTCATGCCAGTCAGAGTGGCTAAAATGAACAAATCAGGAGGCTATAGATGCTGGAGAGGATGTGGAGAAATAGGAACCCTCTTGCACCATTGGTGGGAATGCAAACTGGTGCACCCGCTCTGGAAAACAGTGTGGAGGTTGTTCAAAAAATTAAAAATAGATCTACCCTATGACCCAGGAATAGCACTGCTAAGAATTTACCCAAGGGGTATAAGAATGCTGATGCATAGGGACACTTGTACCCCAATATTTATAGCAGCACTCTCAACAATAGCCAAATGATGGAAAGAGCCTAAATGTCCATCAACTGATGAATGGATAAAGAGGTTATGGTTTATATATCAGTGGAATACTATGTGGCAATGAGAAAGAATGAAATATGGCCTTTTGTAGCAACATGGATGGAACTGGAGAGTATTATTTTAAGTGAAATAAGAGGCAGAGAAAGACAAATGACATATATTTTCACTCATATGTGGATCTTGAGAAACTTAACAGAAGATCCTAGGGGAGGGGAAGGGGAAAAAAAAGTTACAGAGAGGGAGGGAAGCAAACCATAAGAGACTCTTGAGTACTGAGAAGAAACTAAGGATTGATGGGGGTTGGGAGAGAGGGGAAAGTGTTTGATGGGCATGGAGGAGGGCACTTGTTGGGATGAGCACTGGGTGTTGTATGGATACCAATTAGGCAATAAAATATATCTATAAAATAATAAAAAAATCATTTTATTTTAATAAATTAAAAAACGTCATTTCATGAAGCTAAAATTACCCTGATATGGAAACCACAAAATATTTACATTACAAATTAGAACCAATGACCAATATTCCTGAAGAACATGTAAAAATTCACAATAAAATTATAACAAGCTAGTTCCACAATACATTAAAACATTTATTCACCATGATCAGGTGGTATTTATTCATCAAGTGCAAGGTGTATCAACATTTAGAAATCAATCAACAGGAAACACCACATAAATACATTAAAGGGAAAGAGATATATGATCCTCTCCATAGATGCAGAAAAACAATTGAAAAAGTACAACGTCAACGCATTATAAAAACCCTCAACCAAGTAGGTTGAAAGGTAATGTACTTCCATGTAATAAAGTCTATATATGGAATACTCATAGGTAATACATACAAAATGAGCAAAATTTGAGGGCTTTTCCTCTCTGGTTGGGAATAAGACAGTGGTGTGAACTCTTGCCAATTTTATTTCAGATAGTCCTGGGATACTTAAGAACAACTATCAGAAAAGAAAAAGAAACACATCAAAATAATTAAGAAATAAAACTTTCACTATCTGCAGATGACATCATAGTCTATATAAAAAACTCAAAAAACAACCAAATATTTGCTAGAGATGATACATGAGTTCAGTAAAGTGGCAGGATACAAAATCAACATAAAAGTCTTTTGTATTTCTATACACTAATAATGAAGCAGTAGGAAGATAAATCAAGGAATTAATTCCATTTACAATTGTCCAAAAAACCATACGATATCTGGGAACAAACCTAACCAAACAGGAGGAATACCTGTACTATAAAAACTATAAAAACTATACTATAAAAACCTGGACTATAAAAACCATAAGAAACACTGAAAAGAGAAATTGAAGACAACACAAAGAAATGGAAAAATATTCCATGCTCATGGATTAGAAAAACCAATACTGTGAAAATGTCTGTACAACCCAAAGCAATCTACATATTTAATGCAATTCCTATTGAATAACACCAGCAGTTTTCTCAGAACAAAACAAAGAAATCTAAAATTTGTAAGGAACCACAAACAATACCAAATAGTCAAAGCAACCTTGAAAAAGAAAAGGACAGGAAAGGACAGAAAAGAAAAGAAAGGAAAAATAGAAGAGAAGAAAGAAGAAAGAAAGAAAGAAAGAAAGAAAGAAAGAAAGAAAGAAAGAAAGGAGAGAAAAGAAAAGAAAAGAAGAGAAAAAAAGAAAAAAATGAAAGGAAAGAAATAAAAGAAAATCAAGAGACATCACAATTCTAGACTTCCAGCTGTCTTACAAAGCTGTAATCATCAAGACAGTATGATACTGGCACAAAAACAGACACATAGATCAATAAAATAGAAAAGGAAACCTAACATTAAACCCTTAACTATAAGGTAAATTAATCTTGAACAAAGCAGGAAAAATCATCCAATGGAAAAAGACAGTCTTTTCTTTAAAAAAAAAAAATGTTTATTTAGTTTTGAGAGAGATAGAGAGACAAGCATGTGCAGGGTACAGGCAGAGAGAGAGGTAGACACAGAATCTGAAGCAGGCTCCAGGCTCTGAGTTGTCAGCACAGAGCCCAATGCAGGGTTTGAACTCACGAGCTGTGAGATCATGACCTGAGCTGAAGTCAGACACTCAACTGACTGAGCCACCCAGGCACCCCAAGACAGCCTTTACAACAAATGGCTTTGGGAAAACTGGATAGTGAATGCAGAAGGATAAAATTTGACAACTTTATTACAGTGTACATACAAAAAAATCAAAATGGACAAAGGATCTAAATGTGAGACAGGAAATCATCAAAATCCTAGAAGAGATCACAGGCAATAACATCTTTGGCATCGACTGTAGCACAGTCATACTAGATATGTCTCCTGAGGCAAGATGAAAGCAAAAGTAAACTATTGGGAAATCATCAGTATAAAAAGCTTCTGCACAGTGAAGGAAACAATTAACAAAACTAAAAGGCAGAAGTAGAAGATATTTACAAATGACATATCCGATAAAGGGTTAGTATCCAAAACATATAAAGAGTTTATAAAACTGAACATGCAACAAACAAATAATCCAGTTAAAACATGGGCAGAAGACAGTAGTAGACATTTTTCCAAAGAAGACATACAGATGCTTAACACACACATGAAAAGATGTTCAGTATCATTCATCATCAGGAATACAAATGAAAACTTCACTGAGATATCATCTTACACCAGTCAGTTTGGCTAAAATTAACAACACAAGAAGTAACAGGTGTTAACAAGGATATGGAGAAAGGGAAAATTTCTTGCATTTTTAGTGGGGATGCAAACTGGTTCAGCCATTCTGAAAAAAAGTGTGGAGATTCCTCAGAACAGTAAAGTAGAACTAGTCTACAATACAGCAATACCACTACTGGGTATTTACCCCTTCCCCCTCCAAATAAAAATGCTAATCCAAAGGGATATGTGGATTCCAATGTTTATAACAGTGTTAACTACAATAGCCAAAAAATGAAAAAGGGTCAAGTGTTGTTCACTGACAGATAAATAGATACAGAAGATGTAGTATGTGTACACACACACACACACACACACACACACACACACACACACACTGGAATATTACTCAGCCACCAAAAAGAATGAAATCTTGCCATTTGCAATGATGTAGATGGCGCTAGTGAGCATTATGCCAAGTGAAATTTGTCAGTCAGAGAAATACTAATACCACTTGATTTCACTCATATATGGAATTTAAGAAACACATGAGCAAAGGGAAAAAATTGGGAAAGAGAGGCAAACCAATAAAATAATTTTTGACTATAGAGGACAAACTGATGGCTACAAGGGAGAAGGTTCATTGGTATTTCAGTTAAACAGGTGATGGGATTTAAGGAGTGCCCTTGGTGTGATGAGTATTTCCTGTTGTATGGAAGTGTTGATCACTGAATTCTACACTTAAAACTACTATTACACTGTAAGTTAACCAACTGGAATTTAAATTAAAACAATAAAAACTTAAAGAGTCTTTTTTTTAAAGGACAGTATGTAGAATATATCAGTCCTACAAAATGCAAAGTATGTTAAATAATGACTTTCTAATAGATTGGTATCATAAGGGTGTTTAAAATAAAATAATGAATATTTGATCAGAAAATCATTTGGCACTGAATTTCATAAGATGATTGCTTCATGGAAATATCTAGGTAACCACATTCTTCATGAGTCTTTCATGATCAAGATTATATCACTGTACTAGTATTTGAAAGAAATTGCTCATTTGTAAATAATGTAAAAAGTTGACCAGGTAAATAATTTAAGGCTGAATTTATTCCTTCATTGATATTGTAGCAATGCAATTAAAATGGTTATTTTGGGGGGCGCCTCGGTGGCTCAGTCGGTTGAGCGTCCGACTTCAGCCCAGGTCATGATCTCACGTCCGTGAGTTCAAGCCCCGCGTCCGGCTCTGTGCTGACAGCTCGGAGCCTGGAGCCTGTTTCAGATTCTGTGTCTCCCTCTCTCTCTGACCCTCCCGCATTCATGCTCTGTCTCTCTCTGTCTCAAAAATAAATAAATGTTAAAAAAAATTAAAAATAAAATAAAATAAAATAAAATGGTTATTTTGGTAGGATCATGTACACGCAGCCACGTTTGAAGGATACTTTGTCCATGTAACAAATATCTTAAAAGTAGCAGAGGATTCTCTTATATTTTAGTCACCAATACAACATTTACCTAAAATTTAAGCATTGGGATGTTGCGTAGTCATGAATTTGACATCATGTGTGCAGAAATATCCATTTTTATAGCTACTTGACTTCCTGGTTACTAATGATCTGTTCACAAATCCTAGGAAACTGAACAAATGCAATCATGCCCCCCTTCACTGGGTAACAACTTGGATGTTTAAGCTGAATAAGTAGAAAGGCCTTTAAAGAATATCTTCTTCGTGCATTTCCTTGTATGTGGCACCAGAAAATAAGCACTAAACAAATTAATTTAAACATCAGGATGTGCAAACATGGGGATTTTATTCCATTCTGATCATTGATCCTTTTGAATCATCTCCAGTGGGATTTTTATCATAGGGAAATGAGTAGGATAAAGGATCTGCTTAATTGGATACAACTGTGAAATGTTCCTAAGTCCCTCAACACACTCGTGTTCTGAGGAGGAGAAGAAGAATGCCTGGAGTTTAATATGATTTAGGTAAACCATCAGATAATGGAATACATTTACAAGTATCAACACTGTTATTTACAAATGTTGTTAGATATCAATGGAAGCTTTTTTGTGTGAGAAACGAGGTGAAACTAAACAGCCTTAAATAAAGTTCAACTAGTGCTCAGTTTCGTTGTGCAATTAGGTTAATGGAAGCTGTAGAGAAAATATTGAAAATTACTTAGTTGTATTATTTCAAATATATTGATAAGAAATCAGTAACGTCCATTTGAAATATCATATCAGCTATGATTCACCCAGAATTATAGTATCTTTATTTAAAGTGTAGTAAACAATCATTGAAGTGACAATTTAAAATATATCCGTGTTCCTTTATTAATCACTCTTAAGGTCCAGTTCTAAGGACATATTATTGTCCTAGACACCACATAGATTTGTTTACATAAAGAAAATTAAAATTGGGTATAAAAATTACAGAAATATATCTAAACTTAGTGGAATATAAATAGGAAACAGCAGAGTTTTGCAAAAGCAAAATTCCAATGATTCATAAGACACATCTATGGTATCTCTTTGATCTATTGTGAAGCCCTATAAGATAAATCAATACTGTATATAAGAATTATATTGAATATAAATGTTTTGGAATGGGTGTATATAATTACCAACATCAGGCATGGCTCAACATATATTCTCACTATTATAAACTCATTTAAAATTTCCTTCTTTTAGAAATAATTTAAAAACTCAATTCAAATTATTTAATAATTACAGATTGATTTTTTTACATTTATTCATTTCTGAGAGACAGAGAGAGACAATGCACAAGTGGGGGAGGGGTAGAGAGAGAGGGAGACACAGAATCTGAAGCAGGCTCCAGGCTCTGAGCTGTCAGCACAGAGCCCAACACAGGGCTCCAACTCACCAACCACGAGATCATGACCTGAGGCAAAGTTGGACGCTCAACCCACTGAGCCACCCAGGCATCCCTACAGATTGACTTTGATGTTAAAGATATCACACATGATTTTATTTGGTGAGTTGGTGATATCACTAATTCAATTGTGTTATGTTATTTTCTCTGTTTTTATTAGTTTAAGTTTCATTGTAAATGCGGATCCTGTGGCTGGGAGACTATGAAAACAGCATCATCCGGATTTGCATCTGACATTCCCAGTTGTCTACAATATGCTACGTAGGAAGCTGTCAGAATAGTAAGGAAAATCATTTTCTTTAATTTTAGAGAGAGAGAGAGAGAGGGAGAATGCAAGCTAAGGAGAGGGGGAGACAGAGAGAGAGAGAGAGAGAGAGAGAGAGAGAGAAAGAGAATCTTAAGCAGGTGCCATACTCAGTGCCGAGCCCCACACGGGCTCCATCCCACAACCCTGAGATAATGATCTGGGCTGAAACCAAGTGTCAGACACTAACAAACTGAGTAACGCAGGTGACTTTGTAAGGAAAGTTCTTTATCACCATCCGACCCCAAATAACACCTGACCAAACTGACCACAATTTGTAGCATGCATGCTCCTGAAATCATCATGAAGAATGGAGTGGTGGAACTGACCTTGAACTCTATATTAGTTCACAACTTCCAAAAGTCAATGGTTGTCTATGCTAGCCATCAATTTCTTACTGAAATAATCTTTTTGGGCTTGTGTCAAATACAACTCACGTCTGACTTTTATTCCTGTTTTCTGTTTTGAATTCTCAAAGGCACCCATTATGCCACTACAATCATGGTACAGAAATAAGAACAATGGTAATCCTATGTAACAGGTCTTAAAGCTTCTGTTTTGGTCTCATATCTTTCACTTTTATTCCTATTCCATTTGCCAGAACAAGTCACACAGTGAAACTTTCATTAAAAAAAAAGTTGGGGGCTCCTATATGGCTCACTTGGTTAAGTGTGGGACTTCAGCTCAGGTCACGATCTCACCACTCATGAGTTCGAGACCCAAGTCAGGTTCTGTGCTGACAGCTCAGACCCTGGAAACTGCTTTGGATTCAGTCTCCCTCTTTCTCTCTCTCCCCCATCCGTGCTTGAATTCTCTCTCTCTCTCTAGCTCTCTCTCTCTCTCAAAAATAAAGATTAAAAAAGATGGGAAATATTTCACTGCTCTGGATGCACTGAAGAAAAATCTCCCCCCTTTTCCCCAGGTGTAGTACTTTTATTGCTTGAATGGTATAAGATTTCATATATGCCCAGGTCTGCATTTGGCTTATAATATACCCATTATTAGTTATGTTTTACTTAAAAAATATTGTAATGCAAAAAAGGCAACCACAAAATCTTAGAGGCATAAAAAATAAGCATTTATTTCACACATCCTTACAGGTTGGTTGGCTGGGTTGTGAGTAGATATTGATTCCATGTATCTTTTATTTATCCTAAACCAACTGAATGGACAGCAGCTACTCAGGCCATGCTCATCTTGTGGGGGAAACTCAAGTTTTCAGGATAAAACCTCATATAGAATAAGCAGAGTCTCCTACTTTAATCCACATTTTATGAGCTAACTAACATGACCATCACCAGTGTCAAGGAATCATGAAAACATATTCATCCCATTTATATCATATAGGTGTGTGTTTGAAGATGTGTTAATGTTTCCTAACCAATAGTCTAATCTATACAAATTCTACTCATGTTTTCAATAAATATTATATAGTACCAACCATTTGTCAGATATAAAAGCCAGTTTTTAATGTATATGCCTTCAAGTTTAGACAGGCAGAAACAGACACAAACACAAACATTTAAAAAAAAGTACAATATGGGGGAAAACAGTGGTGGGCTTAAGTTGGAAGAACAAGGATAAGTCCTCGACTATGGAGAAATTTCAGTAGAGGACTAAATAGATTAAAAGAAGTGGGTATGCATACATCTGGTAGTAAAGTGTTCAAAGCAAGTAAACTAGATTAAGGTCCTAAAGTAGGAGCTAAGTAAGAATGTCCAAAGGAAAAAAAAAAGTTACAGAATATAATGAAAGCCAATTTATTCTAAAGTTTAAATGGAGAGATAAAAGACCCAGAATAACCAACAAAGTATTGGAGGAGGAGGACAAATTTGAACTGATAAAACACAGAGTCAAGACCTGCTATAATGCTACAGTAATCAAGGCAGTGCGTTGTTGGCAAAATAATAGACATGTAGATCAGTGGAAGAGTATAAAGCCCAGAAATAGACACATATAAATATAATAACTTGTTATTTGACAAAACAGAAAAAGTAAAGCAAAGGGAAATGTAGTATTTTTCAATAAATGATGTTAGAACAACTGGACATACATAAGCAAAAAATGAATCTAGACACAAACCTTATACCCTTCTCAAAAACTAAATAAAATTGAATCATGGACTTAAATGTAAATCACCAAACTATAAAATTTCTAAAATAATGGGAAAAAACTAGATGACCTTGGTAGAGTGATGACCTTTTTGATACAATACCAATGAATTTCTCCCCAGGAAATAAATAATGAAGAAGGTGAACTTAATTAAATTGGAAACTTTTGCTTTGTGAAAAACTGTATCAAGAGAGTAAGAAGACAAGAGACAGAGTGTGAGAAATTATCAGCAAAACCACATCAGTTATCCAAAATATTTGAAGAACTCTTAAAATTGACAGTAAGGAAACAACTTGATTTAAAAAATGGGACAAATACTTTAACAAATACTGAACCAAAACCATATAGATATAGATGTAGATGTAGATAGATAGATGATATAGATAGATAGAGATAGAGATAGATAGAGATAGATAGAGATAGTCTCAGATAGAGATAGATGATAGGTAGATAGACAGATAGCTGGCAAATAAGCATGTAAAAACATGCTCCAATTAAATGTCATCAGAAAAATGCAAATTAAAACAACAATTAGATTCTACTACACATCTATTGGAACGTCCGATATCCAGAGCACTAACAACACCAAATGTAGACCAAGATATGCAACAAGAATGACTCTGATTCACTGCTGGTAGGAATGCAGAAAAATTGGAATGCAGCCACTTTGGAAAATAGATTGGCAGTTTCTCACAAAACTCAACAAACTCACCTTAGAACCTAGCAATCACACAACTTGGTATCTACCCAAAGAATTAAAAGGTCATGTCCACACAAAAATTCTGCATGGATATTTATAGCAGCTTTATTTATAATTGACAAAACTTGGAAGCAAGCAACAAGTCCTCCAGTAGGTGAATGTGTAAATAAACCATGGTGCATTCAGACATTGGAATTTTGTTCTAGACTAAAAACAAACAAGCTGAAACTTTGATAGCCATTAAGAAGACATGAAGAGCCTCAAAATCATATTACTAAATGAAATAACCCACTTTGAAAAGGACATATACTATAGGATTTCAACTATACAATATTCTTGTGGAAAGGGCAAAGCTATGGAGACAGGGATTGGAGGAGGGGGAAGGAGTGAATTCGTGGAAAACAGACTTTTTTTAGGATAGTGAAACTATTCTGTACGATACTATAATGATGGAACCAAGTCATTATACATTTGTTCAAACCTATAGAATGTATAACACCAGGAGTAAACCTAAGGTAAACTATAGACTTTGGGTAATTGTGATGTGTCAATGTAGGTTTATCAAATGTAACAAATGTACCGCCCTGGTAGGTATGTTGATAATGAGGGAGACCAGAGATGTGTAGGGAAGAGGTATATGGGAAATATCTGTATCTTCCTCTCAATTTTACTGTGAACATAAAACTACTCTTTAAAAATAAAGTTGAAAAAAGAAAAAGAAAAAGAATGAGTACAATTGTATACATTAGGACAAATGTTGCCCACAAATATCATTCATCACGGTAAATAAAATAGGAGAAAATATGCAGTTATTGTAGATAAATTCTATATTTTAAACAACATTAGTAATTACGGAATTCCAAAGATGTCCCAGGATTAGGACTAATGCAATAATCCATTAATTAAAAATTATTTCATTCATGTTATTCATCAGCTCCTATTTTTGGTTCTACAATTACAGGAGTAAATAAAACAGATTTCTTACACTCAGAGGCTTGCATTCCAATAGGGGAATGTACAAGTGCATACATAAATAAGTAAATGTTATAATGCCAAATAATGGTAACGCTTGTGAATTTAAAACGTGGGAGGCAATAGATAGAATACCATTGTACCCTTAATTTGTTTGGTCAAGATTTCTTTTATTAATGATATTTGAAAGAGATGTGAATGTGATGAGGGAGTGAGCCAATTTATGCAGAAAGAAGTGCTAGGGGATGGAGCAGCAGTGTAAAGTCCTTGACACTACGAGGAAAAGTAAAGATGGCAGCAGTAAAAATCCAGTGAAAGAGGGAAATACTATGGTTAAGTTCACACATGTATCCAGTATCTGTTTGTCAACTTGGACTTATTTAATATATATTGAATAAATTTGAGCATAGAGCTATATCAGCTGTCTAATTTTTCTAGAGAACACCTTTAGAAGTCCTGGAAACATTGTAAATTTTTAAATGTTTGTTTATTTATTTATTTATTGAGAAAGAGAGAAAGAGAGAGAGAGAGGAGGAAAGAGAGAGTGAGACAGAGGGTCCAAAAAGCAGACTCTGGGCTGGCACTGATAGTAGACATCCTGATGTGGGGGCTGAAACTTAGGAACCACTGTAAGTTCATTACCTGAACTGAAGTCAGATGCTTAAATGACTGAGCCCCCAGGTTCCCCAGTCATGGAGACATTTTAGAAGAAAAGGATGAAAACTGGAAGAGCAGTTAAAAGTTCTTCATGGTACCAAAGCAAGAGACAATTTTGTCTGAGTTCAAGAGTCTACAAGGGAGCTGTTGAGAAGTGGGCAGATATGGAACCTGTTCTAAAGATGCAGCAACAGGTATGCTGGTGAATTGAAAGTAAGATGTTAGAGAAAGAGAAGAGTCAATAATGATTCTAAATTAGAGAAAAACTATGATATCATATGAATGGTGACAGATTTTTGTTAAAAAAGAACATAGATGACTTCCAAACACTAAACACAGAACACGCAAACACACACAAACACAAATACACATGCACACACACAAACTCTTTGATAATGCAGCAAAAATGTCTATAATATGATAAAATTCATAACCACTTTACATTAAAGATAAAACACTCCCAATGCGTCCCATCAATTATATGATCAGGATATTAAATACCATGTAACATGCTTTTTTTGCTCAACATCTTCCTGGAAGCAGTGGCCATGCATATTGGGGTAACATTCCAGCAACCAAAAAGATAGAAACTTCTGGGAAACAAGCAAAAATAAGTATTTGCGTATGATATAAGTAACTTGGTATGTGTTTGAATTTAACTGGAAAGCTATAAGAATGCTCAGGAAGTAGAGGGGACACACAATTGATATAGAAAAATGAAGGATCATACACAGTTAGAAATACTACTTTTATAAATTTACAATGTAGCAAAATTTACACATTTCTTCCTCATCAGGAAGATTGCAATATTTGTATAAGGACAATTTTCCCCTGAACTTTATAAAAGAGGAGGCAAGTCAATGAATTGTTTCTAGTTGGAAAGGTAGAATATAGAATATAGGTAAAATATACATTTTTTATTCATCTTCATGTACTCTAAAATATTATGAAATTCAGATTCAAATTCTCATTTCTTAAGATTCCTTTTGGGGTTTGGGTGCCTGGGTGGCTCAGTCAGTTAAGCCTCTGTTAATTGACCATATCATTTATATTGTCATGTTTTCTATCTACCCCTGCCTTGTCTCTTATAAACACTATAAGACGCATGTCTATTTCCTATACATGCCTCCTGTGTTTTTTCCAAGTCTCTAGTCTCCTCCCTCATTGCTTCTTCTTTTGTGACTCCAATCTGGAATAGGTTTTGAGAAACCTGGGTGAATGTTGCCTGAGTCTCCTTGTATGTGAACTTTTCTCCCTCATTTATTTACCAGGTTAATGGTTATGCCAGTTGGAGCCAATTATCTGGTTCAGCTACCTCTGCACAGGGACTGTAAGGAATATTCCCAAGCAGTGGCCAAAACTTCTTTTGTTCCAGGGAAGTTCCCTGTCTTCTCCAGCTCGACATGGACTGCCTATTTTTGCTTTTTGTTTGAGGAAAGCAACTTTTTTGTTAGAGGAAAGCAATTTTGTTCCTCTGTCCAGGCTGATGAGCTTTAGGACTGGAAGTCTTTTTTGTCTTCACTGTGAGCTTTTATCCTCCCCTAGGCTTGCTGGTAGTACCTCACCTCTTCTGCCTCTACCTACCCCTCCTCCTGTTTCTGCACCACCATGGGTACAGCAAGCATAACTGGCTCCTGTACCAGTCTCCATGCCTCCAGTGCCAGTGGCTCTGCTCCTTGTATCCTTTTTATCTAGGAGCAAAGAGCACCCTAAGCTGTTGCAACACCTTCTTATGAGGTTCAAACCAGACATGTCCCTAATAAACATGAAAGGGCCCAAGGGTTCTCTTGGATTTAATCTACCCACCCCGTCTCCCCACAGGTGCTGCACATCTGTCCACATGGACAGTGGGAACAAGGTGATTGGCTCTTATGTCGACCTAGGTGCAAAATATTCAATATTGAAACTCATATAAGTTTGTTAGCTCATATAAGTTTGTTAGTTGTCTTTAGATTTATCAGCATTAAGTATAACTTTTCTTCTACCAAGGTTTACTAAAGGCAAACATCTGGACAATTTTCAGGTCATTAGGTCAACATAATGGGAAAAGTTGTATGAAAAACAGATTTCTTCTGAGCTGTGGGGAATAAGCTTAGGAATTCCCTGGGTTTTCACAGATAGGTTAATAAGGCATAAAGAATTAGAAACTCACAGGATGCTCACACCCAAATTTAGGTAAGCAAGATTAAGTAAATAGGTATAGAAAGGGCAGGGCAAAGGTCCCAGTATAGAGAGCACAGGGCAAAGGCCCCAAAACAAACTTATATGAGGTAAACAAGATTAGGTATTCAGAGCAGAAACACACCCAACTTAGTACTATAGCAGAAAGCTGCTTTCACAGGAAGGAAGGACCAAATCAGGTAAACAAGTAAATAGGGCTATAGACTGCTGTGGGGCAAAGTTGCCCAGAGTGGAGCTAATTAGCAAAGGAAAGGTGCCTTGTTGACCCTGAGGTAGCTTGCTCTATCTTGTCCCCTAGACCAGTTTAGGTAAACAGAGGTGGTACCTCATGTCTGCTGTAAACAAACTTCCACAGGGCCGCCTGGCACCAGGATTTTGTTTGTATTAATTCAAACCCCCAACCCCGAATATCTTCAAAACCTCCTTTCCCTCACTTCCATGAGTTAATGTTCACAGTTTCATTGTCTCTTTGTGCACATCCATCACCATGTTTGTAAGCCTTCTGATCATAATAAAAACGGAGGAAGGACCCTTAATTGGAGCTCTTCCCTTCCCCCAGACATTAGCCATCTCTTGCATTTTAATCCTGCATCCCACTTTCTTGCTAGACAAGAAAGAACCCAAGACCCAGAGTCTAGGACACTGAGCTAAGTTCCAGGGTAAAGAAAAACACAGCTGTTCCCTTGTCTTATTAACCTACACCTGGCCAAGGAAACAGACCTGAGAGAAGGGTCCTGATGCTCACACATAAATGCTGCCTCCCAGTTGGGGGTTTCAGTGCTGGAGGGCCAGACCTCTGTCCTCCCATGAGCTATCATGGGTCACAGTCCTGAATTTTGGTTCACTTACATTCACACCATTTTTAAAATACTGTGAACATGATTCCCAAACAGAAAACTGACTTGTTTGGCCACTCACATAGGGGAAAGTGAAAGCAGGAAGTAAGTGGACTCTGAACAAAATTACTCATGCTTCAAATAGTAAAGGATCAAATAAGAAAGAAGATTAAAGCAGGGTTATTGATAACATGATGAAGCAATCTCCTTACAGAATGAAGATAACTTTAACCCTAAATTCTTCATTTCAGTATGGAGATTGGTTTTCTGGATTAGAATTTAAACCACTCTTTACTCTTTCAAGGAAAACAAAATTAGTGACATTCAAGTTGTCTTAATTGGCAGAAGGCAAACATGAACAGTGTCACATAATACAGACAGGAGTTCTTTGCACAAGTACAGAGGTTGTGAGATGCCTGGACCTCAACATTGTGCTAGAGAGGGTGTTTCAGGGATGAATTATAGTAGAGGGAGTCTTCCCCTTTCATCCTACTTTTGGGAATAAGCATGGGAGCACCTGTGCTACATATTTTAGCTCCAATATGTACACAAAAATCAAAAATCGAGAGTAAAAATGAAAAAAAAATAAACTAGTTACAAAACTGGGCCAAACAACCTAAATAGGCCTGGTTTACGGTTTCTCTATGTTAGCCATAGACTATATGTGGGTAATAAATACTTATATGAATATATGTATAACATCACTAGCCACAAAGAAAATATGAAATTAAACCATTATGAGATATCATTGCACATCTGTTGTAGCAAATTAACGTTGTGGATTTTTTTGTTATGTTTTTTGTTCTTGTTGTTGTTTTTAAGTGACAATGCCAATAGTTGTAATGGTACAGATAAACTAGATCAATCATACATTGTTAATGTGAATGTAAAATGGTACACATGCTCCAAAAAATAGTTTTATAAATTCTAATAAAACTAAACATCCGAATGCCACATAACACTAAAATTTTATTTTATTTTACATTTTCTATTATATTACATTTTATTTTATTTTATTTTATTTTATTTTATTTTATTTTTTTATTTTTTAATACGATATTGTCAAGGTAGCTAATATATAGTGTATACAGTGTGCTCTTGGTTTTAGGAGTAGATTCCCATAATTCATCGCTTACATGCAACACCCAGTGTTCATCTCAGCAAGTGCACTCCTCAATGCCCATCACCCATTTCCTCCTTCCCCCTCATCCATCAAACATCAGTTTGTTTTCTGTATTCAAGGGTCTCTTATGGTTTGCCTCCCTCTCTGAAATTATTACCTTCCCCCATGGTCTTCTGTTAAGTTTCTCAAGTTCCACGTGTGAGTGAAAACATATGATATCTTTCTCTTACTTACTTCACTTAGCATAACACCCTCCAGTTCCATCCATATTGTTGCAAATGGCAGCATTAACAAGCAGTATTCCATTTCATATATAAATCACATCTTCTTTATCCATTCATCAGCTGATGGATATTTGTCCTCTTTCCATAATTTGGCTATTGTTGACGGTGCTGTTATAAACATTGGGGTACATGTGCCTCTATGAATCAGCCTTCCTGTATCCTTTGGATAAATTCCTAGTAGTGCTATTGCTGTGTCATAGGGTAGGTCAATTTTAATTTTGTGAGGAACCTCCACACTGTCTTCCAGAGTGGCTGCAACAGTGTGCATTCCCACCAGCAGTGCAAGAGGGTTCCCATTTCTCCACATCCTCACCAACATCTGTTGTTGCCTGAGTTGTTAATTTTAGCCACCTGACTGGTGTTAGGTGGTATCTCAGTGTGGTTTTGATTTGTATTTTCCTAAAGATGGATGATGTTCAGCATCATTTCATGTGTCTGTTGGCTATCTGGATGTCTTCTTTGGAAAAGTGTCTATTCATGTCTTCTGCCATTTCTTCAGTGGATTATTTGGTTTTTTTGGTGTTGAGTTTGGTAAGTTATTTATAGATTTTGGATAATAAACCTTTATCCAATATGTCATTGCAAATATCTTCTCCCATTCCATCAGTTGCCTTTTAGTTTTGTTGATTGTTTCCTTTACAGTGAAGCAGCTTTTTATCTTGATGAGGCCCCAATAGTTCATTTTTGCTTTTATTTCCCTTGCCTTCAGAGATGTGTTGAGCAAGAGATTGCAGCAGCTGAGGTCAAAGTGGTTGTTGCCTGTTTTCTCATGTAGGGTTTTAACGGTTTCCTGTCTCACATTTAGGTCTTTCATCCATTTTGAGTTTATTTTTGTGTATGGCATAAGAAAGTGGTCCAGTTTCATCTTTTTTTTTTTTTTTTTTGCATGTTGCTGTCCCGTTCTCCTAATATTTTAATTCTCGGCAATATTCACAGAGAAATAAAAACTATGTTCAAAAAAGTTGTGTACAGAAATGTCCATAAGCTTAATCTGTATTAGTCAGAATTTTGAAGTAATCCTAATATACTTCAATGGGTGAATAGTTGTACTGTGGCACATCCATACTATGATATACTACTCATTAATGGAAAGGAAACTGTTGGTACACGAATCAACTTGATGGATCCAAATGGAATTACACTATGAAAAAATCTAATGACATAAATTATATACTGCATGTGTCTAGCCATATAATGTTTTCTAAATTATAAAATTACATTAATGTGGATTAGTATTTCACATAGGTTAGGGACTGTGAATAGTATTGAGGTGTAGGGTCAAAGACAAATGCGACTTCAAAAGTGTAACACAAGAGATCTTTTTTGGTGATCATACCTTTGTATTTCCTGGTTGAGGTTGTTACTCACATTACACATAAGTTAAATTGTAAAAAACTACTCAAACACACAAAAAGAAGTCAGTGAGCACGTTAAAGCAGTAACACCTGAAAAATTTCTGTGGATTGTAGTCAATTCAGTTTCGTAGGTAATGACATTATGCTGGAGTTCAACAAAATATTACCACAGAGGGAGACGGGAAGGAACTTCCTATACCAATTTTGTTACTTTTTATAAGTCTATGATTACTTCAAAATTAAAAAAAAAATAAAATACAAAATTTAAGAAAGACAAAGTCATAGGTGCACTTGGGTGGCTCAGTAGGTTAAGCATATTTTGGCTCAGGTCATTATCTCGTGCTTCCTGAATTAAAGCCCCACATTATGCACTGTGCTGACAGCTCTGAGTCTGGAGCCTGTTGCAGATTCTGTGTCTCCTTCTCTATCTGCCCCTCTCCCACTTGCACTCTGTCTCTCTCAAAAATAAATAAACATTAAAAAAAGAGGAAAAAGTCATAGAAACAGCATTGATACTAAATAATAGAAGTTGATTTTATATATAGGGGCTCCTGAGTGGCACAGTCAGTTAGGCGTCCGACTTTGGCTCAGGTTTGTGAGTTTGAGCCCTGCATCCGGCTCTGTGCTGATAGCTCAGAGCCTGGAGCCTGCTTCAGATTCAGTGTCTCCCTCTCTCTCTGCCCCTCCCCTGCTCATGCTCTGTCTCTCTCTGTCAATAATAAATAAACGTTAAAAAAAAATTAAAACACACCATGAGAAACTTAAAATAATATAAATCATATAAACTGTGTTCTCAGACTCAATGAAATTAACAATGAAATAAAGAGAATGATAACTTTGAAACTTAAAAATACTTGGGCACCAACTGATTTAAACACAACATATGTGTCATGGAAGAAGTCTCTAAAAATTCAAAATAATTTTGAAGTAGATAAAAATAGAAATACATCTTATCAAAATGTGTGGGATGCAGCAAAAACAGTGATTAGAAATAAGTTTGTTAATATTAAATATATATATTAGAAAAGAAGGAAAACTAAAATCAATAATCTAACCCGCCTTAAAAAAACTGGAAAAAGAAATGCAAATTACATTTAAATAAAGAGAATAAGGTAAATAAAAATTAAAGTAGAAGTCAATATAATTGAATCAAGATATAAATAAAGGAAATCAACAAAAACAAGAGCTCTTGATTAATTTTAATTACTTTAATTAATTTTAATTAATTGAAATAATAATTAAAATTGATTAAAGCTCTAACCTGAAAGAAAACTAACTTAAAGATCATTGATATTAGAAATTCATGCTAGAAAAAAGTATGGTATCACTCAATTCAAACAGTTAAATATTTAAATATTAATAAATGAACATGTTTTTCTTTTAAGTTTTTATTAAAATTCCAATTAGTTAACATACAGTGTGATATTAGTTTCAGGTATAGACTTTAGTGATTCATCATTTATATAAAACACCCAATGCTCATCACAAGAGCCCTCCTTAATATACATCACCTATCTAACCCATTCCACTGCCCACTTACCCTCCAGTAACCCTTAATTTGTTCTCTGTACTTAAGAGTCTGTTTCCTGGTTTGCCTTTTTTTTACCCCCTTATCTTCATCAGTTTTGCTTCTTAAAGTCTACATGAGTGAAATCATATGTACTTGTCTTTCTCTGACTAACTTATTTCACTGAGCACAGCACACTCTAGCTTCATCCATGTCCTTGTAAATGACAGTATTTTATTCTTTTTAATGGTTGAGTAATATTACATTACACACACACACACACACACACACCCACAAACACACACACACACACACACATACATATGCCACAACTGCTGTATCCATTCATTAGCCAATGGATATTTGGGCTCTTTCCATAATTTAGCTATTGTTGAGAGCACTGCTATAAACATTGGGATGCACTTCCACCTTCAAATCAGTATTTTGTATCCTTTGGGTGAATGCCTAGTACTGAATTTCTGGATGGTAAGGTATTTCTATTTTTAACTTTTTAAGGAGCCTCCGTTCTGTTTTCCAGAGTGGCTGCAATAGTTTGCACTCCCACCAACTGTGAAAGAGGGTCCCATTTCTCTGCATCCTTGACAACACCTGTTGTTTTTGTGTTGTTAATTTTAGGCTTTCTGACATGTGTGAGGTGGTATCTCATTGTGGCTTTAATTTTCTTTTCCCCGATGATGAGTGGTGTTGAGCATCTTTTAATGGAACTTTTAGACATCTGTATAGTCTCTTTGAAAAATGTCTGTTCATGTCATCTGCCCATTTCTTAACTGGATTATTTGGTTTGGGGTGTTGAGTTTGATAGGCTTTGTATATATTTGAATACTAACCCTCTTCAGATATGTAATTGGCAAATAGCATCTCCCATCTCCCAATTGAGTGTTTTTGTCATTAAAGGGTGATGGAATATATCAATTTTTTGCATCAACTGAGATGTTAATGTATTTTCCATCTTTCTATTAACATGGCTTCATGTTGTATTACATGCTTTGATGTTGTATGTTGATAGTTCTTGAATTCCAGGAATAAATCCTACTTGATCATGGTATACAATCCTTTAATATGTTGCTTAATTTAGTTTGCTAGTGTTTTTTTTAATTTTTTTTATTTTTCTAAATACATATTTTTAAAGTTTCATTATTTTGAGAGAGAGAGAGAGAGAGAGAGAGAGAGAGAGAGAGAGAGATCTGGGGAGGAATAGAGAGGGAGACACATAATCTGAAGCAGGTTCCAGGCTCGGAGCTGTCAGCACAGAACCCAACGTGGGGCTCAAACCCACAAAGTGTAAGATCATGACCTGAGCCAAAGTCAGATGCCTAACCGACTGAGCCACCCAGGTGCGCCACTAGTGTTTATCTTAAAATTTTTACCAATATTCATCAGGAATATTGGTCTGTGACTTTTTTCATGTAGTGTCTGTATCTTTTTTCAGTGTAAAGACAATTATGGCTTCTTAGAATGAATTCAGAAGTGTTTTATACTTTTAATGTTTTAGAAGAATTTGAGGAATTTTGGTGTTATATTTTCTTTAAATATTTGGGAACTAGAATATATTATGTTAAGCAAGTAAGTCAGAGAAAGACAAATATGATATGACTTCACTTATATGTGGAATTTAAGAAACAAAACAGATGTACATAGGGGAAGGGAAAGAAAAAATAAGAGAAAAAAAAAACAGAGAGGGGCAAAATATAAGACATTCTTAAATACAGAGAACAAACTGAGGGTTGCTGGAGGAGGGATGTTATGTAGGGGGGATGTTCTAAATGCATGATGGGCATTAAGGAAGGCACATGTTGGGATGAGCACTGAGTGTTGTATGTACGTGATGAAACACTAAATTCTGCTGCTCCTGAAACCATTTATTACACTATATGTTAACTAAATTTAAGCTTTAAATAAAATTTAGATGAAACGTATAAATCACGTAGCACAAAAGAAACTCCCCAAACATGAAAAGGCCAAAAATGAAGTTATAAAACTGCTGCAAAGATAAAGGGAATAGATCCTAAGTCACCTTAAGTTTAAGTTTTAGTCATGCTTCTCTCAATTTATAGAAGCAACAGACTGACAGGGATTCAGACTGACCTAAGGTTAAATCATGAATTTAGTATTCATTAAGTATATAACTTTTGCCCAGGTACACAAAGACAAGTCTCAGTCTTTCCTTTCTTTTTTTTTCTTTTTAAAGTTTATTTTAGAGAGACAGAGACACTATGGATGGGAAAGGGTGGACCGAGAGGAGAGAAAGAATCCCAAGCAGGTTCATCACTGACAGTGCAGAGCCTGATGTGGAGCTCGACCTCACGAAACTTAAGATCATGACCTGAACCAATCAACAAGGAGTGTAAATTAGAAACTTAGGTTTTCTAATTTATACAAGTAATAATGTATGTAATGTGAGTAGGAATGGATATTAAGTGTATGGTTCAGACACATTTCCTACCTATCATCTATGGGCTTTGCTTTTCATGTCTGTTCAACTTTTAAATATTTGTTTTTAATTTTTAGTCTGATTATTTCTACACCTCTTTATGAGACTGTGATGCTGATGTTCTTTCCATCTCTTAGAATCCCTTTCTTGACTTTTGTATGCCATGTAATCTTTTTTATTGAAAGCTGGGCCTAAATACAAGGTAAAAACACTGAGGTAGGTAGGCTTTCAGGAGGAAATTTTATGTTTATCTGGCTAGGAGTTAGTCCGTGTCTACCGTTTGCTCTAGCTGTAGGTGTCAAAGGCTAAAATGTCTGCTATTTTTTTAACTCTCCTTTTGCATTTGGGTCTCCATAGAGATTTCTACTTCAATAAGATCTGAAACATGTGTTTCTTTTGTATTTCTTTGTTATTTTACAGGATGCTTATTGATGTGGTGGTAAGGTAAGGATAAAGGGCATACTTTATTTCTATAATTAGGTTCCAATCTTTTAGTGTGCCTGTGGCTTTGCCCAACACTTTGTATAAGACTTTCAAAGCTGTCCCCCTTTTCCTACCCTTAGGTGTGACAGCATGGTTAGTAGGGGCTAGGCTGAGGCTGGGTATTTTGCTCCCAAGTTTGCTAAAGCTCTGGTAAATCTAGTTTTTAGGCTTTGTTAAAATAGTTTCTTTTGTGAAAAGCCTTTTAGGAACAGGATGATTGGGGCAGATTTCGAAATGATCACTTTTTTTTTTTTTTTTTTTACTTTTCCTACTGCTTGTATGATGGAGGACATTTTTCTTCAATCTTCACTATGATAATCTAGAAAAGCTCCTGGATGTAAAATTCAGAAAACTGTATAGGTCCCCTTAAGAAGACTTCTTTCTTTTAAGGTTTAACTCTCAAGTTTATCTATCTCAAACCTCCAGCATTCATCCATTACAGTTTAACTTTTTTCCTGAGTTCTCTTGATGGTTCCTACCATGATAAACTGATTATCTATATCTGTCTGTTGGTCTTTAACTTTGGAGCAGGTGTTTTCTCTGTGATATCAACTTTCTGATGGACCAAAGAAGAGTTGATCCTTTTCAGTTTGTCTTTGAGTTTGTGTGTGTACGTGTTGTGTGTGTCTTGTTGTGAGAAATGGAGTGAGGACTTCCACGTTCTTTCCTTACATGCCAGACTGAAAACCACAATGTCTGAGAGTTTATTTATTTTAAATATCAGTGTGGTTTAAGGATATAGAAATTAATGCACATACTAACTACAGTGTTCAATGAATAAGTCAAGAGTGTCTTCTAATTTCCAAAAAGCCTTCAACAAGAAAGGGTTTTTGAAATTAGAAAATGCTCTTTTATAAAAAGAAAAAAAATAAGTTTTTTTGCTACAACATATGAGTAGTGATATCTCATCAAGGTTTTCTTTCATATTTCCTTTATGGCTAATTATGTCATAAATATTTTCATACAAGTATTTATATGCCTATTCCTTCTCTATAGCTAACAAAGTAACCATAAAACAGGACGGACTGTTTATGTTGTTTGGCCCTGTTTTGTAACTAGTTTATTTTTTTTTTCATTTTTACTCTTCATTTATGATGTTTGTGTGTATATTAGGGCTAAAATATGTAGCACAGGAGCTCTCATGCTTACTCCCAAATGTAGGATCAAATAAGGCGAACTTTCCACTGCTAAAACACATTCCTGAAAGAACCTCTGTCTCCAGATGCTGAGGTCTACACATCTCACAACCTCTGTACTTGTAAACAGAGCTTCTGTCTGCATTATGTGACACTGCTCATGCTTGCCTTCTGCCAAGTAAGACAACTTGAATCTCACTCATTTCATTTTCCTTGAAACAGTAAAAAAGTAGTTCAAATTCTAAATCAGAAAACCAATCTTGATACTGAAATGAAGAGTTTAGGGTTAAAGTTTTCTTCATTCGGTAAGGTGATTATTTCATCCTATTATCAATAACCCTGTTTTAATCTTCTTCCTTATTTGGTCCTTACTATGTAAAGCATGAGTCAGTTTGTTCAGAGTCCACTTACTTCCTGCTCTCACTTACCCCTATGTGACTGGCATAACAAGTTAGTTTTCTGTTTGGGAATCAGATTCACATTGTTATAGAAACGGTGTGAATAGAAGTGAACCAAACTTCAGGACTGTGACCCATGATAGCTCATGGGAGGATAGAGGTCTGACCTTCCAGGACTGAGACCCCGACTGGGATGCAGCCTTTCTGTGTGAGCATCAGGACCCTTCTTCTCTCAGTTCTGCTTTCCCGGCCAGGTGAAGGTGAGTAGGACAGAGGAATGACTATTTTTCACTACCGTGGATCTTTGCTCAGAAGTCATTTTTTCCATAGAACATTCCTTGGACTTCAGCTTTTTTCCCATTATCTAGATGTGAAGACTTGAGAATTGTTCTCATTTCAGTTTATCTTTTTTTTTTTTTTCTGCCTGCCTGTGTCCCTTTCCTTTTCTACACTTTTTAGAATAAAATCATATAATTATGCAAATGTAATTTGTTACTGTAAATAATATATGAGTAATATTCAAAATACTGGTATTAATCCTGCCTAGTTTATGTGGTACATTTTCTAAGCTGAGCCTCGAAAAGGAAACTCAATTTGCTGCCCTGAGGGATGCTCTCTATCCACTGCTGCCAGAACCTACTGTCAGAATCTTTGGGATCCCATGGTCATGTTGCACCCATGCCCTTCATGACCATTGGTAGGGCTATTAAATACTTTTGGCCTCAATAAATGCCTTTATGCTTACATGAGTGCATTGAAATAAGTTTGAATATTACTTCCAATATAGAAAGTTTGTATTGAAATAGTGTTGTGAGGAAATTGGTACAATTGAGAAGACACGCACTTGCCAGACAGCAAGTTAGTTGAAAGAAGTTCACAATGTTCCATTTCAATTCAAATGTAAACAGTGGAATATCAACACATTTTGTAGAGAATATTCATATTGATTTTAGTGAAAAAGGGGCTACTGAACAATAAGGTATGTATACACACTTTGCCTAAGCAATAAAAGGGATCCATTTTAAATTCTAAAACTGCATCCTAGTCCACTACCTCAGAAACATCATCTATTAAAAATACAAGTAAGCAATTAGTACATTAGAAAATTAATGCTTGCCAGAACTGGAAAAGTAACCTATCATATCTGTGAAGCTCTGTACTTAAAAATTAGTTTTAAAGAGATCAAACTGATATATAAAATTCAAATATTTAAAATATACAATTTGTAATTTTGGACATTCACTATTTTGTTTTCTTTCATAAAATAATCAATAAGGTGCAGCCACCATAGGGTATACAGGAGAGGGTCAGGAAAACAAAACTTGTCTTTCTCACATGTCCTAGATAAAGTCCTATTCCATGAAAAGGGTTACATTGAGAAAGACAGAGAAAGTGCCTGGGGAGGGGGGTCAGCTAAGCAGTTTGGGAGCCTAGACAGTGGAAAGCTCATTGGCAAGTATCGTTATTGGAATCAAGGTGGGATCCATAAATAAAAGGCACAAATAAATTTCTGCATTTCAATATCAAAAGGCCCTAGTCTGAGAAGGGCAAGACGGGGAATTTGTGGTAAAGGTCATCTTATCACAGTGGTGCCTGTGGTCACCTAGGAAAAGTGCTCCCAAATCTGTTGGCATGTTGAGATATCAGGAAATGGTAACATGTGAAAATTTACAATACAAATGCAAACCCTTGTGTAACAATCACCACAATCAAGTTAATCAATATATCTAGAATTTTCCTCCTGCTATGCTGTTATTTTAAATGTGTATGTGTGTGTATGTGTGTGTGTGTATGTGTGTGTGATAACACTTGAGTTATCCCTCTAAACAAATTTCTAAGTGCACATAGTACAATATTGTCAAGTATACATCCTATGTTGTAGCAGATCTTTACTACTTATAGATCTTGCCAAATGTGAATTTCTCTTTAATTGCAAAAAAGGAGAAGTGGGATACAGTTTTTGTTAGGGGAGTAGGTAAAATGTTCTTCTGTTAAGCATGTTGCAGGATCATTGAGCATGGCACTCAAGAAAGAAATTTTAGACATTTTACATTGAAGGTTATTTAAGTTCATTTATGTAGCATGGGGACAGGACCCATGGGCAGAAAGCTGCACTTTTTCTATGAAGCTGGTGTTTATATGCTTAGTGCTCAAAGGGGAAAGGGTCTACACTGAGTATAAGTATTTTGAGTATAAGTACACTGAGTCATAAGTATTTTCTTCAAATTTCTACTCACAAAATTACTTTTGCAAGATTTCTCTGGTGAATAATATTCAGCTCCATATTAACTTTCATGAGATGCACAGGCAGTCATGACTCTCTTTAAGAATGTAGCAACCAACACATATTTGATCCTTATTGCAACTATGCAGGCCATAGCTAAGCTCTCTTGGTTAAAGGTGAACATTTTTCTGCCTCTAGCTGTCATCATTTCCCTCTGACCAATTTTCATTGCTTAAATCATTAAGGTTTTTGAAGGACAAAGGGCTCATCATCTGTAACTTCTTCAACCTGCAACCTGACAAGGATTGTAGAGATGTCACTACATATGGACTAAAATTGGTCACTATCTGTTCTCCAAGTAATCATTACAGAAGGCTATTGCTTTAGTGTCTAGAGTGGCCCTCAGGGTGAATTTGTTTCAAGTAGAGGACCATTTGATGGGTAAAGGATACAGGAACAGGTTGTGTGTATCTCAATAATAGGAGACAACAAAGTGAAAAATACAACATCTCAAGATTATAACTGTAATAAAACTAGAAATTATGATAAGAAGATGTTTTAGTGTGGGCCAACCAGGTAGATCCAACCAGGATCTTAGCCAGTCTTGATTACCCCAAGTGTAGGGTTTTAAGAGCACCAATTTGGTTATTTATATCAGTAAGTAATCCTGTTATAGTTTTGTTAAAATGTGTAATGTAGATGCAACATTCCACTTTAATAATGACATATGTTCGTGGTTATGCTGCTGTTAAATTACCTAGTGCCATTTTATTGTGTAGAATTTGTTTATGCTTTTGAGTTACTTCAGTGTTTAATAATGTAAAGCTATTTTGTGTTATTTAAGGCCATAATCGTGTATTTATCAAGGGCATCCATGTGCTATATGACATCTAAAACTACTGATGGAAGAAAAATAGATGCTAGATGGTAATACCAAAGAAATATGTATCTTGCCCATTATTGTTTTAGATATGGAAGATTAGTTGGACTTGTGATAGTTAATGCTACAACCAGGTATCCATGCTTAACCTATAGTCCATCTCCTAATCCAGCCTTCTGGAAGCTATGGCCACTAATTTTGCCCAAATAGCAACTGTGTTCTGTTAAGTGCCAGCCATGTGATATTTGGTCGCCTTGTCCAGTCAGTGGCAAACCAATTGGTTGCTGGCAAAATAATGGTATGGTCCCAGGCTTCTGGGGGGGAGCCATTGCTTTGGTGAGTACCATAGGGTCATGAATCAAGTGTATGTTCTTTCTGTTCCCAGCATAAAAGGACCACTTGGCTTAGTTGTTTTATTGTGGGAGTAAGCCTCATATATCCATCCCATATCTTATATATTCCTTCCTGAGTGTATTGATAGGAAAGACTACATAGATGTGGAAAGTGTGGTAATGAGTCTATCTGTTGGTTGGCATATTCAGTTAAATTTTTGATAATTCAAGGATAAGAGAAAGGTCTCCTATGACATGGAGTGGCCCATCTAATTTTTAGCATAATACAGCAAGAAACATTATTATTTTGGGGTGCCTGGGTGGCTTCAGTTGGTTAAGCATCCAACCCTTAATTTCAGCTCAGGTCATGATCTCACAGTTCATGGGATTAAGCCCCACATCAGGCTCTGTGTTAACAGTGCAGTGCCTTCTTGGGATTCTCTCCCACCCTTTCTCTGCCTCTCTCCTGCTCACATATTCTCAAAAATAAATAATAAAAAAAGAAACTCTATTATTTTTATTAATAGAAATTTCCCTATATGTGCTGGGACTGGGGTGACTTTCTGTTGGGTTTGGTTAAACATGGCCACTGTATGCTTGGCTAAAGCATCTACTTGAAATCTTGGTTCAATAGAGGTGGCTCCAAGGATAAATATGACTAAGGGATTAAACTATGAAGAAAGCTTCTTTGCTTGATGTCTATACCTAACCATATTATACTTGAAATGAATCACTGGCAAGTGGGCTATGATTTGCTCTGTGAGATAAGGGTATCGCCAAGTTCATTTTCCAATCAAATTTTAAGGATTTTATCTCCACAAGTTCATAGCTAACCCCATAGAGTGGGATGTGTTCTGACTTTTAAAGAGCAATTTTGTGGGGCGCCTGGGTGGCGCAGTCGGTTAAGCGTCCGACTTCAGCCAGGTCACGATCTCGCGGTCCGTGGGTTCGAGCCCCGCGTGGGGCTCTGGGCTGATGGCTCAGAGCCTGGAGCCTGTTTCCGATTCTGTGTCTCCCTCTCTCTCTGCCCCTCCCCGTTCATGCTGTGTCTCTCTCTGTCCCAAAAATAAATAAATGTTGAAAAAAAAATTAAAAAAAAAAAGAGCAATTTTGTTATCTCAGCCACATGGAATTGGTCAAGTTGACAGCTAATTTACACAGTTGTTGGGGAGTTTATTTTACTGTCTAGATGTTAAATAATCATATGTCCATGGAACACCTGTTATTAGCCCCACAGAGTAACAAATTAGAAGATAGTCTATATGCAAACTTTTATGGCATTTTCTCTGTTTTACCTCAAGTTGTTTAGTTTAGGCAAGTAACAAACACTTAAAGATAATTAATGAAAACTAGAATCTAGCATCCAAAAGGAAATGTTATTAAAACATGTATTTTCTCTCTACATTCACCTTTATTTCCAGAGATAGCCAAACCAGGGCTAATTTGCTTGTAGATTAATTCCAGTTTTGACAAAATTGGGTTAATTATTTACATAAGCTCACCAAGAATAGTTATTGACCATATACAGCCTTTAAAATCTTGCTGGATTTTAATCTTTCTGGAACTTTTTATGAGGAATCTCTAGACTGAACTCTTAATAGCCTCTCTAGGCCAGAGCCAAGCCAATATTTGTCATCACACTTGCCTACAATACCTGTATATTTTGGTGTATTCCTATTCTTGAGGTCTCCTGGAAATATATATCATCCAATCTATCCTGGATATATATTTCATCCAATATATGCAAGAAACTTGATGTCCCTGGAAGTGATGTTCTCTGCTCACCTGGTAAGACTGCTGGGAACTCTTAAACAAGATATCAGGCCAATATTCTCAAGGGGAGTTATTGGCTTCAAAACATCAACCTTAATTCCTTAAAGCTGTCTGGTCATATATGTGTCTATGCATGTCTCTTTAAAATATTACACTTCAGATAAAGTCTTGGTAATATAACCAATGTTCCAGTGGTGTCCTGATATGAGGAGACCAGATTTTCATGAAACTTATTCAAATAATTATAAATTCCATGGAAGAAAGAACACTCACTAAGAGTTTCTGAATTCTGGAGGATTCAGTTAGGGGAAAATGTTAAATGCTTCCATTTATTCACCAAGGATTATTCTATCATTTTTCTCAATTCAATCAGTTCTGTGTTTTTAATTTTTGTTCATTTTAAGTGCAGCTTGCTCATTAGTTCTGGAAATCTTACCTGGGTCAGTTTTATGATTTTAAAGATACCAAAAACTTGTATTTGTAAAAAATCCTTTCTATGAATCTCCTTGAAGATGAAACATATTTTGCAATAACACTCAAATAATAATTATAAATAACAAAATAAAACCCCTCAGAAATGCACATGGTTAAAAATCTTGTATGAAAATTTGTTATAATGCAATTGACAAGGACATCTGGTTATTTCTGTGACATACAAAATTTCAATAATACAAGCAATGACTTTCTATGAGGACATAGAAACTTCAGGAATTTCATATATTTCCTAGAATAATTATAGATTTATCCATAAAATACAATCTAAAGATTATCATTATTGGTTTGAAAATGTTGTCCAAGTAACTTCAAATACCAAATAAACAAATGTAATTTGGAAAAAAAAAGAAAAAAAGAAAACTTCCTGTATAATTAAATCTTGTAAAACTTGTTAAAACCCTCAGAAATTTTTAAGCACATTCCTAAAAAGTGTTATAGATCATTACAAATCTAATATTTATATTTAACCAAGGTGACAATAATGGACCCTATTAGGAAATCATATATCAGTTAGCAATACTATACTATTTCAACATTGGAAAGTCTTAAGGTTCTTTTTTTTTTTTTTTTTTCTTTTAATAGGTTCCACACCCACTGTGGTGTTTGAACTCACAACCCTGAGTTCAAGAGTCCCATGTTCTATCTACCCACCCAGGCGGGCACTTTCTTAAGTAATCAAAGACCTGATAAAGACAAAACATAGAAGCTTTGGTTTTCAGGGCAGATAAAGAAAAACACTGGTATTCTGGGTAGACAAAAGAGAAAAGCCCCTTTCTTTATTTTCTTATCATGAGCAGACCAGCAATCTAAATGAAAAAAAAAGTCTTTTTAAAAATGAGGAGAAACATTTTCAAACTTATACCAGTGTGCCTTAAATTCCATTTATTTCAAACTTAACCACATATAAAATTATTTTCCAAAGATTCTCCTTCACAAACGTCCTACAGCTTTCTTTTTCATTCAGAATTTGTCCTAAGCCTGTTTTCTCTAAACAACCGGTCTCATTTTAGGATAAAATTACATTCTTTTTCCCTCAACAATATTTGTCCTCATTCCTTATGCCTTTCTTATTAAAAACTCATCTTTTCTTACATACATAGTTTCTACCCTTATTTCCATCAGTCCTCATTACATTTAGCAGAATTTTATTTTTAGAAGCTTTAGTGTACAGTTAAAGTTAAATAGGAAACAATTGTGAACTGTTGCTCCAGAATTCTTAAGAAAGGAAATTCATGTTTACCTTGTATAATTCTAAAAATGTTTTCCATAGTATTCTTTCAATAAAGCATACCACATGTTTACCAACAGGCCCAAATATCTTCAGTTTCTCTGCAAGAAAAACCCCAAAACACAAACCTATGTTCAGTAACCAATGCTTTTCTACATTATTTGGACAAGACTTACATATCCAGCAAATTCAATCCAATTTTATCATTTAATTTAGCAAAAATTCAAATTTTAAGTGACCAAAGATTTTGAAAGCTATGAAAACTTTTATGTGTAAGCCTTTTAATTTATTTCAGTTTTTAAATTATCCATGAAAAGTTTAAGAGATGAAACAAGCATCTTTTTAAGTTATTATTATTATTATTTTTTTTTTTGCTGACAAATTACAACAGAAATCACATGAGTTTATTTCACACTTACTAAACCTTGGTAGAATAAAAGTTATATATTTAATGCTGATAACTCTAATTTTTTAATGTTTTTATTTATTTTTGAAGGAGAGAGAGAGAGAGAGAGAGAGAGAGAGAGAGAGAGACAGAGCATGATTGGGAGAGGAACAGAGAGAGAGGGAGACAGAGAATCCGAAGCAGGCTCCAGGCTCTGAGCTGTCAGCACAGAGCCCAATGCGGGGCTTGAACCCATGAACTGTGAAATCATGAGATGAAGTCAGACACTTAACCAACTGAGCCACCCAGGCACCCCTAATGCTGATAACTGTAAAGACAAGTCTTCCTTAGTTAAACTAACAAACTTATATGAATTTAAATACAGAATATGTTGCGCCTAGGTTGACTTCAGAGACAATCCACTTGTCTCCACTGTGCATGTTGACCTGAGGCGTCTTTGGGGAGAGGAAGTGAGCAGTTTAAGTCCAAGAGAACCCTTGGGCCCTTTCATGATGACTGGGGACATATCCAGTTTGAACTTGATAAGAAGGTGTTGCAACAGCTTGGGGTGCTCTTTGCTCCTCGATAGCAAGGGTAGAAGGAGCAAGAGCCAATGGCACTGGATGCATGGAGACTGGTCCAGAAGAGTTATGCACACTGCACCCATTGTGGTGCAGAAACGGGAGGAGGAGCAGGTGGAGGCAGAAGAGGTGAGGCACTACCAGTAATCTGGGGGAGGATAAAACCCAGAGTGCAGACAAAGAGGACTTCTAGTCCTAAAGCTCATCAGCTCATACAGGAACATACACATATTTCTTTCCTCCGACAAAAGTGAAAAAAGGCAGCCCATGTCAAGATAGAGAAGTCAGGGCAGACACACATTTATTTTCTCCAACAAAAAGTGAAAATAGGCAGTCCATGTTGAGCTGTAGAGATCAGGGACCCTCCCTGAAACAAAAGGAATTTTGGCAGCTGCTTGGGACTACTCCTTAAATTCCCTGTCCAGAGGTAGCTGAACCAGATAATTGGCTGCAATTAGCATAGCCATTAATCTAGTAGATAAATGAAGGAGAAAAGTCCACTGACAACAAGACTCAGGAAATATTCCTCCAGGACTCTCAAAATCTATTCCTGATCCCACATAACAGAAGAAGAAACAAGAAGGAAGCTAGTGAGTTAGGAAAAACACAGCAGGCATGTATAGGATCTTGTTAGCAAAGTGTTTATAAGAGAGACAAGGTGGGGGTGCATAGAAAACATGACAGAACATAAGTGATGTGGTGAATTAACAGAAGTAGAAGAACTGATGCAAATGGGTAAGAAGAAGTTGTCTTTAGGCCCCGTAAAGGAGTATAGACAGATCATCCTTGTGGCACAGGGCCATAAAGATCTGACCAAATGTAGGGGCGCCTGGGTGGCGCAGTCGGTTAAGCGTCCGACTTCAGCCAGGTCACGATCTCGCGGTCCGTGAGTTCGAGCCCCGCGTCAGGCTCTGGGCTGATGGCTCAGACCCTGGAGCCTGTTTCCGATTCTGTGTCTCCCTCTCTCTCTGCCCCTCCCCCGTTCGTGCTCTGTCTCTCTCTGTCCCAAAAATAAATAAACATTGAAAAAAAAATTAAAAAAAAAAAAAAAAAAGATCTGACCAAATGTGATTTTGTTCCATTTTCCCTGAAACCTACAAAGAAGGTCTAATTTATAAATAGTATTGAATTTGAAGGTCCCATTAATGGACCAATTTTCATCATTCTTCAGAGCATGTTGAGGCCAGGCACTATTACTGAAGAAGATGAGATGCTTCCTTAAATCCTGTTGTCCAAGGTCACCTCAATGTGCTGGAGACAGCCTGAATGGGGAATCCTTTGGGAGTGAAGAAGTTGATCACATGGTTGATTCATAGAAAACAAGGAGATCACATTAACAATCTAGGAGTCCATTACCAAAATCCCCCTCAGCTCTGAATGGCACCACATCAGGAATATTGGTGAAGGTTCCTGGGATCAGAGTGGTGGGAGGCATCCTTCTTTGGTGACCACTCTGATACTTTTGTACTACCTGAAAAGGGATGTTCAAATTTTCACTGCCCTATTGTATCCTAGGCTACAACAGGTGTTGATGAATGGACTGAAATGCCACAAAGAGTGTGGTTTCTTTCCATTTTGAAGGAGTCAATATATTTGGCAACTAGTAATAGCCTCAAGGTCTAGTATTAATGGAAAAGGCATAGGTTGTTAAGAAGGGGCAGCTATTTGATATCATATTAAGCATCATATACCTAGGGTAGAAGTACTTTCAATGTCTTGATTTCAGCTCAGGTCATGATCTAACTGAGATTGAGCTTCACATTGTGCTCTCCCTGATAGTGTTGAGCCTGCTTGGGATTCTCTCTCTTAATGTTTCTCTCCGTCCGTCCCCTGCTCATGCTCTCTCTCAAAATAAATAAATAAACTTAAACATAATAATAATAATGACAATAATAATAATAAACACCAAACCATACTGCAATGACATTGTAAGAAATCTAATCAAATTTATCATGGAACAGTCAGTAAGGTTTCAAGAGAGAAAGAAACCTAGCCCACTTTTCCAGCCAAGCTGGTTCAGTCCATTACTTGCATATCTCAAAATATATTATAAAAAACTGATACTTAAGAATAATAATATGAAAGTAAATTTTGTTTTAAATTCATTTATTTATTAGTGTGTTTATCTGTACAGCTTTCCTTACATTAATGACATGTGAGCAGTTAGAACTTGGAGCCATGCATGCCTAGGTTAAACATACACAGTGACAGAGTGAAAGTGGTGCTATCATGTTTGATGTTTACATTTCAAAATGATAGCCCTCCATCCTTAAGAAAGATATATTCAATGGGTGACTTGGGTGGCTCAGTTAAGCGTCTGACTCTTAATTTCGGTTCAAGTCATGATCTCACGATTTATGATTTCAAGCCTGACATGGAGAACCACCATCAGTCTCTGTGCTGACAGCATGGAGCCTGCTTTGGAGTCTCTATCTCTTTTCTCCATGACCCTTCCTGCTCTCTCTCTCAAAAATAAATAAATAAACATTTAAAAAATATATTTGAATTTCAATATTGGAACAAAAGATTATGTAGCCTTTTAAAATATATAAGCCAGGTAAAATTTATTGTTTTAAGATTGGTTTTAACTAATGGTTACTCTTTATGCCTATACTCAGAGAGAACTTACAGTAAAATTCTAGAAAATTTATGTTGTAGACAGGATCTCATACTTATGTTCTAAACTGGGTAAATATTATGAATAGAATTACGTTCTTTCTTAACAAAACCATTTAAGTTTTAATAGTTTCACCTTATATTTCTTTATAGATTATATTATATAATACATGGTGTAAAGCAAGGAAACATTTGGGTATTACTATTAGAATACTTAGACCATATAATCTAACAAAGAATAAGTATTTAGGGGCAATTTAACATTTACTGAATCCATTAATCATTGACTCAATTATTAATTGTTGACTGACTCAATACTTTCATCTGTTAAATGATAATATATTCTATAACACATGAAATTTTTATAAGCCATAAACAATGAGATTTATATAATTTGAATTCTAATCCTAGGAAAAGGGAAAAACATATTTTTTAAGATCAAATGACTATTGCATGTTGGCATTATGTTCTGTATTATCTTTTATGCTAACAGTGTATTTGGGCATCTATATTTTATTTTTTGTTTTTTTTTTTAACATTTATTTATTTTTGAGAGACACAGTGTGAGTGGTGGAAGGAGAGAAGGAGATGCAGAATCTGAAGCAGGCTCCAGACTCTGGGCTGTCAGAGAAGAGTCTGTTGCATGGCTCGAACCAAGAACCATGAGATCATGACCTGAGCTGAAGTCAGACGCTCACCCATCTGAGCGACCCAGGCACCCCTGGACAGCTTTATTTGAAATCTGTTCATTAATCATCTACAATTTCCTATGTTAATTAAACTGGTCTAATTTTTTACTGATCAGATGGCCACAACCATGCTTGTCAAGGTCTCAGTAATGATTCCATTGTTTTAAAAATTATTTCCAGGGCAATTCCAGGTCATAGGACCAAGAGCACCAGTCATTGCCTTTGTTGGGGAAGAGGTTGTGGTTTCCTGTCATCTCAACCCATCAATAGATGCTCAGAACATGGAAGTGAGATGGTACCGAAATGATCCTTCAGGTCTGGTGCATTATTATGGGACTTCCCAGGATCATATGGACCAGCAAATGCCAGAGTATCAAGGGAGGACCAAGTTCCTGAAGGGGAATATTACCAAAGGGCTTGTTGCCCTAAGGATCCATCACATCAGACCTTCAGATGAAGGGGAGTATGTGTGTTTCTTTGAAAGCTCTACATTCTACAATAAAGCACAGTTCAAAGTGTTGGTCACAGGTGAGTCTCTGCAATTAAAACTACTGTCCAAATTGTATTATTTTGTTTCCATCAGCAGTCTAAAGTAGTGTTGTATATGGGTAAAGGTGGCTAAATCTATACAAACACTATGACTGAATGCCAAGAAAGTTAAATATGCAATCTAATCAGTCTGCCTCAACATTCTTGGGTGGTAGTAAAAACACATTTTAATCATTTGTCAACATAATTTCTTTGAAGAAAAGAAAAAAGTAGGTATTATAGTATGTTCTATCTCAAAAGAGTCCCAGAAGTGTATCTTAGTCTATCTTCTAAATTTCAGAGGGAGTTAAAAGAGACAGAAAGAATCTGAGTAGCTGCCCTCTGGCTAGGTTTTCTATACCTTGCTGCTACCACTCTGGGAAAAGCCCAGTCACATGTGGTCTTGTTCACTATTTAGTATGACATCCTTCTTTATTCAGATCCCTGCATAATTTGTCCCCTGAGATCTCACTCCTGCTCAGATATTGACCAAAACACACACACACACACACACACACACACACACACCCCAAAACAAAACAAGAAAAAGCCCACAAAACTATATTGCCAGAGTGAAAGACTAAGGAAGGACTGTAATTAAACCACACACTGAGCCTCGTCTTCTGAGATGAGTTTTTGTATCATCTTTCTTATAATGGACATAATATAAACTAACCCAATATAATGAAAGAGACAATAATATTGACCTTCCTCCCAAAAGCAGGAAAACGTTTTCCTTCAGAACTCCCTGACCTATGTGCAAATGCTCCTTCCTCTTATTTAGTGACAATTGTGCATAGGTCCCAAGTAACCCTTAATCCATGTTTACACAATAAAGGATGTGTTCTTCTATAATTATTCATAAATTAAACGGGAGCATGTGCAAAGACACTCGCCTGCAAGTTTTAAACACCTTTGTGAGTTACCATTTTTGTAACCAGACATTTTGAGCCACACATCTTCTGATAATATTTCTGACGAATCATGGAAAGAATAGTAACCTCCTTCTGAGATTCCTTCCTGAATTTAAAGAATATCTGCTTTTTATGCAAGTATACTCGTGTTCTTCACTGCAAGTGTCTATTGTATGCAAATGACTTTCAGTGTACTGGAGACATTTAACCAGTCACTAAGAGGCATGAATGAAACCAATTATATTCATTCATTCATTCATTCATTCATTCATTCAGTTTTGCCTTTTGAACAGGGATCTTTCACTCTATTGTGGTAACTTCTGAAGCAATCCAGGTGTTACACATCCACTTCTATAAGTCCTACAAACATTTCCTAAACTTTGGATAAACTCTTATCAAGGGCTTTGGATTTGAAAACTGTAATTGCTTCTGCAATGAACAATATGTCATTCCTCAGAATCATCTCAATTTATTTATCTCAATTTCTTTACTTGCTCCTTGTTGAGAGAAACTCTACCACTAAATAGAAAACAAATTTCCACTATGTGTCCTTTTTAACCCAGTCTTTAGAAGAGTGCATTTCCTACCTTGACGCTCTTGGCACTAAACTCTGACATCATGCTTGTGATTGAATTTGTTTTGAGCTTAAACAATGGTTAACTGACATACCTTCCCGAATCTCTTATATCTTGTACATGAGTTTTTATTATACATCAACTCATTGTTTGTTCCAAATCATTTATGCAAGGGAAGTTGTATTTGCTACCCAAGCACAAAAAGCCAGTGCCAAGCACTTTAATTTGCACTGTGAATATATATTTAAAACAAAGTATGCATTCCACCCATCTTTTTTATGAAGCCCAGAAGACCCCACAACATCCAAAGATATTTGGTTTTTCTCTTGGTTGGCTTTTCTCTTGTTTCCTGTGGGCAGTACAAATATGTGGATTTAATATTTGAACTAAGTACAATATTTGCATAAACAACCTTTGACTTTAGAAATTAATGAAAATAGGTGTACTTTTAAATTCTTAAGAAATTATATCATCCTCTGGCCTACTGTAAAATAAACTGGTATCTAAATATTGACATAATAAGTGATTACAAATAAGCTTTTAAGAATCCAGATTTTTTTCCAAAAAAAAAAAAGACTTCTGTACTACTAAAATGTAGTTGTGCTGCTTTTTTGCCACATTTTGTTGATTTTAATGGGAGATATCTCATTTTTGGACCTGCAATCCTCATTCATTATAAATAAGAAAAATAAAGTCCTATATTGATAAAATGCTCTGATGTTCTTACCTCTTCCAGATGAATTATCCATGAGCTTGTGTAGTTCATCCTGGGATGGATCCATTTGTTTCCAATCCCATATCCACTGCAAAATAATATCTGGTGCTGTGTGACTTTATAGTTTTCATTTGTGCCAGATCTTGAGACCAAGTCCTTGGTTTTCTCTAGCTGGATACCTCATATTTTTCTGTGTTTGCCTTAGTTACTATGATTTTTGTCATGAATTTCTTTAAAATATCTCTCCTTCATGGAGGAATAACATTTTTCTCAGGGTCAGTAATCAGTTCTGATAAGGATGCAGTCTCTGCAGGCAGCTCAAGAATTCTATACTATCTCCTAGAGAAAAGATTCTTCTGTATCTTGAGTCAAATGGAACCAACTCATTTCCCATTCTGTTTAAATACCCAGGAGGTTCTGGGTAACAGAATTTCTGCAGAACCCACAACTGCAATGAACACCTACATTAAATTCTACTTAAATACAATAAGCATCACTAACTTCTATCTGTTTGATAGTTGTAGAGTACAGGTAAGCAAATCCATCAATAACTATTAAGGCAACCACAAATATAGGTTGAAAACATAACCAAAATATTTTCTAAGAGATAAGAGATAAAAATGAAGGCCCTGATATTAGGTAACATAATCAGATGGTGTCATAATGGTGAAAACTATGAGATTTCTCTCCCTGCCATGGTCATAAGACAATACAAATCCCAGACTCTCAAAATAGATACAGTATGTATTAAAATCAGCCTGTGCTATGTCAGAAACCATGTAGGTCTCAAGTATGCCCATTAGAAACCCATGAAGGTAGAACAATGGTGACCTAGTTTACTCACCTGCTGGCAAACTTTTCTCCACTTTGACCCTTCAGTCTTCACTTGATAATTCATAAGAGAACATTAATGGCTAAGGCAGCACTTGGAACACATTTTTCAAGCCTGTGAAATTATCCATACCCAACACCCCTAATTTCCAATCCTATTTTTAATCCAGACCCAGAGGTTGTGTTCTACCCTTAGCTCCCAAATTTAGTAAGGCAAACAGAATAGCATAATTCTAAATACAACTTTTCTCTCTATAGAAAATCAGATACGAATTAAGCATTTATTGTGTTTCTACAAAGACTTGCCAAATATAATCTTCTCTTTAGAAATTACCCATCCAGAATGACATTTCCCTTCAACTTGTAGCAAGCAGCCTAAACACATGGAATACAATGGATGGCCTTTCAAATTGAAGGATCCAGCAAATGAAAACCATATTTTCTTTGTATTCTTAATTTATTAATTCTTTAAGATGAATAATATTTATTACAACATAGTAAGCACTATATATGGAGTAATATTTATAGCCATCATGTGTTGAGACTCTTTTTTTTCCTGGTTTTATAAAAAGGGAATGGAGGCACAGGGAGATTGAGTCAATAGATACACTGGGTCACTAGTCCCAGCAAGTACAAGTGTAACTCTTTGACTACAGAGCCTATTATCATAAGAGAATCATAACTGATTCTCAAAGCCATTGCATTCTGAGAATTCCATGTATCAGTACTAGCACTGATTGGCACCACTCTGCCACTTAGGTCATTACTGACTTGACACACTATATACTAGTCACCAAATGGTGTTAAGGGTTTGGCCATCCATGCAATATCAGAAATGATTGGATAATTTTCCTTCATAAACTTCCTAGGATGACTATCATAACAAATTACCACAAATGTGATGGACTGAAAACAAAAGACATTTATTTTCTCACAATTCTAGAGGCCAGAGTCCACAACCAAAGCGTCATCAAGGTTATGGTCCATTGGAAGCATCTAAGGAGAATGATTCTTTGCCTCTGACAGCTTCTTGTGGCCCAGGCATTCCTCTGCTTTTGTTGGGATCATTCCAATCTCTGGCTCTATCTTCAAAGGACCAGTTTCCCTGTGTCTCTGTGCCTAAATTCCTTTCTTTTCATATAGACCATAATCCTTTTGGATTAAGACCCATCTATTCCAGTATAATTTCATTTTTACTAATTACATGTACAGAAGGCATCCAAATAAATGCACAGATATTAAGGATTAAGACTTGAACATATCTTATAGAAGACAAAATTCAACACAAAACAAGGATAGTTTTGTCCTAGTAAATTTTATTTTTTGTAATAGACTGTAAGAGTTACTGTACATAATACTGTACAGAATGCTACACTACTATTCAATGAAGTCAACACACAGTAGCTTAAACCAGAATTTCTCCCGTGGTACAGGGATAAAGGAACTAGAACTGGAAGAGTAGGTACACACTGTGAGGTTTACACATTTCTCTCAATTTGATGTTTTGCCATATCGACAAAATTCACCTTTTAAGATGATTCATAGGAACTGTCTGTGCTCCAGTCCTTGAGAAATGAGAAAAAAATGAAGGAAAAAAGTGTATCTCCTTTCTCTGAGGGAAATATTCCATAAAGCACATATATCATTTCCATTTCACAACCCTTCTATCAGCATATCAAGGCCACTTTTAAATGTAAGGTGGTTTGGAACATTCAGTCTTAAATGGGACTGGGATATTCATAGTTAAAATTTATATTATTCCCCGAAATGTTCTATCCAAAATAGCAGCTACTAACTGCATATTTCTCTTAAATTTAAATTTAGTTGGAATGAATTTAATTGACTAAAATATGAAATTCATTTCCTAACAAAATTTCGGGTGCTCAGGAACGACCTGTAGCTAGTTATTTGGACCACATTGATGTTCATAGCATTCCCAACGTCATGAGAAGTTATTTATTTAAAAATAACTTCTTTAGAATTAGGCATTAAAAGACAATTGTAAAGTGACTACAAATTTGCTACAGAAAACCATCCTATGTTCCTTTAAATTCAGTGACTGCAAATGAATTGATAGAGTGTTTTTCCACTCAACTGAGTTTTTTAAAAATGTTTATTTTTTAGAGAGAGAGAGAGAGAGAGAGAGAGAGAGAGAGAATATGAATGATCCAGAGAGGGGCAAAGATAGGAGACACAGAATCCAGAGCAGTCAGCAGGCTCTGAGCTGTCAGCACAGAACCTGATATGGGGTTCCAGCCCATGAACTATGAGTTCATGACCTGAGCCAAAGTTGGACACTCAACCAAATGAGCCACCCAGGTGCCACATTCTTCTAACCAACTTTAAGAATCATCAAATAATATAATCAGTGATGTTTCAACTGGGAGGGCGGCAAAGGAAAACAATACAGACATGCTTGGTATGTGGGTACTTTATTAAATGTTGATACAGCTGATTTTTTCCCCAAAGTTCTTTGGCTTAGTTATTTTTCTAACTCTCTTTTATGAATAAGAAAAATGAACTTCATAGACATTAATTAAAATGTAAACTGGAAAGAAAACTCTTGGAGATGTGTACTTTCTCTGTCTCTCTTTGGCTTTCCTAGTCTCAGGTACAGCTCCTCATATTCACATTGAACCTGGCAATAGGATGGACATGAAGATGACCTGCACATCCATGGGGTGGTATCCAGAGCCTGAGGTACAATGGAGGGACCTTCAAGGACTGCTCTTGGCACCAGCCTTTGAGACAAAGAAAATAGAAGAAAATGGACTGTTTCATGTGGAATCATCTATCACAGTTGATAAAAATTCAAGAGCAGATGTGTCCTGTGTTATAAGGAACCTAATACTCAGTGTGGAGAAGGAGGTGCATGTCTCCGTAGCAGGTCAGTTTCCTCCAAAGTTGATATCTTGAGAAGTCCCTGCTGATCAGGAAGTTCTTACTGATAAAGACCTATGATTGACACACCAGAAGGATATTCTAATTTATCCATTTCTAAATTTTAATGCAGAGAACCTGGAAAAAGTCACATTCTGTCTTGTTTTATATTTCTTCTTATGATGGAAATGTCATTCTTCTACTTTATGCAGATGAATACATGAGTGGAAAAAAGTAATAACGTTTTTGAGGAAACCATCAAAGTTCTTTCTAAACTTCTCCTAATCCCACTGCCTAGGGAAAGCATATTTTCACAATTTTCTGTTTTCTCCCATCCTTCAAATTGATTTGAATCCTGGCAGTGCCATTTATCAGCTTCCTGGTCGTGAGTAACTATTGACCTTCCTGTGCTCAGTTCCCATGTGTTAAATACGGATAATCATAGTGTCTACCTCATAAAGTTGTTATGAGTATTAACTCTTATGATTAATAGCACAGGCAGAGAAGAGCTCAGACATTCCAATAACTATCCAAAGTGACAGTTCAAAGAAATAGTTTGCCCATGTGATCTCTTCCAACTTCCTGGATATACAAATATCCTTATTTGAAGTATTGTAGCCTGTCAATAACATTCTTTATCTCTTGTCCTTTCTAATCTTTCCAGCTTCATCCTTCAGCCCTGTCTTCCTTTGCCTCCAATTCTTCCCACCCCTCACTCATTCCCAGAACATATTCACCCATGCAATATCCCATGTAGGCTGTTATTGACACATTTCTTCTATTTTTCCTCTAACCAAAGGTTTCTTCCTGCTCCCTCTGTATTTAACCTTAACCTCTCAGAAAGCTATTCTGTGTTAAGTGCCCTCTTTACTCATACATTATTTTGATTATATGTTTCACTATTTCCCTAGAATGAATATAAACTTCTGAGGATACTGTGTCTATTTTTTATATCCCCGTTACTTAGAAAAATACCGATCCACAATATATTTTTCTACAATGCACAAATTTTTGTATCACCTTTAATCAGTAAGTGAAGTGACATTTCCTTTGTGCTTTGGTTTGGGACATCACATTGGTTTAAGTTAGTTAGAAAGAAAACTTGAGGTGGAAAATGTGAAAGAAGCAAACACATACACCATGATAGAGAAAACATTTTAAAAATGCTCATATATTTATATATACATATATACATATATGTTTGAGATCATCAATTAAAAATTACACAGACATTTTGGGGCATCTGGGTGACTCAGTCAGGACCTCTTTTGAAGTAACAGTATTAAATAAAAGAATATAAAAATGATACTCATTTTTACAGATTTTATTTGCTAGCTGACACATATTTCATAAGAAATGGGGAATTGAATCTCTGTCTCAAGAACCTAGACATGAATTCCATTTAGCTTATAATCCAAGATGTCACAATTTTTCCTTTAAACTTTGGAAAAGCTCCACATGCTTCTTATTCATTGGTATATTGTCAAACTCACATATATATTTACATAGAAAATAATCAGATAGAAAAGACACATGGCAAAGTCAGTGTGGGGTCTGTAGCAGAAATAATGGAGAAAAGGATGAAAAAATACTTAAATGCATTTTTAGACTTTTATTTGTTGTAAGAGAATTATTTGTTGCAAATATAATAATATTTGTTAAATTTTGATTGTGGGTACATGGATGCCTGATAAATTATTTGTATGTGTTCAGCATATTAAAACATTTGATAATTTATAAAATAAACATCTGAGTCTCCGTATATCAAGAACAGGAAAGGAAACTGAAGCCTCTTTAGTATTCCAAAATTCTTTAGAATTGCAGGGAGAGGTAGATGAGGCTTAGAATCTGTGCTCTTCCTCATAATGTCCCCTAAAGGAAAACATCTAGGGATTTGTTCCCAACAGCCAAGTCTCTGATAGCAAGCTGAATACTAAGTGAGAAATTTTATATTTTTCAGATACCTTGTTTCCTGAGGACTGTCCTTGGGCAGTGGGGTTTGCAGTTTTCCTGTCTCTCCTGGCCTTTGGTGCAACAATCAGTGTTCTATTTGTGTGTACCCGAAAAGCCAAAGGTAAACTTAAAAAATGGTGAATTGGCCTCATTTTTGGAAGAATTAGAATATAACAGTAACAAAAAATTCATAAATGATCTGTAGGTGGTCTTTAGCATTTAAAATTGGGAATAAGAAAACCTGAACAGACTCATCCACAAACTTATGGCTTTGAATGTTTGTCAGAAACTAGAGGTTATTTGATGAAGGTCAATTACTTCATCAAGGAAAAAAAAAACATGCTTGGTTTGTTTATGAACTGACACTTAAATTTGTGGGTTCAGAAACAAGATTATATAATGCTTTGTTTATGTGTTTATTTATGCACCCAGAGATAATCAAATTCTCTACAATATAATTTAACTGAAATCTTAGTGTAGCATTGGGATGGTTTTTTTCTGTTATCAGAATGCCACTTTTCTCTAATATTGGGAGAGGGGGCAGAAATCAGTATAGCAGTATTCAGAACATTTCTTTGTGAGCAAAAACAAGAAGATATTAACAAATTAGAGCTTTTTTCAGGCCATGAGTGCCCGTGACTGCCTTTCTCCAGTCCCTAGAAAATAATGCATCATAAGAACCCATTTTTCTGTGCTCTGGCTTGATTACAGTTCTCTACATATGCCTGGCTACCCACAGCCTGTGGCACTTCTGTCCCTCACTCTGAATGTGTTCAGTGAGTTCTTTAAAGAAATGCTCTGTTCAGAAATAATATTTGTGCTGTAGACAGGCTTAGGTCATTATTCCTGTAGAACTATGATATATTTCTATTTACATTTGTTCTACATTGATTGAATTTCCAGTATCTTGAAGGTTACTTTCCTGCCAATGTGATTTACCTCCACTAGGTAGGAGAAGAGAATCAGGGCAGTGATCAAAAGTAAAACAAAACAAGCAAACAAACAACAAAACAAAACCAAAAAAAAAAACACAAAACCCTGACCATGAAGAGAAGCATTGCATTGTGTTAAAGTTCTTCTCTCATCACCTGTCAGTTCACAAAAATGATATAGTTCATACTCCTAAATTTTTATACAACTTAGAAATCCCTTTAAATATCCAATACTGTCTACTTGGTCAATATGAAAAAAAAAATAGTTTTTTTTTTCTAAAAATGTGAGAAATATATTTTCATGGCAGAAAAATAGTATTTATCAGAGCATAGCTGATAAATTTTATTTAATTGAAAACAATTGTTAACTGTACTGAAATTAAAATGAAAAACTTAATAAAAATGTATAGCTGACAAACAATACTACGTTAGTTCCAGGTCTACAACAGATTGATTCAAGAACTCTTCACATTATGCTTTGTTCACCAAAAGTGTAGCCACCATCTGTCACTAACAGCTATTACAATACATAAATTATATTACTTAAGCTGTACCTTTCATTCATGAGACTTACTCAGTTCATAACTGGAAGCCCATACCTCCCACTCCCTTTCACCTCTTCCTCCTCCAGTCCTGCAACAACCAGTGTGTTCTCTGTATTTATGGTCTGGTTCTCTTTTATTTGTTTGTTTTGTTTTAACAAACAAATGACTATCACACCTAGTCATTGTGATAGGTGTCAGAAAACATTGCCTGGTTTTGAATTGCATTTCACTGATGATTAGCGATGTCGACGATTATTATATGTGTCTGTTGGCCATCTTGAAAAACTTTCTATTCAGATACTCTGCTCATTTTTTAAATGAATTACTCATTTTCTTTTTCTTCCCCTTTTTTTTGCTGCTTTCTTTTAGATATTTTAGATATCAAGCCCTTATCAGAAATATCACTTACAAGTATCTTCTCCCATTCAGTAGGTTGCCTTTTGCTATGTTGATAGTTTCCTTTACTGCACACTTTTTTTTTTTTTTTGGTACAGTCCTAGTAGTGTACTTTTTGCTTTTGTTGACCTTGTCTTAGCAGACATATCCATTAATACATTGCTAAGATCAATATCAAAGAGATTGCTGCCTATGTTTTCTTCCAGGAGCTTTATGGTTTCAGACCTCAGATATAAGTATTTAATTTATTTTTATTTTTGGTACCGTGTAAGAAAGTGAGTCAGTTTCATTTGTTTGCATATAGTTATTCAGCTTACCCAGGCCATTTTTGAGGAAGATTTTTTTTCTCCTATCGTGTATTCTTACCTCCGTTGTCATAGATTAACTGACCATAGAAGCATAGGTTTATTTCTGGGCTCTCTCTTTAGTTCCATCGATTTGTGGGTTTCTTTCTTTTTTGTGTATCAATAAAATACTTTTTTAGTTATTATAGCTTTGTGGCATACTTTTAAAATCTTGGATTGTGATATATCCAGGTTTGTTTTTCTTTCTCAGCATTACTTTGGGTATTCAAAGTGTTGTGTGGTTCCATACATTTTATAATTATTTGTCTTATGAGAAAACTGCTATTGGTATTTTGATAGGGATTACATTGAATCTGTATTTTGATTTGGGTAATATGGATATTTTAGCAGTATTAATTCTTCCAATCCAGGAGCATGGAATATCTTTCCATTTGTTTTTGTCATCTAAATTTCTATAATCTATATTTTATAGTTTTCAGAGTACAGGTCTTTTTCCACTTTGGCAAAGTTTAGTCCTGGGTATTTTATTTTTTGGTGCAATTTTGAATGGGATATTTAAAGACATTTTTTTTCTACAGCTTCATTATTAATGTTTAGAAATGCAGCTGTTTTCTGTATATTAATTTTGCACTATGAAATTTTACCGAATTCATTTATTAATTTTCATAGTTCCTTGGTGTATTCTACAGGGTTTTCTAAGTATAATATTTTGTCTTCTGCTAAAAGGCACGGTTTTCTTTCTTTCTTACTGATTTGGATGCATTTATTTCTGTGCATTGTCTGATTGGGTGGTTAGGATTTTCATTACTTTTTTTTTTTCTTTTTAAGTTCCATTTGTTTTATTGCCAATTATTTATTTATTTATTCATTCATTCATTCATTCATTCATTTATGTATTTATGTATTTATTTATTATTTAATATAATTTATTGTCAAATTGGCTAGCATACAGTGTGTAAAGCGTGCTCTTGGTTTTTGGGTTAGATTCCTGTGGTTCATTGATTACACACAACACCCAGTGCATATCCCAGTGCCCTCCTCAATGCCCATCACCCATTTTCCCCTCTCCCCCCCTACCCCTCATCAACCCTCAGGTTGTTCTCTGCATTTAAGAGTCTTTTATGGTTTTCTTCCCTCCCACTCTGTAACTATTTCCCCCACTTCCTTTCTCCAATGGTATTCTGTTAATTTTCTCAATATCCACATATGAGTGAAAACACATGATATCTGTCTTTCTCTGACTGACTTATTTCACTCAGCATAATACCTTCCACTTCCATCCTTGTTGCTGCAAATGGCATGATTTCATTCTTTCTCATTGACAAGTACTATTCTATAGTATATATAAATCACATCTTCTTTATCCATTCATCAATTGATGAACATTTAGGCTCTTTCCATAATTTGGCTATTGTTGATAGTGCTGCTATAAACATTGGCATACATGAGCCCCTATGAATCAACACTCCTGTATCCTTTGGATAAATTCCTAGTAGTGTTATTAGTGGGTTATAGGGTATTTCTATTTTTAATTTTTTGATGAACTTCCACACTGTTTTCCACAGTGGTTGTACCAGTTGGCATTCCCACCAGCAGTGCAAGATGGTTCCCTTTTCTCTAAATCCTAGATAGCATCTACTGATTCCTGAGTTGTTAGTTTAAGTCACTCTGACTGGTGTGAGGTGGAATCTCAGTGTGGCTTTGATTTGTATTTCCATGGTGATGAGTGATGTGGACTATCTTTCCATGTCTGTGTGGGCCCTCTGAATGTCTTCTTTGGGAAAGTGTCTATTCATGTCTTCTGCCCATTTCTTCACTGGATTATTTGTTTTTTGGGTGTTCAATTTGGTCAGTTCTTTATATATTTTGAACAGTAAATTTATCCAATGTGTCATTTGAAAATATTTTTTTCCCATTGGGCCAGTTGCGTTTTACTTTTGTTTATTACTTCCTTTGTAGTGCAGAACTGTTTTATCTTGATGAGGTCTCAATAGTTTAATTCTGCTTTTAATTCCCTTGCCTTTGGGGATGTGTTGAGGAAGAATTGGCTGCAACTGAAGTCAAAGAATTGGTTGCGTCCTTTTTCCTCTACAGTTTTGATGGTTTCCTGTCTCACATTTAGGTCTTTCATCCATTTTGAGTTTATATTTGTGTATGGTGGAAGAAAGTAGTCTAGTTTCATTTTTCTGCATGTCGCTGTCCATTTCTCCCAACATTTGCTAAAGAGACTCTTTTCCATTGTATGCTCTTTCCTGCTTTGTCAAAGATTAATTGGCCATACTTTTGTGGGTCCAATTCTGGGTTTTCTATTCTCCTCTATTGGTCTATGTGTCTGTTTTGTACCAATACTGTACTCTCTTGGTAATTACATCTTTATAGTAGAGGCTAAAGTCTGGGATTGTGATGCCTCCTACTTTGGTTTTCTTTTTCAATATTACTTTAGTTATTCAGGGTCTTTTGTGGTTCCATACAAATTTTAGTATTGTGTGTTCTAGCTTTAGGAAGAATGCCAGTACAATTTTGATTCAGTTTGCATTTAATGTATAGATTGCTTTGGGTTCTATTGAGATGTTAACAACATTTATTTTTCCAATCCATGAGCATGGAATGTGTTTCCATTTCTTTGTTTCCCCTTCAATTTCCTTCATAAGTTTTCTATAATTTTCAACATAAATATATGTTATATCTTTGGTTAGGTTTATTCCTACGTATTGTATGGTTCTCGGTGCAATTGATAATGGTACCAATTTCCTGATTTCTCTTTCTGTTGCTTCATTATCGGTGTATAATTTACCCTGACTTTGCTGAATTCTTGTATCAGTTCTAGCAGCATTTTGGTGGACGCTTTCATGGTTTTCCATGTAGAGTATCATATCATCTGCAAAAAGTGAAAGTTTGACTTCTTTTTTGCCAATTTTGATGCCTTTTATTTCATTTTATTGTCTGATTACTGATGCTGGGACTTCCACCACTATGTGAAACAACAGTGGTGAGAGTGGGCATCCCTGTCATGTTCCTGATATCAAGGGAAACACTCTCAGTTTTTACCCATTGACAATGATATTAGCTGTGGGCTTTTCATAAATGGCTTTATGATGTTTAAGTATGTTCCTTCTATCCTGACTTTATTGAGGGTTTTTTATTAAGAAAGGATGATGTATTTTGTCAAATGCTTTTTCGGCCTCTATTGACAATATCATATGGTTCCTATCCTTTCTTTTATTAATGCGTTGTATCACATTTATTGATTTGTAAATATTGAAGGAGCTCTGCAGCCCACGAATGAATTCCACTTGATCATGGTGAATAATTATTTTTATATGCTGTTGAATTTGATTTGTTAGTATCATGTTGATAATTTTTGCATCCATGTTCTTCAGGGATATTGGCCTGTAATTCTCTTTTTTTGTGGAGTCTCTGTCTCGGTTGGGAATCAAAGTAATGCTGGCTTCATACAATGAGTCTGGAAGTTGTCCTTCCCTTTCTATTTTTTGGAACTTTTTGAGAAGGATAGGTGTAAACTCTTCCTTAAATGTCTGGTAGAATTCCCCTGGGAGGCATCTGAGCCAGGACTTTTATTTGTTGGGAGATTTTTGATAACTGATTCAATTTCTTCACTAGTTATGGGTCTGTTCAAATTTTCTATTTCTTCCCATTTGAATTTTGGCAGTGTGTGGATGTGTAGGAATTTGTCCATTTCTTCCAGGTTGTCCAGTTTGTTTGCATATGACGTTTCATAGTATTCTCTGATAATTGCTTGTGTTTCTGATGGATTGGTTGTGATAAATCCTTTTTAATTCATGATTTTATCTATTTGGGTCCTCTATCTTTTGTTTTTGAAAAGTCTGGCTAGGGGTGTATCAATTTTGTGTATTTTTTTTCAAAATAACAGCTCTTTGTTTCATTGATATGTTCTACTTTTTTTTGTATTCTATATTGTTTATTTCTGATATGATCTTTATTATTTCTATCCTTCTGCTGGCCTTGGGGTTTATTTGTTGTTCTGCTTCTAATTCCTTTGGGTGTACTGTTAGATATCGTACTTGGGATTTTTCTTATTCTTTGAGATAGGCCTGGATTGCAATGTATTTTCCTTTTAGGACTGCCTTTGCTGTGTCCCAAATGTTTTGGACTGTTGTGTTTTCATTTTCATTTATTTCCATATATTTTTAATTTTCTTCTTTAATTTAATTTAATTTCTTCTTCTTTAATTGGTTGACTCATTGATTTTTTTTTTAAATTTTTTTTTTCAACGTTTATTTATTTTTGGGACAGAGAGAGACAGAGCATGAACGGGCGAGGGGCAGAGAGAGAGGGAGACACAGAATCGGAAACAGGCTCCAGGCTCTGAGCCATCAGCCCAGAGCCCGACGCGGGGCTCGAACTCACAGACCGTGAGATCGTGACCTGGTTGAAGTCGGACGCTTAACTGACTGCGCCACCCAGGCGCCCCGACTCATTGATTTTTAATAGGATTTTCTTTAACCTCCATGCATTTGGAGGTTTTCCCAATGTTTTCCTGTGATTGATTTCAAGTTTCATAGCATTGTGATCTAAGAATATGCAAGGTATTATCTCAATTATTTTATATTTATTGAGGTCTATTTGTGACCCAGTATGTGATCTATCTTGGAGAATGTTCTGTGTGCATTTGAGAAGAATGTGTATTCTGCTCCTTTAGGGTGAAAAGTAAATATATCTGTAAAGTCCATCTGGTCCAGGGTATCATTCAGGGCCATATATTTTCTGTATTGATTTTCTGTCTGGATGATCTGTCCATTGTTGTAAGTGGAATATTAATATCCCCTGCCATTACTACATTTGTATCAATAAGGTAGCTTATGTTTGTGATTAATTATTTTATATATTTGTGTGCTCCTGAATTGGGAACATAAGCATTTATAATTTTTAGCTTTTCTTGATGGATAGATCCCATAATTATGTTATAATACTCTTTTTCATCTCTTGTATCAACCTTAATTTTGAAATCTAATTTGTCTGATATAAGGATGGCTACTTCAGCTTTCTTTTGAATTCCAGGAGTGTGATAGAGGGTTTTCCAACCTCTCACTTTCAATCTACAGGTGTTCTCAGGTCTAAAATGGATCATTTTTAGATAGCAAATAGATGAGTCTGGTTTTTTATCCATTCTGACACCCTGTGTCCTTTAACTGGAACATTTATTCCATTTTCATTCAGTGTTATTATTGAAAGATATGGGGTTAGAGTCATTGTGGTATCTGTAGTTTTCATATTGTAGTGATGCCTGGTCCGTCGTGGTCTTTGCAACATTCCACTCACAGAGCACCCCTTAGGATCTCTTGTAGGGCTGGTTAAGTGGTGATGAATTCCATCAGTTTTTGTTTGTCTGGGAAAACGTTTATCTCTCCTACAATTCTGAATGATAGGCTTGTTGGATAAAGCATAGTTGGCTACATATTTTTCTGATTCATCACATTGAAAATTTCCTGCCACCCACTTCTGGCCTGCCAAGTTTCAGTAGATAGGTGTGCTACCACCCTTATGTGTCTACCCTTGTATGCTAAGACCCGTTTATCCCTAGCTGTTTTCAGAATTCTCTCTTTATCTTTGGATTTTGCCAGGTTCGCTATGATATGTCATGCAGAAGATCGATTCCTATTACATATGAAGGGAGTTCCCTGTGACTCCTGCATTTCAATGTCTGTTTCCTTCCCCGGATTGGGGAAATTTTCAGGTATGATTTGTTCAAGTACACTTCATGTCCTTTTCTCTCCCTTCTTATTCTGGAACTCCTATGATTCAGATATTATTTCATTTCATTGGATCACTTAGCTGTCTAATTCTCCCCTCATGGTTAAGAATTTTTTATCTCTCTTTTTCTCAGCTTCATCTTTTTCCATAATTTTATCTTCTGTTTCACCTATTCTCCCCTCAGCCTCTTCCATCCTCACTATCACTGCCTCTAGTTTATTTAGCACCTCATTTATAGCATTTTTTTAATTCATCATGACTACTTTTTAGTTCTTGATATCTGCAGCAATAGATTCTCTGCTGACTTCTATGCTTTTTTCAAGGCCAGTGATTAATCTTATGACTATTATTCTAAATTCTTGTTCAGTTACATTGTTTATATCTGTTTTGATTAATTCTTTAGCTGTCATTTCTTATTGGAATTTCTTTGAAGAGAATTCTTCTGTCTTGTCATTTTTTCTAGTTTTCTGTCCCTTCTGCATTTTAAAAGCTTGTTGTGAACGCTGCACCTGCGAGCACTACTATATTATAGAGTGGTCATACACTATTCAGGCCCTGGCCATTCAGCAGGTATTTCTTGGAGTATGTTACTTGCTCTTTGTTTTTGTGACTCTGGTTGCTTTTTCTGCCTACTCAAAGTGATGTTTTGGACCCTCCACCAGGTGTGCTTTGATATGTTCATGGAAGTGGCCCTATGACCCTCCACGTTGTCCCCATGGGCCCCTGGAGATGTCTTTGTCACTTTGCAGCCCAGACTCTTGGAATTCAATGTCCTTTGGACTCAACACTGCTTTTTTTTGAGGGAGGAGGGAACTTTGGGTCCCCCTACTTCTCCACCATGTTGTATCTCTTCTTCATTACTGTTTTGAATACAAGTGACAAGAATGGACATCCTTCTCTTGTTCTGTTGTTAGAGGAAGAACTGTCATTTTTTTAACCATTATATATGACAATAAGTGTGGTTTTCCCATGTACAAAATTAATTACACTGAAGTATGTTCTCTCTAAACCCATTTTGCTAAATTTCTTTATCATGATAAATATCAAATTATGTCAGCTGGTATTTTCTGCATCTATGGAGATGATTACATAACTTCCATCCTTTATTCTATTAATGTGTTATATAATGTTGATTGATTTCTGGATACTGAACCATCCTTGCATCCCCAGAAGAAACCCCCTTGATCATGGTGAATGACATTTTTCAAGATATTATTAAAGGTGGTGTGCTAATAATTTGTTGAGAATTTGCATCTGTGTTCATCAGGAATATTGACCTGCTTTTTTTTTTTTTTTTTTTTAATATATGAAAATTATTGTCAAATTGGTTTCCATACAACACCCAGTGCTCATCCCAAAACGTGCCCTCCTCAGTACCCATCACCCACCCTCTCCTCCCTCCCACCCCCCATCAACCCTTAGTTTGTTCTCAGTTCTCAACAGTCTCTTATGCTTTGGCTCTCTCCCACTCTCACCTCTTTTTTTTTTTGTTTTTTGTTTTTTGTTTTTTGTTCCCCTCCCCCATGGGTTTCTCTTAAGTTCCTCAGGATCCACATAAGAGTGAAACCATATGGTATCTGTCTTTCTCTGTATGGCTTATTTCACTTAGCATCACACTCTCCAGTTCCATCCACGTTGCTACAAAAGGCCATATTTCATTCTTTCTCATTGCCACGTAGTACTCCATTGTGTATATAAACCACAATTTCTTTATCCATTCATCAGTTGATGGACATTTAGGCTCTTTCCATAATTTGGCTATTGTTGAGAGTGCTGCTATGAACATTGGGGTACAAGTGCCCCTATGCATCAGTACTCCTGTGTCCCTTGGATAAATTCCTAGCAGTGCTATTGCTGGGTCATAGGGTAGGTCTATTTTTAATTTTCTGAGGAACCTCCACACTGCTTTCCAGAGCGGCTGCACCAATTTGCATTCCCACCAACAGTGCAAGAGGGTTCCCGTTTCTCCACATCCTCTCCAGCATCTATAGTCTCCTGATTTGTTCATTTTGGCCACTTTGACTGGCGTGAGGTGATACCTGAGTGTGGTTTTGATTTGTATTTCCCTGATAAGGAGCGACGCTGAACATCTTTTCATGTGCCTGTTGGCCATCCGGATGTCTTCTTTAGAGAAGTGTCTATTCATGTTTTCTGCCCATTTCTTCACTGGGTTATTTGCTTTTCGGGTGTGGAGTTTGGTGAGCTCTTTATAGATTTTGGATACTAGCCCTTTGTCCGATATGTCATTTGCAAATATCTTTTCCCATTCCGTTGGTTGCCTTTTCGTTTTGTTGGTTGTTTCCTTTGCTGTGCAGAAGCTTTTTATCTTCATAAGGTCCCAGTAATTCACTTTTGCTTTTAATTCCCTTGCCTTTGGGGATGTGTCGAGTAAGAGATTGCTACGGCTGAGGTCAGAGAGGTCTTTTCCTGCTTTCTCCTCTAAGGTTTGGATGGTTTCCTGTCTCACATTCAGGTCCTTTATCCATTTTGAGTTTATTTTTGTGAATGGTGTGAGAAAGTGGTCTAGTTTCAACCTTCTGCATGTTGGTGTCCAGTTCTCCCAGCACCATTTGTTAAAGAGACTGTCTTTTTTCCATTGGATGTTCTTTCCTGCTTTGTCAAAGATGAGTTGGCCATACGTTTGTGGGTCTAGTTCTGGGGTTTCTATTCTATTCCATTGGTCTATGTGTCTGTTTTTGTGCCAATACCATGCTGTCTTGATGATGACAGCTTTGTAGTAGAGGCTAAAGTCTGGGACTGTGATGCCTCCTGCTTTGGTCTTCTTCTTCAAAATTCCTTTGGCTATTCGGGGCCTTTTGTGGTTCCATATGAATTTTAGGATTGCTTGTTCTAGTTTCGAGAAGAATGCTGGTGCAATTTTGATTGGGATTGCATTGAATGTGTAGATAGCTTTGGGTAGTATTGACATTTTGATAATATTTATTCTTCCAATCCATGAGCAGGGAATGTCTTTCCATTTCTTTAAATCTTCTTCAATTACCTTCATAAGCTTTCTATAGTTTTCAGCATACAGATCCTTTACATCTTTGGTTAGATTTATTCCTAGGTATTTTATGCTTCTTGGTGCAATTGTGAATGGGATCAGTTTCTTTAGTTGTCTTTCTGTTGCTTCATTGTTAGTGTATAAGAATGCAACTGATTTCTGTACATTGATTTTGTATCCTGCAACTTTGCTGAATTCATGTATCAGTTCTAGCAGACTTTTGGTGGAGTCTATCGGATTTTCCATGTATAATATCATGTCATCTGCAAAGAGCGAAAGCTTGACTTCATCTTTGCCAATTTTGACGCCTTTGATTTCCTTTTGTTGTCTGATTGCTGATGCTAGAACTTCCAGCACTATGTTAAACAACAGCGGTGAGAGTGGGCATCCCTGTCGTGTTCCTGATCTCAGGGAAAAAGCTCTCAGTTTTTCCCCGTTGAGGATGATGTTAGCTGTGGGCTTTTCATAAATGGCTTTTATGATCTTTAAGTATGTTCCTTCTATCCCGACTTTCTCAAGAGTTTTTATTAAGAAAGGGTGCTGGATTTTATCAAAGGCCTTTTCTGCATCGATTGACAGGATCATATGGTTCTTCTCTTTTTTTTGGTTAATGTGATGTATCACGTTGATTGATTTGCGAATGTTGAACCAGCCCTGCATCCCAGGAATGAATCCCACTTGATCATGGTGAATCATTCTTTTTATATGCCGTTGAATTCGATTTGCTAGTATCTTATTGAGAATTTTGGCATCCATATTCATCAGGGATATTGGCCTGTAGTTCTCTTTTTTTACTGGGTCTCTGTCTGGTTTAGGAATCAAAGTAATACTGGCTTCATAGAATGAGTCTGGAAGTTTTCCTTCCCTTTCTATTTCTTGGAATAGCTTGAGAAGGATAGGTATTATCTCTGCTTTAAACGTCTGGTAGAACTCCCCTGGGAAGCCATCTGGTCCTGGACTCTTATTTGTTGGGAGATTTTTGATAACCGATTCAATTTCTTCGCTGGTTATGGGTCTGTTCAAGCTTTCTATTTCCTCCTGATTGAGTTTTGGAAGAGTGTGGGTGTTCAGGAATTTGTCCATTTCTTCCAGGTTGTCCAATTTGTTGGCATATAATTTTTCAAAGTATTCCCTGATAATTGTTTGTATCTCTGAGGGATTGGTTGTAATCATTCCATTTTCATTCATGATTTTATCTATTTGGGTCATCTCCCTTTTCTTTTTGAGAAGCCTGGCTAGAGATTTGTCAATTTTGTTTATTTTTTCAAAAAACCAACTCTTGGTTTCATTGATCTGCTCTACAGTTTTTTTAGATTCTATATTGTTTATTTCTGCTCTGATCTTTATTATTTCTCTTCTTCTGCTGGGTTTAGGCTGCCTTTGCTGTTCTGCTTCTAGTTCCTTTAGGTGTGCTGTTAGATTTTGTATTTGGGATTTTTCTTGTTTCTTGAGATAGGCCTGGATTGCAATGTATTTTCCTCTCAGGACTGCCTTTGCTGTGTCCCAAAGCGTTTGGATTTTTGTATTTTCATTTTCGTTTGTTTCCATATATTTTTTAATTTCTTCTCGAATTGCCTGGTTGACCCACTCATTCGTTAGTAGGGTGTTCTTTAACCTCCACGCTTTTGGAGGTTTCCAGACTTTTTTCTGTGGTTGATTTCAAGCTTCATAGCATTGTGGTCTGATAGTATGCATGGTATGATTTCAATTCTTGTAAACTTATGAAGGGCTGTTTTGTGACCCAGTATATGATCTATCTTGGAGAATGTTCCATGTGCACTCGAGAAGAAAGTATATTCTGTTGCTTTGGGATGCAGAGTTCTAAATATATCTGTCAAGTCCATCTGATCCAATGTCTCATTCAGGGCCCTTGTTTCTTTATTGACCGTGTGTCTAGATGATCTATCCATTTCTGTAAGTGGGGTGTTAAAGTCCCCTGCAATGACCACATTCTTCTCAATAAGGTTGCTTATGTTTATGAGTAATTGTTTTATATATTTGGGCGCTCCGGTATTTGGCGCATAGACATTTATAATTGTTAGCTCTTCCTGATGGATAGACCCTGTCACTATTATATAATGTCCTTCTTCATCTCTTGTTACAGCCTTTAATTTAAAGTCTAGTTTGTCTGATATAAGGATGGCTACTCCAGCTTTCTTTTGGCTTCCAGTAGCATGATAAATAGTTCTCCATCCCCTCACTCTCAATCTAAAGGTGTCCTCAGGTCTAAAATGAGTCTCTTGTAGACAGCAAATAGATGGGTCTTGTTTTTTTATCCATTCTGATACCCTATGTCTTTTGGTTGGCACATTTAATCCATTTACATTCAGTGTTATTATAGAAAGATATGGGTTTAGAGTCATTGTGATGTCTGTATGTTTTATGCTTGTAGTGATGTCTCTGGTACTTTGTCTCACAGGGTCCCCCTTAGGATCTCTTGGAGGGCTGGTTTAGTGGTGACAAATTCCTTCAGTTTTTGTTTGTTTGGGAAGACCTTTATCTCTCCTTCTATTCTAAATGACAGACTTGCTGGATAAAGGATTCTCGGCTGCATATTTTTTCTGTCTAGCACACTGAAAATCTCGTGCCAATTCTTTCTGGCCTGCCAAGTTTCAAAAGAGAGATCAGTCACGAGTCTTATAGGTCTCCCTTTATATGTGAGGGCACGTTTACCCCTTGCTGCTTTCAGAATTTTCTCTTTATCCTTGTATTTTGCCAGTTTCACTATGATATGTCGTGCAGAAGATCGATTCAAGTTCCGTCTGAAGGGAGTCTCTGTGCCTCTTGGATTTCAATGCCTTTTTCTTTCCCCACTTCAGGGAAGTTCTCAGCTATAATTTCTTCAAGTACCCCTTCAGCACCTTTCCCTCTCTCTTCCTCCTCTGGGATACCAATTATGCGTATATTATTTCTTTTTAGTGTATCACTTAGTTCTCTAATTTTCCCCTCATATTCCTGGATTTTTTTATCTCTCTTTTTCTCAGCTTCCTCTTTTTCCATAACTTTATCTTCTAGTTCACCTATTCTCTCCTCTGCCTCTTCAATCCGAGCCGTGGTGGTTTCCATTTTGTTATGCATTTCGTTCAAAGCGTTTTTCAGCTCCTAGTGACTGTTCCTTAGGCCCTTGATCTCTGTAGCAAGAGATTCTCTGCTGTCAGCTATACTGTTTTCAAGCCCAGCGATTAATTTTATGACTATTATTCTAAATTCACTTTCTGTTATATTATTTAAATCCTTTTTGATCAGCTCATTAGCTGTTGTTATTTCCTGGAGATTCTTCTGAGGGGAATTCTTCCGCTTGGTCATTTTGGATAGTCCCTGGCGTGGTGAGGACCTGCAGGGCACTTCCCCTGTGCTGTGGTGTATAACTGGAGTTGGTGGGCGGAGCCGCAGTCAGACCTGATGTCTGCCCCCAGCCCACCGCTGGGGCCACAGTCAGACTGGTGAGTGCCTTCTCTTCTCCTCTCCTAGGGGCGGGATTCACTGTGGGGTGGGGTGGCCTGTCTGGGCTACTTGCACACTGCCAGGCTTGTGATGCTGGGGATCTGGCGTCTTAGCTGGGGTGGGTAGGCAAGGTGCACGGGGGCAGGAGGGGCAGGCTTAGCTTGCTTCTCCTTAGGTGATCCACTTCAGGAGGGGCCCTGTGGCAGCAGGAGGGAGTCAGATCCGCTGCCGGAGGTTTGGCTCCGCAGAAGCGCAGAGTTGGGTGTTTGCGCGGAGCGAGCAAGTTCCCTGGCAGGAACTGGTTCTCTTTGGGATTTTGGCTGGGGGATGGGCGGGGGAGATGGCGCTGGCGAGCGCCTTTGTTCCCCACCAAACTGAGCTCTGTCGTCAGGGGGCTCAGCAGCTCTCCTTCCCTTTGTCCTCCAGCCTTCCCGCTTTCTGAGCAGAGCTGTTAACTTATGACCTCCCAGACGCTAAGTCGCGCTTGCTGTGGGAACACAGTCCGTCAGGCCCCTCCGCTTTTTGCAAGCCAGACTCGGGGCTCTGCTTGGCCGGCGAGCCGCCCCTCCGCCCCGGCTCCCTCCTGCCAGTCCGTGGAGCGTGCACCGCCTCGCCGCCCTTCCTACCCTCTTCCGTGGGCCTCTGGTCTGCGCTTGGCTCCGGCAACTCCGTTCTGCTAATCCTCTGGTGGTTTTCTGGGTTATTTAGGCAGGTGTAGGTGGAATCTAAGTGATCAGCAGGACGCGCGGTGAGCCCAGTGTCCTCCTACGTCGCCATCTTCCCTCTCTCTCCTATTGACCTGCTTTTATTTTGTTTTGTTTTGTTTGCTTTAATGTCTTTGGTTTTGTTATAAAGGAAAACATTTTTTTATCTTGGAATTATTTGGAAAATTAATTTGTTTTACATTTTTTGGAGTAGTTTGAGCAGAATCAGTATTAACTCTTCTTTAAATTATGTGTGCAATTCACTTGTGAATACATCTGGTCCTTATGTTGTATGTCAAGAGTTTTTGGATGCCAATTCAATATTATTACTCAGAATTGGACTGTTCAGATTTTCTGTTTCTTTGTGATTCAGTTTTGGAATATTATATGTTTCTAGGAATTTATCCATTTTTTTTTGGTTGTCTAGTCTGTTGGTGTCTATTTTTTCACAGTGGCATAATTATAATCCTTTATATGTCTCTGGTGTTGGTTTTGATTTCTCCTCTTTCATTTCTGATACCATTTATTTGGGTTCTTTCTTCTTTCTTTCTTTCTTTCTTTCTTTCTTTCTTTCAATAAGTGTATCTAAAGGTTTATCAATTTTGTTTATTTTTTCAAATGACCCAGCTCTTGGTTTCAGTGATATTTTCTATTTTTGTCTCATTTTATTTATTTTCATTCTCATCTTTATTATTCTCTTCCTTCTACTAACTTTGTATTTTGTTTCTTCTTCTTTTTCTAGTTCATTTAGGTGAAGTGTTGATTGTTTATTATGTATTTCTTGATCTTCATGCAGGCATCTATAATATTGAATTTTCCTCTTAGAACTCTTTGCTGAATCCCAAAGTTTGTGAGAAGTTGTATTTTTATTTTCATTTGTTCCATGTATGTTCTCATTTCCTCTGATTTCTTAGATTACCCATATCTTGATTAAGAACATATTGTTTAGCCTCCTCATGCTTGTGTGTGTGTGTGTGTGTGTGTGTGTGTGTGTGTTTTCCAGTTGTTTTCTTGTAAGTAATTTTTAGTTTCTTACTGTTTTGGTTCAAAACATTCTTCTCCTGATTGCAATTTTCTTAAATTTATTGAGTTTTTATTTGTTTGCTTGTTTGCTTTGTTTTGTTTTGTTTTGCTTTTGTCCTAATGTGATCTATTCTGGAGAATGTTCCTTGTGCACTTGTAAAGATTGTGTATTGTTATGTTTGAATAGGATATTATGTATAAATGTGTTAAGTTCATCTGGTTTAATTTGTCAGTCAAAGACATTGTTCCCTTATGGATTTTCTGCCCTGCTGATCTCTCCATTGAGATTAGTGGGGTACTGAAGTCCTTTACTATTATTGGATTACTGTCAATTTCTTTTTTTTATGTTTGATAATATCTGGTTTGTGTATTTAGGTGCTCTAGTATTGAATGCACTGATAATTACAATTGCTATATTCTCTTTTTGGATTCATTGTTTATCTTTAGATAGTGTCTTTCTTTTTCACTTCCTAGAATCTTTGTTTTTAAACCTATTTTGTATAAGCACATCTAACCCACATGTTTCTTCACTTACATTTGCATGGCAAATACTTTTCCATCCCCTCACTTTAATCTTTATATGTCTTTATGTCTAAAGTAAGTCTCCTTCAGGCAACATATGCATGGGTCTTTTTTTTTTTTAATCCATTCTATCATACAACATCTTATATTGAAGCATTTTGAACAGTAATTTTAAATAATTTTTGATAGGTACATTATTGTCATTTTATTTGTTTTCTTAGCTTTTTTCATCTTTCTCAGTTTATTTCCTCCCTTGTTCTCTTTTCTTGTGATTCATTACTTTACTTAATGGGATTCTTGGCTTTTTCTTTATATTTTTGTAATATCTAGTATAAGTTTTTGGTTAATGGTTACCATGAGGTCCATACACAAGATCTTAAGTATATAACATTTTAACATAAGTTCACGTTCAATTAAATTCAAATACATTTTTTTTTTTTTTTTAATATGAAATTTATTGTCAAATTGGTTTCCATACAACACCCAGTGCTCATCCCAAAAGGTGCCCTCCTCAGTACCCATCACCCACCCTCTCCTCCCTCCCACCCCCCATCAACCCTTAGTTTGTTCTCAGTTCTCAACAGTCTCTTATGCTTTGGCTCTCTCCCACTCTAACCTCTTTTTTTTTTTTTTTTTGTTCCCCTCCCCCATGGGTTTCTCTTAAGTTTCTCAGGATCCACATAAGAGTGAAACCATATGGTATCTGTCTTTCTCTGTATGGCTTATTTCACTTAGCATCACACTCTCCAGTTCCATCCACGTTGCTACAAAAGGCCATATTTCATTTTTTCTCATTGCCACGTAGTACTCCATTGTGTATATAAACCACAATTTCTTTATCCATTCATCAGTTGATGGACATTTAGGCTCTTTCCATAATTTGGCTATTGTTGAGAGTGCTGCTATGAACATTGGGGTACAAGTGCCCCTATGCATCAGTACTCCTGTGTCCCTTGGATAAATTCCTAGCAGTGCTATTGCTGGGTCATTTTAAATGAACTTCATTTATCTTCTCACTCTCCATTTTATATATCTATCTATATCTATATGTGCATCTGCATCTAAATCTACATCAACATCTACATTTATATCTATCTATCTCTATCTATCTCTATCATCTATCATCAATCTATTGATATCTATCTATATCATCTATATCACCTATCTCTATTATCTCTATATCTGTCTATGTATCTATGTACCTATGTATCTATTTATCTATCTATATCATCTCTCTATCTATATAGTCATATTTTACATCCTTTTATGTTGTGAGTCCCCTTATCAATTTTTTTAGATATAATTGATTTTAATAGTTTTGTTTTTTAACCATTATGCTGACTTTTTACATGTCTGCTCTACTAACTTTACTGTATTTTGCTTTTACTCATGATTTTTTTTTTCCTTTCATAAATGTCTTCCTTCTCATTATGGTCTATTTGTTTTCACTTAAAAGTCCTTTTAACACTTCTTGTAAGGCCTGTTTAGTGGCTATAACCTCTTTTAACTTTTCTTTTTCTAGGAAAGTCTTTATCTCTCTTTGAATTCTGAATGATAGCCTTGCCATCTACACTGTTCTTGGTTGTAGTTTTTATTTATTTTTTTCTTTTCAAAACTCTGAATACAGTAGGTCACTCCCTTTTGCTCTACATGTTTAGGCTAAAAAAAATCAGCTCATGGACGTATTGGGATTTTCCTTTTTAGTAACTACTTGCTCCAATATTTATGCATTTATGTATGTATGTATGTATGCATGCATGTATGTATGAATGTATGTATTTAGTACAAAGGGGGATGAGACAAAGCGGGAGAGGGAGACAATCTCAGTCAGGCTCCACCCTCAACATGGAGCTCTATATAGGGTTGATCTCACCAACCTGGGATCATAACCTGAGTCAAAATCAAGAGTCAGACACTAACACACTGAGCCACCCAGACACCCCTCTTTTTTTGCTTTTAAAATTATCTCTTCATATTTAGTCTTCCATATTTTAATTATTCAGTGTCATGGTGTGGACCTCATTGGATGTCTCTGAGCTTTGGTACCTGGATGTCTGTTTCCTTCATCAAGTTAGTGAATTTCTCCACTATTATTTCTTCAAGTAAGTTTTCTGCCTCCTTTCTCTTTTCTCTTTCTGGAAACCATATGATGTAAACACTTATTCACTTGATGTTATCTCATAGATCCTTTAGTTTACCCTCATTTTTATTTATTTTTCTTTTTGCTTTTCTTCTTGGGTGCTTTCCATGACCCTGTCTTCAAGATCACTGGTCTAGTCTCCTGTATTCTCTAAGCTAATGTTGATTCCCTTTCGCACAATTTTATTATAGTCACTGTATTCTTCAACTCTGATTTTTATATTTTCCTACATATGTTAAAATTCTCACTGAGTTCATTTACTCTCCACACCTGTGAGCATATTTTGGAACATTACTTTGAACTCTTCATTAGGTATATGATTACCTCCATTTCATTCTGTTGTTTTCTTGACATTTTTTTCTACTTCTTTCATTTGGAACATATTCTCATTTTGCTCATTTAGTGTGTGTGTGTGTGTGTGTGTGTGTGTGTGTGTGTGTGTCTTTCTATGAATTAAGCAAAACAGCTCATTTTCCTGAACTTGAAGAAATGATCATGTGTATAGTTATCCTCTGTGTAGACTGTTTTTAGTGTGTTTGGCTAGATGGCTGGAACTGTGGTTTCCTTGGGCTCTGGAGCAGAGTGCTCAATATACTCTGGCTGCCATAAAGGTGTAGCCAAATATTAAGTGGGATCTGGCTGTGATAATACTGGGGATCACCACACTCAGGGGTCTCTGGCAGGGCTCCGTATCTGAGGTGGGTTCTGGCCAGGTGTTCCCTGGACATTTTGTGGCAGGGCTTTGCCTGGTAAGATGTTTGGAGTCAGACTGATGCAGTCCTGGAGCGTTCCACTGTGTTTTGCACCTGTGATATCATGGTGATTCAGCTGGAGCTGTACTGAGTGTAGATCCAGTGTGCCCTGGTGTATACTGCACTGGCTCATCATTAGTGTAGTGGCTGGCTGATGTGGACTAGGTCTGTGGATCACTAAGGAGTTAGCCAGCTAAAGGTTCTGGACTCTATTCCTATCCATACTATTAATATGGAGGGAAAATAGAACCTGTGTTTTAATGAAGACCCTTTGACCAAGGGTGAGTTTCATTAGCTCCCCTGCCATTTGGTAGACTTCTAGGGCTGGATCCTTTATATTTTAGTTGCTCCTTTCTTTTAACTTTTTAAAAAAAATTTAGTTATTTGGAATGCAGGGTTATATTAGTTTCACATGCACAATATAATAATTCAACACTTGCATATAACACCAGTGCTCATCAAAACTACTCTCCTTAGTTTCCATCATCTATTTAATCCATTGCCCTACCCACCTCTCCTCTGGCAACCATCAGTTGGTTCTCCATTGTTAAACATCTTTTACTTGATTTGCCCCTCTCAATTTCTTTATTTTTCCTCGTTGAGCATTTGTTCTGTTTCTAAAACCCAAATATGAGAGAAATCATATGGTATTAGTCATTCTCTGACTCACTTATTTTTCCTAGCATAATATTCTCTAGATTCATCCATATTATTGCAAATGAAAGATTTAATTATTTTATATCGCTGAGTTATATTCCATTGTGTGTATGTGTATATATGTGTGTGTGTGTGTGTATGTATATACATATATATATAATTGCAGTTATGTGTATATCTATTTTATTACAGATGTATATATATATATATATATATATAATTGTAGTTATTGTGTGTATATATTTTGTTACATATATATGTGTATATATATATACATAATGTAGTTATTTTGTATATAGGTATTTTGTTACATATATATATATATATATATATATATATATATATATATATAAATCCATTCATCACTTGACAGAAGTGGGCTGTTTACATTATTTCACTATTGTAGATAATGCTGCTACAAAGATCAGGGTACATATAGCCCAGAATTAGTACTTTTGTATCTTTAGGTAAATACCAAGTAGTGCAAATATTCAATCATAGGGTAGTTCTATTTTTAACTTTTTGAAGAACCTCAATACTATTTTCCAGGGTGACTGCACCAGTTTGCATACCCACCAACAGTGCATGAGCAATTGCCTTTTCGACATCCTATGAACAAATGCTATTTCCTGTGTTGTTAATTGTAGCCATTTTGGCAGTTGTGAGGTGATATCTCATGGTAGTTTCCATTTGTATTTTTCTGATGCTGACTAATGTTGAGCGTCTTTCCCTGTCTTTGTTCATCTTAATGTTTCCTTTGTAAAAATATCTATTCATTTCTTCTGCCTATGCTATAATTGGATTATTCATTTTTGGGGTGTTGAGTTTGTAAGTTCTCTATATATTTTGGATAATAACTCTTTTCTCACCTGTGCCAGTTGTAAATATCTTCTCCCATTCCATAGCTTGCCTTTTAGTTTTGGTGTTTCCTTCCCTTTGCAGAAGGTTTTTATTTTGATGAAGCCCCAATACTTTATTTATTTATTTATTTATTTTTTTACTTTTGTTATCCTTGCCTCAAGACAGATATCAAGAAAGAAGTTACTATGACCAATGTCAAACTACTGCCTATGTTATACTCTAGGATTTGTATGGTTTCAGGTCTCACATTTAGGTCTTTATTCTTATTTCAATTTACTTCTCTGAATGGTGTAAGAAAGTGATCCACTTTCATTCTTTGTCATGTAGCTGTCCAGTTTCTTCACACAATTTTTTGAAGAGACTTTCTTTTACTAGTGGTAATCCTTTCCTGCTTTGTCAAATTTTAATTGACCACATACTTGTGAGCTCATTTCTGGGTTTTCTGTTAAGATCCATTGATCACTGTGTCTACTTTTGTGCCACTAACATACTGTTTTGACCATTACAGCTTTGTAATATAACTTAATATGGAATTATAATTCTCCCAGCTTTACTCTTCTTTTGCATGATCGCTTTTTCTCTTTGAGGTCTTTGTAGTTCCCTACAAATTTTAAGATTGTTTTTTGCAACTCTGTGAAAAATGTTGTTAGTATTTTGATAAGGATTACCTTAAATGTGTAGATCGCTTTTGGTAATATAGACATTTAACAATATTTGTTCTTCCTATCCATGCACAAGGAATGTCTTTCCATTCCTTTGTGTCCTCTTCAATTTCTTTCATGAGTGTTTTATACTTTTCAGAAAACAGGTTTTTCACCTCTTAGGTTAGGTTATTTGTATATATGTTATTGTATTTGGTGCAATTTTAAATGGGATTGGTTATTTAAATTGTTCTTTCTGCAGTGATTTATACAAATGTAACAAATTTCTATATGTTGATATTGTATCCTTCAGATTAACAGAATTTGTATTTCAGTTCTAGTATTTTTTTGAGTTAGTATTTCTGGTTTCATATGTGGAGCATCATGTTATCTGCAAATACTGAAAGTTTGAGTTGTTCCTTATGCTGATTTAAATGTATTTTTCTCTTTATTTTGTCTGATTGCAATAGCCAAGACTCCCAGTACTATGTTAAATAACAGTTATGAGAATGGTCAGCACTGTCTTTCTTTCCTGACCATAAAGTAAAAGTTCTCAATTTGTCCCACTGAGGATATTTGCTGTGAATTTTACCTTGTGACTTTCATTATTTTGAGATGTGTTCCCTCCAAACATACTTTTCAACGCTTTTTTTTTAATCATGAATACTCTACCTTGTCAAATGCTCTTTCTGCATCTATTGAAATGGTCATATGATTCCTATTCTTTCTTTTCTTTTTTTTTTTAATGTGGTATATCACGTTGACATGCTCATGAATATTGAACCTCCCTTACAACCGGGAATAAATTTGACTTGATCATATGAATGAGTTTTTTAAAGGTGTGTGTGTGTGTGTGTGTGTGTGTGTGTGAGTTTGCTAGTATTTTATTGAGAATTTTTGCATCCATGTTCATCAGTGATATTGGACAGTAGTTTAATTTTCAGTGAATACTTTATTCAGTTTTGGTATCATGGCAAAGCTGGCCCCTTAGAATGAATTTGGAAGTTTTCCTTCCTTTTCTATTTTTTTGTGAAAAATTTGAGAATAACAGTTATTAACTCTTCTTTAAGTTTTTGATAGAATTTGCATATGAATATAAGTGGCCCTAGATATTTGTTCATTGGGAGTTTTTTTGATTACTGATTCAATTTATTTTTGGTTACTGCTTTGAACAAGGTTTCTATTTCTTCCAATTTCAGTTCTGCTAATTTATATGTTTCCTTTCTACTCAAAGTTCTGTGGAAAGATTTGACCCTAGTATATGGGTCTTCCCTTGTATGTTAAGGACTACTTTTGTCAGTGTATATTGCAAATTTAATTACAATATGACTTGGTGTTGGCCTGCTTTTGTTGCTTTGATTGGAGTTCTCTCTGCCTCCTGGATCAGGATGTCTGTTCCCTTCCCCAGATTAGGCAGTTGTTTAGATATTATTTCTTCAAATAAATTTTCTGCCCCCTTATTTTTCTTTTCCTCTCTGAGACCCCAATAATATAAATGTTATTACGTTTGATGTAGTCACTGAGTTCCCTAAGTTTATTCTCCTGTTCCATAATTCTTTGCTCTCTCCTTTGTTCAGCTTCATTATTTTCCATATTTTTTCTATGGAAAAATAGTCACTAATTTGTCACTCTGCTTCTTGCATCCTTCTCTTTATTTCATCAAGCCTGTTTCCAACCTTGTTTATACATTTTTAATTTCTTAATTATTCTTTTCTCACTCTTTTATATCTATGGTAAGGTTCTCTCAGATGTCTTCTATTCTTTTCTCAAGCCTAGTGAGTATCTTTATGAATGTTGTTTTAAATTCTCCATCAGGTATGTTTATTTGTTTGGCTTAGATTTCTGATCACGGCCTTATCTTATTTTTTCATTTGAGGCACAGTCATCCACCTTTCCATTCTGTCTAATTACCTGCCCTCTACAGCATGTCAGAAAAGCTGGTTATGTCTCCTGCACCTGAAAATAATGACTTTATGAAGAACAGACTGTGTATTATCTAGGACCTGGCATTTCATGAAGTTTCTTGTATGAGTGCTGTATGTATTCTGCTATAGTGCTTTAGATGATATAACTTTTAGACTAGTCATTTTAGGAGGCTCCCCTTGCCTTCTGTGGGCAGTGTTTGAGGTGAGACTCTGGTCTACTTCTCAAATGAGACCTGACACTACCTCAATAAGAACAGAAGATTTTCAGAACTCTCTGGTTGGGAGATGTGGTGTGGGTAGGGTTTATGCTCCACATGGGGGTGGAGCCTACTGCACTAGGACTGAGGCAAGTTTGAGTGAGAAGGGTAATCCCATCATAGTGCAGGGGTGTGGCACTTGGTGTAAACAAGTTAGGAAGACAACTTTGATGCTAACGTGCTTTGCACACTTGGCTCTGTATTTATCCTTAAGGGTGGGTGAAAGAATATAAAGCATTATATTTGACAGCCCCTTGGATCTATAGATAGTCACAGAAACTCCTATGTGATTTGGTGGCATTCTAGGGCTCTTCTCTATTCTAGTTGGTCTTTTTAAACTATGGCTTTTTTTTATGTGCTACAGAATGTCCAGGGCTGGCATGGGTCAGGAGTCTGGGGCTCACTGAGGCAAGCCACTTATGCTTCTTAAACTATGTCCCTGTATGCAGTATTAAAGTCAATGGTGTGGGACAAACAGTGGTGCTACCAGCCCCTCCCACACAGAGAGAGTTCTACCAGTTCCCCCACTATTTGGCAGGATTCTAGGGCTGGTTCCATTATATTCTAGTTACCTCTTTAAACTACAGGAATATTTTGTGCCCTAGGGCAGACAAATCTGCTCATAGTTCCTTAGTACTATGTTATTTCACTAAAATTTACAGCACTGGGGGCAAGATTCCGTTTAGTTCCATATCTCCATATATCTTGCCCTTTTCTAACTTTTTGTTATGTAGAAACTGTCCAGTAAGCCATCACCTCTTTTTTTTAGGAGGAATTACTCTGTAAATTCAGTGTGTAGATTTGGTGTATCGGTGGTAGAGAAGAGTTCAGAGTCCTACTACATCACCATTTTCCAAACAGATCCACAATAATTTTTTTTTGCTATTTTCATTTTATATTATTTTTTAAATACAGATATTAGCCTGAGCTAACTCCAGGGAAAAAACAATTAAATAGTCATATAATTTATTGTTGGTAATATATATTTAAAATTTGTTCAATTAATTACTTTTCTTAAAACAGATTACTTTGGGTCTCTGTACATATTTTTGAATGTTAAAACCAAATTAAACTTGTAACTGTGTACTATAGGTTGTAAGAGTGACTTACCAATGATCTGCTACACTCATACTAAAGGATACACATTCATTCATTTATTTTGGATGCATTTATTAAGAAATGCTATGCATCAGGATGGTTGTACATTAAGAACATGACAGGCACATTACAGGTGTGATTTCAGTACTTTTGTGGGAAGAAAATGTGTTTTAAAAAATTTTGTCAAAAAAAATTACTTAGTGTCTTGGTGCTCAGTGCATGTGTACTTTTGATCAAGGTATTGATATTTAAAGACAATATGAACCAACAGTCTTAGAATCACCACGTATTTGATGAAAGTTAACCTTTCTTTCGCACTAATCTTACCCTCTAAAAAATTGGCATCAGCAGTTGTGAAAGCGAAAGTAGCATTTAAAAGCTGTTTTCCAAACAGTGAGCAAAATGACAGAGTTGCCAACCCTAAGCTCTCATTCCCATACAGAAACATCAAAACAAAGTCTCAGAATTGATCATAACCAATTTGTCAGAATTCTGAACAAAAAATAAAAAAATTTACAACAAGTAAGCAGAAACTAAATTAATGAAGTGACCATTCAAATGGTAGGGGAGTTTTGTGTCAATTTTAGTTGCCTTTGATTTACCCTGTCTCTGTTGCATTAAGGGTCTTCATTAGGAAATTGCAGGAATCTGCATTAAAAGTCTGGACCCATTTCCCTGAGTTGACAGAGAGAAGGGCAGATAATTCATAAATTATTACATATATCTATTCCAATCTGTGTGGACATTACTTGACAGACTGATGTAAGATGTTTATCTTGGTTTTGCCTATCTCAGAATTGAGAGTTAAAGAGCACTTAGCATTTCTCCAAAACACTACAAGCTGAACTAGCAATTCTTAGAGGACTGGACAAAACATGGTAGTCAAACCAAACAATAGACTGCCTAAGATAAACTCTGGGAAGTTTCTTAGGGAAGCCAGGGCATTCACAAACAGCCTCATGCATGTCCAAAGTAAGCCTCATTCAGAAAAAGTCTTACAAAAATACAATTGTTTTTATCATGGGTTTTCTTCAGCCTCAGTAAAACTCTGAGTGTTAATGGAGAGCCATGAACAAAACCAATCAGCAAACACTAGGGGAGACATTTACCTTTCTTTTTTGTGTGTTTCTTTGCTTTTTTTTTTTTTTTTTATTTAATACATTTTTAGTTCCTGAAATTCAAGTAAATATATTTCTAAACAACTAGCTGAATACAAGTTAAAGAACATGGACTTCGTTGGCCATACATGATTATGTATGATCTTTGTAAAGATAACTTTGGAAAGTAACTAAACAACAACTTCAACAAAATATTCTTGAAGAAGAGCTATGACTTACCAAAAAAGGACTCTAAAGCAAGTTTTAAAATATAATCAAATAGCTAAAGAACACTATGGAAAGAAAGAAGGAAAGAAAGAAAGAAAGAAAGAGAAATAAAGAATGAAAGAAAAGAAAAGAAAAGAAAAGAAAGAATGGTGGAAGGAAGGAAGGAGGGGAAAGAAGGAAGGAAGGAGAGAAGGAAGGAAGGAAGGAAGGAAGGAAGGAAGGAAGGAAGGAAAGGACGGAGGGACGGAAAGGATGGGGGCACCTGGGTGGCTCAGTCGGTTGGGTGTCCGACTTCAGGTCAGGTCGTGATCTCAAGGCTCTGAGTTCAAGTCCCTCATCAGGCTCTGTGCTGACAGCTCAGAGCCTGGAGTATTTTTGGATTCTGTGTCTCCCTCACTTTCTGCCTCTCCTCCACTTGTGCTCTGTCTCTCACTATCTCAAAACGTAAATAAACAAAAAAAAATATTAAAGAAAGGGAAAGAATTAGAGGAAGGAAGTAGGGAAGGAAGGAAGGAGGGAAGAACAAAGGAAACCAGGAAAACTGAATGGACAAAATAAAATTTTAATAAAAATACAAAAATATAAAAAATCAAACAAAACTTGTGGAGCTATAAAATTCAATAAATAAAATTTAAAATTTACTAGAGGGGTTCAAATGCATTTTGAATACATGTTCTAAATAATTAGTGATGATTGTAAATGTTAAATCTGAAAAGCAAAAAAATATATAGAAAAATTAACAGTCTAAGGGACTTGTGGAACACTGTAATGGTAAATTTTGTGTCTCAACTTGAATAAGTTAAATGATGTCAAAATAACTGATAAAGCATTTCTGGATTTGTCTGTAGGAGTGTTATGAAAGTTATTTACATTTAAATTAATACAGTAAGTAAAGAAGATAATCTTCACCAATATAGGTAGTCATCATCCTATCCATTGATGCCCAGAATAGAACAAAAAGGGTGAATAACAGAGAATTAACTCTGTTCTTGAAGTGGGACATCCATTTCCTACTGTTGGATATTGATGCACTTGAGTTTCAGGCCTTTGGACTCAGACCAGAATTTACATCATTGGCCTGCTCAACTATTAGTCCTTCAGACTCAGATTGAGACTTATGTGATTGGATGTCATGCTTGTTAGGCCTCTAGATTTTGACTGGAACTACACAATGGGGTTTTCTGGGTCTCCAGCCTAAAAGTGGCCAATTTGGGATTTCTCAACCTCCAGAAATGTGTGAGCTAAGCCTACATTATTAAATTTCTTTTCCTTTCTCTCTTCCTCTTTCTTTCTCTCTTTCTCCCTACCAGTAGATTAGATAGATAGATAGATAGATAGAGATATGTATATGATCTATCACCTATCAGTTTATACCATATTGGTTCTGTTTCCAGGAGAACATGGACTAATACAGAATTTGTTACTAAGAGTGGGTCTAGAGAAACATCATTTTAAGGATGGGTTGGTTCTGATTAGATTTGAAGAGACTAGTGACTTAAGGCACCTTAGTGGCTCAGTCTTTTAAGCTTCTGCTCTTGATTTTGACTTAGGTCATGATCTCCCAGTTTATGGGCTTGAGTCCTGTGTCAAGCTATGTGTTGACACTAAAGAGACTGTTTAGGATTCTCTCCCTCTCTCTGCGCCTTCCCCTGCTCGCTGGCTCTTTCTCCCTCTAAAAATATAAACTTAAAAAATATATTAATGACTCTATTTCCAGTAGTAAAGAGAGCACAGATAGTTCATGTTTTTGACTGTTTATAGAAATATGCAAAATATCTGCTTTGGATATTCCTAATCACCACTTATAAGAAACAAGTAGTTGCATGACTGCATATGACATTTTTCATTTTTTTTTAAACTAAAAATGTAATGATGTTGCTTGGTTACTCCTATTGCCACTAGGCAAAGTGATGCAAGAAAAAGATGAGCTCAGGGACTACAATTTTCAGCTCAAGTGTGACATAAATAATCTAAGAACTTCTATGTGTGCCTTGAAGAAGTCCCTTACTTCTTGTAGTTGCATGGTTAAAATTGCTTAAAACCAAACACAGAACCTCAGCCTGTGACTAGGAGAATTGAAACATAAGTTAAACTCCCAGTACTGAATGTCATCTACTCTTTTTTAAAATTTTTAAAAAAATGTTTTTAATGTTTATTTACTTCTGAGAGAGACAGAGAGAGAGAGTGCAAGCAGGGGAGGGACAGAGAGAGAGGGAGACACAGAATCTGAAACAGGCTCCAGGCTCTGAGCTGCCATCACAGAGCCTGATGCGGGGCTTCAAATCACGAACTGTGAGATCATGACCACAGGTGGAGTTGGATGCTTAACCAACTAAGCCACCCAGGCTCCCCTAAATGTCATTCACTCTTAAAGTGACAACACTGGTGAAAGAGAATGGAATTTTATATGTTGAGGTGGGTATGTGGGGAGACCCTGGTGAACCTGGGAACATGTGGCCCCTAAATTCTGATTTTTTTTTTAACCAATGGAAGAAACTTACCTACCTCCATGAAAATTTCCCTCCTCAGTTCTAGTAGATTTGACCTCCCAGCCCACAGAAGTGTCCTGCATAACCTCAGTAGCAGCGGCATCCTTACTCACACTGGCCTCTGAGTCCACCTCCACCTGATGGGGATTAACTCTGTATTACATAAAATTAATAATGGTTTCCTCTGAGGAAATTGCCTTACAAGATAATGCTGATTGTCACAAGACTTACAGCACCTTTTTGCTTCTATATTTCTAATTAGACTTGAGTCCCAGCAGAATCCTAAATGTTGTATTAAAGTGTAACCCATGTGGAAGTGTGATACAATCTAAAGGAGTGTAAATTAGAAACTTAAGTTTTCTAATTAATACAAGTAATAATGCATGTAATGTGAGTGGGAATGGATATTAAGTGTATGGAATAATTGTAGAAGGGACATAAATTTGGATCAGGTAAACTTTATTGGTATGAAGTCTGCATTTTATTAATGTTGCAACTCAAGTGGTCAGAAAACACTTTGGATGAAACACTGAACAACAAATGTAAGTGAACTGGGTATACCAGACATTACTTTCTTTAATGTGAAGGAAGGAATTCGAAGATTTAAGTAGATTAGAAAGTTAGAATGAATTTGTTTTTTAAGACCAGTCACCCATGCTAGGAGGGTCTAAATGACATACCTCACATCATAACTGTGAGGAATAAATTTATGAGACGAGCCTCATTAAGAACATCCTTGAAGTGTACTGTGATCACTCATCTTTCTGGGTCAGAATTCACAGTGGTAAATTCAGTCACTTACTTGAAAGTTTTAAATGCAGTGGGAGGAATTAGACCCCAAGGTGGTATGGGTTAGGTGGAGGCACTCAACGTCCAAAGGCACAGGGGGTGGGACTACTGTAATGGACAGCAGAGTCAAAGCAGCATTTTTAGGAGTCTGACTCATGCAGACTTATGCAGTTGACTAAACATGGTGGTCTTAGAAGTAAAATAGATAGGAAGTCTGCTAAATTTTTGCTTGATTTGTACAAGCAGAAAAGTTCTAAGTCAGGTAAACAGAAGCCTAACTTAAATCATAAACATAGTCACAGTCATTCAATCATTTTCTGATTTGAGCCAATTTATAGATCAAAGTCCTTAAGTAATGGCAATTTGTGTTTCTTTGAGAATGAACTCCACCATATTACTGAAAATTGATACTCAAACTTTCTCACAGACTTTCCCCAAGGGTTCTAAGACTTTTACCAGAGTAAATGTACATTGCAGTAAGGGAAATAAACAGACAATTTGGGATGACTACACACTATATCTGAACCTACACTAATTCTAGGAGACCAAAAATGTCACTGTGTCTCACCAGAGTAGAGACAAAACAGCTTCCACAATAATATAGACCTAGTTCAGGGTCCCACACGAAACGAGCAGACTATTGAATCTGTAAATGAGAGAAAATAACACACCCAACTGGGGAAAATATTGCCTACCAAATCCAATGCTGCCCAATGAATGGTGTGCCTCATTCTTGGTTGTAGGAAGGTCCAGATGCAACAACTTATCATGTACCTTGGAAAGAATATCTCAACATGTCCCAAACCACTGCACCCTTAGAAGTTTCTAGACAAGCCCTGAATTTTAGTCTGAAATGTTTCCACCCCCTTTTTTACTGATAAGTATAGAATAGTTGTTACAATTTATCACTAGGTCCAATCAGCATGTCATCAATATTATGGAACAGTGTGATATCTCAACGAAGGGAAAGGTAGTAAATAAACTTTAAATGCTCAAGTAGAACACCAAGTAGGTTGCAATATTCACAGGACCAGGAGAACTTTCTCCTGAAGAATGTGTCTGCTCTGAATCAGCATTCAATCAATGGTGCTGATTATCTTAATTCACAAATCTTGAAATCAAAGCAGAGCCAATGGAGTGGCATCATTCACAGTTACCTACAGTGAACCATAAACAAAATTTTAATTTTTTTCCCATGACTTTATGTTCTGTTGGCCTAGCAGACTTTGTTCCAGAGGGAGGAATGTTCCATTGGGATATACAACAATAATTCCAACCGAACTGGAAGTTGAGAATGCCACCTGGCCACATAGGAATCCTTATGTGTCTGAGCCAACAGGCAGAAAAAAGTTATAGTGTTGGTTGGGGTGACTGATCTTCATTACAAGTGTAAATTGGACGGTGACTCAATAAGCATGCCTTAATCCACTTTGAAAGTTTGAAGTCATATTTAGACTTTTTAAACGTCACTTGGAAAATTTAGAAATACGTAAAAACTCAACAATACAAAACAATTTAGTAAAAATTATGATAGAAATTAGAAAATATAGATGAATGAAAGTGAAATAGAACACAACATAACAAAGTTTACGGAATACAGTGAAGAAAGTGGCCATAGAGAAAACTATAGTTGTAAACAACACAGTTCTAAATTAACATCCTTAGTAAATAAAATTAGACGTGAGGAAGTAGAAGATTAAAAAAAAAGAGCAATTTAAATGAAAAGCTGAGAGAAGAAAAGGAAACAATATAGATTAGAAAAAAAATAAAGTGTCACTTTATAGTGCCTTTTATAAGGTCAAAAAAGTTTAAAAGCATTTGACTAGACTGGAAAGAAAAATAGAAGAAAAGAGAACACAAACAAAGCATAAATGAAAGGGGACAGTACTAGGATCTGTGAATAAATCCGAGTTACAATGAGAATATTATGAACAATTGCTTACCAAAAATTGCATAATCAAGACATATTGAACAAATCTCTAGAAACACAAAAATTATCGAAACTGACTCAAAATAATCTACCATATCACAACAGACCTATAAAAAGTAACAAAATTGAATACGTAAACATAAGTCTTTCAAAATAAGAATTTTCAGGGCAATATGACTTTAGTGGTGAATTATATAAAAATTTAAAGAATTAAAAACCATGCTTCACAGCACTTCCAAGGAATAGAAGAGTCCAGAACTCTCCATAAATCATTTTATGAGGCAAGCATTACCCTGATACCAAAGCCTGATTGATAGAAAGAAAGAAAGAAAGAAAGAAAGAAAGAAAGAAAGAAAGAAAAAAAAAAGGATACAGACTAATATCCTTAAGAGTATTTAACAAAATGCAACCAAACTGAATCTAAAAGCATCTTAAACAGCATATGAAAAGATTCATGCACTATAACCAAGTGGAATTTTCCCGGGAATACAAGAGTGTTTCAATATAAGGAAACCAAATAATGTAATTGGCCATATTAGTGAATTAAAGGGTAGAAGCCTACATGATAATCTCAAGTGACACAGAAAAGACATTTAAAAAAAATCTATCACTCTTTCTTATTAAAAGCATTAATAAATATACAAATATAAGGAAATTACCTCAACATAAGAAAGGGAAGGTTTTCAAAATCCACAAGCTTGCACTATATGAAAAGGGAAAAACTGAAAGCTTTCTTCCTCAAGTCAGGAACAAGAACAATTTGCCAGTTTTACCATGTCTATTCAACACATTGTACTGAAAGTTCTATCCAGAGCAACAGGAAAAGAAAAATACATACAAGATATTCATATTGGAAAATAAAAATTGAAACAAAATCTATTCACAGATGACATCATCCTCTATGTTGAAATCAAACAACCCACAAGAAAGTTAATAGAAATAACGAATCAATTTATCAAATTCATAGGGTAGAAAATCAACACACAAAAATTAGTTACATATTTATAGACCTGGAAAAAATCAGAAAAAAATATATTAAAAAGTCAGTTCTGTTTACAATAGTGTCTAGAAAAATTAAGCAAGGAGAAATGAATTAAACAAGGATGTAAAAAATTGCACACTAAAAACTACAGACCATTTATGAAAGATATTAAAGACTTCAAATGGAAAGAAATCACGAATTCATAAAAATGCAAATTTAGTATGATTAAGATGCCAATATTACTTAAGTGATCAGCAGACTTAATGCAATCACTATCAAAACTCCAAGCTCACTTCTTACAGTGGGGAAACTGGTATACAAATTTTTATGGATCACAAGAGGCCATGGATAGCAACAACAAAAAAAATCTTGAAATTGAAGAACAAAGTTAGAGGGATCATAATTTCTCATTTCAAAACTTACTGCAAAGCTACAGTAATCAAAAAGGTGTGGTTATTGAATAAATACCTATCTATCTGTATAACTTCTATCTATCTATCTTTCATCTCTTTATCATGTATATCATATCTGTATCAATGAAATAGAATTGAGAGTCTATAAGTAAACCTATACCTTTACTGCAAATTGAATTTTCACAAAAGCTCAAAGTCCATTCTATGTGTAAATATTGTCCCTTTAACAAGTGTTTCTGGAATAACTGCATTTCCACATGCAAAAGAATGAAGTTGGATCTCTGCTTCATATATATAGAAAAACTAACTCAAAATATATCAGTGAAATAAAGATTAATAAAAAAGTATAGAATAAATAACATGGGCAAGTCATGACCTTGTACTCTTAAACAGGACACCAAAAGCACAAACACCAAAGGGGGAAACAAAACACATAAATTGAACTTCACTGACTTCTTTAATTAACTTTTTAGAGATTTTATTTTTAAGGAATCTCTACACCCAATGTGGGGCTCAAACATATAACTGCACAATCAAGCTGCCTGCTCCACAGACTAAGCCAGCAAGGTGCTCAGAACTTCATTGACATTTATTTTTTTTTTCTTTTTTCAACGTTTTATTTATTTTTGGGACAGAGAGAGACAGAGCATGAACGGGGGAGGGGCAGAGAGAGAGGGAGACACAGAATCGGAAAAAGGCTCCAGGCTCTGAGCCATCAGCCCAGAGCCCGACGCGGGGCTCGAACTCATGGACCGCGAGATCGTGACCTGGCTGAAGTCGGACGCCTAACCGACTGCGCCACCCAGGCGCCCCATAACTTCATTGACATTTAAAACAACTTTGTATCAAAGGATATTACCAAGAGAGATAAAAGACAAATTACCGAATGGGAGAAAATATTTGCAAAATATATATCAAATAAGGGTTTTATCTCAAGAGCACATAAAGAACTTTACAAATTCAACAACAAAACAAACAACCCTAATTTGAAAATAGAAAAAAAAATACATATTTTTCTAAAGAAGATATAAAATGGCAAAGAAGTACATGAAAAGAAGCTCAACACTATTAGTCATTAGGGAAATGAAAACCAAAACCACAATGAGATACCACTTCACACCTTTTAGGAGGGCTATATTATTTTTAAAAGTGAAAATAACAAGTGTTGGGGAGAATATGGAGAAATTACAACCTTTGGACATTGCTGGTGGGAATTTCAAATGCTGCAGCCATTGTGGAAAACTTTTGGCAGTTCCTCAAAAAAACTATAAATATAATTACCATATGATCAAGCAATTCCATTCCTAGTAACATACCTCCAAATAATTAAAGACAAGGAGTTGAAGAGTTTCTTTATGCCAATGTTCATCGTGGCATTATGTATAGCAGCCAAAATATAGAAACGACACAAATGTTCATCATTACATGAATGGGCAAATTATATTACATAAAATAGTGAAATATTATTCATTATTCATAGCAAGGGATGATATTGTGATGTATAGTCCAACACGAATGAGCCTTGAAAACATTATACCAAGTAAAATAAGCCTGACACAAAAAGGGAAATATTGCATGATTAACTGATATTAAATAGCTAGACTAATCAGATTTTATAGAAACAGACATAGAGTTAAAGGGAGTTGGAGGTTTGAGACAGTGGGAAGTTACTGATTAATATAGATATTCCGTGCAGGGTGATAAAAATATTTCAGAAATAGTGGTGATATTTGCACAACAGTGGAATGTACTACTGCCAAAGATTATACACTTAATAATAATTAAGAAGTCAGATGGTATCTTATAATTATATTTATCTATCATCTATCTATCTTCCTATCTATTCTACATATATTCTTATATATTTATATAATTTACATATGGTGTGTGTGTGTATATATGTATATATATATTCACAATATTTAAAATAATAAGGTATTTTTCTCTATAATGATTGCATTGCAGTTAGAAATAATTAACCCCAGGCTATTGATTTAAAGTCTTTTAGGGGCGCCGGGGTGGCTCGGTTAAGTATCCGACTCAGGCTCAGGTCATGATCTTGCCGTTTGTGAGTTCGAGCCCGCATCGGACTCTGTGCTGACAGCTCGGAGCCTGGAGCCTGCTTAGGATTCTGTCTCCCTCTCTCTCTGCTCATGCTCTGTCTCTCTCTGTCTCTCAGAAATAAATAAATGGTAAAAAAAATAAAGTCTTTTAAAGTTTTACCTTTATTTCCCATTTTATTAATCCTGTATTCTACTATTTTAGGTTTAAAATATAGGTATATATGTACACACACACACGCACACACAAAACTTCATGATGCTTTTAAACAGTGGAAGGAAACTCTCTAAAAACCTGAATGTCAAATTGGATTAATAGAGTATCCTCTTGTGAGCCAAAAGAGAAGCTCAACCACACCATAGATGAGTTCTACTAATAAATTCATTTTTGTCTGTTTTTCTTTTTCTTTTTCTTTTTCCTTGTAGGTTCACTCAAGAAGAAGCATGGTGAGTTGGTTTACTTCTAACTCAGAGCAGTTCAAGCATTTGTTTATAGGACAGGGTCACAAATTCAAGTTGTGCCTGACCAACATGAATCCAAAGAAAAGACTGCAGGAATTGTGTATGCAAGGCAAGTTGCCATAGGACTAATCTTATCCATGTCAAAAAAAGAGAGCCCAGGATGAGAACTTAAGTAAGGGCTATTTAACTGTTTAATATATATGAACATTGTTCTGACAACATCCCTAAGGAGGAGCTGTGATTTGTCAGTTTCAGAGAACTAGGGCAGAAACAATGTACTGTTATGTTCATTAAGTTATTTCTAAGGACCAGCTAAAGTAAATGTTCTCAAAACCAAGAATCGATCAGAATGCCATGGAGAGCACATAATTCTGGGACACATCCCTTAATTTTTGATTCAATATTTCTGCGTTAAGCTCAAGTATTGTCATTTCTAACAAGGTCCCATATGAGAAATGCCAATGCTGTGCAGCCAGGAGCCACACCATGAAGAATGTGGCTGTATCAAAATTTACTTGATAATTTACAAAACTATTAAGAACCATTAACATTAGAATTTAAATTTTATTTATAATTACCTGATGGGCTAAAACAATACAAAGTATTAATGCACAAGAAACAGATCAAATCCAGGAAAAAGACATGGAGCTTCCCAGGCTACATGGAAATTGATGCCATTTAACTTTTGGTATTACAATTTGAGAATAAGTGGTAAGATATCTAGGAGTAAACCAAGCCTTGTTTCTAAGGTAAGTAGCATTCCTCTGCTTTGGTTAAGAAATCACAATATCGAGGTGCCTGAGTGGCTCAGTTGTTTGAGCATCCGACTTCGGCTTAGGTCATGATATCATGGTTCATGAGTTCGACTTTGACTCAGGTTATGATCTCATGGTTCATGACTTCCAGCCCCAACTCGAGCTCTGTGCTGATAGCTTGGAGCCTGCAACCTGCTTCGGATTCTGCGTCTCCCTCTCTATTTGCGCCTCCTCTCTCTCTCTCTCTCTCTCAAAAATAAATAAACATTAAAAAATTAAAGAAATCACAATATCAATGAAAAAAGTTATTAAGTACTGAAAAGTGTGGAATCATTAGGAAAGACCAGAGCACTTTTGAAAACTGAAATTACACTCTCTTTGTCACTTTGGACTGGGACAGATGCATGTACTTGCATTTAGTTATAATGAGTGCAATACTGTAAGATGTAGATATTGAACATTATTCCTAGTCCTATTCCCAGGACACAGTCTAGCTGAATGAGTCTAGGCCTTTGGGGAGACAGGCCCCTGGAGCTGAAAAGATAATGTGAATCTGGGGTAGTCAGAGATTGAAGACAAGTAGTACTTATTCCTATTGCAGGAATTTTGAATTGTGAGTTCTGGGCTTAATCATATACACAGGTATCTTGGGAAGTAGGAGATTTTAGACACAGTAGAAGTTCAAGTGCCATCTCTGGAGACAGCTTTCCATATAGAAAGAAAATACTGTTTTGTTTTGTTTTTTGTAATGTATTTTTTAAATTGAATTTAGCCTATATTATTGAATTTTTCAGGTGTACACCATATTTATTTGACATTTCTATGCTTTGCTCAATATTCACCACAATAAGTATAGTCACCATCTGTCACCATACACTATTATACCATTACTGACTATATTCTTTAGGTTGAACATTTCATTTTTGTGACTTATTTATTTTATAAGTAGATGTTTGCATTCTTAATCCTTTTTATTGTGCCCTTGTCCACACCCACCACCTGTGTGGCAACAATTTATTGTTTGTGTTTAACAGTTTGCCTTTTCCTTGTTTCCTTGTTTCCTTGTTTTTTGTTTTGTTTTGTTTTTGTTTTTTGTTTTGAATTTTTGGATTCCACATAGAGTGAAATTATATGGTACATGTCTGTCTGACTTATTTCACTTATCATAATACCCTCTTGAACAATGCATGTTTTGGAAAATAGCATGATCTCATTATTTTTTTAAAGCTAAGTAACATTATATATGTTGCCACCACACCAGGTCCCTAAAGTTTGGATTTTAAAACTCAGCTGGCTTGGCCAGGATAGAAACAAAGCACAATGTGCTTCTCCAGTCAGGCAGGAAAACCAGAAACAGTGTAAAAACAGCAGTCTCAAAAAAACTATCACACAAAAGGGGAAATTATCTACTCTTCTGGGAGAGCTTCCCTGACTGCAGACAGCAGAAACTACCCATTCTGGGGACAATGGAGCTGGAGTGATAATTTTCCTCCTCTGTCCTGCAGCATAAACTAACTTCATTAAACAGCACAGTGACAACATTGGCTGTTTCAGTTGCTTACACCCAGCCCCACTGCCCGGCATTCTACTGGTACTACTTTTCTCTGGCAAGTGTGTCAAAGGACTAGCAAAGCAGGTCCCCTCCAGAGGACCAGCAGAATCCTTCTTATGCACCACCTCTACCAATCATAGAGTTCTGCAAAGATTCATGTATAAGGGGAAGTACAAGGGGAATAGACTCACATCCTTATTAACAAGTAGATTAGAGGACACCTGTTTAAAATTTGACAATTTGTGGCCAAGGTCCATACATTCCCCACAGCTTGCAGGAAAAACTCAAGAGGACTAACTTGAGGAATAGAGCATGCATAACAGCAGCAGAGTGCCACACCACAGATACATTTTGAAGCATGGGTCTCTGGACATGATTTGACCTGCTCTTCATAAAGCCATTACTCTCAGGAGCACAAAACATAACAGACATACCTAACACAGAAGAAAAGAGACTTAGACAAAATTTCAAGACAGACCAACTCATTCCCCCAAAAAAGTACAACAAAATGTCACAGCCAGTGATCCATGTGAAACAGATATAGGTAATATACATGATTCGCAATTTGAAGCAACAATTATAAGAATACTACCTATGCTTGAGAAAAGCATAGAAGACACCAGGGAGCCTATTACCCCAAATAGAAAAGATCTTAAAACCAATCATGCTGAAATGAAACATGCAATAATGGAGATTCAAATCTGACTGGATTCAATGACTCCAAGAATGAAAGAAGCAGAGGAAGGAAGAGGTGACAAAGGGGATAGATTTATGGAAAATAAAGAAGGTGATCAAAAGAGAGAAGGAAAATTTTGAACCATGAAAGTAGACATATGCAATCAGTGATTTCATTAAATGTAATGACATTCTTACAATAACAATCCCAGAAGAAGAGAGAGAAAAGGTGGCAGATGGTTTATCTGAGACAATTATAGTTGAATACTTCCCAATCTGGGGAAGGAAATAGACTTCCAAATTCAGGACGCACATATAACTTCCATCAAAATGAACAAAAGCAGGTAAAAATCAAGACATATTGTGTCTAAATTTGCAAAATATAAAGATAAAGAAAAAATCTTAAAAGCAACAAGACAAAAGAAGTCACTAACTCATAAAGGTAGACCAATAAGGTTAGCAGCAGTTTTCTCCACAGACACTTGGCAGGCCAGAAAAGGGTTCCATGATATATTCAATGTGCTGAATGGGAAAAATCTGCAGTCAGTAGTAAGGTATCCAGCAAGGCTATCATTCAGAACAGGAGAGATAAAGAGTTTCACAGATAAACAAAAACAAATAGAGTACTCTCAACCAGTCCTGCAAGAATCATGAAAGGGGACTCTTTCAATGGGAAGAAGACTAGAAAGACACAGAGAGTATCTCTCAAAATAATTACAAAACAATCACTACAACAGCACTAAGACCATTGATTATGATATATCGATAATTATTCTGAAAAAAAAAATACACCGTAAATTGAATAAATGATCTAATCAAAAAACAGTGTGTCCAAATGGATATGTAAGAGAAAAAGACACACTTATGCTGACTACAACAGACTCATTTTAGACCTCAAGACACAAGCAAACTGAAAGTGAGGGGATGCAGAAACATTTACAATGCAAATAGATGTCAAAAGAAAGCTTTACTGGCAATATTTATAACAGACATACTACATTTAAAAAAATTTTTTTAACATTTATTTATTTTTTGAGAGAGAGACAGACAGACAGAGCATGAGCGGGGGAGGGGCAGAGAGAGACAGAGACAGAGACATTGAATCCGAAGCAGGCTCCAGGCTCCGAGCTGTCAGCGCAGAGCCTGAGGCGGGGCTGGAACTCACAAACCATGAGATCGTGACCTGAGCTGAAGTTGGATGTCCAACCGACTGAGCCACCCAGGCACCCCCAGACATACTACATTTTAAACTGAAGACTATAATATGAGATAAAGAAGGACGTTGTATCATAATGAAGGAGGCTATCCAACAAGAATATCTAACAATTGCAAATATTTATGCACCCAAAAGGAAAGCACTGCAATTTATAAAACAATTAATAACAAACATAAAGGAACTAATTGGTAATAATAAAATAATAGGAGAGGAATTTAACATTCACTTGCAGCAATGGAAAGATAATATGAGCAGAACATCAACAAGGAAACAATAGCTTTGAATGACACCCTGAGCCAAATGGGCTTAACATATATAGTCAAAACATTTCTTCCTAAACTATCAGATTACCATGTTTTTCCAAGTGCACATAGGATATTTTCCAGAATAGATCACCTACTTTGTCACATATCAGGCCTCAACAAGTACAAAAAAACTTTCAGATCATAACATATATGTTTTCTGACCACAATGTCATGAAATTTGAAATCGACCACAAGAAAAAAAAATGGAAACATCAAAAATACATGGAGGTTAAAGGACATCTTACTCAGGAATGGATGGATCAACCAGGGAATTAAAGAAGAAATAAAAAAAAAATACACAGAAACAAATGATAATGAAAACAAGATGGCCCAAGACCTTTGGGATGAAGCATAAGCTGTAGAAAAAGGGAAATATAGAGTAATAGAGGCCTCCTTCAAGAAGTAAGAAAAATCTCAAATACAAAAACTAAGCTTACACCTGAAAGAGATATGTAAACAACAACAAACAAAGCCTCAAACCAGCAGAATAAGAGAATTAAGACGGATTAGAGCAGAAATTTATGATAGAGAAAATAATGAGGAAAAAAAGAACAGGCGAATGGGAAAAGGATCTGGTTGAAAAAACTAATAACATTTATAAACTCCTAGCCAGATTTATCAAAAAGAAAGAGAAAGGACCTCAATAAATAAAATCACAAATAAAGGAGGAGAGATCACAACAAACACTACATTAATACAATTATAAGAGAATGTCATGAAACATCATATGTCAAGAAACTGGGCAACTTGGTATAAATGTACAAACTCCTAGAAACATATAAACTACCAAAGTTAAATGGAAAGAAATTGAAAACTTGAACAGACCAATAACCACCACCAACAATAAAAATGGAATCATTAATCAAAAATCCCCCAACAAAAAAGTTCAGGGCAAGAGTCTTCACAAGTGAATTTCAACAAAAATGTACAGAAGACTTAATACCTATTTTTCTAAAAATGTTCCAAAAAATAGAAATGGAAAGAAAACTTCCAAACTCATTCTATGAGGCCAGCATTATTGTGATTCCAAAACCAGATAAAAATCCCACAAACAGGGAAAAAAAGGCCAATATCCCTCAAGTAGAAAATTGAATCTAAGGTACATTAATAGAATTATTCACCATGATCAAGTGGGATTTATTCCTGGGCTGCAAGCGTGGTTCAATATTTGCAAAATCAATCAACATGATACACCACATTAACAAAATAAAGAATAGGGACAATACATTCCTCTAAATGGATGCAGAAAAAGAATTTAACAAAGTACAGCATCAAATATTTAAAAAAAAAACATAAACCTCAATAAAGTAGAGATAGAGGGAACATGCTGCAACATCATAAAGGCCATAAGGAAAAGGCACACAGCTAATATCATCTGATATGGAGAAAAACTAAGAGGTTTTCCTCCATGATACAGGAGCATGACAGTGATACCCACTCTCAGCAGTTATTAAAAATACTACTGGAAATTCTAGCCTGAGATATCAGATGACAAAAAGACATATAAAGTATCAAAATTGGCAACAAAGAAGTCAAATACTCACTATTTGCAGACAACATGATACTGAATATAGAAAATTGTCAAAATGTCTATACTACCAAAAAAATTGCCATATTTAATGCAAACCCTAACAAAATACACCAGCATTTTTCAGAGATGGAATATTTCTAAGAATTTATGGAACCGCAGAAGACCTGGAATAGCAAAAACAACCTTGAAAATGAAAAGAAAAGCTGGAGACATCATAATTCCAGACTTCAAGTTATATTACAAAGTTGTAATGATCAAGACAATATGATACTGGCACTACAACAGACCCATACATCAATGGAAAAGAATAGAAAACCCAGAAATGGACCCACAACTATATGGGCAACTTATCTTTGACAAAACAGGAAAGAATATCCAATGTGAAGAAGACAGTCTCTTGTACAAATGATGTTGGGAAAACTTGAAAGCAAGAGGCTAAAGAAGGAAAAGGACCACTCTGAATACCATACACAAAAGTAAATTAAAAGAGGGTAAGAGGCATAAATGTTAGTGAGGAAATCATTGAAATCCTAGAGGAGAAAACAGTAACCTCTTCCACATTGGCCATTACTAGCTGTTTCTCCAGAGGCAAGGAAAACAAAAGCAAAAACAAACTATTGGAAATTTACCAAGATAAAGCCTCTCTACAGTGAAGAAAACAATCAAACTAAAAGGAGACATTTGGAATAGGAGGAGATATTTACAATTGACATATCTGGTAAAGGGTTATTATCCAAAATAGATGAAGAACTTTTAAAACTCAACATCAAAACAACAAATAATACAGTTAAAAATGGTCAAATGATATGAATATACACTTTTTTCTAAAAAAGGTGTTAATGGCTAAGAGAAGCAAGAAAAGATGGTCAATATCACTCATCAATAAGGAAACACAAATCAAAAGTAAATTAAATATCACCTCAAACCAGTGAGAAGGGCCAGAATTAACAACACAGGAAAAAACAGATGTTGGCAAGGATACACAGAAAGGGGAACCCCCTTACACTGTTGATGGGAATGCAAACTGGTTGATCCACTTGGAAAACAGTATGTAAATTCCTCAAAAAGTTAAAAATAGAACTACCATAAGATCCAGCAATTGCACTACTAAATATTTACCCAAAGGATACAAAAAATACTGACTTAAAGGCGTACATGCATCTGTTGTGTTTAGAAGCATTATCTAATATATCCAAACTATGCAAATTTGCAAAAATAAAAAGGGCTCAAATTCCCATAAACTGATGAATCAATAATGAACATGTGAAAAAAATATACATTTACATAATGTATATGTAATGTAATGTATAATGTAATGTGTGTGTGTGTGTGTGTGTGTGTGTGTGTGTGTGTGTGTATAATGGAATATTACTCAGCAATAAAAAAAAAAGAATGAAATCTTGCCATTTGGGAAGTCATGGATGTAGCTAGAGATTATCATGCAAGGTGAAATGAGTCATTCAGAGAAAGACACATACCATAAGATTTCATTCAAATGTGGAATTTAAGAAACAAAACAAATGAACATATGAAGGTAAAAGAGAGAGAGGCAAACCATAAAACTGATTCTTAAGTAGACAACAAACTGCGGGTTGCTGGAGGGAAGGTGGGCTGACCAATGGGTTAAATGCGTGATGGGTATTAATGAGGGCACTGGTTGTGATGGGCAATGGGTATCTATAGAACTGGTGAATGACTAAATTCTACTTCTGAAACCAATACTGCACTGTATTTCAACTAACTGGAATTTAAGTAAAGACTTGAAACTCAAATTAAAAAAAAATAGCATTTTCATTTTGGGAGGTAAATACCCAGTGGTGGATTTATGGATCATATGGTGTTTCTATTTTTAAATTTTTGCACAATCTCCATACTGTTTTCCCCAATGGCTCCACCAGGTTACATTCCCACCAACAGTGTCTGAGAGTTCCCTTTACTCTACCCCCTCGTCATCTTATGTTATTTCTTGTCTTTTTGGAACCAGCCATTCGAACAAGTGTAAGGTGATAATCTTATTGTGGTTTTGATTTGTAAATTGTTTATAATTACTAATGTTGAATATATTATCAAGTATATGTTGACAATCTGTTTTCTTTAGAAAAAAATGTCTATTCAGGTCCTCTGCCCATTTTTAAATCAGATTGTTTTTGGTATTGTTCATTGTGTATAAATTCTTTACATATTTGGATATTAACCTCTTCTTGGATATATTATTTGCAAACTTCTCTCATTCAAGGATTTGCCTTTATATTTTGTTGATGACTTCCTTTTCTGTTGAAGAATTTTTACCTTAGTGTTGTCCCAGTACTTTATTTTTGCTTTTATTTTTCCTTTCCTGGGGCAATATGTTCATAAATATGATGCTAAACTAATGACGAAGAGATTACTGCCTCTGTTTTCTTTTAGAAGCTTTATGACTTCAGGTCTCACATTTAGATCATCAATCCATATTTATTGTATTTTTGTGTATTGTGTAAGAAAGTGGTCCAGTTTCATTCTTTCACATATACCTGTGCAGTTTTCTCAACACCACTTGTTGAAAAACCTTGTTTTCTCATGATATATTCTTGCATCTTCTGTCATAGGTTGACTATATACATGTGGGCTTATTTCTGTGCTCTGTATCCTATTGATCTATGTGTCTATTTTTGTGTTAGTACTATACTGCCTTGATTACTGCAGTTTGTAGTCTATCATTAAATCTGCCATTGTGATTCCATTATCTTTGTTCTGAAATCAAGATTTCTTTAGTTATACAAGTTTTTTTTTTCTGTGATTCCATAAAAGTTTTAGGATTATTTGTTCAAGTTATCTTAAAAGATGTTGTTGGCATTTTGTTGGATTTGTACTGAAACTTTAGGTTGCTTTAGGTAGGATGGACATTTTAAATATATAAATTATTCTAAAAAGCAAGCATAATACATTTTTCCATTTGCTTGTGTCATTGCAATTTGAATATATTATTATTATTATTATTATTATTATTATTGTCTAATTGTGGCAGCTAGGATTTTCAGCACTACTATGAGGAATAAAAGTGGTGAGACTGAATATCCCTGTCATATTCAAAACTTAGAGGGAAAGATTTCAGTTTTTCACTATTGTATGATGTTAGATTGAATTTTTTATATATCACCATTATTATGTTGAGATATTTTCCCTCTAAATCCACTTTGTTGAGAGTTTTTATCAGGAAGGAATGTCGTAATTTGACAAATGCTTTTTCTTCCTCTAGTGAGATGATCATATGTTTTTTATCCTTTCTCTTATTAATGACATTAATCACATTGACTGGTATGTGAATGGTGAAAACATGCTTGCATCCCTGAAATAATTACTACTTGATCATGGTTAGTGATTTTTTTTAATGTATTGTTGAATTTGGCTTTGCTAATATTTTTTTTGGCAATTTTCATGCATGTTCATCATAGATACTAGCCTGTAGTTGTATTTTTGTTTTTTGTTTGTTTTTGTTTATTTTTAGTATTTCATTTTGTTCTGTTTTTCTGTACCTTTGGTTTGGTCTCAGGGTAATGCTGACCTCATAGAAAGAATTTGAATGCTTTCTTCCATATTCTATTTTTTAATATAGTTTCAGAAGAATAGGTATTAATGCTTCTTTAGATGTTTGGTAGAACTTACCAGTGACACCATTAGTCCTGGACTCCTGTTTGTTAAAAGTTTATTAATTATTAATTTTATTATTATTAAGTGGCTTTTCAAATTTTCTATTTTTCCTGATCGAGTTTTGGAACTTGGTATCTTTCTAGGAATTTACCTATTTTTTTCTAGTTTGTCCAATTTGTTGACATTTTTTTAAATAATATTCTCTTATAATCTTTGCAAACCTGCTGTGTTTTTTTTTTCCATTATCTGATTTTTATTTATTGTGTCCTCTCTTTTTTTTTTCTTGATAAACCTGGCTATAAATTTACCAATTTTGTCTAACTTTTCAAAGAAACAGCTCTTGGTTTTATTTATATTTTCAACTTTGTCTCTATTTCATTTACCTCTGCTCTAATCTTCATTTTCAGTAGCATTTTTGGTTGTCCTTTCCCTTTCTAGCTCCTTTAGCAGTAAGTTTAGATTGATTACTTGAGAACCCACAGCTAACATTATACTTAATGGTGAAAAGCTGAAAACTTTTCCTCCACGTTCAGAACATGACAAGTATGTCCATTCTCAACATCTTTTTACAACATAGAATGCTTATGTATTCTAAAATGCTGAGGCATTTTAACAGTATGGATTCGTTGTAAACATAAGCATAGAATTTTTTCCCATTTCCTTGTGTCTTCTTCAATATCTTTCATCAGCATTTTGTAGTTTTTAGATTACAAATCATTCACCTCTCTGGTTAGGTTTATTCCTAGGTATCTTATGGTTGTTGGTGCAATTATAAATCGGATCAATTCTTTAGTTTCTTTTTCTGCTGCTTCATCGTTGATGAATTAGGAATTCAACATTTCTGCACATTTCTATACATTGTACTTCTGTACAAGATTTCTGTACATTGATTGTGTATCCTGTGGTTTTATTGGATTCCTGTATCATTTCTAGGAATTTTTTGATGGAGTCTTTTGGGTTGTCTATATCATTTAATCTGCAAGTAGTGAAAGACTGACTTTTTCCCTATCTATTTGGATGCTTTTTATTTCTTTAACTGTCTGATTGCTGAGGCTTGTAATTTCAGTGTCAAATAACAGTGATGAGAATGGATATCCCTGTTTTGTTCCTGACTGTAGATGAAAATCTTTCAATTTTTCTCTAGTGAGATGATGTTAACTATGGGTCTTTCATATATGGCCATTATTTTTTTATGTATGTTCCCTCAATCCCTACTTTTTGAGTTTTTGTTTGCCAGAGTGTGGCAAATTTTAACTAGGTATGCTCTGGTCTGCTTATTATATGATAGCTGATGTGACTTCCAGTAGAACTGAAGCCTTGCAGGACACTGTGGTTGGGAGACATGGTGTGGACAGAATTTCTGTCGGTCCACTGAGGAAGGAACCTGCCTTGCTGGGACTGAGGCACACTTGACAGGGAAATGGAAATATTGGCAGAGCACAGGGGTGTGAGACTTGGTGTAAGCAAGGTAGGCAGCCAGTCTCAGCGCTGTGTATTTACTAAAGGTTGTTCTGTGTTTATACTGAGTGGTGAGGGAGACAGATATCACCAACCAACTCCTTTGTTTCCAGTGAGGGGTTCTTGTGTCTGCTGCTCTCAGAGAAGCATTCACTGAAGAGTGAATAATCTCCCCTCTGTGTGTTCCCTGTGTTTTTCAGATTCCCATTTCCATGCTGTCTGTCCCTAGGTAGTTTGCCTGTCTTCTAGCAATGAGCATTGCAGGGTCCATTCCAGTAAAGGCTCCCAACTTTGAAAACAACAGACTTTAGGGACATGGTTTGGGCAGGGGCTGCACTGGTCTTCTGGAAGAGGGTCTCATCTCACTGAGACTGATGCAGGTTTTGCTGATAAGGGCAATCACAGGCTAGGAAGACAGTGTCAGGGTTGAGCTGCCTTTGACAGAAGGCTTTGTAATTATTATCAATGGTGTGGGAGGGAAGTGGAACATTCTGAAACTTTTGTCCCTGTAGAGGGGTCCCTATGAATGCCACCTGCCACTCAAGTGCTCCAAGAAGAATAACAATCCCTACCTGTGTTCCCCAAGCATTCCTCCAGCCAAGCCACCTGCCCTTGTGGTGTTTGCCTGCCTTCTCCACAGGAGTAGGACAGTACTTTTTGTTCTGTATCCCAGTTAAGCCTCCTGATGTTAAAAACTCCAGGCTTTAAGCCCTATTGGATAAAAAAAATTCTAGGAAATAAGCTCCTTTGTCATTCCCAGTCAATGGCTTTGAGGAAGTGTCCTCCTTGTGCATTTCCCTGCATAATTCTCTCTCTCTCTCTCTGTCTCTGTCTCTGTCTCTGTCTTTGTCTCTGTCTCTCTCTCTCTCTCTTGTCTTTCTCTGCAACCAGGGGTCCCTCCCTTCCACAGTGCCCAGGATCCATGTCTCCCCCAAACCATGTCTTTGCATTTCCTACTTTCCTCAATGTCGCCTTTTCTCTCCCTCTAGTTGTGAAGTTGTTCTGTCAGTCTTCAGGTCAATTTCATAGGTATTCAGAATGATTTGACAGCCATCTAGTTTTGTTTAAGTAATGAGAAAAGCCTAAAGTTCTCCTACTATGCAATCATCTTAGCTCTGAAGCAGGAAACCTTGAAAAGGAAGGAAAAGCTCATGGTATCACCCTTCTGGGTACCATAATGTACTGCAAAGCTATAATAATGAGAACAGTACTTTATTGGCACAAATGTGGATAAATAGATACATGAGCACAACAGAATAGCCCCCAAATAAGTCCTCACTTATATGGACAATTATTCAGTGACAAAAGAGGCAAGAATATACAATGGGGAAACTATCCATTCAATAAATGATGTTGAGAAAACTAAAAAGATACTTGCAAAAGAATGAAATTTGACCACTTTCACACCATAAACAAAAGTAAATTGATAACGGGTGGAAAGACATAAATGTAATATCTAAACCATAAAAGTCTTAGAAGAAAACATAAACAGTGAGTTCTTTGACAAAAGTTTGAGCAATATTTACTTGAATCTGGTTCCTCAGGCAAGGACAGCAAAAACAAAAACAAACTATTAGGACCATATCAAACAATTTTTTTTCACAGCCAATGTAACTATTAACAAAATGAAAACACAACCCACTTAATGGGAATAGATACTTTCAAATTATGTATCTAATAAGGGATTCACTATGAAAATACATAACAAACTCATACAATTCAATATGAAAAACTCAAGCAACCCAATTTAAAAATGGGCAAAGATCTGACTGGAATTTTCAAAAAAGACGTACAGATATACAATGGTTACAGGAAAATATGCTAAACATCACTAACCATTAGGAAAATGTATATCAAAGCCACAGTAATATATAATCTCACATCTATCACCATGACTAATATCAAAAGGACAGGAAACAACAAATTGTAAATATGTGGAAAGGGATAATGTGAACTGTTGGTGGGAATATAAATTGGTGCAGCCATTATTGAAAACTGTTTGAGGATATTAAAAATAAATAAAATTGAATTATCACATTATCCAGTAATTTCAGTACAAAGTAATTATCTAAAAATTAAAAACACAAGTTTAAAAAGCATTTCTAAGTTTATTACAGCATTACTTACATAGCCAAGATATGGAAGAAACATAAATGTCCAATGATTGTTGAATGGATAAATAAAACATAGTGTGTGTATATATATATATGTTTATATCTATATAATGGAATATTACTTAGCCATAAAAATGAATTAAGAAAGAATGAGATATTGCCATTTGAGACAATATGGATGTACCTAGATAGTACTATGCTAAGTGAAATAGTTCAGATGAAGAAAGCCAAATACCATATGATTTCTTTTGCATGTGGAATCTAAAAATCAAAACAGAGACACCTGGGTGGCTCAGTTGATTGAACGTCTGACTTCTGCTCAGGTCATAATCTCGTGGTTTGTGAGTCCAAGCCCTAGTTTGAGTTCTGTGCTGACATCTCAGAGCCTGGAGTCTTCTTTGGATTCTGTATCTCCCTCTCTTTCTCCTCCCCGCCCACACTTGTGCTCTCTCTCTCTCTCTCAAAAGTAAATAAACATTATTTTTTAATACAAATAAAAATTAAAACAAACTAAGGAACAGAACAAAACAAACTGTGGTTTTAGATGTAGAGAATAACTGATGGTTGTTATAGAGGATATTGGTGGGGGAATAAATGAAATGAGTAAAGGGAAATAACAGGTGCTATCTTTCAGTAACAAAATATATTTAGAAAACGGGTATAGTTTCTCAGGGTCCACATAAGAGTGAAAACATATGGTATCTGTCTTTCTCTGTATGACTTATTTCACTTAGCATGGGGGAGGGGAAGGAAAAAAAAAAGTTAGAGAAGGAGGGACCCAAAACATAAGAGATTTAAAAACTGAGAACAAACTGAGGGTTTGATGGGGGGTAGGAGGGAGAGGAGGTTGAGTGATGGGTATTGAGGAGGGTACCTGTTGGGATGACCACTGGGTGTTGTATGGAAACCAATTTGACAATAAATTTCATATTAAAAAAAAGAAGTAAAAAATAAAATAAAAATGGGTATATAATGTACAGCACAGGGAATATAGTCAATACTATTCTATTATACTTGTATGGTGGTCAATTATAACTAGACTCAATTTGCTCATGATTTCATAAAACACAAATATTCAATCACTACCTTTTGGTAGTGGAAACTAATAAAGTATATCCGGTCAATTATGCTTCAGTTAAAAAAAAAATCTTGCTGTGTGAACAAGGGTTTAAGATAATAACATTTTGCACTCTCCTAAGCATAGAGATATGATTTTGGAGATACATACTTTACTCTCATTCTCTTTGAATGACCTCCTCCAACCGTCATAAATGTAGTTAATAGTGTCAGAAAGAGATTTATTCAAACAGTTTGAAAAATTTTAAAAGCATTTGGCAATACTTGTTACAGTGTTGTCCTTTGGGGATATTTTAATGTAAGACAGCTCAGAACTACTAAATATCAAACAGGTCCACTATTCTCGAGAGAATATCATCCTGGGCAGTGTTAGAGGGTCATGGCTCAGACCTCTCTGAATCATAGTACAGGTTCTCAAAACTCTGTGAATAAGCTCTATGAGGATGAAACTTGTATTTACTTGTTATCCAGCTGCACAACACATGGCTCACAGATACAAAATATAGTTTCCAACCTCCATCTCTAATAAACCGCATCATCTTCACAGAGCAGTGAACTCTCAGAATTTTTAGTTTCACTCTAACTAATTTGTGTATTTCCTCTTAAAGGTAAACTCCGGAAAGAATATGGTAAGTCATTCATTACTTCCTTGTGTATATCATATTGATCACAGTATAAAAAGTCAGGCCTTTTTTGAAGGAAAGTTTTAAGAGAAAAACACTTGGTAAAGATATAAGTATATACATACCACTCTGGAATTTGGGATTGTGCATTTCCTTTCATTTTTTTCTTTTTTAAAAAAAAAATTAAAGGTTTTTATTATTGAGAGACAGAGAGAGGCAGAGCATGAGCAGGTGAGAGGCAGAGAGAGGAGGAGACACAGAATCTGAAGCAGGTTCCAGGCTCCATGCCGTCAGCACAAGGCCTGACACGGGGCTCGAACTCCCAAACCGCGAGATCATGACCTGAGCCGAAGTTGGATGCTCAACCGACTGAGACACCCAGGCGCCCCTCATTTTTTCTTAATTAGGTTGTTCGAGTGTCCATGAGCTCTGTTAGGTCATGCTGTGTCTAATCCCTTGAAGTTTGCAAATGTTGCTTTGATTCTACAGAGAGGAGAAACTGGGTAATACTTGAGGAAAATACTAAAGGAAGGTCTGCAGTTAAATCTACCAGATATACTGAAAAGGTACAGGGTGCTACATTTCAATGCACAGCACAGCCTTGTCTACTATCCAAATCTCTACTAATGTTAGCTATTCTCACTTTTTGTTGTTTGAAGTGCATGTTTTACTTGCTAACCCACTTTCACTGGAATTGAGAAAAGGAAGCTTGTGTAAAATGTACTTGGAGAACATTTTTTTTTCTCTTCTGCATTTTCAAAATTTCCTCATGTCTTGAGGATTATTTCTTACCTATTCTGACCCACTAAAATTTAAAAAATTTTCCTCATGTACCACACACCAGTTTCCAAAGTAGAAATTGCTGTTTGTATTATCATCAGACTATGCTCCTAGATGAAGCATTAGAGGAAAATTATGTCTTTCAATGCCCAGGATTTCTTCTTGGGATGAGCAATAAAGACTAATTAGCTGTTTCAGGTTGTTTCTGGCTCTGGATATATTCTTCTCCCAAAGGCTCACTGATCTTGTCCCAGTCTCTTGTAGTTCAAACCCCATGTGTAATCTGGATGAACTTTGCTTGGGAAATATTCTAGGGTGACATCCACACAATCAGCAGATGGAACAGAATGGACTGACTTAGTTCTTGGAGAAAGGAGACCGTAGATGATGGAGTTATGAGCATATTTCATGATACTATGCAGTCTCTTAGAAATTATCTATTTGAGATAATGTACACAATGCCTTCTTTTTTATTTTTTGTTTTTTTCTTCTGTAGCTTTTAATTTTCACCTACTTGACTAATATTTTACCAAGTCAGATGTTGAAAGATTTGAGTAAAGTCTGTTTCTTTAGAAATTCTTCCATATATACTTTGTTGAATTCTTTATTATATATTTGTTTTTACACAGAGCTCTTACGTGAACAGAAAGGTGAGTAGTATTTGTTTAAATTTTAGTGGCAGACATCATAGAAAAGTATATTGGTCAACTAAAATTTAGCAATTGATTCCATATCATAAACTATTTTTTAAACGGTCTTTCTTTTAAGTGGTTTCTCTATATATGATTAGTCATAAGTTGAAACTATTTTGTATTTTGTAACATTATAAATTATAAGTTCTATAAATGATTTGCATTTTAAAAGCGTCACACTGTGGTATCTTTGTTGAAATCTTTCTCCTGTTTATTGTTTTGTTTTTTACAGTCTCAATAAGGTGTTCAGATATTCCTTTATGATTTTTCTACTATTACTTCTTAAATACAAATTAATACCTGAATTTTGATCTTCATATTGGTTTCTTCTAATATCTGAATCTATATTATTAAATAACAATTAATGCTAATTCTATTTTATACAATAGGATGCCAATCAAATATATCACCATCAATATTGGGCACTTTTAAAGACTTTGCATTTTTCTATATGATATATACAATTTTAAAAATATGATATGCATAAGCTTTGATATACCATATGCATATTTTTGTTTTGATTTTTCTTTATTCTTGGCCTTGTTTTTAGGAGAATTTTTTATGGTAATTTGGTCTCTGTACCTTTGTACTTGTTTTTCTCTATTCCTGAAATATTTTATTTCTGTAATCATTTCCTAATTAACTCTGTTTTTCCTGTGGGAACCTGGTGAACCCTCACTAGTTGAGAGAGGGATATGAGTAGTCTATGGTATCTCACAGCCATGCATTCTCTCATTATTGTTTTTCATGGTGATCTGTGCATGTGACAGGTCAGAGCTATGTGTCCTCCTTTACTGAGGGAGCCTGATCCATGCGGAGCTAAGGGCGGCCAGTCCACAAATATCTGTTGAGTGGAAAAAATTATTTGTATTTATATTTTTCTTTGTCAAATTGTTTTGCTCCTTGTTTTTCTAGATTATGTATGAAAGAAAATATTAGCTAGGAAACAGACCTAATGTTTTATTTCCTGATCTAGGGTTTAAAGATCACATAACACCTAATTTTTGGAGAAACACTTATGTCAAAATTAATTTCTTATATTCCCTTAATACTATATTGAATTGAATCTCATGTCTTTGGCCATGCAACTCTGGGCCAAGTGAGGCAAGGTGAAGAATCTTGTCCTGGAGATGCCTAGAAATATATTTGGCATGAGACTTTCAGTTAGGCTCTATGTGACCTCAAGAGAGTGATGTGGAGGGAACACTTCCTAAGAGAGTTATTAAGTACTCCTCTCCCATGAAAGGCTATCGTTCGTGTTGGAATTGACAGGGAGAACCTTAAGGAATCTGCCAAAATCCTCTCCAAAAGAAAGTGATAATTTGAACATCTAAGCACGCAGACTACCCTCATGTGAGACAAGTTTTTCTCCTTCCTTTACACAAACTCCCACTCCACTCCACCTTCAGTTCTCTTTCCTGGAGGAACCACAAGTTTCATGGGAGGTGAGAGAAGGTAGGAGACCTGAGGCAGAAGGGAAATGGGCCATTGCATGGCCTGAACAATTTAATACTCAAAATAGACATGAAAAAATAATTCTGGGAAATTTATTTGAAACGTTAACAGTGAGATTAAATAAGGTTGTTTTTTGCATAAACTTGATGATTTCTAAGTTATTCTACAAACCAGTTATAAAGCCACATATAACTATGGCCCTATACTCACGTTTGGTCAAATGTTTAATAAATAGCTATTGAAAATATACTTGTTTAAATAAATTTGGTAATGTCAAGAAACATACTATATTATTATCTACTCAAGAAAATTCTCAAGAAAGGCCTTGTGAACAGTTTTGCTGACTCTTCTCTGAAACACTCAAAGAAATGGGTTATCCCGAAGTGGTTGGGGGTACAATCCATTGAAATTCCAATCGACCCTAAGTCTGCAGCCATGTGGCGTTCATTCTGGAAGACAAATCTGCAGTAAGTTTATATTAATGTAAGATAAACATGGTATGTTTCCAAGACTGTACATCTAAACAGCCTGTAGTTTGGAACATTTTAAGGTGTGAAGAGGGAAAGTACCTCCTTATTTCTAAAAATCCAAGACAGACACCTTAAGTTTTTATGGTTGCTCAAATAAAGGATATATTGCTAGAGCTGAGTATGCCAAATATACCACGTCTTTAATGCAAAGTAAGGTAAACCAAACCCTCCATTTCAGTAAATCCTCCTTTCTCAGAAGCACCCCCCACTTCATTTCCTTCTTATAAGCTGCCAGGTATTGTAAATGAAGTGTGATAAAATGAGGGTCTGAAGGCCACTTTCAGACTTCCCTCTTATCCTGGAAAGAATGGGTAGAATTTGTAGGTCCTTGGCACTTATATTCTCAAATTTGAGACATCATCCAAAAGAGATCACTTTTAATATCCTATTTTATATCTACATAAACACATTTACAAGTCAAATAGTATGTATTTAGTTTGTGTTTATTATTATTATTATTATTATTATTATTATTCAGGAAATAACTATCTCTCTCTGTGTCACACATATACACTGGATCATTAAGTCTTTGTTCTCAGGGTCTCTGTTTTCAAATTGAGACCAAGTAATAGGACAGATATTCCATGAATAGGGATAAGAGGACACGTTCTAACATACATTTTCTTTCTTTATTTCTTTATATAGGGAACATAGAAAAAAAGAACGGTAAGTGATATTTATATTTGACTGAAGCAGTGTTTGAATATCCCATATCAATATTCCAATATTGATGTTCTTTCATTATTATTAAAGAACAAATTCCAGGCACCCCATGTGTGACCTAAAAGTTTTTGAAACAAGTAAAGTATCTTCCTGCTACTTTAAAAAGTGAACATAACTATTCATAAGACAAAGTTTTAGGCATAAATACAGAAGAACAAGATGAATCCATGTGTGCCATTAGCGCTGGAACTCAGGTCTTAAGTTCAGTGCCATTCAGTGAGGTCATTTGTCTTTTGTATATATAGTAATTAACTGAATATTTTACAGTCAGTGCTTAAGAAACAGTGAGACAAAAGGACTATCTTTCTTTATGGAAGTTGCTATAAGAATGATACAAATTCCACATTTAAATAATAAATAAAAAACAAATATTCTAATATTTGTTATGGAGGAGGGTTAATGATGCCATGGATAGTACAACAGTTGGACTGGGCTTAGACATGAGGTTCTAGATTTGCTAAAGAAGGTCAATGCAGAAGAGGCTGGAGATATTGAAAAGGACAGGTAGGTCAAAGAGAGAACTACCACGTGTAAAGCAGAAAGCACAACATGCACTAAACTCTGAGGGGAGGTGAGCCTGTGGTTCTATTAGAAGAGACAATATTAGCCAGGTGCCTCTGGTTCCGAAAACCTAGACAAGGCTATACGTAGGCAAAGGCTGGTAAATGCAACATCCTTACCATTCTAAGAATTTTGAATCCTCTCTAAGAAACAGAATTTTGAATATTATCCAAGAAAATAAGGAAATCATATAAATTCTAAAAAGGGGTACAGTGACAAGATTTTCAATTCAAAAATGTTATTTCCTTGAAGGTAGAGAACAGATTATATGGTTAGTGGTAAAAAAAAAAAAAAAAAAAAAAAAAAAGAAAAGAAAAAGAAAAGCTGGGACAATCTACTCTGAGATATACACTGAACTAAATAAACAGGTCTTAAAAGTCTGTACATGTTTGTGTACAGTCTGTGTAAAATCGGTAGTTTAATGGAAAAGAGAAATCCTATGTAAAGTCTATGGTTTAATTTTGACTCTAATTCCCATGACCTGGAAGCCTATGTCCCTGCTGTGTTTAATTTTGGAATCCTATTAAGATTTAGATTTTCTGTGCAACAAACATTCTCACTTAAGGAAAGCTGTTGATCAAATGTAAAAGTACTCTGAATGGGTCTGTATAACATAAGCCCATCCTGACTGAAATCAGAATTAACTACAAATTAATCCAATTCTGAAACCACTATACATATATTTGTTACAGTTCTAATAATTTTTCTCAACTCATTTTCCCAGAATTGAATTAATACTTCTTTGGAGTAAAGAAAAACTTGAATTCATTTCATAAAAAATACCAACAAGTATCTTTTCTCTTATCAAAAAAAAAAAAAATTAAACGTGATTCATGGAAGAATGAAAGCATTTATCTATAGTTTAACAAAGGTAGGTTAGTCATGTGGGACATATCCTGAGAGGAAAAAAAAAATATTTGTCATCATTGTCCTCCTCATCATCATCTTCACCACCAACAACCTACATTTATTTATTAATGCTCTTTACATTTAAAAAATGTGCTTTACAATAGTAATATAGGCAAATATGGAGCACATATTTCTTTCTGTCATGTACCTAAAATTAAAAGAAGAATAAAGTAAATGTATTAATAAAGTAATACATCAATGAACTAGCAGAAACTATGACTGAGGAGGTAGGTAGAAGGCAGATAATAACCAACCTCTTAATTTTAGAATTTAATATTTATCTTATGAGTGGTGAAAGGAACCGAGGAATTCTGAGTAAGTAGGTATTCAACATAAAAATTATAAGATCCGAGTTTTAAAAAGACTGCATTAGAGAATCCATTGACGTGTGCAGGAGTGGGCATTGGAAGACCTGTAAAGGAGCTTCCACAGTCAATGAGCAAGACTCAGAAGGCTGATGAAGGGTGGAGGTTGGTGGAAGGGCTTGGGAGAGCAGGAAGCCTAAGATGGAGCTAGAGTCAAATGACCATAATGAATAATTCAATGTGGAGGGTGGAGTGGGAGGAAATGGAGAAGGAAATACAAACAAAACGCCCCTCTTAGTGGCCTGGACAGCTGGATCCAGTGATTTTATTCACTAAGTTGGTAATAAAATTCAATACTTAATTCATCAACTCTCTTAACATTAGTAATCTCTTCAATTGCCTAAACTTCTGATAATTAGAACCAATCCCTCAGTGACACTTGGCAAAAAAAAAAAAAAAAAAAAAGGCTTAATCTTCATTCTCTGTTTTTGATTTATTGTTTTGTCTTTGCTCTTTATAGTCACAAACTGCATTTTTATTTTATACATTTTTTGACACAGTCATTTTTCTGTATATCATTTGTCTTTTATTCCCTTTCTGTCAGATCACCTGAAGGATGGGATTTATAAATGAACAATAATTTTGTTTTTAATTTTATGAGAATAAGGGAAAATCAGTAATTCAACGCTTAAAAAATAAAGTTTATTAAGTTTTATTTAAAAATAAGTCAGTTAAGGGGTGCCTGGGTGGCTCAGTCGGTTAAGCATCTGACTTCAGCTCAGGTCATAATCTCACAGTCCGTGAGTTCCAGACCCCCGTTAGGCTCTGTGCTGACATCTCAGAGCCTGGAGCCTGTTTCAGACTCTGCGTCTCCCTCTCTGCCCCTCCCCTGCTCATGCTCTGTCTCTCAAAAAAAAAATTAAAAAAATTAAAAATAAATCAGTTAATTATGCTATAGAATAGTGTTTATTTTCATTAAAATGTTACAATTAATCTCTAAAAGAATAGAGCACATTATGAAAAACATGCATTAGATTATTCCTTTCACTATTGTGGGGTAAAACTATTCTGCATATTTAGATAATGAGAATATGGCAAGATATTTTAAAGGGATTATAGATGGGTAATAGACACCTAATGGGTCCCTTTTTCTTTCCTTGACTTTTTTTTTTTTTTTTAATTTTTTTTTTTCAACATTTATTTATTTTTGGGACAGAGAGAGACAGAGCATGAACGGGGGAGGGGCAGAGAGAGAGGGAGACACAGAATGGGAAGCAGGCTCCAGGCTCTGAGCCATCAGCCCAGAGCCCGACGCGGGGCTCGAACTCACGGACCGCGAGATCGTGACCTGGCTGAAGTCGGACGCTTAACCGACTGCGCCACCCAGGCGCCCCCTTTCCTTGACTTTTTAAAAATAAATTGACACATATCATTTTTGTAACAAATTATGTTTATAATTAAACACAAAGAATATAACCCTTGTGAAAATGAGCACAAATACCTCAGATGGCCCTTCTTCTGTTAAAGCACCTTGATTTTGGAATGGTGCTTCAATTGTCAGGCAGCTTGTTAATGCCTCTGTGGGTGAAGAAACTGGGTCTTATTCATCACAATGAAAATAGTGCTTTGTCTAAAAAAGAGTCTCAGTAAAAATGTGCTGGATAAGTAGAAAATTTTTGCAGTTAAATTAGGAATATCATGAATAAAAAGTAATAAATGCTACTTGTGGACATGTCAGATAAGTTAAATACCAGATGCTGAATGCAGATTTTTTTTTCACGTTAGCTCATTTATCCATCACATTGTAAATAACAGTATCAACCTAATTTATGGTACTTTCTTGATATCACACAGATCACACTTGGGAGAGATATAATTTGGTTATATTTGGAAAAAGCTCTGTTCATATTTTGAACCAACTCTAGCTGGCCACCATGAGACTCTAGTTTAAAATTTTATTATCTATTCACATAAGTACAATTTCTAACTGCATGACAATTTGTGTTTCATAAATTTTTATATTACTTACAACTCTATGCCCTATCTTTGAATATCAATTTCTTCCTTAATGACTGTGATTTCTGTGGTAGTGCCTATATTTTTGTGCTTACATATGTAGCACAAAAACAGACAAAAAGATTAAATGATAAATCATGATTATATTATAGTGAAATGATAAATAATTATTGTTATAATTTTCTTAGAAGAATGTTTTATTGTCTGGATTATAAAATAAAATCACCATTTTGATTCTGAATGCATGATGTACCCACATATTGATAGTAGACTTTAAAATAAATTACTTTGGGGGTTATTGGGTGGCTCAGTCAGTTGAGCATCTGACTCTTGATTTCAGTTCAGTTCATGATCTCACAGTTCGTGCATTTGAGCCCCGCACTGAGCCCTATGTCAGGCTCTGTACCATTAGTGTGGAGACTGCTTGGGATTTTCTCTCACCCTTCCTCTCTGCCCCTCTGCTGCTTGCACATGCTTTCTCTCTCTCTCTTTAAAAATAAATAAGTAAAATTAAAAAAAAATTTAAAAAAACTTTTTTTTTCCTAGTAAATGCAAAACTTTTGCAAAGGAAAAAAAAAACTCTATTGATAACTGGATGCTAAATATTCTTAAGTCACATATCAATTTCAGGTACATATTGAACACATATTAAACATTATATCCGGCAAAGCTCATATCTCTAAGAATTCTGTTTTGTTTTTTGTTTTTTTTTTTAACGTGATACATTTCTTTTTGGAATATATTGACCACACTATAACCTGGTAATGTTCACATCAATATCACATCACATAATTATCATTTATTTTTTGTGGTGAGGATATTTAAAATCTAGTCTCTTAGCAACTTTGAAACAGCTCTTTGAAACCAAAATAAAATAAAATAAAATAATTAAATTAAATTAAATTAAATTGTGCTTATTTTTTTATTTTTTTTATTGACATATAATTGACAAATTACATTGTGTAAGTTTAAGGTATACAACGTGTTGATTCCATACATTTACATATTGCAATATAATTATCACCAAGGCATTAACTAACAACTCCATAATGTTGCATAATTATGATTTATTTACTGAGTAAGAAAAATCAAGATCTATCTTCTTAACAACTTTGATTTTTCTAACACTGTGTATTTGACAATAATTATTATGCTGTACAACAGATCTCAAAAATTTATTCATTTCCAGTTTTAAGTTTATACCCTTGGGCAAAATCTCTTAAATTCCCTCTACCTCCAGCCTCTGGTAATCATTATTCTATTCTCTGTTTCTATGACTTCAGGTTTTTTTTTAATTTCATATATAAGTGATATCGCACAGTATTTTTCTTTCTCTTTCTGACTTACTTAATTTAGCATAATGCCATTGCAATTCACTTTCATTCATGTGGTTACAACTGGCATTTACTTCTTTTCCGTCGATAAATAACGAACAGTGACAATAATAATAATAATAATATACATAGTGATGTTGACCATATTTTTATGTACCTGTTGTTCTTTTGGCTATTTGTATGTCTTCTGTGGGGAAATGTCTACTCATTCCCTTTGTCCATTTTTTAAAACCAGATTGTTTGCTTTTTGCTATTGAGTCGTATATGTTTTTATATGGTTTCGACATTAACTCTTTCCTCATGATTTGCAAATATTGTCTCACTTTCTGATTGCTGCCTTTTCATTTTGTTGATTTTTCTCACAGTTCTGGAAGCTGGTAAATCCAAGTACAGGGCACCGGCAAATCTGGTGTCTGAGAGTCCACTTCCTTGTTTGCAGATGGCCATGTTCTCACTGTTCTCTCACAAGGCAGAAGATGGGAGCAAGAACAAGTGTTCATGGCTCTTCTTATGAGGGCACTAATCCTATTCATGAGGGCTCCACTGTAAAGACCTAATTACTTTCCAAAACCCCAACTTTCTAATATTATTACACTGGGTTTAAAAGCATATGAATTTTGTAGAAATAAATTCCATCCATAAACATGACATTACAGGCACGGTAGCCAAAAATCTTGTTGTTGACATATTTTTAAAAAATAAAACCTAGCAAACAGGTTACAGAATTTTCTACTTTTTAAATTGCCAGGAAATACCTAAATACTATAACCTTATGGCACTTTACCATGAAAAAGACATGTGGCAGCATATATTGATTGCCCCTACCTCCACCAGCATGCCCAACAACTCATGCAAAGGAAGATAATAACATAAATAGTGGTGAAAGAAAGTAGAAAGAGAGTAAATGAACAGAAAATAAATAGGGTTAAAAGCCAAAGAAAGGAAGGGCATGGAGCCCTGTACCATTGGTGAAGCTGGAATCTTGTAGTTACTCTGATGTGTCAGGACAGAGAGTTGTAATACCATTTGTGGGTGGTTGTATCTCATTGTCCTTCTGACATCTGTGCATATGTGTGTATGGGAGTATTTTTCTGTGTGTGTGTATGTGTGTGTGTGTTTATATATTTTATATGTTACTGCACCTGTGGATTAAACTGGGTACAGTTTTCTATCCCATAAAAATCACACATAAAAAATGAAAAAATTCATAGTATACTGAAATTCTTTCTTAATATGTTACATTTTCAAAACAAACATTATAGCTGAACTAACTGCATTTAGTTTTTAATTCTTAAGGTGCGGAGAAAAAAATTGTATCCAAACTCACTGGCACTTTCAATGCTAGTTTCTTAAATTTATACTTTTTTTTTGTTCTTTTGATGAGGGCAGTCTGTCCATAGGCTTAATACAAACACCTGGGAGAGGCTATTTCTTGTCAAAATTTTGCATTATGATCCTTTGAATTACGATAAAGCAAAGGCAGCCAAAGACTCTAAATACCTATTTTCCAAATATATAACTTGAATTCAATCTCTCTCTTTCTCTCTTTCTCTCTTTCTCTTTCTTCTTCCCAAGCAATTTACATGTGCAAAGATTAGAAAGAGAGTCTAGTTGGGGCACCTGGGTGGCTTAGTCCGCTAAGCATCCAACTTTGGCTCAGGTCATGATCTCATGGTTCATGAGTCCTAGCTCCACATTGGGCCCTGTGCTGACAGCTCAGAGCTCAGAGCCTGAAGCCTACTTCTGATTCTGTGTCTCCCCCTCTCTCTATTCTCCTTCCCCACTCATGCTCTGTCTCTCTCTCTCTCAAAAATAAATAAACATTAAAAAAATTAGAAAGAGAGTCTAGTTAATGAGTCCTGACCAAATTCTCACAAGACTTGTCACTGTTTTGCATTTCAGGAAAGCTTCATGAAGAACTTGGTAAGTAATATTTCTCTGTGAGGATAGACATGTAAATATATTTCAAAACAAACTCTTACTCTATCTCATTCTTTCAGAAAGGATAAAATTCTTGGGAGAAGAAGGTGAGTAATGAAAATGACCATCTGTAGCCCTGACTCATGCACTTGCCTTTTGACCACTCATCCTTTTCTTGTTTTATTCATTGGTAAACCTTGGTTACAAAACTATACTCTTTTTCTTTTATTTTCTTTTTTTTTTTAATTTTAGGGTTGAAATATGCTCGACGCTATGCAGGTAACTAAAGATTGAAGTATTTGGATATTGGTTCTTATTTTTAGCCAGTACACTGGGCCACCAGACAAGGGGTCTCACAAACTCACACCAAACATATGCGCACGCACACACACACACACATCCCTTTTTTTTCTCCAAAATTTCCACTTTGTTATGCTTATTATTGAGTATGTTATAGCTATAGCTCCTTATATATCACAAATGGTCCTGCTTCTGAGGTTCAGTGATGGATGGAAGCAGAACATTAGAGCCCAAAATGATATCATCTAACATGCTTTTCAGAACCAGAAATTCATTGGGGAATGTCTCTAGGGTGTAGCTGACAGGGAATGGGGTAAGGGCAGGCTGCCTTCTTACTATGTTAGGATGGAGGCTACTGACACAATGCCACTAATTTCCAAGGAATCAAAATTTGTGGCCCTTCATTTAATGTGTCAAATTGAAAAAACCAGAAGTTTTTGACATCTAACAAATTGTCAAATTTATGACCTCTGTTTAATATTAGGAACAACAACAATTTGTGTTATATTTTCTAACTTTGTATTAATGATTTCAAAGTATTTTCATTTGATTCCCACAAATACACTGTGAGGAAAAAATGCCAGGTATTAATATACTGAGATATATATATATATATATATATATATATATATATATATATATATATAATGAATATTATTAGGAGATTTCTCGTTTATATGACTAATTTACATAATATTTACTTTCATGAGACAACTTGAGAGGCACTTTTACCAATTGAATAAAGTATAGTCTAGATATCAGCTATTGCTTTGGAAAAATACCCATGAGCAACTAAGCTGCAATGGCTTTAAGTGCCTACAATCTTATATTTACAGTGCTAAGACTAAGAGTCTTTATTTATTTTTAATATTGCATTAATACTAATGGAATTTTCTTTGTGGTTACACTAATACAAGTAGAATTTAGTTTTGCTTATAACTATGATCACTTAATTAATAGGAGAAATACATACAGTGTACATTCACAGAATCCTGTGTAATTAGGTAAATATCTGAATCAAGTTTAGCTTTGCTTTGTGTGTTTATATACTTAGCATACAACACTTCAAAAATTATTTTTGTATCCATGTATCTGAATTTTGCACCTATATGAAAGCAGTTTTAGGAAAATTAATTGAGTAACTCTAGATAAATTTCATTTGATGATTTATAACAATTTTAAACTGTCAAAACATTGAGAATCAATGTAAATATTTATAATTGTCTTCAGTTAATTCACAAATTGAATCAGGTAAGTCTGGACTTGAAGCCAAACATTGATGGATATTAGTAATCATTGTTGGACAAACTTCTCCAAGTATTTGTTGTCTCAATTACAAAATGAAAATATTTCTTCATTTCATATTTTGTTTTGAAAATTGAATATTTATAAATGTGCTTCATGTACCAGTAAGCAGAAAAAGTTCCTAGATAAAGGAAGGACTCTTGTATATTGCATTAATTACTGTTGAATATAATTGATCATAGCCAAGACTGACAACATGTTCTTCTATAGAAAATGTTACCCTGGATCCAGACACAGCTAACCCATATCTCCAAATTACTGATGACAACAAAAGTGTGAAAGGAGGTGATACCTTTCAGGAACTACCCAAAAGAAGACAGCGGTTTGATAACCTGGTCTGTGTATTAGGTCAGCAAATTTTTTCCAAAGGTAAACACTACTGGGAAGTGAGTGTGAAAAATAAAATAAAATGGACTTTAGGCATTTGTAAGGATTCTGTCTGCAGACGGGGAGAAATCATGGTGTCCTCTGAGACTGGGTTCTGGACAATAGGCTTGAATAGAAACAATGACTATCAAGCTCTTTTAAACCCACAGAAAACACTCCACCTCGAGGAATCTCCTGAGACTATTGGTATCTTCCTGGACTATGAGGCTGGAAGAGTGTCGTTTTATAATGTGACCAATCTTTCTCACATCTACACCTATAGAAACTGCTTCACAGGTTCTCTGAGGCCATACTTTTATCCTGGCCCCCTCTACAATGGTCAAAATGAACACCCTCTCACCATCCTGCCCTTAGGTCATATTAGAAAAGCCATAGGAAGAAGACGTTCTATGTGACTGAGCAAAAATTGCCCTATTTTGAATCTGCTGAAACTAGGGATTTTTATGAAGTTTGTAAATATTCTAATATATATATATATATGTATATATATATTATATAATTATATATGTATATTACAATATTTACAAACTTCATAAAAATCCCTAGTTTCAGCAGGGAAATTTTTATTTATAAATAAATAAAAATAAATATATAAATATTTAAATAAAACAAAAATGTTTTATTTTAGAATGATGGACTTCTCCCTTCAAATAAATCTAAAATCTAAAAATCATTTTGATGCCATAATTTATAACTTTTTTATCATTTCAGTTCCTAATATATCTTTTGTTAATGGACAAGAATTGTTTGAGTTAAACTACATGATGTAGAACTTACTTGATGACTATTCAAGGCCACAGAACTAAATACAAAACCCAAAAGAAGCATCTACTTGTGCAAGTGATGAAGGAAAGTTAATTCCCAGTTGACCCTCATGGGTATGGTCTCTCTTTCATTCATGTTTTGAGATGGAAGAAGACATGGACTCTGCTCCACATCATCAGGAAATTGGCTGGAGCCCATACCTTATTGACTTTGCCCAAACCTAGGGGAGTATGATGGCTTTGACAAGGGAGTTCTAAACCCACACTATGTAATATTCACTACAAAAAAAAAAAAAAAATCTTCAAGTGAATATGTCTTCCAACTACTCATTCCTTTACTTTTTTACCTCCATTCTTTTTTGAAGTTTAAATGTACACAATCTCCAACTTAATTTAGTATAATTGTATCATTTATTCATCTACTTAACAAATGCTTATTAGGTACTGTATATACGTTATGTAGGTATCCGTAATCTAAAACACCTTAGATTGATTATGTGTAACTGTATTCAAAATGTTGTGTGGGAAAGGCTAAAGGTATCCAGATACAGAACAATAGTGAGTGGGTTCACTTCAGTCTACTCATCAGGAAAGCTCTCACTGAGAAAGGGATATATAGAATATGGAATTTCCCACATGCATAGCTGTAAATTATTAAAATCAAGACAACATGCAAAATGCAGAAAGACTGGGTCTGGGTGAGAAAGTAGAAGAAGACCTATGGGGCTCAGACAGAATGGTTTTAAATTAGGCTGCAGACTAAGTAGCTTAAGTAACCAGACAGGAGGAGCTGCCATGGATTTTCTTCATGCACCAGCAGGCCATTTGGTGTTGTTATTATAATAAAATATATAATATGTAAGTAAGGAAATGTTAAAATAAAATTTTTGAGAAAAAATAATTTATTAATTAATCAGTTAATAAACAAATAATAAATGAACTGTTCTAAATCAATGCTGAACCTATTGTCATTAAGTTATTTCAAGAGATGTGACCTAAATATGATTAAGTGGATCTAACAGCTCACATTCATGGAATATTTAATAAGGTCAAGAGAGAACATGGATAATTTAGGAGAGAACTGTAGGTGTATTCTGAGGTGCTGTCCCCGAAAATTAAGAGCTGGTATGGTTGCCTGCCCCTCACTTAAAACATGTGGGAAAAAATTAAGAAGATAGTCTGTCTCATGAAATCTAAAGAACACAATGGACCTATGTTTGCCTTCTGTCTTGAATATTGATAGTGAGAGAAGGGCCAGTAGCTACTCTGTAACATAATGGAGCAGTGCTGCATTGTATGATCTGTGCAATCTGAGCTTTTCTGGGGGAAGATCTCATGTTTCCTGAAGGATAGAATATGGTCCATGAGAAAGAATCCCTCTGGGATGCTGCCTGAAAAAGTGAATACATATCAGTATATTAGTGGAAATCACATTGTGTATCACAGGATGCCTGGTGGCTGAGAACAGAATCTTGACAAGCCAAAATACAGACATATTTCACGTTCCTCACGTTAACAGCAGGAAAAAAGTCCTCAGATATTTGGGGGCCTTTGAAGAACTAAGGAGGGAAAAATGAGCTTGAAATGATTTCTAAATATAGCTCATTACAACAATGATCAAGTAAAAAAATCTCACTCTTGTTATAAGATTAATAATAATAATAATAATAATAATAATAAATGTAGCTCACGTCCATAATAATTAAGTAAAAATGTTCTGACTCCTGTTACCTTTAAAACCCTCTCATTCCAAAACTCCACAATTCCCTACAATGCATGTTTTCCCTTACTTCAGGGAGTAATATACCCAACTCATCCAATTACAGGTGTTTTCCTGGTAACCTTTAGCTAGAGGACATTGATAAATGTTAAGGAGAAAAGACATCTATCGTATTGAGGCATATTTCTACCAACATTAAACTCTCCTGTAGAATAAGATTTAGAAAATGGAAACTTTAGGGTAAAAGGGAAATTCATGAGAAAAGTAATTTGGGAAACTATTCTTGTGTGTATTCCCACACAAGACACGATAAAATTTCATTGTGCTGAAATGCCTGCAATTCTGCTTTAATTAAAAATAAGAAAATGAGGGACGTGTAAATGGCTCAGGAATAGTGTGACTTCTCTAAGCTTGGCTGATTCTTTGAACACAGCTAGATACATAAGAAATAATTATCAACACCCAAGGAATCAATATGAAGACTGAGGGAACTATACTGCACATCTACAAGTAGAAAAATGACCAGATCCTGGTAGGGAGGAACTGCAGAAATTTGATATGGGGGAGAAAAGAACTGTGAGTGCTGCAAAATGGAAGGGGCCGTGATTACAGAGAGAGGAGTAAGCTAGCAAGCAAGCGAGAGAGAGAAAAAGAGTAAAGCAGCAGGCAGAGGATTGCATAAGGAAAATTCTTCCCTTAATCCATTGATTGGGAAAAGGAGAGGGGCTGATATTTATAAGTTATCCTAAGCAGCAAAGCACAAAGTCTGAAGTTTAAAAGTACACGCCATCACCTGGAGTCATGCCTGGTGAGCTTAGCAGTGTTCCTTTGGGAAATGAGGTTGGAAATCTGGGATTGGGCAGCATGATATGAGGGTCATCTGGATCACATGGTTGGAAACAGTTCCTCTTTTTAAAGTGTATTTGGGAGTGGTGGCACAGCTTCTCTGGGTTACAAGAACTGGTGGTGCCAATTTGGTGTCTTGTTCATTAGAATAGGGACATGGACATCAGCTGAGGGCAACAAACTTGATGCTGGTTTTTGTTATGCTTTACCATAAACTCTGAACCAACGTGCAGTCATAAGACTACTTTTCTGGGACAAACCAGCAAATATCACGAGCACACTGAGACCCTCCCTCAGAAGAGCTGTGCAAGTCTGCACTGCATGGGTTCATAAAATTTGGAGTTTTAAAACCCAGCCACATGCCGGAAGTATAACACAGGAGTTCTGTCCCTCCTGAAAGGTAGAAAGCTCAGACCCAGACAGGGTGATGGCAGGGATCTGACAGAGGCTGGACACACAAGAGTGTGTCTCCTCCAGGGAGGAGAGAGTGGGGTGAGACCATCTCAACTCCCCAAGTCCATCAGATGGACAAACTTCAATGAGCAACACAATGCTCCATAGTGGAGATTAGAGCATTTTACACCAAGACCCACCACCCTGCACCCTGAGAGTACATCTCCACTGCAGCACGTAGACTTGAGAATCAGTGCAGCAGGGCTCTCCCCAGAGGACCAGCACAAACCCCTCGTACCAAGTCTACTAATCATCGAGTACTCCAAAGCTTCAGTGTAGGGGATCTAGTTGCTATTTTATTTTGTTTTATTGTATTTTAGTATTAGTTTTTTTTTTTTTTTATGTTGATCCGACTTCTGTTAACAAGTAGACCAAAACACAGATAGTTAAAACTTGCCACACAGTGGACAATGTCTGAAAACTCCCCACTGCAGTCAAGGAGAAATTATTCAGATGACTGAAATGAAGCTATATATAATCAACCAAAAAATAACAACAGAGTGCATATAGGAAACCCCTCCCACATTTTTATGGACCTCTTTTTAGTATAGGCATTGTTCTCAAGAGCAGGAATATAACAGGCTTACTTAAATATCACACAAAAAATAGTGACCTAGAGACAATGACAAAATGGAGGAATTAACCCAAAAAGAAAGAACATGACAAAGTAATTGTCAGTGATTTAATAAATACAGATAGAAGTATGATGTCTGAAACAGAGTTACAAAAAAACAATTATAAGAGTATGAGCTATGCTTGAAAAAAAAAGCATAGAAAACACTAAAGAACCCCTTACTGAGAGGTAAAAGAACTTAAAACTGGTAAGCCTGAAAAAAAAATGCTGTAACTGAGATGAAAACCTGACTAGATGCCATGACAACAAGGATGGACAAAGCAGAAAAATAAATCAATGATATAAAAGATAACATTATGGAAAATAATGAAGCTGAAAAGAAGAAAGAAAGAAAGAAAGAAAGAAAGAAAGAAAGAAAGAAAGAAAGAAAGAAAGGTGTTCTATCAAAAGGTAGACTTAAAATACTCAGTGACTCCTTAAAGTGTAATAAAATCTGTGATAGGAGTCCTAGAAGAAGAAGAGAGAGTTAGAAATGAGGGCAGAAGACTGATTTGACTATTCAGGGTCTTTTGTGGTTCCAAACAAATTTTGGGATTATTTGATCTAGCTCTGCAAAGAAAGCTGGTGGTATTTTGATAAGCATTGCATTTTATGTGTGAATTGTTTTGGGTAGTTTAGACATTTTAACAATGTTTATTATTCCAATCCATGATCATGGAATGCTTTTCTCTCTCTTTTTTTCCTCTTCAATTTCTTTCATATGCCATCTATAGTTTTCTGAACACAGTTATTTTACCTCTTTAGTCAGGTTTATTCATAATATCTTATGGTTTTTGGTGCAATTTTAAATGGTATTAATTCTTCAATTGATATTTGTCTTAAAGTGTGGATATAGTGAATATTGGTGATGTAAGCCTAAAAGAAGTGGGAAGATGGGGTGCCTGGGTGGCTCAGTCGGTTGAGCATCCAACTTCTGCTCAGGTCATGATGTTATGGTTTGTGAGTTCTAGCCCCGCATTGGGCTCTGTACTGACAGTCCAGAGCCTGGAGCCTGCTTCAGATTCTGCCTCACTCTCTTTCTGCCCCTCCCCACTCGCACTCTGTCTCTCTCTGCCTCTCAAAAATAAAGAAACATAATAAAAAAATTTTAAAAAGAAGTGGCATTAATAAAGATGTGGATTTTGTTGAGTGCAAATCTTTCTGTCATCAGTGTTAAGTCCTGTGGCTGGCCAATGGCTTTGCTCCTATGGCACTACTAGAAATCTGGAAAGTAGTTCTAGTATCTTGCTCTGGGTTCCTGAACTGTGAGCTAATTGAAGGTCCTTGGCAATATTAATAACAGAAGGGTTATAAAAGCAACTTATGAGTTGTGGATTCTTGGATAAATCCCTTGGATATTTTTTTCAGAAATATGTTGGAGGTCATTTTTCAGCTCTTCTTACACCTAAATAACACAGAAGCTCTAATTGCAGCTGACAGTCACAAAAAGGAAAATCAGTACTTGAATATCAGTCACTGAAGCTGACTGCTGATGCTGAACTCTGGAGGTCATTTTCCTCAGGAACGTGCCAGAAATAAATAACTTTTGAGGGCAGCTGAAGTTGTGGGCAGATGGGTGGATGAGCAAAGCTGATGGTCTGGAACAAATTTAGTTTGGGTTTCAAAATACAGCCTGAGAAAGATGCCACAATATGAAGAAAGGGAAAAAATAGTGACAGGAAATCTAAATAGCTATCAAGGACTGAGTGTCATCAATAGGAGAAATGAGGAGGAAGGGAAGTGTCAGGTAGTTGTCATGTAGAGAGACCTGGGAGAAGTTCTTCCACCACTTTTAAAGTTCTGGGTGGCTCTTCATAGCCATCTGCCCAACAAGTGTACTAAGGAGTAGTAAATCTATTACTTTGCAATGGAAAATAACTATACAGAGTTCTGTCAGTCTCTGTCTGGAAGGTCCCTCTACCCTTCTGTGGCCCCACCCCAACTCTGTTCCCACAGAGGCAACTATACTGAATGAAAATGAATATTAAAACCACAGTTAGATATCTCCCTACAACCAGCATGTTTGCATATACTAAATATTCATAGGATACCAAGAATTGGTGAGGGAATAAAACAGATGAAAATTTCATAGTGTACTGGTGTGACTATAACTTGCTGTAGTAATTTTGAAAATGTTTTGGCTTTATTCAATTTATGAAGCATGCTATGGCCCAACAATTACAATCTTAAATACAGAAATTAATAATTATATTTCTATTAAAATTTTTTAATGTTTATTTATTTTTGAGAGGGAGAGATAGCAAGAGAGAAGGAGAGAGCATGAGTAGGGGAGGGGCAGAGAGAGAGAGGGAGACACATAATCTGCAATAGTCTTCAGACCCAACTGTCAGCACAGAGCCCAATGTAGGGTTGGACCTTGGGAATAGCAAGATCATGACCTGAGCTGAAGTTAGACACTTAGCCAACTGAGCCACCCACAGGCCCCAATAATTGTATTTTTAAAGGCAATGAGAAACATATATATATATATATATATATATATGTCCATAAAAATATAATAACTGATAATAGTCTTAGTGTCCATCAAAATATAGATTGAATGAATAAATGTATATATATTTATAAAATGTAATATTTTTCAGTAATGAAAATGGACAAATATAACCACATAAAATACTTGTTTTTTTAAGAGGCACAAGGTTTAACTAAAAGATAAGATAATAAAAAACAGAAATCTGACTCCATTATAGAAATGGTTCAAATAGGAAAACTAAATTATATTGTATAGGAGTCCAGGCATAATTGCTTAAATAAGAAGGCATTGAAAATGACCATTATACCACTATCCACTGACTCAGAACAGTGGATTCTTTTAGGGCAGGGTTTCTTAATCTCACCACTAGTGTCATTTGGGGTCAACCAATTCTTTGTTGTGGGGCCTAATCTGTGCATCATAGAATGTTTACTGTTATCTCCGTCCATCCCCTACTGAATGCCAGTAACAATCCTATCCCTTGACCTGCTACGACAACTAAAACTGACTTCATACCTTGCCAAATGCCCCCTTGGGTGGGAAGAATTGTCCCATTGTGAATGTCTAGGTGGAGCAAAAAGAAGTTCTATTTTTTCCCTGATTATTATTTACAAGATCTTGACTTTGTACTTTTTTCATAGATTTCAAATTCATGTTTTCAATAACATTCCCTATTATACTGTAGTTCACAACACACACACACACACACACACACACACACACACACACATACACACACACACAAATGCCCTATTATTTTAAAAATAAAATTACATACTTGGGCTGATATTGTCAATCTGTCCTTTTCCCCATGTCATAGGTCTTGTTCAAATCCTTGGAATAAATCCATCACCAGGCTATAGAAAAATTCCTCAGGGTCAATGTCAGGTATTATCTCCTCCTCCTCCTTCTTCTCCACCTGCCACTGAAGGACTCACAGATGTAGTTTAGCTACTTCTTTGACGCAGATATTTAAAGCAAGATGTTAGTGGTGAAGCATTGCTTAAAATCTACTAAAGACACCACAATTTTAAATACAAAAATTTAATTATATCTCTGGACCTAAGAAAGTAATATTATTTTTTAAAGTAAGTGTTCACCTACTTTCCAAGGAAGGATGTAACCTGAGCATTATACATGTCTAACATGTTCTTTTCTTTTTTTTTTCCTTTTTTTACTTAATGCAATTTATTTGCAAATTGGCTAAAATACAGTGTATAAAGTGTGCTCTTGGTTTGGGGGTAGATTCCCATGGTTCATTATTTACATACAACACACAGTACTTATCCCAACAAGAGCCCTCCTCAATGCTCATCACCCATTTTCCTCTCTCCCCCACAGACCATCAACTCTTAGTTTGTTTTCTATATTTAAGAGCCTCTTATGATTTGCCTCCCTCCCTCTCTGGTTGTAACTATTTTTCCTCTTCCTTTCCCCCATAGTCTTCTGTTAGGTTTCTTAACTTACACACATGAGTGAAAACATATGAGATCTGTCTTTCTCTGACTGACTTATTTCACTTAGTATAATACCCTCAAGTTCCATCCATGTTGCTGCAAATGGCAGGATTTCATTCTTTCTCATTGCCAAGTAACACTCCAATGCATATATAAACCAAATCTTCTTTATCCATTCATCAGTTGATGGACATTTAGGCTCTTTACATAATTTGGCTATTGTTGCTAGTGCTGCTATACACATTGGGGTACATGTGCCCGTATGAATCAGCACTCCTGTATCCCTTGGGTAAATTCCTTGTAGTGCCATTGGTGGGTCATAGGGTAGTTCTGTTTTTTTTGTTTGTTTGTTTGTTTGTTTTTTTTTTTGAGGAATGTCCACACTGTTTTCCAGAGCAACTGCACCAGTTTTCATTCCCACCAACAGTGCAGGAGAGTTCCCATTTTTCCACATCCTCACCAGCATCTGTTGTTTCCTGATTTGTTCATTTTATCCACTCTGAATGGTGTTGGGTGGTAACTCAGTGTAGTTTTAATTTGTATTTCGCTGATGATGAGTGATGTTGAGCATCTTTTCATGTCTGTGTTGGGCATCTGGATGTCTTCTCTGAAAAAGCGTCTATTCATGTCTTCTGCCCATTTCTTCACTGGGTTATTTGTTTTTTGGGTATTAAGTTTGGTAAGTTCCTTATAGATTTTGTATACTAACCCTTTATCCAATATGCCATTTGCAATTATCTTTTCCCATTCCATTGGTTGACTCTTAGTTTTGAGTGTTTCCTTTGCAGTGCAGATTTTTTTTTTTTTTTTTTATCTTGATGAGGTCTCAATAGTTCATTTTTGCTTTTAATTCCCTTGCCTTTGGGGATGGTTCAAGCAAGAAATTGCTGCAGCTGAGGTCAAAGATGTTATTGCCTGTTTTATCCTCTGTGATTTTGTGGTTTCCTGTCTCACATTTAGGTCTTTCATACATTTTGAGTGTATTTTTGTGTATGGTGTAAGAGAGTGGTCTAGTTTCATTCTTTAGCATGTTACTGTCTAGTTTCCCAGCACCATTTGCTAGACTGTGTTTTCCACTGTATTCTCTTCCTTGCTTTGTTGAAGATTAGTTGGCCATACATTTGTGGGTCCCCTTCTGTGTTCCCTATTGTAATTCATTAGTCTGTGTGTCTGCTTTTGTACCAATACCATGCTGTCTTGATGATTACAGCTTTGTAGTAGAGGCTAAAGTCTGGGATTGTGATGCCTGCTGCTTTGGTTTTCTTCTTCAAAATTACTTTGGCTATTTGGGGTCTTTTGTTGTTCAATACAAATTTTAGGATTTTTTTTTCCTACCTTTGAGAAGAATTCCCATGCAATTAGGACTGAGATTGCTTTGAATGTGTAGATTGCTTTGGTACTATTGACATTTTAACAATATTTGTTCTTCCCATCCATGAGCATAGAATGATATTTCATTTTTTTGTGTCTTCTTCAATTTCCTTCATCAGTTTTCTATAGTTTTCAGCATACAGATCTTTTACATCTTTGGTTAGGTTTATTCCTAGGTATGGTAAGGTTCTTGTTGCAATTGTAAATGAGATCAATTTCTTTTTTTTTTTAATTTTATTTTTTTATTTTTAAAATTTACATTCAAATTAGCTAAATGAGATCAATTTCTTGATTTCTCTTTCTGTTTCTTCTTTATCGTTGTATAGAAATGCAACTGATTTCTATGCATTGATTTTGTACTCTGCAACTTTGGTAATAACATATATCAGTTCTAGGAGTCTTTTGATGGTGTCTTTGGGTTTTCCATGCAGAGTATCACGTCATCTGTGAAAAGTGAGTTTGATTCTTTACCAAGTTTGATGCCTTTTGTTTCATTTGTTGTCTGATTGCTGATGCTAGGACTTCCAAAACTATGTTAAACAACAACAGTGAGAGTGGACATCCCTGTCATGTTCCTGATATCAGGGGAAATGTTCTGTTTTTCCCCATTGAGGACCATATTAGCTGTGGGCTTTTCATACGTGACTTTTATGATGTTTAGGTATGTTTCTTCTATCCCAACATTCATGAACATTTTTATTAAGAAAGGATGAGGGGCACCTGGGTGGCTCAGTCAGTTAAGCATCCAACTTCAGCTCAGGTCATGATCTCACAGTTCATGAGTTGCAGCCAGCTGTGCTGACAGCTCAGAGCCTGGAGACTGGAGCCTGGTTTAGATTCTGTGTCTCCCTCTCTCTCTGCCACTCCCCTGCTCATTCTCTGTCTCTCTCAGTCTCAAAAAAAAAAAAAAAATTAAAAGAATAATTAAATAATTAAATAAATAAATAAATAAATAAATAAAAAGAAAGGATGATGTATTTTGCCAAATGCTTTTTCTGTATCTATTGACAGGATCATATGGTTCTTATCATTTTTTATTCACGTGATGTATCACACTGATTTATTTGTATATATTGAACCAACCCTGAAGCCCAGGAATGAATCCCACTTGATCATAGTGAATAATTATTTTGTATGCTGTTGAATTTGATTTGCTAGTATCTTGTTAAGAATATTTTCATCCATGTTCATCAGGGATATTGGCCTGTAATTCTCCTTTTTTGTGGGCTCTCTGTCTGGTTTGGGAATCAATGTAATGCTGGCTTCATAGAATGTGTCCAGAAGCTTCCCTTGCATTTCTATTTTTTTGGAAAGCTTGAGAATGCTAGGTATTAACTTTGCTTTGAATGTCTTGCAGAATTCCCCTGGGAAGCCATCTGGTCCAGGGCTCTTATTTGTTCAGAGATTTTTGATAACTGATTCAATTTCTTCACTAGTTATGGAATTAATCAAATTTTCTATTTCTTTCCATTTGAGTTTTGGTAGTGTGTGGGTATTTAGGAATTTGTCCATTTCTTCCAGGTTGTCCAGTTTGTTGGCATATAATTTCTCATAGTATTCTCTGGTAATTGCTTGTATTTCTGAGGGATTCATTGTGATAAATCCATTTTCATTCATGATTTTATCTATTTGGGCCCTCTCTCTTTTCTTTTTGAGAAGTCTGGCTAGGGGTTTATCAATTATGTTTATTTTTGCAATGGAAGAGCTCTTCATTTCATTGACCTGTTCTACTGTTTTTGTTTGTTGTTGTTGTTATTTGTTTTTAGTTTCTATATTGTTTATTTCTGCTTTAGCCTTTATTGTTTTTCTTCCTCTGATGACCCTGGGGTTTCTTTTTTGTTTTGCTTATAGTTCCTTTAGGTGTGCTGTTAGAGTTTGTATTTGGGATTTTTCTTATTTCTTCAGATAGACATGAAATACAATGCATATTTTTAGGACTGCCTTTGCTGCATCCCAAAGGGTTTGGACTGTTGTGTTTTCATTTTAATTTGTTTCTATATATTTTTTTATAAGTTCTTCTTTAATTGCATGGTTGACCCATTCATTCTTTAGTAGGATGTTCTTTAACCTCTGTACACATTTGGAGGTTTTCCTAAATTTTCCTGTGGTTGATTTCAAGTTTAATAGCATTGTGATCTGAAAATATGCAAGGTATGATCTCAATACTTTTGCATTTATTGAGGGCTGTTTTATGACCTAGTATGTGATCTATCGTGGAGAATGTTCCATGTGCATGCGAGAATAGCGTGTATTCTGCTGCTTTAGGATGAAAAGTTGAATATATCTGTCAAGTTCATATTGTCCAGTGTATCATTCAGGGGCATTGTTTCTTTATTGATTTTGTGCTTAGATGATCTATCCATCGTTGTAAGTGGAGTATTAAAGTCCCATGTGATTACCACATTCTTTTCAATAAGAATGCTTATGTTTGTGATTGTTTTATATATTTAGGTGTCTCCTAATTGGGCACATAAACATTTATAATTGTTATCTCTTCTTGATGGATATACCCCATTATTATGATATAATGCCCATCTTCATCTCTTGTTTCAGCCTTTATTTTAGAATATAGTTTGTCTGATATAAGTATGGCTACTTTCTTTTGACTTCCAGTAGCATGATAAATGGTTTCCATCCCCTCACTTTCAATCTAAAGGTATCCTTAAATCTCAAATGGGTCTCTTGCAGAGAGTAAATAGATTTGTCTTTTTTTTTCTTTCCATTCTTATATCCTATGTCTTTTGATAAGAGCATTTAGTTCATTTACATTCAGTGTTATTTTTGAAAGATATGGCTTTAGTGTCATTGTGTTATATGTAGGTTTCATTCTTGGAGTGATATCTCTGATCATTTTGGTCTTTGCAACATTCCACTCACAGAATCTCCCTTAGGATCTCTTGTAGGGCTGCTTTAGTGATGATGAATTCCTTCAGTTTTTGTTTGTCTGGGAAAAACTTTCTCCCTCCTTCTATTCTGAATGACAGGCTTGCTGGATAAAGAATTCTTGGCTGCATATTTTTTTTTTTCCTATTCAGCCCTTTGAAAATTTTTTGCCACTCCTTTTCTGGCCTGCCAAGTTTCAGTAGATAAGTCTGCTCCTACCCTTATGTGTCTACCCTTGTGTGTTAAGGCCCATTTGTCCTTAGCTGCTTTCAGAATTCTCTCTTTATCTTTGCATTTTGTCAGTTTCACTATGATATGTCATGCCAAAGATTGATTCCCGTTAGATCTGAAGTGAGCTCACTCTCCCTCCTGGATTTCAATGTCTGTTTCCTTCTCCAGGTTGGGGAAGTTCTCAGCTATGATTTGTTCAAGTACACTTTCTGCCCCTTTCTCTATTCTGGAATTCCTATGTTATGGATATAATTATGTTTTACTGAATCACTTAATTCTCTAATTCTCCCCTCGCAGTCCAGAATTTTTTTTAATCTTTTTCTCAATTTCACATTTTCCATAATTGTATCTTCTATTTCAGTTATTCTCCCCTCTGCCTCTTGAATCCTCACTGTTACTGCCTCTAGTTTAATTTGCACCTCATTTACAGCATTTTTAAATTCAACATGACTATTTTTTAGTTCCTTGATCTCTGCAGCACTAGATTCTCTGTTGTCTTCTATGATTTTTTCAAGCCCAGCGATTAATCTTATTACTATTATTCTAAATTCTTGTTAAGTTGTATTGTTTATATCTGTTTGATCAATTCTTTTGCTGTCATTTCTTTCTGGAATTCTTTTGAGGAGAATTCTCTTTTGCCATTTAGACTATTTTTCTGTCCCTTATGAGTTTTAAAAGCTTATTAGGTGCCCTTCACCTGCAACTACTACTATATTGAAGTGGGGCAAACACTTTTCAGAGCCTGGCCCTTCAGGAGGTGTTTTTTAGAATGTGTTACTTCTCTCTGTTGTTGTGATTTTGGTTGCTTTATCTCCCTACTCTTAGTGATGTTTTGGATCCTCTGCCTGGTGTGCTTTGATTTGTTTGTTGAAGTAGCCCTGGAAAAGAAAACAAACAAGCAGAAAATAAAATAGAAAAACACCAGCTACAGCACAAGATGTGGGGGTATCGTTGTTGGAAGACAACAAAGAGAAAAATGACAGGGTTGGGGAAAAAGAAAAGAGAATAAAATTAACCAGGCACAGAAGAGAAACTATAGGGCTTAATCTTTCAACGTTTTTTTTTTTTATTTATTTTTGGGACAGAGAGAGACAGAGCATGAACGGGGGAGGGGCAGAGAGAGAGAGGGAGACACAGAATCGGAAACAGGCTCCAGGCTCTGAGCCATCAGCCCAGAGCCCGACGCGGGGCTCGAACTCACGGACCGCGAGATCGTGACCTGGCTGAAGTCGGACGCTTAACCGACTGCGCCACCCAGGTGCCCCTTAGGGCTTAATCCAGGGAAGGAGAGAGAGGAAATTATAGGAGACATACAACATGTACAAAGAGAATAGTTCAAATACATCTGCTTAAACAAACCATCAGAAAAATCAGACTAGAGGAAGGAAGAAATAAGAGGGAGAAAAGGAAGAAAAAATATATATCATAGATTTGTATACGATAACAATTGTCCAAGAACTAAAACAGGAAATGCAAAATTGCTGAATGCTTTGGAACCAGTGGCAGAGCTGGACTGGAGGAGGGGTTGTCTGGTTCATTAGAGTCAATTCCAGTAGATATGGAGTTAGCAGGCACTGAGGGACGTGGTTTGGTGTAGGCAGGCCCTACCTCCACTGTGGGCACACTGTCTGTTCACTGTAGCCCCACCTTGTCGGTGATGGGGATAAAAATGGCAACACCCCAGACTCTCCTCCATGGACCAGGTGTCCCAAGCCACTCTGTTCAGGCAGTCTTCACAGTGCCACTAATGTGAATGAGGCAGAGGTGGTTTGTCCTGCTTCCCCTACTCTCCGCTCATCCCTAGTGCTTGGCTGGGATTTAAACCCAGGTGTCTTAAAGGGTCCCACTATGTGCACCCCAGTTTCGGGGAAGTGTTCCTCTGAGCCACTGACGTATGGCTTCTGGCAGGCGGGTGCAGGCCGCCTTTGTCCTTTGAATGGTTATATGCCTTCTTCCCACAGCAGTTCAGGGAGGGGATTGCTTTCTTTCACAGTGGACTGCACCTCTGAGCTTGTTACTGAAACTGAGGCTGGCTCCCCTCCTCCCCAGTTGTGAAAACAGGACAACTGGCCCCCGTCCAGAGAAAACCCCACAGTTAGAGATTGGATCATTCTCCATCCCAGTCTGTGTTTTTTCTCTTGTCCGTATACAGTCCTACACTTCTCCAGCTTCCCTTTCTCTTCCCTTTGTCCCTCCACAGAAGGGGATCCCTCCCATCTGTTCCTACAAGGCCCATTTTATCTCTCCCAGTTCGCAATCACATACCTATGGCCTGCTAGGCTGTCCCCGGGTGCCCCTGGAGATGTATTTGTCACTTTTCAGTCCGAACTCTTGGAATTCAAGGTCCTTTGGCCTCAACACTGCTGTGTTTGAGTGATGAGGTAACTTTGGGTCTCTCTACTTCTCCACCATCTTGGCTCTCTCCAGAGCCCCCAGTTTACATTGCAGGATATTGTTTTGAGACACTGACTCTGAATGGACTAGTTTGAAATGCTCTAGTTTGAAAACAAGAGCAAAAGGATGGAAAGAAATGCACAGATGGCGAAAGCACTTGATTACCAATGAGAGTGGGATGCAGCTAAGAATGAAATGCCTAGCAAATCTTCTGAGAAACTGTTGTCTCTAGTAAGAAACACCTGTCATGTCTAACATGTTCTGAATCCTGTTTCAAGTTATCATCAAATTATGTGGAACTAAGACTTCTAAAGTTTTTGGGGTGGACACAATTTGACCCATAAGAGACCCTTTCTCCCCTCTGTTTATTATTTTATATATATATATATATATATATATATATATATATATGAAGAATAAAAAAGAGAACAAGTGAAGGGAACTCAGTGACATCATCAAGTATAATAACATCTGCATTATAAGGAACGCAGAGGAAGAAGAGAGAGGATGTATAAAATATATTTGAAGAAATAATAGCTGGAAATTTTCTAGTCTGAATAAAGAAGGATAAATACAGGAGGCACAGAGATCCCCCAACAAAATAACCCAAGGGGGTCTACACCAAGAGACATAGTACTTAAAATGGCAAAAAGTAATAATAAGAGATAATTTTAAAAGGAGGGAAAAAAAGTAACAAGGAAAATAGTTACATACAAAATAAACCCCATAATGTTTTCAGCTAATATTTTGTAGAAACATAACCAAGGAGATGAAAGATATGTAGTCTGAAAACTATAACTCATTGATGAAAAAACTGAATATGACATAAACAAATGGAAAAATATCCCATGCTCATGGACTGGGAGAATCAACAACGTTAAAATGACTATAATATCCAAAGCAATCTAAAGGTCTTATTCAATCTCTATCAAACTACCAACATTTTCCTCAAAATTAGAGCAAATTATACTGAAATATTTATAAAACCACAGAAGATCTTGAATAGCCAAAGCCATCTTGAAAAAGAACTAAGCTGAAGTTATCACAATTACCCAAATGCTAAGTTAAAGAAGAGTATGACACAAATATAGACATATAGGTCAATAGAACAAAATGGCCTGGAAATGAACCCATCTTGATATGGTGAATCTATGATAAAGGAAGCAATGACATACAATGAGGAACAGATAGTCTCTATAATAAATGGTACCAGAAAACTTAGACAGCACCAACCAAAAAAATGAAGCTGGGCCACCATTTTGCACGATACATGAAAATAAACTCAAAATGGATTACAGATCTTTATGTAAGACTGTAAACCATAAAACTTGTAGAAAAAAAACATATGCAGTAATTTATTTGACATTGGCAGTAGAAATATTTTCTAGATATGTGTTCTCAGGCAAGATAAACAAAAGCATCAAATTAAAAAACTTCTGCACAGCAAAGAAAGCCATCAACAAAACTAAAAGGCAACTACTAAATGGTAGAATATACTTTCAAATATATATCTGGCAAGGAGTTGATATCCAAAATATATGAATAACTTATATAAGCCAACACTTAAGAAGATTCAATTAAAAATAGGTAGAGGTCCTGTATAGACATTTTTACAAAGAAGACAAACAGATATCCAACAGACACATACACAAGGAAAATGCAAACCAAAATCATAATGAAATATCACATTATAGCTGCCAGACTAGCTTAAATAAAAAATGCAATAAATAGCAACTATTGGTCAGGATGTGGAGAAAAGGGAACTCTTATGTACTATTAATAAAAATGCAAATAGGTACAGTCACTGAGAAAAAAGTATGGAGGCTCTACAAAAATATTGAAAATAGAATTACCATATGATCTAGTAATTCCATTACTGGGTATTTACACAACGGAAAATAGAACACCAATTTAAAAAGATATATGTTGGGGCGCCTGGGTGGCGCAGTCGGTTAAGCGTCCGACTTCAACCAGGTCACGATCTCGCGGTCCGTGAGTTGGAGCCCCGTGTCAGGCTCTGGGCTGATGGCTCAGAGCCTGGAGCCTGTTTCCGATTCTGTGTCTCCCTCTCTCTCTGCCCCTCCCCCGTTCATGCTCTGTCTCTCTCTGTCCCAAAAATAAATAAACATTGAAAAAAAATTTTTTTAAAAAGATATATGTACCCCTATCTTTATGATAGCATTATTAAATAGACAAAGTATGGAAGCAACCCGTGTCCATCAATTATATATATATATGTGTGTGTGTGTGTGTGTGTGTGTGTGTGTGTGTGTGTTTGTGTGTGTGTGTGTGTGTGATATATATATAATGTGTGTATAAATATGTATTATATTTACATGTGTGTGTATATGCACACAAACACACTGGAATGTTAGCCATAAAAAAGAATGTGGTCTTGACATTTGTGACAATTTGAATGGACTTAGAAAGTATAATGCTAAATGAAATAAGTCAGTCAGATAAAGACAAATACCTTATGATTTCATTCCTTTGTGGAATTTAAGAAACAAAACTAACAAGTAAAAAATAAAGAAACAGTAAGGAAGACACCTAAATACAGAGAAAAAAAATTTGGCTGTTGCAGGGGAGGTGGGTAGGTTAATGAGTAAAATAGACAAAGGATATTAACAGTATACTCATTTTGATGAGCACAAAATAATGTATAGAATTGTTGAATCATTATAATGTATACCTATAACTAATACAATACTGTATATTATTTATGCCTCAATTTAAAAAAAAAAAAAAAAAAGAGGGGAGAGTGAGAGAGAGAGACAAAGGCTTGGATGCCCAGAGGCCATGAAATTAGAATCTCAAGACATGTTTACTTTGTGTATGTTTGTATATGTGTGCTTGATCAGAAGGTATTTGCTGATAAGAAAAAAATGTATTTAATTTTTTTAGTAATTTATACACCCAACGTGGGGCTGGAACTCATGACCATGAGTTCAAGTGTCCGGTGCTATTCTGTTGGAGCTATGCAGGCACCCCAATATGAATCTTAATGGTGAGATTATTTCAGTTTTATTTAATTTAGATACCGCATTTTTCTGGGTAAATAACCACATAATCTGAACTAGAAACACATTTCAATATAATTCTGAGGTCTTAAACCCACTGTGCCAGGGAGGAGAGAAACTGGTTTTTGTATTTTCTTTGTTGGTACTATCAATGCTGCTCCAAATTAAGGACTGATTGTGGAAAGAGCCTCACAACTGAACAACAGTAAGTCTTTGAATATACATGTTTTTGAAGGCTGGAAGTTTTAAATCAACACCAAGATATTGAAAGCATTGAGTACCTAAAGAGGTTAGAGTGGGAGAGAGCCAAAGCATAAGAGACTCTTAAAAAATGAGAACAAATTGAGGGCTGATGGGAGGTGGGAGGGAGGGGAGGGTGGGTGATGGGTACTGAGGAGGGCACCTGTTGGGATGAGCACTGGGTGTTGTATGGAAACCAATTTGACAATAAATTTCATATATTTAAAACAAACAAACAAACAAATAAATAAATAAATGAAAGGATTGAGTACCTGCTCATAGGTGTGATTATATTCAAGGCTATCCCTCTTGGAAGTAGAAGTTGAAAAACAAGAATCACTGGACATACAAGTACTTAATTCTCCTTGTGTGTTTGGAAAGGGCATGTATGACTGCTTTCTGGGATTGATTACAGTCTTTTACCTATGACAGAATCTGTGGAGCTTAGACACCCAATCTAGGGTTCATTATCTGAATATTGTAAACACTGACAGAAGTTTGTTGTTAGTAGGAATTGAAAAAGCCTTACAAATTAAAATTCTATGACTGGGTGGGAAAAACAGAGAATTCTAGATGAAACACGTTATTTAAAGGTTTCAATGAATTTACCATTGTAAGAGAAGAAGTGAAAGCAATTGATGGAATGTAACAATAGCCTTGAAGCCAAATTACTTTTAATATTTCAAATATCTCAAGGATCAGCTAATAAGTGGAATGAAATTTCTTCCCATTAAAGCTTTCTGTTCTGCAATAGAGGGCATGAAAATAAACATGGTGCCTTGGATATGATTACTCATGGTGCTTCTGAAAATCTGCCAGGGTGTTATATGTGCTCTGTTCAGATAGACATCTGACTAACACAAGGCCAGTTTCACGTCCTCTAGAAATTTTAACTCTAAGCCACAGATAGTCTAGTAAAATGACATAGATTTCCACACAGCTTTTTTCCATGAAAAAAGACACCACTACCTGTACTTTCTTGTGAAAGCTATTAAATTATGTATATTTAAAGTCACCAAGGAGTGCCTGGGTGGCTCAGTTGGTTGAGTGTCTGACTCTTGATCTCATGGTTCATGGGATCGAGTCCCATGTTGTGCTCTTGCACTGACATCACGGAGACTGGTTGAGAAACTCTCTCACTCTCTCTCTCTCTCTTCCTCTGCTTCACCCCCACTGGCATGTGCACACACATGCTCTCTCTCTCAAATAATTAATATTAAAAAATAATGTCAGCAAGTAAGCAGTTCAGGTTAAAGACAACTGCTTTATTAATGATATAAAACCTAGATAATCCCATGCTAATTTTCTGTGTTGACAAAGGAGTAAAGTAAGTTAGTCAGAAAAACTATTTGGTGCTGATACAACAACATTTATGTCTCATCTTTTAATGTCACAAATATTGTTTTACTCTCATATGACACTCCATTATGAACCCTCTGATAGTTTTGTTCTACTGGATTTTCATCTTCATTCTGACTGAATAGCACGTATCTAGATCTTCCTGGCTAATGTGGCAGAGAGAAGAGAATTTGGTCAAACACACACCCTGATCATTTGCCCATCATTGACCTTTGTTCCCATTTTATTGCCCAAAGCAAACTTCATGGCCAAACTTGACATCATAGTCTTTTACTAAGTTCTAATAATCTCAGGAAGGAAATGAATACTGGTGAGCAGGCCAGCAGTCTCTCTAAAGCTCCATGGACTGATTCCTCATTATAGTTTTCTAGTGTTCCACCCTGAAAGCAGAATTTTTCAAATTCAACTCCTTCCAGTTCAGTGAAAGATAACACCTTTTCATGTTTTCAGTTACAAATAGCAAGTTTTTTTGCTCCCCCCCTCCATCAGGGAAAAACAATAATAGTATAAACCTGAAAAATCAGTCTAAGGCCAATAGCTTGTTGAACAGTTTATTTTATTTCATTGTTTTTTTCTTTTAATTTTCCAGTTAAAGTTAAATATTGTAGCAATAATTCCTTCAAAACATTGCTGTAGATAGTGAAAATGCCTACCATACAATATGTAATTAACATTAAGACGAATACAATTAATTCCCTTCACATCTGTGTACTATGGATATAAAGACTTAAAGAAAAACAATGAACAATCTATTATATATATATATATATATATATATATACACACACACACATATATATATGAAAACAATATAAATAATAAGAAATAAGAATAAGAAAACAAAATAAAATGTGTATATACATTTTATATTGTTTTCTTATTTTTAATTCCAGTACAGTTATCATACAGTGTTATATTAATTTCAAGTGTTCAATATAGTGATTATTTTATCATTATAAATTGTATTTATTTTTGTCTTCAATGTCATGTTAATTTTGAAATATCTTCCTGTATGTGTGGTTTCTCAACATATGTATCTATGCCTGTCCAAGGAAGAAGCCAGATCCTTTTTTTCCCAGTTTCTCTTGAAGTAGGCTGCAGGCATATTAACCATGTTATCCAATCATATGCATTCATGATAAAATTCACTGTCAAAGCTAGTGACAGGGAACACTCATTTACAATTACATTGAAAAAGTTTTTTTTTGGGGGGGTGTTGAGAGAAGGGATCTTGTGATCCCTAAGAAGTTCATATCTACCAATAAAAATATTGACATCACATGTGCAAATTGTACATGTGTATACCAAATGCAGATACCTAAAAGCATTGTTTATAATAATCATTAAACTTGTTTCAAGTGTCCATCAATATCAAAACAAATAAATTGTCATAATCATATAATAGGGTACTACACAGAAATGAGAATGTACTACAAATAGATACCTGCAACAGTACAGATAAATTTTATGAGCATACTATTCAGTGAAAAAAAAATTAGACACAAATGAGTATATGCCATATGATTCCATTCATCTAAAGTTCAAGTTCAAAAAACTGGCAAATTTCATCTATAGGGCACCTGGGTGGCTCAGTCAGTTAAGCATTGGATTTTGGCTTAGGTCATGATCTCAGGATTTGTAAGTTTAAGCCCCACATGGGGTGAGTTCGAGTCATGCTTGGGGTGAGCTCGAGCCCCACTTTGGGTCAGCTCAATCCCTGCTTCATGTGATCATGAGCCCCACTTCTCTCCCCCTCCTGCCCCTCATTCACTTGCACTGTCTTCCTCTAAAAAAAAAAAAATCACCTACAGTTATATTAGTGACAAGAAGAGTTATTTTTCTAGGGTGTTACAACGGAAGGGCATGCAAAGGGAACTCTGGAATTCTGGTAATGGTTTGTTTCTCGATATGGCTGTTGGTTATGTTTGTTTTTACTGTATGAAAATTCATTGAGCTGTTTGATTGTATATTTGCCATGTGCTGCTCTGTAAAAAGTTCACTTAGAAAAGAAAGAAAAGAAAAGAAAAGAAAAGAAAAGAAAAGAAAAGAGGGGAAGAGAAGAGAAGAAAAAAAAAGAAAAGAAAAGAAAAGAAGAAAAGAAAAGAAAAGAAAAGAAAAGAAAAGAAAAACTGGTGATGTGAAGATGCAGACCTGCATGGAGTTCTCTCTGGAGGGGCTGGTAGGAGGAAGTTACATGCATGTGCCATAGAGACAAAGAGTGTAGCTCCAGCTTCTGCACCAGGATTAGCAGTGCAGCTTCAGTGCTTGCATCCACTCAGAGGAGCCATGCCCCACTGGGGTGGCAGGGGGTAAAGCGTCTATGTTGGTCTCCAAGTGTGGCAATTCCAAATGTTCTATAATCAATTTAACATGTGTTCTCAACTTTAATTTCCACTTAAACTAGTGCTATCTTTTCCTAACTCATACAATATTTTTGTATTCATACTTGGATAGTGAGAAGATTGTCATGTATCTGTAACATGTGTATAAACAGAGGTCCTATGGAAAGTTACCAGAGGGTTGTAAAATATTTCCCAAAATCTGAGCTACCTCATGTTACTGTAGGATAGAATTACTTCAAGAATGGTGTAAGGACAATGATTATACTAGGGTCCAGGAATGGTACAATACTCTCCCACATCTTTCTGTTCTGTACCTGTAATCTTACCACTCTACATGATAGAAAACAGGAATTCTGTGCATTTCTGGATATATTTTTATTCTTCTGGGAAAAAAAAGACAGTGTAAGAATTAGATTTTTATATAAGGGTTCTGAGGAGTTACCTCCTTTTATCTCTCAAACTGTTTTCCACTAGTTATCTCTCAAATTGTTTCCCACTAGAGATATAACTCATATTCCAGAACTTTCAGAAACCAAAAAATGGTCATTTTACAATCCACACAAGATAGGCTGTTTTATTTTTGTATCTCATATTTATTGGAATCTTTGTGTTGGTGAGTAAATCTTTATCGTGTTTGGCCTCTGCCAAAATATCTTAATATTTTCAAATAATTGTTCACCCATGGACTCTTAGCTCATTTATCCGTCTTCATGGAGGAAATCCAGCACAATATAAAGGACATACAATCATCTACCTCTTTTCCATGTTGGCTTATATTGTATACTAAATAAATGCAAAAAATAGAAATTAATAGAATAATAGGAATAGGCATTATTGAGGTAACAGAATCACTTATAAAAAAACATAGCCAACTTGAGATTGTTTATACCATAAACTAAAATTCATGAGATATTTTCTTGATATGGTAGAAGTGTAATAGCCAAATGAATCTCGAATGTCACAAAGCTTGGAAATTGTGTCCTGAATCATCTGCTCTATATCTTCACTATTATAACATGAATTACTAACCATAACTTGTGAATTAGACACATAACCAGATATCAACTTTGTTAGCACAAAGCTCTGAATATATCAAAGATAACATGGTTTAATAAATGGTTACTCCATTTCTTAGATCCATCTATTTCCCTGGAAATGGAACACCACATCACTCCCCATGCTGAGGTGGATGGAGTAACTTTCAATAAGAATGTTGCATGCTTAAACATCCAATGATTTAAAATCTTCTAATCTTCTGTTATACATGTGAGGAATCAGTGTTATTGAGTGATGACTAAGAAGCAACAAATGTTTGAGGGATGTGTTTTTTTGGTGGTCAGTACATGTATGTGTTTCTGTTGGGGGATTTCTTAGATTCTGTTTTATCAATTTTGTAACTAAAACTAATTTGGGTGACTAGAAGAAACCACTCTTACAGTACCCCAATATGGTTGTGCACACAATCACATGTACGAACAAACAACATACAACACACAAAAAATACTATTTTATGTAATTCTACATATTCTGTAAGTTAATTTTTTTATGCATCAATATTACATGAAAATCATTCCACATGAAGGCCAAATATATATCTCCTTTGATAAACAGATGCATAAAGTTCAACAGATGACTTAATTTGTTTAACAATGTCCTATCTATACATGGGCATTGTGGTTGTGTAGCTTAATATTGTAATAATTACTGTGTTGCAGATAAGTTTATTTTATATTTCTTTAAAATTGATCCAATATTTTGTAAATAGCTTGTATTGCTTTATATTATGTCAGTGTTTTTTTTTTCCCATTCAGTTGTCAATTTGACTTCTTGAATTTGTTTGTTTTGTTTGTCACTTTTTGCTCAGTCTGAGAATGAGAAAATAAATGATTACAGATTCTTATTGTTTTCATTTGTATTTCTGTAAAAAGTTAAGATTTGGATGATCTTCTCATTGTTAATTATGTATTGTATTTCATCTTTTGTAATGTTGTTATATGGCCTTTAGTGACCTTTTTGTTATGCTTTGTCTTTTTGTTTATTAATTAAATTTTATTTTAAAGAATCTGATCTGGAAAGACAAATCATTAAGAACAAACCTCATATATCTTTGCCTAAAAAAATTTAATTAATTAAATGTCTTTGAATATATGTATTAAATTGGAGAATAATTTTACTTTCAAAATATAAAATTTTCATGGGTGTCTCAGATGGTTAAGCATCTGACTCTTGATTTTGGCTCAAGTTGTGATCCCAGGGTCATGGGATAGAGCCCTGTGTCTGGACATGCTGAGTGTGGAACCTGCTTAAGATTCTTTCTCTTTCTTCATCTTTTCTTCTCCTCACCTGCTCTTTCTCTGAAATAAAATGAATTAATTAATTAAAATTTAAATTAAAAAAATAAAACATAAAATTTCCAAAATAATGGGCTACAACATATCTCTTTAGGAATTAATGTCTTTAAAGTCATTTACAAAAACTTGGTTGGGTTATATGTATAGTTTACCCAATAACTTTCCAAATAATTTTCTTCATGTTTTATACTTTCTTATAAAATCATACCCTTAACTATTCCATGTTTTTAATAGCCTGAAATCAATATTGAGGTTTATCCATTGACTTATCCAAACATATGCTGAATTACTTCCCTAATAAAGTGACTATTTAAAAAATTAAATGGTTATGCTTTTTTTAATGTTTATTATTTTATTTTCAGAGAGAGCGACATAATGAGTGCATGAGGGAGGGGCAGAGAGAGAGGGAGAGAGACAGAATACCAAGCAGGCTCTGCATTGCCAGCACAGAGCCTGACATGGGACTCAAAATCACGAAAGATGAGATCCTGACCTATGCCAAAACCACGAGTCAGATGCTTAACTGACTGAGCCACCCAGGTGCCGCTCTTTTTACTTTTATAAAGATTTCCATCATCTAATGTTACCAGGTCAGGGAAGATGACAGAAAAGAAGGAATCTAAGCTCACTTTGTCCCCTGAGTACAAATAGCTAACACATAGTGTAAAAACCTCAGAAAGCAACCTGAAGACAGTAAGAGTAAACTCCACAGGTAGATGTAGAGAGGAGGCCACAACAAGGAGGGTAATTAGGATGGAAACATGGTGTGGAGCTAAACAGAACCATGAGACTGTCCACAGATATGGAAAGGAAAGAGAAACAAACTATTACAGTGGGGAATCTGAATAGGGAAAACAAATTTCCATAACATTTGGCTTTAAAAAGCAGAGAGACCAGCGGTGCCTGAGTGGCTCAGTTGGTTAAGTATCTGACTTCAGCTCAGGTCATGATGTCGGTGTTTGTGGGTTCAAGCTCCATGTTGAAATCAGAGCCTGGAGCCTGCTTCGGATTCTGTGTGTCTTTCTGTCTGTCTTCCAGTCATGTTCTCTGTCTCTGTCACAAAATAAATAAATAAACATTAAAAAAATTAAACTAGAGTGTTTTCAAATTTTGTGAGTTCTTACAACCAGTGGGATTTAAAATTTGAAATTAGGGGCGCCTGGGTGGCTCAGTCGGTTAAGCGTCCGACTTCAGCTCAGGTCACGATCTCGCAGTCCTCGAGTTCGAGCCCCGCGTCGGGCTCTGGGCTGATGGCTCAGAGCCTGGAGCCTGCTTCCGATTCTGTGTCTCCCTCTCTTTGTGCCCCTTCCCCGTTCATGCTCTGTCTCTCTCTGTCTCAAAAATAAATAAATGTTAAAAAAAAAAAAAAAATTTTTTTAAATAAAATTTGAAATTAAAAAAAAAAAAACACAAAAAAACTAAAAACAAAACATTGTGCTCAGCTCTGGAAGAGTCAGGAGGGTGAGGGGAAATTGAGGCCCTGTCCTTAAAGAGGCAACACAACCAAAACACAGAGAGAAAGAATAGAAACAGCAGCTTGAAAAACACCTGGGAAAAATATGGGAAGGATATTTGTCTACACTAATCTCAGAGCATGAGCTGGAGGGTCAGAGATCTTGGGGAGACACCTTCAGGAACAAAGGAGCTGGGGATACCATTATCCTCCCCCACTACTCATCCAAACACACTGCCACCACTGGGAACAAGCCTAGTACTGATGTTTGCAACCTGTGTATCTTGGCCCCCTCATGTTTCAATGGATCTCTCTCCTCTAGCCAGGTTTGGTGAGTCCTGGCTCTATACCAAAACACCATCACAAGCTTTGCTAAAACCACAGATTCCACTCTCCCTAGCACTGTGTGGGTCCACCCTTTCCAGTTTGGCTTGGATCAGTCTCAGCACTGCAGGTCCACTCACACAGAGGTCCACAGAACAAATATTGTTAATACTGAGTGTCCTGCACCTATGCATGTTGTGAATGTGTCCTCTCCAATAAGCTCTTGGACAGAGACCATCCAAACTGGAAAAAGGGGAACACTTTTGTACTGTTGGTGGGAATGCAAACTGGTGCAGTCATACTGGAAAAGAGTATGGAGGTTCCTCAAATAATTAAAAATAGAACTAGTGTATGACCCAGCGATTCCCCTGCTAGGCATGTATCCAAAGAATACAAAATGCTGATTTGAAGGGACACATGCACCCCGATGTTTGTAGCAGAACTAAAAACAATAGCCAAATTATGGAAAGAGCCCAAATGTCCATCGACTGATGAAGGGGTAAAGAAGATATGTTATATATGCACACAATGGAATACTACTCGGTGGTCAAAAATAATGAAATCTTGCCATTTTCAGCAATGTGAATGGAACTAGAGGTATTATGCTAAAAATAAGTCAGGCAGAGAAATATAATTATCATATGATTTCAATTATACCTGGAACTTAAGAAACAAAACAGATGAAGATAGGGGAAGGGAAGGAAAAGAATAAGATGAAAACAGAGAGGGAGATAAACCATAAGAGAGTCTTAAATGCAGAGCAAAAACTGGGGGTTGCTAGAGGGGAGTAGTGTGGGGGAATGGGTTAAATAGGTGATGGGCATTAAGGAGGACACTAGTTGGGAAGAACACTGGGTGTTGTATGTAAGTGATGAATCACTGGGTTCTACTCCTGAAACTAATACTACACTGTATGTTACCTAACTTGAATTTAAATAAATAAATAAATAAAAGAAAACAGTAAAACAAACAAACAAAAAATTCTTAAGACTTCCACCAAAATACTGTTAGAGATGACAAATGAATTCGGTAAGGTCATAGGGTACAAAATCAAGGAACAGAAATATATGAAATTTCTCTATCCTAATAACAAAGTAGCAGAAATGTAAATTAAGGAAATGATCCCAATTACAATTACACCAAAAAATAATAAAATACCTAGGAATAAAGTTAACTAAGGAGGTGAATGACCTATACTACCAAAACTATAAAATGATGGGAAAAGAATTTGAAAAAGGCTCAAAAAAAAAAAAAAAAAAGGGAAAGACAGTCCATTCTCATTGATTGAAAGAAAAAATATTTTCAAATCTCCACACTACTCAAACGAATCTACAGACTTAAGTAGACTTAAGTATGTTGGATCAACATACCAACAATATTTCACAGAACTAAAACAAACGATTCTAACATGTATGGAACCACAGAAGGCCCTGAATAGCTACAGCAATCTTGCAAAAGATAAACAATACTAAAAGTATCACAATTGTATAGATCAAATTATATTACAAACCAATAGTAATCAAAACAGTATGGTACTGGAAAAAAATAGACACATAAATCAATGTGAACGTGTAGAAAGCTCTGAAGTAAATGCATGATCATATGGTTGATTAATCTTCAATGAAGGAAGCTAAAATATGCAATGGGATAAAAAGAGTCTTTTCAACAAATGCTGTGGGGGAAAACTGGACAGTGACAAACAAAGGAATGAAACTGGATTACTTTCTTATATCATACACAAAAATAAATTTAAAATGTACTAAGCACCTAAATATGACAAGTGAAATCATAAAAATCCTGAATGAGAGAATAGGCAGTAATGTCATTGTCATTGGCTGTAAAAACATGTCTCAAGATGTGTCTCTCTAGGGAAGGGAAACAAAAACAAAAATAAACTATTGGGACTACATCAATGAAAGTTTTCCCCACAGCAAAGAAAACAACCAACTAATCTAAAAGGCACTGACTGAATAGGAGGAAATATTTGCAAATGTCATATCTGATAAATGGCTATATAAAGAACATATACAACACAACATCATAAAATCAAGTAATCCAATTAAAAATGGGCAGAAGGCAGGAACAGACATTTCTCCAAAGAAGACATTCAGATGGCAAAAAGACACATGAAAAGATTTTCCACATCACTCATCATGAGGAAAATGCAAATCAAAACTAGAGTGAGATAACACCTCACAACTGTCACAATGGCAAAAATGGAAAACACAAGAAATAATAAGCCTTGTCTAGGCTGTGGAGAAAAAGGAATCCTTGTGCTAATATTGGTGGGAATGCAAACTGGTGCGGCCACTGTGAAAGACAGTATGGGTGTTCTTCAAAAAATTAAAAGCTATCCTGTAATTGCACTACTGAGTGTTTTCCCAAAGAATACAAAATGATTAATTCAGGAAAATATATGTGCCCCTGTGTTTACTGTAGAATTGATTACAGTGCTCCAGATAATGGGAGCAGTCTAAATCCATCAATAGATAAATGGATAATGTAACAATGGTATTTATATAGAAGGGGATATTATTCAGTCATAAAAATGATAAAAGTTTTCCTTTTATTACATGGATGGATCTAGATAATATAATGCTGAGTGAAATATGCCAGTCAGAGAAAGACAAATACCATATGATTTCAATCTTATGTGGAATTTCAGAAACAAAACAAATACAGGAAAAAAGGGACATACCATAAAACAGACCCCTAGCTGTAGAAAAAGATAGATGATTATCAGAAGGGTAGTGGGGGAGAGGAACGGTGAAAAGCTGAAGGGGATTAAGAGTACACTTATTTTGGGGCGCCTGGGTGGCGCAGTCGGTTAAGCGTCCGACTTCATCCAGATCACGATCTCGCGGTCCGTGAGTTCGAGCCCCGCGTCGGGCTCTGGGCTGATGGCTCAGAGCCTGGAGCCTGTTTCTGATTCTGTGTCTCCCTCTCTCTCTGCCCCTCGCCCATTCATGCTCTGTCTCTCTCTGTCCTAAAAATAAATAAACGTTGAAAAAAAAAAAAGAGTACACTTATTTTGGTGAGCACTATGGAATATAGAGAATGTTTGAATCACTACATCAACAACTGAAAATAATACAACACAGCATCTTAACTACAACAGAGTGAAAATAAAATGAAATTTAAAAAAGAACATTTAAAAATTGGAAAAAATAATTCTATCAGCTGAAGGTATCACTTAATTTATTTCTAGTTTTCAATAATCACATGGCATGTCAATATGTCTTCAGCTTGGGAATTTACCTAAGAACAATAAGAAATACATCAAAAGCATGACGTGGTAATATTATGTGTACTTGATTTTAGTTACCCATTACATATAGCTACTACATACTTAGTACTTCTTAGAAAGTTGTTTATTCTTAAAACAACTGCATTAGATATGCCTTATCAATCATATTTTGCACATAAGGAAATTGAAAATGACTGCATTCTCCTTTGTCATATACAAGCCAACTAGCTGAGAGATTTTGGCTCATATTTTCTTCCTATAATCCATGATCATTTACTGGAGAGTATTATAGGTTAGACTCTATATATCACAAGAGGGTAAGGAATCATTCTTGTCAAAGTCCCCATGCATCTTTTCCATTCACATTTTTTCTTGCAATTATTATTCTATTTGGGTTAAAATTGCTTTCTTTATAGGCTTTATAATAACACATAGTGATTCTTAGTGCCAAGCTCAATGTACATTCTAGTCACAACATGTTGATCAACTATTCTACGACTGCGTGTGAACAATTACCAGTGGGTGTTCACTCTGATTTTTTCTATTAATCATTATGCAAAGGCTTTACAGCCTTTTCAGGAATACTGATTGCATTGGGGCAAATTCCACTGAATATCCTAATTAGGGCAATTTAGTTTTATTTCTTTGTAATTTCACCCATTTTTATTAGCAGGAGCCTCAGAGAAACTTCGCAGAGACAGCCTTACTCAAGTGAGATTCAAACCATATCCAATAAGAAAGAACAAGACACAAAATATCAGCTTCAGTTTACCTTTTTTTCACTATTCCTAGTGATTAATTATTCAAAATAATCTTCAAATAATAGGGGTAAAATACTTTCTAAATAAGTTAAATTTCAAGTTAAAGTTATGCAAAGACCAGACATTGGATGTGAGTGGAATAGGACCTTTAGTTCCTGTTATTTCACTTTATGGGGAGAACACAGTTGGTAGAAAGTGTTATTAGCTTCTGATAGAATAGACTGGGTTTTTAGCATATCCAGAATACAATAACTATACTGCAGGAAATTCCTTCAGTATGAGAGTTACCTAGTTTCCTGAAGTAAAGCACTATGAGAAAGTGCAATTGATATTGAATAATGCTCCTAAGAGTTGTGATAAGATTAAATGCTTAGTATTTATAGTATTTATATGATCTTTACAAAACCCTAAAGCATAGTCAAATAACATGCCTAAATTTCATCTTATGAAACACACACAATTAGACGAAGGATGAAAAGGGAACTTGGAAAATAATGAGTATCATCAGATGAAGGGAAGAGAACAATATATGCCTTCATAGTGACTAAGAGAACACAAATAATGGGATTTAAAAATTGTGTGGTCATCCAAAACTGGGGGGAAGGGGAGGATTCTTGAGGAAGACTTTACATACTCTCAGGACTCAACAAAGAGGGAATAGACAGAAATACCAATATCCCAGTCTTATCCTGAAACTATTTTCATACTTTAAACTCTGCTACCCTAAGGTCTCAGTCCCCATTAGACTGAATCTCATCTAAGTGTGGCCTGAGATCCTCCACTTTAGTATGCTGACACGTTTTGCCACATCTTCAACAATTAGGAGCCACTAGGAGGTAAAGAATACAATAACTGAGGGGCTCAGTCAGTTGATTGTCCAGCACTTGGTTTTGGCTAAGGTCACGATCTTGTGGTTCATGAATTCAAGCCCCACATTACACTGTAATGGCACTGCAGAGCCGGCTTGGGATTCTCTCTCCCTTCTCTCTCTGTCCCTATCCCACTTGCACTCTTGCTTTCAAAATAAATTAATTAAAATTTTTAAAAAGAATACTACAATAACCGAATTGAAAATTTCAATAGAGGGATTAAACAGAAGGAACGGAATGAAACACAAAAAAAGTATCAACAGACTAGAAGACAGAACAGTGGAATTCACTGAATAATTGGATAAAATTGGCCTCTGAAGGATGAACAGCATTTGGGAAGCCATTGAGAAATAGAAAGGTCACTTTGGAAGATGGAATAACATGAATGGAAACTGAGGGAAAATATGATATATTATACATTTGCCTCGTATTTACTGAGTGTCTTCTATGGACCAGATGTTGGGATATTTACTGGATTCACACACAAAAATGTGAAAAGACTTTTTCTATATGCAAAGAAATGGTCAAGTACTGAGGGCATTTGCTGATAAATGAGGTTCAGAACTAACTAGAGTGAATACACCATGTTGGGAAACAGGAAGGGGAAAAAAAGTAAATGCCCTAAGATCCACATGCTAATAGAACTTGAAAATGAGCATTGTGAAATAAAACATAAGAATCTATTAAGGACTCTTGAAAAAGAAAGTGGTTTGCTAAGTGGTATTTTAGGGAAGTTCCTCTGGCTGAAATATTAGAGATAAATTGTGCTGTTACTTAATACAAATGATCAGCTAAAGACACTTCTGACAAATTCACAGACACAAAGAATAATAAAAGCCATATTAGTTTATTGCTAATGGTGGTTGAACAGAAATGTTAGGCTCTGGAACTAATTTGAGTAAAAGTGAGTTCTAATAGGTGAGTTAATGGAAATGTATAATAAATGCTGTTTAACATCTTTCAATGTAGATAATTTGGCTCTACTACATTACCTACTCAGCCCCATGGTAAGGTTAGTAGGTAAGGTTAGTAACAGGAAATTTGAAGTGCTAAATGCCAAAAGATATTCTTTTCTGATCATAATTTTGTATGCATCCATTTTCTACCCTGTTCCTCCCACTCTAACAATTATTCTTTTTTAAAATATTTTTCCAATGTTTACCTTTGAGGGGGGTGTAGGGGCAGAGAGAGAGGGAGACACAGAATCTGAAACATGCTCCAGGCTCTGCACTGTGAGCACAGAGCCCGACCAGGCGCTCAAACTCATGAACTGTGAGATAATGACTTGAGCTGAAGTCAGACTCTTAACCAGCTGAGTCATCCAGGCGCCCCACAATTATTCCTATTAAACACTAACCAAGAAAATTGTAATCCGTTGTCTATTTGATTTCTTTTATATTACCACATTCCATCCTTACTTTCTTTTCAATAAAGACATGAAATCCCTATCACTTCAAACAGGGTCTTATAAAAATGGTCAATCCTCTTGCTCTTTATTTAGAATGAGAGGAAACCACTAAACCTGGATTGTTTTAAACACACTTTTCTTCTTTCTTTCTTTCTTTCTTTCTTTCTTTCTTTCTTTCTTTCTTTCTTTCTTTCTTTCTCTTTCTTTCTTTCTTTCTTTCTTTCTTTCTTTCTTTCATCAAGAGACAGAGACATGGAGAAACAGAGAGAATGAGTGGGAGGGGGCAGAGGGAGAGGTAGAGAAAGAATCTCAAGTGTACTCCATGCTGTCAGTGTGGATCCCAATGTAGGGTTCAATCCCATGAACTTTGAGATCATGACTTCAGATGGAATCAAGAGCCTGATGCTTAACTGGCTGAGCCATGCAGGCACCCCTAAATATGCTATTTATTTTCTCACAAGCAGTTGGGTATGTACAAAAGACAAATGGCTACACCACAGGCTTTTAATTTCAACAACATCTGTCTGGGTTGTCAGTTATTCCCTTTAGTAATTCAAAATTTTTCTTTCAAGCATTCTTTTCTACCATTCACCACCTGAAACAGTATCAAAGTTTGGTTAATCTCCTCATTCCTTTATACCACTCTGACATTTAATCTGGTGATAAAATCTCATCTCCTTCTTCAGACTCTGTGAAATGGTTTACTGTTTCTTTTCATTTTATGTGTCCAGGGAATAAATAGGTTGTGCCTTTCCCACTGACCATTTTCCTATCCCTCCTTTTGATACCATTCCATTCTACTTCCCTTGGTGACAATATTTCATGTCATGACTTACCCTATTTTATTTGGAATTTGTCCCTCATATTATTAAAGAAGCTCACAAATCATTCTCTCTTTCCCATGTGTCCTTGCAATATGCTTCTAAAAGACACTTTCATTAACTTATTTTAGTATGGACATAAAAAAACCACATTGTTGCCAAATTCAATCCTAATATCTAAAAAAAATCTTTTATTTTCATTATTTGTGTAGTGTGAGAATCTATAAACACAGAGCCCAAGGTGGGAACCCCCATAACCAAATATAAAGATGTGTCTTCCCCTGTGCTTCTGACATTGACATAGGCTGTGCCTTCTGTCTATGGTGTTTTTTCAACCACTTGCCTTGTGTTAAAGTCACAATATAAATCTCTTACTTGGTATTGCACAGTTTATTTATTCTTTACATACGTATATTACAGAGAGGCACTGAGTTGAGTGACTTTAATACCAAGTCTTCCATGCTTTCTTCGGGGGCTACTTTGCCTTCACTTTGGCTTCTATACATCTACATCCATATATATGATGCAAATCTTAGAAAACTCTAACAAGAAAATATCATAAACAATGATATTGTTTATGTTATCTCACTAAACAGACATGTCATTGATTTCACATATTCATCTATGTAGTTAATGCACAGTAGTGTGTGTTTTATGAATGACTTAACAAACATAACATGACATAAAAAACTCACATTGACCAATTAAGGAGAAACAAGAGTACAGAAATAAATCTATACATATGCAATCAATTAATTTTTATAAGGATGCCAAGAACACATAATGGAGAAAACGTAGTTTCTTCAATAAATGTTGCTAGGAAAAGTGGATATTTACATGTAAATGATGGGAGATTGGGTTTAAGATGCTGGTGATGCAACATCTTCAACTCACCTCCTCTCACAGACACTCAAAAAAAAAATCTACAACTACTCATGTAATAATACATCTTAAAGGAAGCTGAACATTGGATAAACAGAGTCTCCACAAATAATAAAGTGATTCATTGTGATGGGAAAGTGGCAGAGACATGAGCTCACCAGGGAAAAAGCTACACCTCATTGTGATGTGTCACAATCAAGAGATACCAAAGTATTCCTTTTATACTTTCTATAAGAACTTTTGCTGAGGAGTGAGTGATTCAAGCTCTACATCAGGAACCACAATCCTTATATCCTGCATGGAGAAAATAATGCCCCCTAAACACCAAGCATTTTAAATAATGGGGATTGAGGCACCTGGCTGGCTCAATCGATTAAGCAACTGACTCTCAATTTGGGCTCAGGTCATGATCTCACAGTTTATGAGATTGAGCCCAGCATTGGGCTCTGTGCTGACAGTGTGAAGCCTGCTTGGGAAACTCTCCCTCACTCTGTCCCTCCTCTGTGCACTCTCTCTGTCTCAAAATAAATAAACTTTAATTTTTTTTTTAACGTTTATTTATTTTTTTGGGACAGAGACAGACAGAGCATGAACGGGGGAGGAGCAGAGAGAGAGGGAGACACAGAATCGGAAACAGGCTCCAGGCTCTGAGCCATCAGCCCAGAGCCTGACGCGGGGCTCGAACTCACGGACCGCGAGATCGTGACCTGGCTGAAGTCGGACGCTTAACCGACTGCGCCACCCAGGCTCCCCAAAATAAATAAACTTTAAAAAATAAAACAAAATCAATGGGGATTTCATTTAAGAAAACTATAAAACAATAGGGTTTGGAAAACCTGCCCTTAAGGTCCATGCATACAGAGCTCAAATTAAAAACAGCGCAAAATCACCAATTTGAAAAATGCATAGACCTGAGGTAAAGGAGATATCTAACCTTAAAGTGTTTGCCATAGAGACAGGAAATGGGAGGGTCTCTCCCCAGAAACTAAGATAATAGAAGAAACTATTTTCTGGTCTCAGTCTACCTTACCCATCCTGACACTGGAATTCTGCCTCTTACCTTCTAACACCAGTGGTTATGTTCTGTTGAGAGCTCCACCCACTGATACAGCACAGCAGCCAGAGACACTTAACACACCAAGACGGACTCCATCCCCACCCTCCCTGCAGAGCAGGAGTCATGCAAATGTCCTATAGTCAGGCTGGGGCCATCCCTGCCACCAACATGCCACAGCATCTGAAGCCTCGTCCTGTAGCCAGACTGTGTGCTAACCCCACCACCAACATGTCACACCTGCTGTCCTGCCTTAAGAAGAGTGTGCAAACATCCCACAAATGGACAACACCAGAACCTGGCTCTGGAGGCCAAGAGACATTGTGCTTCCTGACCCCACAGGTCCTCTCCTACATAAGGCCACTGCTTGAAGAGTGAGAAAGGGAACCCTTAGGGGCTCAGTCACTTGGGCATCTATTTCCACTACAATAAAAGGTGTTTTTCCTCCCTGATGGCTTCTTTCAAGTTTTTTTTTATTTGTCTTTGATTTTTAGCATTTTGACTATCACATGCCTAGTTGTAATTTTTAAGGTATTTATCATTTCCATGTTTCCTGGGTTTCATTTATCTGTGGTCTGGTATCTGTCATTAATTTGGGAAATTCCCAGACATTATTTCTTCAAATGTTTCTTATATTCTTTTACCACTTTCTTCTTTCGGTATTCTTATCACATGTATATAACATTTTTTGTAATTGTCTCACAGTTCTTAGCTATTCATATGTTTTATCATTAAGTTTCCATTTTGAAAGTTTCTATTGACCTTTTATCAAACTCACTGGTGTTTCCTCAGCCATGTCAAATTTATTGATGTCTGATCAAGACATCTTACGTTTGCTTACAGTGGTTTTGACTTCTAACGTCTCTTATTCTTTCTTAGAGTTTCCATCTCTCTGCTTACATTATCTATCTCTTTTTGTATGTTGTACAAATTTTCCATTAGAAATTCTATCCTATTAATTTTGTTTTTAGTTCCTAGTCAGATTATTTCTACACCTCTTCTTAATGAGAGTGTGATGTGGATTTTCCTTCTATCTCTCAAAATCTCTTTCTCATCTTTTAGTAAGTCATGTAATCTTTTTTCTTGAAAGCTGGGCATGATGTGTGGGGTAAAAGCACTGAAGTAATAGGCTTTAATGGGAAATTTTATGTTTATCTAGCTAGGAGTTAGTCTGTGTTTACTGTTTGCTCTAGCTGTAGGTACCAGAGGCTGAATTTCTGTCATGTTTTTGTTTTTATCTCCCCTTTTGCATTTGGTTTGCCATAGAGATTTCTACTTCAATAAGGTCTGAAGCATGTGTTTATTTTGTTGTATTTCCCTGCTATTTTACAGGATCCTTATTGATGTGGTTGTAAGGCTAGGAGAAAGGGCATATGCTAGTTGTATAATTAAGTTCCAACATTTTAGTGAGCCTGAGATTTTACACAATGATTTGTACAAGAGTTTCTCAGTTGTCCTCCTTCCCATTGCCTTAGGTGTTACAGGATGGTTACAAGAGGCTAGAGCTAGGCATTTACCTCCCCAGGTTACTAAAGCTCCGATAAACCCGGTATCTTAGACTTTGCTAAAATAGTTCTTTTGAGGACAAGCCTTTTAGGAACAGAATTATTGGGGGGAATTTCAAGATTACAACTTTTGCCCTCTATTTGCAGTTTGTATGAAGGAGGAAAGTTTTCCCCAATCTTCACTATAAAAATCTAGAAGAGCTTCTAGAGGTAAAATTCACAAAATTGTATGGGTCCCCCTGAGAAGGAGTTTCTTTATGTTTTTAACTCATAAGATTATCTTTCTCAAGCCTCCTCCATTCATCCAGCACTGTTTAAGTTTTTCTCCTGAGTTCCATGGATGTTTCCTATTATGATAAACTGAGATTCTCTGTATCTGCTGGGTGGTCTTTCTAATTTGGGGGAAGCTGTTTTCCCTATGAATTCAACTTTCTGTTGGAGTTAAGGAGAGTTGTTCATTTTGAGTTTGTTTGTTTTCTTGTTGTGAGAACAGGAGTGAGGACTCCTTAGTCCCTTCTTTATATGCCAGATTGGAAACCACAATCCCTGAGAATTTATTTATTTTGAATATCAGTGTGCCTTAAGGAGTTAGAATTGAATGAACATACTATATATAATGTTTAATTAATATCAAGAGTGTCTCCTAATTTCCAAAAAGTCATCAACAGCAAAGGGTTTTTGAAATTAAAAAAATGCTTTTTTTTTTCAAAATTTTTACCATTTATTTATTTTTGAGAGAGCAAGAGCAGGGGAGGGGCAGAGAATGAGGGAGAGAGATAATCCCAAGATAGCTCTGTGACATTAGCTCAGAGACAGTCTCAGGACTGGAACTCACAAACAATCTAGTGAACCACACAGGCTCCCTAGAAGATACTCCTTTTTAACATTTTATTTATTTATTTATTTATTTTGTTTATACCTTCTTATATTAACATGTGTGATTTTTCTTTGAAATCTGTTATCTTGCCTTCTGGTTCTCTGTCTTAAGCATTCATATGTTTTATTTTCAGTGAGCTTTTTTTATTTTATTGATAACTTCTATTTTGTTCTTATGATTTTAAATGGAACAAATTTTATAGAAAGCTAATTTATTTTTTCACACCATACATGACAGTGTATTTAATCATGTAATAGGATTTCTTTCCTACATATAAAATCAACCTATTACTTAGTATCAGTAATTTTACTGACTTTGTACATCTTAAAATTTGAATTTTATTTTTTTAATTTTAAAATAACTATAGTCTTATGAAAAGTAGAAAAATGAATACAGATAAGTCACTTCCCCTGTCCCCCTCTCTGGTAACATTTTGTATAACTCCAGCATAATATCATAACCAGGAAATCGAATTGACTACCATCCACAAAAATTAAGCTGTTACAGTTGTTATAAACATTTTTCATGTGTGTTTGTGTGTGTGAGAGAGTAGTTTTATGAAATTTTACTCCCTGTGTAAATTTGGGTAACCACCTCAACCAAGAAATAGAAAAGTATGATCACAATAAAAACCTCTTGTGTTACCCCTTTAGAGTCACATTTGCATTCCAACCCACACCTCAACTCCATTCCCAGTTCTTAACACCTGTGAAACACTAATCTATTGTCTATTTATATAATTTTGTTCCTTAAAGAACATTATATGGGGGCACCTGGGTTGCTCAGTCAGTTAAGCATCCTACTTCAAGTCAGGTCATGATCTCCCGGTCCATGTGTTTGAGCCCTGGGTCAGGCTCTGTGATGAAAGCTCAAAGCCTGGAGCCTGCTTTGGATTCTTTATCTGCCTCTCTTTCTGCACCTCCCCCACTCACACTCTGTCTCTCCAAAATGAATAAATGTTAAAAAAAAAAACTTTCTAAACGGAAAAGGAACATTATATGAATAGACATATGCAGTATGCGCTCTTCATCACTGACTTTTTACAGTGTAATTCCACCGAGATCTATTCAAGTTCATTTGTGTACCAATACTTTTCTTTTTATTGGGAGTAGTAAACCATAGTATGGATGTGCCACAGTTTGATTAACTACTCACCCACCGAAGGACATTTGGAGTACATCAAAATTTTGACTATCACCAATTAGCTTTATGAACATCCATAGACATTTTTTGTGGACATAGTTTTTATATTTCTGTGAATATTGTCAACACTTACAATTATCGTGTTGTGGCATTTGGATGTTTATTTTTAAAATTTTTTTTTTTCCAACGTTTATTTATTTTTGGGACAGAGAGAGACAGAGCATGAACGGGGGAGGGGCAGAAAGAGAGGGAGACACAGAATCGGAAACAGGCTCCAGGCTCTGAGCCATCAGCCCAGAGCCCGACGCGGGGCTCGAACTCACGGGCCGCAAGATCGTGACCTGGCTGAAGTCGGACGCTTAACCGACTGCGCCACCCAGGCGCCCCTGGATGTTTATTTTTAGCATAAATTACAAAATTATTTTTTTTTCAGAGTCTGTGTACCATTTTATGCTCTCATTAGCAATGTATGATTGATCTGGTTTATCATTACAAGTATTGGAATTGTCACTCAAAAACTAAACAAAACAAAGACCCATTACGTTAATTTGTTACAAAAGATGTGTAATGATATCTCATCATGGTTTAAGATCATATATTCTTTATGGCTAAATGATATTGTACATATATTCATATAAGTATTTATATACCCATGTATACTCTGTGGCTAACATAGAGTAACCATAAACCAGGCCTGTTTATGTTGTTTGGCCCAGTTTTGTAACTAGTTTATTTTTATCATTTTTACTCTTGCTTTATGATGTTTGTGATATATTAGAGCTAAAATACCCCGGGTCTTGGGGCGCCTGGGTGGCTCAGTCGGTTGAGCAGCCGACTTTGGTTCAGGTCATGATCTTGTGGTCCGTGAGCCCGAGCCCCGCGTCGGGCTGTGTGCTTGACAGCTCAGAGCCTGGAGCCTGTCTCAGATTCTGTGTCTCCCTCTCTCTGACCGTCCTCCGTTCATGCTATGTCTCTCTCTGTCTCAAAAATAAATAAACGTTAAAATTTTTTTTAATAAAAAATAAAATAAAATAAAATACCCCGGGTCTTAACTCAGAAGTCTTTTTTTTTTTTTTTTTTTTTTTCAATTTCCGTAAATGTTCCCAGGACTTCAGCTCTTTTCCCATTACGTGGACCTGTAGACCCAAGAATTGTCCCATTTCAGTCTCTCATACTTATTTTTTTTTTCTAAGCCTTCCTGTGTCCCTTTCCTTTTCTACACTTTTTAAGATAAAATCATATAATTATGCAAAGGTGATTTGGTACTGTAAATAATATAAGAGGAATATCTCAAAAATGTTCTATTTTTAATCTGCCCAGTTTATGTAACACATTTTGTAAGGTGAAAAGAAAAGTCAGTTTGCTGCCCTGCAGGATGCTCTCCACCCTCTGCTGCCAGAACCAAGAGTCAGAAACTTTAAGATTTAATGGCCATGTTGCACCCATTTCACACACGGCCCTTGGCAGGGTCATTAAATATTTTTGGCTTTAATAAATGTCCTTATGTTTATATGAGTGCACTTAAACTAAGATTAAATATCACCTCTAAAACTGATATTTAAATAGGGTTGTGAAGAAATTGTTTCAAGTAAGAAGACATGCAATTGTCAGACAGCAGGTTGGTTGAAAGAAATACACAATATTGCATTTCATTTCAAATGTGAACAGTGTAATAACAATACATTTTGATATAACTAATTCATATTGATTTTAATAAAAGATTTGCTGGTAAAAACTAAGATAAATATACATACTTTGCAATAAAATAAAATAAATTTAATTCTAAAAATGTATTTGAGTTCTTTACTTCAGAAACAACATCTATTAAAACTACAAGAAAGCAATTAGTACAGGGACACCTGGGTGGCTCAGTATATTAAATGTTCATCTCTTGATTTCAGCTCAGGTCTTGATCTCAGGGTTCATGAGACTGAGCCCTGTGCCATGCTTTGCATTGACAGCATGGGACCTACCTGAGATTCTCTCTCCTTCTCTCTTTTCTCCTCCCCTTTTCACACTCTCTCTTTCTCAAAATAAATAAATACACTTAAAAAAGGAAGCATTATTTTTTTCAATATATGAAGTTTATTGTCATATTGGTTTCCATACAACACCCCCCAAAAAAGGAAGCATTAGTATATTAGAAAATAAGCTTGTTAAATTAATTAATTAATTAATTAACTTGAGACATAACTGAAAAAATAATATATCTGTGAGATATTATTTTTAAAATTAGCTTTATTGAGGTAAAATTGATATACAAAAATGCACATATGTAACATATAAATTTGTGATTTTGGACATTTGCTGTTTTGTTTTCTTTCATAAAATGATCAATCAGCTACAGACACCAGAGGGGATACAGGAGACTTTCTGGAAAACAAAGCTTGTTTTTTCACATATCCTAGAGACACAGTCATATTCCATGAAGGGGTTTACATGGAGAAAGACAATGGAATTGCCAAGAGAGGGGGGTCAGCTAAGTAGTTTGAGGGCCTAGACAGAAAAAGCCTCATGGGCAAGTATCCTTATTGGGCTAAATGTTATTTAAACATTAAATAAAACCCCGATGTTATTTAAACATTAAATAAAAGGCAAAAATACATTTCTGCATTTGAATATCACAAGGTCCTACTCTTAGGAGGCCAAGAAGGGAAATTGTGGCCAAGACCAGCGTACCACAGTGGTGGATGTGGTCACCTGGACAAAGTGCTCTCTAGTCAGTTTGTGGATGATTGAGGTAGCAGGAAAAAGTGATATGTAAAAATTTACAATAACAGTGCAAACCCCTGTAACAATCACCACAATCGAGTTAATCAATATATCTAGACCTCCATAAATTTCCTCTTGTTATGCTGTTTTTTAAAATGTGTGTGTGGTAAAAACACTTAACTTGAGTTATACTTTCCTAATAGATTTTAAGTGCACCATCAGTATTGTCAACTACACATCCTATTTTGTAGCAGATCTCTAGAACTTGTTAATCTTGGCAACTATGAATTTCTTTTCAACTGAAACAAAGGAGAAGTGGCATGCAATTTTTGTTAGTGTCCTTGGTAAGCCATTCTCATGTTAAGAATATTGCTGGATCGGGGTGCCTGGGTGGCTCAGTCAGTTAAGTGTCTGACTCTTGATTTTGGCTCAGGTCATGATCTCATGGTTTGTGAGTTCAAGCCCCACATCGGGTCCTGTGCTGACTGTGCAGAGCCTGCTTGGAATTCGTTCTCTCCCCTCTCTCTCTCTGCCCCTACCTCACTTTCTCTCTCTGTCTCTCTCTCTCTCAAAATAAATAACTTAAAAAAAAAGAATATTGCTAGATCATTGAGCATAATAATCAAGAAAAAAATGTTGAGACATTTTACGGTGTAACTTACTATGTTTATTTAAGTAGCATGGGGACAGTACCTGTGGGCAGAAAGAACCACTTTTCCTCTATGAAGCTTGTTCTTGCATGCTTAGTGCTCAAGGGGGAGGAGATGTGAAGGGAGTATTTGGTCATAGGTGTTTTCTTCAAATTTCTACTCATAAAGCTACTTTTGCAAGAATGTTCTGGGGCTTATCATTCAGCTCAATATTAACTATCATGAGATGGGAAGGCAGTAATGACTTCCTTTAAGAATATAGCAACCAGTCAATATTTGATCCTCATTGAAACTATGCATGCCATAGCTAAGCCTTCTGGGCTAAAGGTGAACATTTTTCTGCTTCTAGCTGTCATCATTTCCCTCTGACCAATTTTGGGTCCTTAAATCATTAAGGTGGTTGAAGGGCAAAGGGCTCATCTTCTGTAACTTCTTCAACCCACAACCAGGCAGAGGTTGTAGGGATGTCCCTACATATGGAATGAACTTGGTCACTATTGGTCCTACAAGTAACTATTACAGAAGGCAATTGTCATAGTGTCCAGAGTAGTTATCATGGTAAATTTGTTTCAAGTAAAAGGACCATCTGACAACTGGGTAAAGAAGACATGAGCAACTTGCATGTATCTCAACAATAGGAGAGAGCAAAGTTAAAAAGACAACATATCAGGATTATTACTGTAATAAAAATTAAAAAGTGTAACAAGAAGACCTTTTAGTGTGGACCTAGTTCACCTCTTGCCCAGGAATTTAACCAATCATTAAGTGACAATGCAGGGTCTTTAAGAGCACAAGTTTGGTTATTTATATCAGTTCAGTAATCCTGTTACTGTTTTGTTATAATCTGTAATGTAGATGCAACATTCCGCTTTAGTTATGGCATATGTTCCTCCTTGTGCTGCTGTTAAGACATGTAATGTCTTTCTATTGTGTAGAATCAGTTTATGCATTTGAGCTACTGTAGTATTTAAAATTTAGTGAGTTGTTTAAGGCCTTAACTGTGTATTTATCAAGGGCCTCTGTGTGCTATATGATAGAAGAAAAATAGATGTTAGATGGTCATACTACAAGTCATGAATCTTGTCGATGGTTGTTTTAGATATGAAAGATTAGCTGGGCTTGTGATAGTGCTACAGTCATGCATCCAGACATAATTTACAGTCCATCTCCTATTTCAGCCTGTGGAAGCCATGACCATTAATTTGACTCACACTGCAATTGTGTCCCCTTATATTAACCACATGATGTCTCTGGTTGCCTTGACCAGTCAATAGCAAAACAATTGGATGCCTGTAAAATACTGGAATGGTCTCAGGCTTCTGAGGGGAACCATCCCTTTGGTGAGTACTATTGGGTGATGAATCAAGTATATGTTGTTGTTGTTGTTGTTGTTGTTGTTGTTGTTGTTGTTTTCTCCTGTTCTCAGCATAAAAAGGCAACTTAGTTGAGTTGCCTTATTGTGGGAGAAAGGCACATGTATCCATCCCATACCTGGTATATGCCTTCCTGAATGTATTGATAATAAGGACTGTGTAGAAATTTGTGGTAATGAACCTAACTGTTGGTTTGGCATATTCAGTTAAATTTTTGATAATTCAAAGATGAGATAAAGGACTCCTATGGCATCCCATGTAACATTTTTAGTAATAGAACTATTTCTATGTTGGCTGGTATTGGGGTGACTTCATGTTTGGTTTGGTTAAGGGTTGCCACTCTATGCTTGGTTGAACCTCTACTTGCAATTTTACATTAAAAGAGGTGGGTCCCAGAATAAATATGACTAAGGGATAAAAGTATTAAGAACCCTTATTTGCCTAATATCTAGCCTTATCCATATCATACTTGCAAGGAATCACTGGTAAGTGGGAAAAAAACTTGTCCTGGGAGATAAGGGTGCCCCAAGTTCACTCTCCACACAAATTATAAGGAAAGAGGGGATATCCATTGCATTCACAAGTTCATAATTAAACCCATAGAGTGGGGTATGTGTGACTCTAAGGAGTGATTTTCTTATCCCAACTACATGGAATTGATTAAAGTGACCACTGAGTTACACAGTTGTTGGGAGTCCAATCCATTGTCCAGATGTTTAAATAAGCAGATGTCCATGCCGCCCATTTATTAGTCAGAGAGCAAGAAGCAAGAAGATTATTTATATGAGAGTTGTTATGGCAATCTCTCTGAGTTTACCTCAAGTTGTCTAGCTTAGGCAGATAACAAACACCTGAAGACAATTAATCAAAACTAGAATCTAACACCCAAAAGGATAAGTTACTGACTAATATACAGTATATGTTTCTCTCTAAATTCACCTTTATTTTCAGAGATAGCTCAAACCAGGCCTAATTTGCTTGTGAAATAATTCCAGTTTTAACAGAATTTGGCTAATTATTTACATAAATTCAGCAAGAATATTGATAGATCATATAGATCCTTTAAAATCTGCTTGCTGGAACCTTTCATAAAGAGTTTCTAGATTGAAATTTTAATAGCCTCTTGAGGCCACAGACAAGCAAATATTTGTCATCAGACTTGTGTGCAAAACCTGCAGATTTGGGTGTATATTCTTCTCAAGGTCTCCAATATATCCCGGAAATACATTTCCTCCAATATATGCAGGAAACCTGCATCTGCCAAGAAGTGACATTTTCTACTCACCTGGTAAATCTGCTGGGATCTCTGCAAGCAAGATAAAAGACCAACATTATGGGCTTCAAAAAGTCAACCTTACTTCATTAAAGCTATCTGGTCATATCTGAGTCTATATACATCTATTTCAAATATGACATTCCAGGCAAAGCCTTGGTAATACAGCCAGTGTTTCCAATGGTGTCCTGTTACCAGGAGACCAGATTCTCATAGAACTTATTCAAATGATTATAAATGCCATGGAAAAAAGAACACTCACTGAGAATTACCTAATTCTGGAGGGTTCAGGAAGGGAGATGTGTTAAATGCTTCCATTTATTCACAAAGGAACAATTTATCTTCCTCAATTCATTCAGTTCTATGTTTTGTTTTGTTTTGTTTTGTTCATTTTGAATGCAGTGTTGCCATCAGTTCTGGAAATTCTTACCCAGGTCATTTTTATGGTATTAAAGATACCAAAAACCTGTATTTGTCAAAAATCCTTTCTAGGAATCTCCTTGAAGATGAAACACATTTTTCAAGAGCATGAGAATAGTACCTATAAATGACAAAAAAGAAAAGAAAAGAAAAACCTTCAGAAAATACATGGTTAAAGATATTTTCTGAGTGTTTAATGTAATGCAATTAATTGACAAGAAAATCTGGTTATTTCTGTGACATACAACATTTCAATAATACAAGTAATGATCTGTTCGTCATTCATATTATAAACTTCAGAATTTATTTTATTTTCTAGAATACTTACAGATTTATCCATGAAATACAACCTAATGATTATCATTACTGGTTTGACAATGTTGTCCAAGTAATTTCACATACCAAATAATGAGTGTAATTATTTTTTTAAAAAGCTTGTTAAAACCCTCAAAAACTTTCAAAGCACATGCCTATAAAGTATTATAGATCATTACAAATCTAATGTTTAAATTTAAGCAAGGTGACAATAAGGGAATATATAGGAAATCATATATTGGTTAGCAATACTTTGCTCCTTCAACATTGGGAAGTTTTACTTTTCATTTTCTTTACTTTTTTCTTCTTTTTTTTTGCTTTTAAAAGTCTCCACACCCAATGGCATGCTTGAATTTAGAACCCTGAGTTCAAGAATCTCATATTCTACCTACTTATCCAGCTAGGAGCTTTCTTAAGTAAGCAAAGACCTGATAAAGACAAAGCTTTGGTTTTCTGGGAAGATAAAGAAAACACTGGTGTTCTGGGAAGACAAAAAAGAAAAACACCTTTCTTTACATTCTTATCAAGAGCAGACCAATAATTAGAACAAAACAAAACAGAACAAAAAGCAAAGAAACAAATAAAAAACATATAACAAACTTTGTCTTTTTAATAAAGAGGAAAAGTAGAATTTCAAACTTATACCAGTGTAAATTTCATTCATTTCAAAATCACTCCTGGCCACATATAAAATTATTTTCCAAAGATTCCCCCCTCACAATCTTTCGACAGCTTTATTTTTCATTCAGATTTTGTCCTAAGCCTTTTCTCTAGAAACAACCAGGCTCTTTTAGGATGATTTTTTTTTCCCCTCAACAATATGCATTTCCATTCCTTATACCTTTCTTATTAAAAATACATCTTTTGTTGCATACAGAGTTCCTTCCCTTATTTCCATCAGTCTTAATTATATTTAGCAGAATTTTAACTTAGAAACTATAGGCTCCAGGGAAATTAAGTAAGAACCAATTGTGAACTGCTTCTTAAACCAGAATTCTTGGGACAGGAAATTCATGAATACATTGTATAATTCTAAAAACATATGTTTTTCCATAATACATTGTTTTCAATAAAATATAAGATATGTTTTCCAACAGACCCAAGTATCTTCAGTTTCTCTGCATTAAGAAGCCAAGCACAAACTTACGTTCAGTAATCAATGCTTTACTACCTTATTTTATTTGGACAAGACTTAGATATCCAATGTATTCAATCCAGTTTATCATTTAACTATCAAAACTGCAAAGTCTGAGGTAACCAAAAAATTTGAAAGTTATGAGAAATTTTATATATAAACCTTTTAATTTATTTCACCTACTTGTTTTTTTTTTAATAATTACCCATGAGAATTTTGAGAGGGACAAAACTAGCATCATTTTAAGTCATCTTTTTGCTGACAAATTAGAACAGAGATCACATGAGCTTATTTCACCTTTAGTAAATATTGGTAGAAGAAAAGTTATATTTAATACTGATAAATCTAAAGACAAGTCTACTTTAATTGAACTAACAAGCTTATATGAGTTTCAATATTGAATATTTTGCACCTAGGTCAACATAAGAGCCAGTCACCTTGTTCCCACTGTCCATGTGGATGGACGTGAAGCACCTGTGGGGAGAAGGGGTGGGCAGATTAATTCCAAGAGGACTCTTGGGCCCTTTCATATTTATTAAGGACATGTCCAGTTTGAAACTCATAAGAAGGTGTTGCAACAGCTTAGGGTGCTCTTTGCTCCTAAATAACAAGGATACAATGAGCAGAGCCACTGGCACTAGAGGCATGGAGACTGGTGCAGGAGCCAGTTATGCTTGGTGCACCCATGGTGGTAGAGAAACAGGAGGGGGGTAGGTGGAAGCAGCAGAGGTAAGGTACCACCAGCAAGCCTGGGGGAGGATAAAAGCCCACAGTGAAGACAAAGTAGACTCCCAGTCCTAAAGCTCATTAGCTTGGACAGGGGAGCAGACACACATTTCTTTCCTCCAACAAAAAGCAGAAATGGGCAGTCCATATCGAGCTGGAGAAGACAGGGAACTTCCCTGAAACAAAAGAAGTTTTGGCCACTGCTTGGGAATGTTCCTTACAGTCCCTGTGCAGAGGTAGCTGAACCAGAAAACTGGCATAACCATTAACCTGGTAAATAAATGAGGGAGAAAAGTTCACATACAATGAGACTCAGGCAACATTCTCCCAGGTTTCTCAAAACCTATTCCAGATTGAACTCACAAAAGAAGAAGAAATGAAGGAGGAGACTGGAGATTTGGAAAAAAACACAGGAGGCATGTATAGGAAATTGGCAGCAAAATGTTTATAAGAGACCAGGCAGGGGTAGATAGAAAACATGACAGAATATAAGTGATATGGTCAATTAACAGAAGTAGAAGGGCCTGATGCAAATGAGTGGATGGTGTGTTGTGGAGTAGAGGGTAAGGAGAGGGTGTCCTTACGCTTCTAAAGGAGTATGGAGACAGCATCCTTGTGATACAGGACCATAAATGTCTGACCATGGGTTTTGGATTTTGGTCTGATGCCTACTAAAAAGGTCTAATTTATAAATAATATAGAAGTTTAAGAACCAATTAATGGATCATTTTTCATCATCTTCTGGGAATATTGAGGCCAGGTGTTATTACTGAAGAAGATGAGGTGCTTATTCTTTAAATCCTCTGATCCAAATGAACTCCAATGTCTTAGGAGACAGCCTGAAGGAGAATCCTTTGGGATTGAAGAAGTTGATCCCGTGGTCAATTCCTAGAAAACAAAGAGAGCACAATAACGAAGAGTCCATTACCAAAATTCCCCTCAGCTTCTGAATGGAATCACATCAGGAGTATTGGCAAAGGTCCTGGGGATCAGAGTCGTGGGAGGCATCCCTCATTCTTGACCAGTCTGACACTTTGTACTACCTGAGAAGAGATGTTCAGACCCTTCACTGCCTTATTGCATCCTAGGCTACAACAGGTGCTGGTGAATGGACTGAAATGACACAAAGACTGGGGCTTTTCTCCACTTTGAAAGTCACTATATTTGGCAACCAATAATAATACCTTTTGTGAGACACTAGATTCTGTATTGGTGGATGGGGTAGAGGGCCTGGCCTTTGTTAAGAAGGGGCAGCTCTTTTATATCATATTAAGCATCATATACCTAGGGTAGAGGTACATAGCACTATGGTCACCAATGTAGAATTTCTATCAACCTCCTTGTTTCAGAATTGCTTATGGAAGCTTCAGTACATAGGCATGATTTCCCTAACTATTGGGCTGTTTTAATTATTTGTCATTGATGACTGAAAATCTTCAGCCCTCCTTCTCTCCTCAGAGACTATGGTATGGGGAACACAGCTCTCCTGTAACTGTCTAATTCCATGGTTCATTCCTTGGAGATTAGCCCTCATCCTGAAGTTATCCATGGCCTCATCTTAAGTCACCTCAATAAATGAACTGAGATGTGACAAAAGGGGATCATTACAAATACCAAAAAGACACTACTATTGTTCAGTAAATTCCAAAGCTTTTAGGAACTTTTTATGGGCAATAGAGGATACATATACATATATAGGATACTGCAGGCTTTTTGCAGAAAAGCAAGTAAGCTTCAGCCTATTACAATTTTAACCTTAACCTTATAGATAAAAATGACCCAACTGGGGCACCTGGGTGGCTCATTTGGTTAAGCGTCCAACTTCGACTCAGGTCATGATCTCACAGCTTGTGAGTTCGAGCCCCATTTGGGGCTCTGTGCTGACAGCTCAGAGACTGGAGCCTGCTTTGGATTCTGTGTCTCGCTCTCCCATATCCTGGCTCATCCTCTCTCTCTCTCTCTCTCTCTCTCTCTCTCTTTCTCTTGTAAATAAATAAATAAATAAATAAATAAATAAATAAATAAATATAAAATGACCCAGCTGGCCTTTGTTAATATTTTCAATGTATTTTTCCAAGCAACTTTTAACAATCAATGCTTGAGTTAGTGGGAGAGAGGGAGGACCATCCTGTAAGGAAAGAATAAGGCAGAGACCTTATCATTCCCTCACTCTGTCCACCAATTCTTAGTAAGTAACAATTCTTAACAAAATTAAGAAAGAAAAAAAAAACATGAATCAGAAATACAAGATGGAAAAAGAGTTTAATATCAGTTTTATTTGTGCTATGAGATGTTTCCTTCACCATATGATCAATAACTATGCTTTATGTTTCTTTCTTCTTTATTCAACACTTTATTACAGAAAAGGATAAGCTAGTCAACTTGTTCCCTAATTTCACATGTGATACACTGGGAAATGAAAACAGGTAAGCCATATTCTATTGAACTATAATTTTAGCAGCATTTCTGGAGAGGTTTGAATGTCTGTGAACCAGACCACAAGACTGTGGCCCTTAAGTGTCAGAACAGAGAGGTCTAAACCTCCAGCACTGAGAAAATACACTGGGTTACACTCTTTGTGCTTGGGCATCAGGGCCCTTCAGCTCTCTTTCCTGCTTCCTTAGACAGTTACAGGTGAGAGGGAATGAGATACAGCATTTCTGACCTTTACACTGGAGCCTAGCTCAGTAGTCATTTTATTCCACAGACTGTTCCCAAGGCTTCATCTCTTTTGTCATTTCCTAGACCAGAAAACCTCAGGATGGTTCTCATTTTATCTGTCACTCTATCTCTGCCTTTCTGAATATTTTTCCTCTTATATTTTTCTTTTTTAAAAGATTATTAATCTATTTTGAATTGAGGGAGGGGCCAAGAGAGAGGGAGACAGAAAATCAATGGTGACAACATAGAGCCTGATGCAGGGCTGGATCTCATGAACCTTGAGATCATTACCTGAGCCAAAATCAAGAGTTGGATGCTTAACCAACTGAACCAACCACGAGAGTCTATATTCATTTTTATTTGTGTTTATGTAATGTCCATAAATATCTGGAACTCATCCATATTCTTTTAAATTACTTGACACCTATTTCTCAAAATTATGTAATGATAAATTAATTCATTTATGCAAAAATTTTTAAATTTAAACAATATAAATATGCTATAAATTACTCTGAGATATAAATGACATATATCATTATATTAGTTTCACATGTAAAACTTAATATTTTGATTTTGTATATTTTTAAAATACCCATAATAATAAATTTAGTTAATATCCATCACCACATGTAATTATATTTTCTTCTTGTGATGAGACCATTTAAGATGTACACTCATAGCAACATTCAAACATATAATACAGTATTATCAAATATATAAACAGTATTATTAACTATAATTACCTAAAAACACTATAATGTTGTAACTTGATGTTTGTGCCTTTTGATCACCTTCACCCATTTCAGCCATCCCTACCAACCCCACCTGTAGCAACCACCATTTGTTCTATTTATGAGTTAAGATTGTTTTTTCTTTGTTTTAGATTTCATATATAAGTGAGGTTATATGCTATGTATCTTTGACTTATTTCAGTGAACATAATGCCCTTGAGGTACATTCATGTTTTCACAATACCAAGATTTATTTTATGACTGAAAGTATTCCACTGTGTGTATACACTTTATCCATTTTTCCATCAGCAGACACATGGGTTACTTATATGTTTTGGATATTTTTTTAAATGTTGAAATGAACATTGGAGCATGGAGAGTGCATATATCATTTTTAGTTAGTGTTTTAATTTCCTTTGGAGAAATATGCATAAGTAGAATTGCTGGATCATAGGGTAGTTCCTTTTCTTTTTTCTTTTTTTTTTTTTTTTGAAACTGTATTGTTTTCCATAATGGCTTCACCAACTTACATTCCTACAAATAGTATGCGAGGGTGTCCTTTTCTTCACATCTTCATCAACACATTTCTTCTTCGTCTTCTCCTTCCTCTTCTCCTTTCATGTTCTCCCTCTTTTTTCTTCTCCTCCTCCTCCACCTCCTCTCATCCTCCTCCTCCTCTCTTCTTCTTCTTCTTCTTCTTCTTCTTCTTCTTCTTCTTCTCCTTCTCTTCTTCTTCTTCTTCTTCCTCTTCTTCTTCTTCCTTTTCTTCTTCTTCCTCTTCTTCTTCATCATCCTCTTCTTCTTCATCCTCTTCTTCTTCTGCCTCTTTTGTTAATAACAATTTTAACAGGTGTGAAATAATGTCTCCATGTGATTTTGCTCTGTATTTCTCTGCTGATTACCAATGTTGAGCATACTTTAACGTATGTTCTGACCATCTATCTCTTCTTTGGAAAAATGTTTATGTATCTTCTTCTCACGTTTTAATTGGACTTTTATTTTATTTTATTTATTTATTTTTGCCACTGTGTTGTATGTGCTTTTCATATATATTTTGGATATTAGCCCCTTAACAGATATATGATTTGCAAATATAATATTCCATTTGGTACATTTCATTTTCAATTTTTGTTCATGGTTTCCTTTGCCCTACAGAAGCTTTTTAGTTGAGTACAGTTCCACTTATTTGTTATTGATTCTTTGTCTCTGTTTTGGCGTCAAATAAAAAATATGCCAAGATAAATGTCAAGGATCTTAAGACTTATGTTTGCTCCTGGTTTTATGGTTTCAGCTTTTACATTAAAATCTTTAAGCCTTTTTTTTTAGTTATTTTTTGGGTATCATGTAAGATAGTGATCAACGTTTATTCTTTTGTAAGTGGTTGTTCAGTTTTTCCAGCACCATTTATTGAAGATGTTGTCCTCCCCACATTGTATATTCTTGGCTTGTATGCTGTAAATTTATTGACCATCTATGGATAAACTTATTTTGGGGCTCTCTCTTCAATTCCGTTGACTCTGTATCTGTTTACATGTCAATATCGTACTTTTAATATCAATAGAGCTCAGTAATATAATATGAAATCAGGGAGCATAATACCTAAGCTTTGCTCTTTTTTCTCAAAGTGATAGTGGCTATTCAGGGTCTTCTTTGGTTCCACAAAATTTCAGGATTATTTCTTCTAAGTCTGTGAATAATACCACTGAAATTTTGATAGAGCAATTGACTCTGCAGATGGCTTTTGAAATTATGGATATTTTAACAATATTGATTATTCTAATACATGAGCATAGTATCCTTCATTTTTCTCTTAAATTTCATTTTCATTTTGTAATAGTTGAGGAGTACAGGCCTTTTACCTCCTTAATTAAATTTATCCCGGGGCACCTGGGTGGCTCAGTCAGTTAAGCGGCCGACTTCGGCTCAGGTCACGATCTCACACTCCATGAGTTCGAGCCCCGTGTCGGGCTCTGTGCTGACAGCTCAGAGCCTGGAGCCTGTTTCAGATTCTGTGTCTCCCTCTCTCTGACCCTCCCCCATTCATGCTCTGTCTCTCTCTGTCTCAAAAATAAATAAACGTTAAAAAAAAAAAAGAAAAAAAAATTTATCCCTACATATTTTACTCTTTTTTTATGCAATTGTAAATGGAATTGTTTTATTTCTGAGGGATTGTTATCAGTATATAAAAACACACCAGGTTTTTGCAGAAGATGTATCTTGAAATTTTCCTGAGTTTATACATTAGTTCTAACAGTTGTTAGTGGCATCTTAGAGGTTTTTTATATATAATGTCATCTGCAAATAGTGACAGTTTTACATTATCTTTTTTGATTTAGATGCCTTTATTTATTTATTTTCCTTTCTCAATTCCTAACTAGAATGGCTAATGAAATGTGAATAAAAGTGGCATGAGTGGGCAATATTGTCTTGTTCCTGTCTTAGAGAAAATTTTTTTGGCTATTACCCTTAAGTATAATACTGTTAGCTGTAGGGTTATCATATATGGAATATGGACTTTACTATGTTGAGTTACATTACCTCCATACCCACTTTGTGACTTTCTATCATGAGTGAATATTTAATTTTTTTCAATTTTTTTCCATCTAATAAGCTTATCAAATTATTTTTTATCATTAGTTTAGTTAATGTGGTGGATTACATTGTTTGAAGTCTTGATGTTGGCCCATTATTTGATCCCTGAAATAAGCCCAACATGATCATCACGCATAATCATTTTATATAGTGTTCAATTTATTTTAATATTTTTTGAGGATTTTTGCCTCTAGATTTATCACAGATTTTGGCTTCCAATTTTATTTTATGTCTTGTTTTGGCATCCTTGTATAGTTTCAGGATAAGGGTAACGCTGTTCTCATAAAATGAGTGTAGAAGTACTCCCATCATTTCTGTTTTTGGAGGAGTTTGAGAAGGATTGGTATTAATCCTTTAATTTTTGGAAGAATTCACCAAGGAAGCCATCTGTCCTACACTTTTGTTTGCTGTGCTTTTATTACAGATTTAACCTCCTTACTGGTAATCTATGGGTAAGATTTTTTTTTTTTTTTTTACTTATTTATGATTTGGTCTCTGTAGACTGTATGTTTCTAAAACTTAATCAGTTTCTTCTATATGGTCCAACTTGTTAACACATAATTGTTCATATTAGCTCTTATTGTCCTTTGTATCTCTTTGATATCAGATATAACATCTACCTCTTCATTTCTAATTTTATTCATTTGAATCCTCTTTTTTTCTTAGGGAGACTAGCTAAAGATTTCTCAACTTTGATTGTCTTTTCAAAGAACCACATTTTGGGGCGCCTGGGTGGCTCAGTCTGTTAGATGTCCGACTTCAGCCCAGGTCACGATCTCGCGTTCGAGCCCCGCGTCGGGCTCTGGGCTGATGGCTCAGAGCCTGGAGCCTGCTTCTGATTCTGTGTCTCCCTCTCTCTCTACCCCTCCCCTGTTCATGCTCTGTCTCTCTCTGTCTCAAAAATAAATAAACGTTAAAAAAAAAAAGAACCACATCTTAATTTTATTCATCTTTTCTATTGTATTTTTAGTCTGCATTTTATTTATTTCTACTTTGATCTTTGTTATTTTCTTCTTACTACACATTTTGATTTTTTTTTTTTTTTTAGTTCCTTGAGTGTGAACTTAGGATCTTTGAGGTTATTCCAGTTTGTTGTTGTTGTTGTTGTTGTTTCTATAAGGCAGTTATTGCTATTAAATTCCCTCTTAGTATTTCTCTTGCTACAGCCCCTATGTTTTGGTATACTGTATTTCCATTGCCTCACAGTATTTTTTCTTATTTCCATTTAGATTTATTTTTTGAACAATTAGTTTTTCAGTAACATGTTTAATCTCCACATATTTGTAAATGTTTGGGTTTTCTTCTTGTAACTGATTTCTATTTTCATACCTTTGTTGTTTGAAAAGATGCTTGATATGATTCAGAGCTTCTCAAATTCACTAAGACTTATGACATATGATATATTTTGGAGAATTTCCCAAGTGGACTTGAGTAGATTCTGTATTCTATTGCTTTTGCAGGGAATGTTCTGTGTATGTGTTAAGTCCATTTTTTCTAAAGTGTCATAGAAGGGTATTGGTTCTTTACTGATTTTTTGGTCTGGATGACTTATTCATTGATGAATTTGGGGTATTGATTCCCTTACTATTATTGTATTGCTGTATATTTGTCTCTTTAGGTTTGTTAAGGTTTCTTAATATTGTCTTTATATATTTGGTAGTCCTATATTGGGTGCATAAATATTTATAAGTGTCATATTGTTTTGTTACACTGACCCTTTTATCATGACCCCTTTTTTGGCTCTCATTAGAGTATTTTCTAAAGGTTTGTTTTTTTCATATGAATATAACACCTTGCCACAATATTCTTTTGATTTCCATTTTAAAGGATCCTTGTAAACCATTTGGAAACTGTTTCTCAGTTTGCTGTAGGCTATGAGTCTTATGGATGCAAGACCCATTGGCTTCCAAATCTAGAAGTTTTGAGGGCTTTTCATCCAGGTGTATGTTTTAATAGGTGGATTGCCAGATGTGGGGTTCAAATCCTTTGCTCATAAGGCAGAAGTTCAGCATTTTGAGTTCCCTCCCAATTATGGGTTGCTATGCTAAGTGTGGGTTTTATGCTGAAATCATGTCTCAGCCTCCCCTATTTACTTCAATGTGAGTATTTACCTTATTCACTTAAGGTGTAGGAGTTGCTCAGTTATGTATTCCCAGACAATATTCTTCCATAATAGCTGTAGACTGATGTATCCTTGAAGCGTGAGTTTAGATCTTCCTACAACACTATCTTAAACTAGGACCAATTGAACTAGTATTTTTTTTTATTTTATTTTATTTTATTTTTATTTATATATGAAATTTATTGTCAAACTGGTTTCCATACAACACCCAGTGCTCATCCCAAAAGGTGCCCTCTTCAGTACCCATCACCCACCCTCTCCTCCCTCCCACCCCCCATCAACCCTTAGTTTGTTCTCAGTTCTCAACAATCTCTTATGCTTTGGCTCTCTCCCATTCTAACCTCTCTTTTTTTTTTTTTTTGTTCCCCTCCCCCATGGGTTTCTCTTAAGTTTCTCAGGATCCACATAAGAGTGAAACCATATGGTATCTGTCTTTCTCTGTATGGCTTATTTCACTTAGCATCACACTCTCCAGTTCCATCCACGTTGCTACAAAAGGCCATATTTCATTCTTTCTCATTGCCACGTAGTACTCCATTGTGTATATAAACCACAATTTCTTTATCCATTCATCAGTTGATGGACATTTAGGCTCTTTCCATAATTTGGCTATTGTTGAGAGTGCTGCTATGAACATTGGGGTACAAGTGCCCCTATGCATCAGTACTCCTGTGTCCCTTGGATAAATTCCTAGCAGTGCTATTGCTGGGTCATAGGGTAGGTCTATTTTTAATTTTCTGAGGAACCTCCACACTGCTTTCCAGAGCGGCTGCACCAATTTGCATTCCCACCAACAGTGCAAGAGGGTTCCCGTTTCTCCACATCCTCTCCAGCATCTATAGTCTCCTGATTTGTTCATTTTGGCCACTCTGACTGGCGTGAGGTGATATCTGAGTGTGGTTTTGATTTGTATTTCCCTGATAAGGAGCGACGCGGAACATCTTTTCATGTGCCTGTTGCCCATCCGGATGTCTTCTTTAGAGAAGTGTCTATTCATGTTTTCTGCCCATTTCTTCACTGGGTTATTTGCTTTTCAGGTGTGGAGTTTGGTGAGCTCTTTATAGATTTTGGATACTAGCCCTTTGTCCGATATGTCATTTGCAAATATCTTTTCCCATTCCGTTGGTTGCCTTTTCGTTTTGTTGGTTGTTTCCTTTGCTGTGCAGAAGCTTTTTATCTTCATAAGGTCCCAGTAATTCACTTTTGCTTTTAATTCCCTTGCCTTTGGGGATGTGTCGAGTAAGAGATTGCTACGGCTGAGGTCAGAGAGGTCTTTTCCTGCTTTCTCCTCTAAGGTTTTGATGGTTTCCTGTCTCACATTCAGGTCCTGTATCCAATTTGAGTTTATTTTTGTGAATGGTGTGAGAAAGTGGTCTAGTTTCAACCTTCTGCATGTTGCTGTCCAGTTCTCCCAGCACCATTTGTTAAAGAGACTGTCTTTTTTCCACTGGATGTTCTTTCCTGCTTTGTCAAAGATGAGTTGGCCATACGTTTGTGGGTCTAGTTCTGGGGTTTCTATTCTATTCCATTGGTCTATGTGTCTGTTTTTGTGCCAATACCATGCTGTCTTGATGATGACAGCTTTGTAGTAGAGGCTAAAGTCTGGGATTGTGATGCCTCCTGCTTTGGTCTTCTTCTTCAAAATTACTTTGGCTATTCGGGGCCTTTTGTGGTTCCATATGAATTTTAGGATTGCTTGTTCTCGTTTCGAGAAGAATGCTGGTGAAATTTTGATTGGGATTGCATTGAATGTGTAGATAGCTTTGGGTAGTATTGACATTTTGATAATATTTATTCTTCCAATCCATGAGCAGGGAATGTCTTTCCATTTCTTTAAATCTTCTTCAATTACCTTCATAAGCTTTCTATAGTTTTCAGCATACAGATCCTTTACATCTTTGGTTAGATTTATTCCTAGGTATTTTATGCTTCTTGGTGCAATTGTGAATGGGATCAGTTTCTTTATTTGTCTTTCTGTTGCTTCATTGTTAGTGTATAAGAATGCAACTGATTTCTGTACATTGATTTTGTATCCTGCAACTTTGCTGAATTCATGTATCAGTTCTAGCAGACTTTTGGTGGAGTCTATCGGATTTTCCATGTATAATATCATGTCATCTGCAAAGAGCGAAAGCTTGACTTCATCTTTGCCAATTTTGACGCCTTTGATTTCCTTTTGTTGTCTGATTGCTGATGCTAGAACTTCCAGCACTATGTTAAACAACAGCGGTGAGAGTGGGCATCCCTGTCGTGTTCCTGATCTCAGGGAAAAAGCTCTCAGTTTTTCCCCGTTGAGGATGATGTTAGCTGTGGGCTTTTCATAAATGGCTTTTATGATCTTTAAGTATGTTCCTTCTATCCCGACTTTCTCAAGAGTTTTTATTAAGAAAGGGTGCTGGATTTTGTCAAAGGCCTTTTCTGCATCGATTGACAAGATCATATGGTTCTTCTCTTTTTTTTTGTTAATGTGATGTATCACGTTGATTGATTTGCGAATGTTGAACCAGCCCTGCATCCCAGGAATGAATCCCACTTGATCATGGTGAATAATTCTTTTTATATGCCGTTGAATTCGATTTGCTAGTATCTTATTGAGAATTTTTGCATCCATATTCATCAGGGATATTGGCCTGTAGTTCTCTTTTTTTACTGGGTCTCTGTCTGGTTTAGGAATCAAAGTAATACTGGCTTCATAGAATGAGTCTGGAAGTTTTCCTTCCCTTTCTATTTCTTGGAATAGCTGGAGAAGGATAGGTATTATCTCTGCTTTAAACGTCTGGTAGAACTCCCCTGGGAAGCCATCTGGTCCTGGACTCTTATTTGTTGGGAGATTTTTGATAACCGATTCAATTTCTTCGCTGGTTATGGGTCTGTTCAAGCTTTCTATTTCCTCCTGATTGAGTTTTGGAAGAGTGTGGGTGTTCAGGAATTTGTCCATTTCTTCCAGGTTGTCCAATTTGTTGGCATATACTTTTTCATAGTATTCCCTGATAATTGTTTGTATCTCTGAGGGATTGGTTGTAATAATTCCATTTTCATTCATGATTTTATCTATTTGGGTCATCTCCCTTTTCTTTTTGAGAAGCCTGGCTAGAGGTTTGTCAATTTTGTTTATTTTTTCAAAAAACCAACTCTTGGTTTCGTTGATCTGCTCTACAGTTTTTTTAGATTCTATATTGTTTATTTCTGCTCTGATCTTTATTATTTCTCTTCTTCTGCTGGGTTTAGGCTGCCTTTGCTGTTCTGCTTCTAGTTCCTTTAGGTGTGCTGTTAGATTTTGTATTTGGGATTTTTCTTGTTTCTTGAGATAGGCCTGGATTGCAATGTATTTTCCTCTCAGGACTGCCTTTGCTGCGTCCCAAAGCATTTGGATTGTTGTATTTTCATTTTCGTTTGTTTCCATATATTTTTTAATTTCTTCTCTAATTGCCTGGTTGACCCACTCATTCGTTAGTAGGGTGTTCTTTAACCTCCATGCTTTTGGAGGTTTTCCAGACTTTTTTCTGTGGTTGATTTCAAGCTTCATAGCATTGTGGTCTGAAAGTATGCATGGTATCATTTCAATTCTTGTAAACTTATGAAGGGCTGTTTTGTGACCCAGTATATGATCTATCTTGGACAATGTTCCATGTGCACTCGAGAAGAAAGTATATTCTGTTGCTTTGGGATGCAGAGTTCTAAATATATCTGTCAAGTCCATCTGATCCAATGTCTCATTCAGGGCCCTTGTTTCTTTATTGACCGTGCGTCTAGATGATCTATCCATTTTTGTAAGTGGGGTGTTAAAGTCCCCTGCAATTACCACATTCTTCTCAATAAGGTTGCTTATGTTTATGAGTAATTGTTTTATATATTTGGGCGCTCCGGTATTCGGCGCATAGACATTTATAATTGTTAGCTCTTCCTGATGGATAGACCCTGTCACTATTATATAATGTCCTTCTTCATCTCTTGTGACAGCCTTTAATTTAAAGTCTAGTTTGTCTGATATAAGGATGGCTACTCCAGCTTTCTTTTGGCTTCCAGTAGCATGATAAAAAAATATGGAACGCTTCACGAATTTGCGTGTCATCCTTGCGCAGGGGCCATGCTAATCTTCTCTGTATCATTCCAATTTTAGTATATGTGCTGCCGAAGCGAGCACTGAACTAGTATTTTTTTGACATTAATACTGTTTAGCTTAACATGACACTTCTAAAACTGAACCAGGAAAAAAAAAAATATCCTGTGGCCCAATTTAAGATGCTCTCTGATCACTGCTGCCAGGAGATGATTAAGAAACCTGGAATTCCAAGGCTATACTGTACCCAGCCACTTACAGGACCTTTTCCATGTGTTTAAACTATTTTGGCTTTAAAAACTTTATGTTTAAAATAACTGTGTTTAACCTGTTCAAATTCAATGTCCCTTCCAATATTAAAATTCTGGATGTGTATTAGTATTAATTCAATTGAGGATTCATACAATTGTCAGCTGATGGTTTAATTGAAATAAACACAAAATATGCCATTTAAATAAAAAAAATCAGTGTGAAAAAGAGTTGATAAACATTTATTTTAAAGAAAGGCATGTTTTTGAACAGTAAGATAAATATACATACTTTGTCAACAAATAAAAGAAATAATTTTATTTCTAAAACTGTAACTCAGTCCTATATTCTAGAATATATTATCTACAAAAACATGAAAAATATTTTGATTAAAAATTTGTAAATTGGGGCACCTGGGTGGCTCAGTCAGTTAGTCTGACTTCAGCTCAGGTCATGATCTCATAGGTTGAGAGTTCAAGCCCCGCATCCAGCTCTGTGCTGACAGCTCAGAGCCTGGAGCCTCCTTCCAATTCTGTGTGTGTGTTTCTCTCTCTGCCCCTCCCCTGCTCACACTCTGTGTCTCTCTCTCTCAAAACATAAACATTAATTTTTGTTTTAATTTGTAAATTGGAAAAAAGTATTTGTAACAAAATAGAAAATAAACTGACTTATGAAATCTAAGTTCTTTTAATACATAGTTCAATTAAAAAGTTATCAAAAACCATAAACATAATTTTCCACAAAAATAGACATCCAACTAGTGTCAGAAAATACATGAAAAAAATCCATCCTCATTAGTAAAAATGATCAATTCAAAGTGGATACCTCTTTTTGTCATTGGACATAGGCAAATGTTCTAGTGTTAAAAGGAAACAAGCATCTAGAAAGCTAAATATGTCCAGATACAATGCCCTATACTTTTTAAATATTTTTTTCTGAAAAATATTCAGAAAGACAGATAAAATGAATTTTTAAAGTTATCAAAATATAAAATTAAAATTAAAAAAATAAAGAATGAAAAAATATCAACAGATTCTCTACAGTAATAGATATCTGAGTCTTGTGAATTAATTTGATGGTGTTGCAAAAACTGAATTACCAGGGTGCCAGAGTGGCTCAGTTGACTGGGCATCCAAATACAGCTCAGGTCATGATCTCAGCATGTGGGTTCAAGCCCTGTGTTGGTCTCTGTGCTGAAACCTAGGAGCCTGGAACCTGATTCTGATTCTGTGTTTTTTGTCTCTTTCTTCCCTTCCCTTGCTCGTGCTCTCTCTCTCTCTGTGTGTGTGTCAAAAATAAATAAACATTTAAAAAAACCTGAATTACCAATTATAAGTTCTAAGTCCACTGGGTATTTATGACCATTTTATAATATAATTCTTCAAAAAATTATAATTCTCAAATACTTACTATGTCTACAGTTACTGTTTACCTCATCTACTAGTGGTCTCACATTCCATAATCATATCTGACATCCGAACAGAATGAAAACATTTTATTTTTTTAAGTTCCCTTTTTAAATTTTTTAATCTTGTTTATATTTATATTGAAAGAGAGTAGGAGAGTGGGAGGGTAGAGAAAGAGAGAATGAGAGAGAGAGAGAGAGAGAGAGAGAGAGAGAGAATCCCAAGCAAGCTCCTCATTGTCAGTAAGGGTGTTACTTGGGACTGGATCTCAGAAACCTTGAGATCATGACCTGAGCTGAAATCAAGAGTAGGAAGCTCAACAGAGTGAACCACCTAGGCACTCTTAAGTCCCCTTTATTCTTAAAAATCAACATTAAAAAACCTTTAAAAGGTTTTTTTGTTTTTTGAGTTTTTTTGTGTGTGTTTTTTGTTGTTTTGTTTTGTTGTGTTTTGTTTTGAGAAAGAGACAAAGGGTGAGCAGAGCCAGGGCAGAGAGACAGAGAGACAGAATCCAAAGTGGGCTCCGGGCTCTGAGCTGTCATCACAGAGCAGAGGCGGAACTTGAACTCATGAACTATGAGATCATGAACTGATCCCAAATAATAAGCTCTACCTACGAAGCCACCCAGGCGCCCCTAAAATCCAACATTTTAAAAAAGTAAAACAATACCAAAAATATTTCCAAATCAGGAATTTTACATTTCACTTCTGCCTAAATTCTGGAACTAATCTCTGTCAAATTTTCTGGCTATTGACGCTGATGTTTCTGCATTCTTAAATATGTAATCTCTTGTCTCATTATTAATCAATTTCCAGCATGAAAAATAATAACTTAATTATTCCACACTCTGCTTTTCTCACTTCCTTTCTTCATACTCTGTTAATAAAGTCTTACTGAATTCTTAGGTCAGTCGCACATTAAGTTTTTATGTCAACTTGACAATGTAAATGTCTTTAATGCTAATTTAGTAAAGCTCTAGCACTGTGCACCCCATCATGTACTACCTTTCATTTTTCCTGAGATTGATATTAGCCTCAATTTTCTTAACTGCATGTTTTTCACCATTTGTTTTTGTAAATGTCTCATCTTTGTCCCATTTCTATGTAATACTTCTTCCATATATTCAAAATAAATAATTTCATTGTACTCATAGAAGTCTTCTACTATCCTTTCATCCCATGAATAAATTTGGAAGTTCTGTGTCCTGGTCTGTGTTGAATTCCCTAAACTTTGTGTCTTTGTCTTAGTTTGCTATGGTGTTTTATTAAATCACATCCCCATATATCTTCCAAAAATGCATATAGCCATGGTACATATTTAAGCCTTGACTCAAAAATGCCATTACACTCCATTTAAAGTTTAGCAAACTGAAGGTGAAAATGTTATTTTTGAATTTTGAAGAATTACTATATTATTGTCATGCAGTGGTATGGGCTATTTGTAGGAAGACTTCAATATATTGACATCTCAAAGCCTTAGAGAGGAACTCTCTCTATGCCTGGGTAAAGAAACCCAGGGCAGATGTTTTGAAATGAATCCACCCTACCTTATTGTTTCACATTGTCCCTCTGTTCCATGATGTCCTAGTAAGTTTCAGATAGGAGGGAACATGTAATCACAAAGTTAATTTTCAATATATTAGTATTAATTCCATCAAATGCCCACTCCCCAAATCCAGACTTGTCCATATTTTCTTGTTTGTTTTTTATTTTTTTTTAATGAAATATCATTGCAGAATAAATGAAGAGGATAAAGATGAATTGCTAATGAAAAGTATTCGGAGAAATATACTCCATGACTGTGGAATTGAAGTTCTGAACTCAGCAAAGATATCAATTCTAAAATCACCCTTGCTCATTTTCACTGGAAATGCTCTTCATAGCCTTAGATATTACTGTCACTTAAAGTTGGGCCAAACACAATGATAAGGGTGAGGAAATTCCCACCTTATGAGTATCTCCCAATGCACACTCTTGGTAACATAGCCATATATCAACTATTTTTATTTTATTTTTTTCAGCTAATTGAATTTTATAATGGAATTCTTGTTCTTCCCCATTAGACTATTTATTTGACATCACCCAAGATACCATGGATATTTCAGATTTCAAGATTATTTTGTGTTCTTCAATCATAAAGACAATCAATGTGTCATAGCAAACTACTAACAGTCTCTCAAATAAAATTTTCCACAATCAATTATAGTAAAGATTCTTCAAGATGATACTCATCCACAAAATGAGACAATTCCACACAACAACTACTGTTCTGTGTTTTTTTTTGTTTTTTTTTTTTTTTGTTTTTTTTTTTTTGTTTTTTTTATAGTTTCTGGTTTTTGTCTTTCCTCTTCACAAAGAATTTCTGTGGTACTCCTTTTTCCCAGCATAATTTTTGCATTTGGGGTCAGGTTTGAGGCTAACAGTAAAAGGACAGACTAACTAAAATCTAAGTTTGTTCCAGCATCAAGTTCTGATTGCAACAACAAAGGAATTACATATTTTCCTTTTTTCCTTAGTGGTCTTTCACATCCTTATGTGTCTAGTAAACCATTCCCAGAAATTGGATCTGTCATTTCTAAATTCCATTGATAATTTTACCTTTAGCAAATGTTCTCAAGAAAGCTGCTTTCCATATCTGACTGACTTTCTAGCCCAGGAATTAAAGCATCCATAACTTCTGCTTTTTTATCTTTTATCTTTCCAAACCACACGTTTCCAACCAATTCTCCAAGCCAATATGTTGTCTAATAATTCAATAAAATAGACATTAATTACCCACTTGGTTCACACTCCACAACTCAATGCTTAATCCCACAAGACCATATCCACTTCAGACACCAGCCACAAATGAGATTGTGAGGCTATCTACATTCTGTCAAGAAGATTAAAAGTTCAGGGGTTTTATTACTCTCCTCAGTTTTGGTTATTATCTAGAACTCACAGAACTAAGGAAAGAAATATACATACAATTACAGTTTTTACAAGGATATGACTCAGGAACAGCCAAATAGAAGATATAGGGTACAGTAGGGATACAGAGCTTCAATGTCTGTCCAGGCAGGCCACCCACCAAAGACCTTAATGTGTGCACTAACCTAAGACTCTTATAGTCTCATAGTTCTAGAATGTTAGTGAAAGTTTCAGAATACACACATGACTGGTTATATCATTGATAATTGGAAAACTAGCCCACTCACCCCCAGGGATTGGAGATGGGGTTAAAGTACATAGTTCTGAATTCTCCAATCACATGGTTGGTCCTCTGGGGACAAACCCTTACCCTGAAGCTATCTAGGGGCCCCACCTTGAGTCACCTCAATACCACAACCTCAGGTATTATCAAAGGACTTGTTATAAATATCAAAATACATTTGTATCACTCAGAAAATTCTTACAAATTTAGGATTCTGTTGTATTTCTATAGTACAAATATAAAGCAGCAGATAGAGAAATCAAGAAGTCAATCCCACTTACAAGTGCACAAAAACCCATAAGATACTTAGGAATAAACCTAAAAATAGAGGTTAAAAAAAAGTTTATTCTGAAAATTAAAATACACTGAAGAAAGTAATTGAAGATGACATACAAAAGAAAGAAAGAAAGAAAGAAAGAAAGAAAGAAAGAAAGAAAGAGAAAGAAAGAGAGAGAAAAATACTCATGGAATGAAAGAACAAATAATGTTATTGAATTTTTTCCAGGTATATTTCCAAGCGGCTTTTAGTAAATCACCTCCTGGGTTGTTGAGAAGGTGGGAGTAACTGTGTGTAGGGAAAAAAATAAAGCAGAGACTTAATTGTTGGAAACTAACATTCAAGTGATTGGTGGAAGAAAATATTTATGTCTTAATTTTCTAAATTACTGATTTAGTAACCAATTATTTTATTGGGTTTAATAAGTGTTTTTGCAATGTTCTTTGAACTTATAGGCTTATTTTTAAATTGTTAAGTTTTCTATTATTTAGGAAATAATGAATATATCTTGTGAAAAGTTTGTAGAACACAAAACTCTTTTTTTAAATATTTGTTTATTTTGAGAGAGAGAGAGAGATTGAGAGAGGCAGTGGCAAAGTAAGAGGGAGAGAGAATCTCAAGCAGACTCTGTGCTCAGCACAGAGACAGACATGAGGTTGATCCCAAGAGCCATGAAATGACTTGAGCCAAAACCAAGAGTTGGATGCTTAACTGACAAAGCCATCCAGGCACCCCAAGAACACAAAACACTTTTCGTTAAAAAGATGATCATACAGAATCATCTACCTTCATTAACACTGCATTTAATGTCTCCATTTCTTTTTCAGAAGTAATCACATTGAATAATCACACTGATCTTAAGCGAATATTTCTTCCATTGATAACTATTGACTATTTTATTTTCTTCCTATGCAATCATTTTTAAATTAACTTACTGTTTAAGCCATAACTTTCCTTGGATAATTTCTTTCAACCTACAGGAAAGCCTCATTATCATTTAATATCACAAACCTTAACACAGACCTAATGGAAATTCAGCTATTTGTTTGTGTCTGCCACAGTGGTTAATTATGAGAAATAGTCAGATAACCCAATAGATGTACTTTATCATCTCACGTTCTACATGGAAGATTACGTTAGTTCCATATCTTCAGCAGCATTTTATTTAGTTGGAATTGTGAAAAGGGTATCATAAGCAAAAAGAGCAGAATGTCACAGCACAGTTATTTGTCTTTACTGCCAGACTATCACAAGATGGCTCCTGAATCCTTTATCAAGAGTGAAAATAAATCCAACCCACTCAGCCCTTGGGACAGTGCATAGGAAGTGTAACGTTCTTGACCTCCACTTTTTAGTTACAGTAAAGATTCTACTGAGATGGTACTAAACTCAATTTTTCTCCATCAATACATTATTCAAGGGATCCTTTGGAGGTCTCATATATTGTCACCTGGGTCAAACCACATACAATTTCATAATAGCTGAGTCAGAAATTCCAGTTCAAATGACACATGTGACTAGCGCTCAAGGCTTGTCTCCCTATGTTTTGCCATCTCAGGTATAAGTTGGCAATTAAATGTACTACTGAAATTCGAGTTTTATTTACCATTTGATTAGTAATCCCCTGACGATCTTAGATGGTATAATGCCCATGATGTACCTTAAGTTTCATGAAGATTCACATGCTAATTATATCCCAGAAATGCCCCATTATTTGGCAAACAGCTTGTGCTACACACCCATCCTACTTATTTCTTAATGGATTTACCTTGCATAGGTGTTTTTCACTATTTGTTTTTGCTTTCAACTATCAAGCTGTCCAGTCTTCCATTGCTTGGGCAGCACGAACAGGAAGGATTAAATATATAGGAAGTTGAGTAGGACTTAGATAAAAATAAGAATGAATTACTATGGAATTTATAGATAAAAGAGTGTTGGCTATGGAAATATGACAGTGTCCTTAACGAAATACAAAGAAATATTTCCTGGCTCAAGAGTGATGAAGCGCCTACCACCCTAAAGCCGAGGCATACTATGGGTGTGGATTTAGCTACCATGGCAATTTCTGACACATACAGCTCATGCTGTTCTTTGTGCTGTATCTCATCTTTTTCATGAAGCTTTTCCCCCTCTTTCATCTATCAGGTCCCTGTTATTCTTCCAATGTGTGGCACCAGAGTGGTTTTTTTTTAATTTATTTATTTTTATTTTTAATTTTTAAATTTTATTATTTTTATTTTTTTTTAATTTACATCCAAATTAGTTAGCATATAGTGAGGATGTGGAGAAAGAGGATCTCTTTTGCATTGTTATTGTCAATGCAAGCTGGTGCAGCCACTCTGGAAGCCAGTATGGAGGTTCCTCAAAAAACTAAAAATAGAACTACTTTACTGCACAACATTTTCACTACTAGGCATTTATCCACGGGATACAGGTGTGCTGTTTTGGAGGGACATATGCACCCCCATGTTTATAGCAGCACTATCAACAATAGCCAAAGTACGGAAAGAGCCCAAATGTCCATCGCTGGATGAATGGATAAGAAGATGTGGTATATATATACACAATGGAATATTACTTGGCAATCAAAAAGAATGAGAGCTTGCCATTTGCAACTACGTGGATGTAACTGGAAGGTATTATGCTAAGTGAAATTAGTCAGAGAAAGACAAAAATCATATGACATAAGAATATTTTTTGAGGTAATACCTACAGTTGCAAAAGGCATATGCTGTAGAGTTTTGCAAAGACCAATGAAATTCTTAACTGCTTTTCTCTTACCGTTTATCAGCTTTTTTCATAGTTTGATCATAGTGTGACACACTAAATACATAAAATTTAAATTTAAATGGATTATGTTGAAAGAGAAGACTTTTTTTGGGAATCCCATGCATTTTTAAGTATTGTCTGAACACAGTAGGGACTCTATTAGAATTAAATATTCACTGCATGAAAAAAGCAGGTTCTGAAAAGATAGAATTAAATTTTCTGTCTTTTACTTTGATCAGAAAGTTGCTTTTATTATTATCTTTGTATCTCTGTACAAAACCAGAAGCATTACTTCTACACAGAACATCTGTAACTACAAATAAAAAGTGAAGAAGTTAAATTAGTCAAAAAGGATAATACATGATACTTAATAACCTTAATCCTCTTCACAAGTTTATGACAAGAAAGTTTTAAAAAGTGGAAGTGGACGTTGTTGGAATTTTATATATGGGGTACTTGCACACAAAAATAGTAGAGAAAATTTTGATTACTCTTGGGGAAATATTTAAAAATAAATTTGTCTGTCAACACAGAATATATTCTTCACAAAGGTAGAAAACACATAAAAAGCAAATATTTCAGTTGCAAAGGGCAATCCTGAGCTCACGTCCTCCCACAGGCACAACAAATCTACAATTACATATGGAATGAATCCCTCTAAAGGAGACCTAGAAACTGGATGAACAGAGCCTTCACAAGGGACAACACTGAGCTGGGTGGAAGGGGGAAAGATACAGTCTTAAAAAGGAAGAAAAAAAAAGTAAAAGTAAAACACCCCAGGTAAGCACTCCATAGTCAGGAAGTATCTCAAAGGTAAGAAATGCCCATGAAAATAAGAATTTGAGCTCCACATTAGGCATCCTAACCCTTAAATTCTGCACAAGACAAATAAGCCCCCAAATACTTGTATTTGAAAAACAATAAGAAATAAATCCAGGGAAATGATAGAACTGCAGGGAAAGGAAAACCTTCTTTTTAAGGGCTTCCACATAGACTCACTTGACAAGGAAACCAGTAAAAAAATGCCATATCAAAAACTGTTTAGACCATAGGTGTAGAGAGACACTCCCTCATTTTGGAGTGCCTACCTAAAGAGCAAAGGCTATCATTAGGGACTCAGACACTGGCAACAGCCATTTTTGCTTTCTCCTCCTGCCATGCTGCTCTGAGGCCTGCCAGATGACATTTGGGAATTCTTTCTCTAGTCTGCTAATTCCAGGGTCTCACCCTGCTAAGAGTTGTGACAAGAAATCTACATGAAAAAGAGTTCAAAATAAAGGTCACAGATATGCTTACCAAACACAGGAGATGAAAGGATGAACACAGAGAAAACTTCAACAAAAAAATAGAAAATATAAGATATTACCAATCAGAGTCAAAGAATAAAATAACAGAAATGAAAAAATACACAAAAGCTTAAAAACAGTAGATCACATGATAAGAATAGATCAGCATTCTGGAAGACAGGAGAGTAATTCACCAAAACTGAAAAACAAAAAGAAACAAATAATAAATATAATTTAAGGGACTTCTGGGGTGACATCAAACACACTAAAATTCACATTATGTATGTTCCAAAAAGAGATGAAAGGGAGGTAAACAGGCATGAAAATAACTGGAAGAAATAATAGCTGAAAACTTCCTTAAGCTAGGTGTTGGGGGTGGGGAGGAGAACAGATATCAAGGTCCAGATGACACACAAAATACCAAAACAGATAAAGCCAAAGAGATACAAATCAAACTCAATATAATTAAAATGTCAAAAATGTTAGAATCTTAAAAACAATAAGAGAAAAATAATTAGTTACATGAAAAGGAATCATTGTAGCACCACCAGCTAAATTTGTGGGCCAAAAAAAAAAAAAAAAAGAAAAGAAAAGAAAAAGAAAAAACCTTACAACCAAGTATACTCTACCTGGCAAAATTATCATTCAGAATTTGAGAGATAGTTTCCCAGACAAGCAAAATCTAATGGACTTCATCACCACTAAACCAGCTTCATAAGAATTATTCAAAAGAGTTCTCTAAGCAGATAAGTAAAGTCCATAACTAGAAAGGAGAGATTGTAGGAAAAGTAATTCATTGGTAAAACCAATCATATAGAAATGTAGTGGATCAATTACTTATAAAGCAGTAATGAGGTCAAATGTCAAAAGTAATAAAATCAACTATATCTAGATTAATTAGTTAAGGAATACACAAAATAAACAGCTAAAAAATATGATATCAAAACATAAAACATGGGAGGAGGAGTAAAAATGTGTACTTTAAGAATGTTGAAACTTTAGTGACTATCAAATTAAAATAATCTGTTAAATACATAGATTGTTATATGTGACAATCTCTCATGATAACCACAAACAAAAATATGTAAAAAAAACTACATGAACATTAAAGACAAAGGAATCCAATCTTAATGCTAAAAAAAGTCAAAGTCATCAATTTCCAAGGATATATAGCAAGACAAGAAAAAAAAAGGAACAGAGAATTACAGAAAAAAAGTGAACATGGCATTAAGTACATACCTACAAAGAACTACTATAATGATAAATGGATTGAAGTCACAAAACAAAAGACATAGGATGGCTACATGAAATTAAAAGAAATGAGTAACAAATATTTATATCATACAAAGTAAACTTTAAAACTAACTGTGGTGCACCTGGGTGGCTCAGTTGGTTGAGCTTCTGGCTTGGCTCAGATCATAATCTCACAATTCATGAGTTGGAGCCCCATGTCAGGCTCTGTGCTGACCACTCAGAGCCTGGAGCCTGCTTCAGATTCTGTGTCTCTCTCTCTCTTTCCCTCCCCCACTCATGATCTCTGTCTCTCTCTGTCTCTCAAAAATAATTAAACCTTAAAAAATTAAAACAAAGGCTGTAACAATAGCAAATAAAAGGATTACATAATGATGAAAAGATTGATCGAACAAGAATATATAACAATTGTAACTTTTTATGCATCCAGTATAGTAGCACTTAATTATATATAAAGCAAAATTAACATACACAAAAGAAAATATTGACAGTAATGAAATAGAAATAGTGGCAGACCTTAACACCCTACTTACATCAATGAGCAGATCATGCAGACAGAAAGTTAATAAGCAAAACATTGATCTTCAATGACACGTTAGACTGAAAGATTTAATAGATCTATTAACAATATTCTGCCCTAAATCAGCAGAATACATAATCTTCACAAGTGTATGGTATGTTCTCTAGGATATATCATATACTAAGCTACAAAACAATGCTCAAAAAAATGTAAGAATATTTAAATTACCTGAAATATCTTTGGAAAAAATCCAAAATTTATTGGATGCAGCAAAAGCACTTCTAAGAGGGAAGTTTATAGTGATTGAGGCCCACCTCAGAAAAAAAACAAAACAAACAAACAAACAAACAAAAAACCACCTTGAATAAGCAATACAACTTTACATCTAAAAGGACTAGAAAAAGAAGCACAAACACAGCCCAAAGTTAGTAGAAGGAGGGCAATAATGAAAAGGAAGGACCAGAGTGGCCATAAATGAAATAGATGCAAAAGCAATGTACAACGGATCAATGAAAGTAAGTGCTGACTCTTTGAGATGATAAACAAAATCAATACACCTTTAGCCACAATTACTGAGGAAAAAAGGAGAGTCAAAAAAATCAGAAATGAAAAAGAATGTGTAACTGATACTACAGAAATATAAAGAACCATAAGAGACTACAGCAATCATACACCAACAATTAGAACAACCTAGAAGGAATGGATAGATTCTAAAATCATAGAGTCTTCCAAGACTGACTCAGGAAAAAATAGAAAGTCTGGACAGACCATTCAATAGTAAGAAAATTAAGCCCATAATAAAAAAAATTAATAAACAGAACTCCAGGAACAAATGGTTTCAAAGGTGAATTATAAAAACCTTAGTGAGTGAGTGAGTAAGTGAGTGAGTAAGTAGTTAGGTAGCTAGTTAGTTTTTTTAGGAAGTTTAGTCATTTTTGAGAGAGAAAACACAAGTCAGGGAGGGGCAGAGTGAGAGGAGACAGAGGATCCTAAAGTGCAGAGACTGATGCAAGGCTCAAACTGACAAACTATGATATCATGACCTGAGCCAAAGTTGAGAGTCAGATGCCTAACCAAATGACCCACCCAGGAGCCCCAACAAAACCTTTAAAGAAGAGGCAACATCAATTCTTATGAAACTTCCAAAACACTGAAGAGGAAGAAATCCCTACAAACTCATTGTACAAGGCCAGCAAAATCCTGATTGTGAAGCTAGACAAAAATACTATCCCCCCCAAAAAAAAATTACACACCAATATCCTTGATGAATAAAGTGCAAATACTTCAACAAAATGTTAGCAAACTAAATTCAACAATACGTTAAGAGGATCATACACCATGATCAAGAAAGATTTATTCTGAAAATGGAAGGATGGTCCAATATATGCAAATCAAACAGCATGATAGTCATATTGACAAAATGAAGCATAAAAATAAGATGATCACCTCAATCGATGCAGAAAAAGTCATTTGGCAAATTTTAATATCCATTTATGTAGAAAAAACCTCTCAACAAAATGCATATAGAAGTAACATGTCTCAACTTAAGCTTGTATATGACAGACCCAGAACTACCATCATATTCAAGGTGCAAAGGTGAATGTTTTGCCTCTAAGATCAAGAACAAGACAAGGATACCCAGTCTCACCAGTTTCATTTGACATAGTATTGGTGGTTCTACCAACAACCATTATACCAAAAAAAAAAAAAAAAAAAAAAATGCATCCAAATTTGAAAATAGGTAAAACGGTCATGGTTTTTTAATGGCATGAAAGTATATATAGAAAAACCTAATGTCTCCACCAAAAAACTATTGGAATTTATAAATAAATTAGGTTAAATTGCAAGATATGAAATCAATATACATAAACATGTTGCATTTCTATACACTAAGAAAGATAAATTCAGTAAATAATCTCATTTACAACTGTATCAAAAGGAATAAAATTCCAGGAATAAATTTAATCAAGGAGGTCAAAGATCTGGTCTCTGTAAAATGTAATATATTGTTAAAATTCTACACTACCCAAATGAATGTCTCACAGAACTAGACGAAATAATACTAAAATTGGTGAGAGAAAAACAAAGCTATCACATTTCCTGATTTCAAACAATATTACAAAGCTATATTAATTTAAAAGGTATAGTATTAGTATAGAAACAGATACGGGGCGCCTGGGTGGCGCAGTCAGTTAAGCGTCCGACTTCAGCCAGGTCACGATCTCGCGGTCCGTGAGTTCGAGCCCCGCGTCGGGCTCTGGGCTGATGGCTCGGAGCCTGGAGCCTGTTTCCGATTCTGTGTCTCCCTCTCTCTCTGCCCCTCCCCCGTTCATGCTCTGTCTCTCTCTGTCCCAAAATAAATAAACGTTGAAAAAAATAAATAAATAAATAAATAAAGAAAAAAGAAAAAAGAAACAGATACAAGAGTGCCTTGGTGGCTAAGTAAGTTGAGTGTCTGACTCATGGCTCAGATCATGGTCTTACAGTTTTGTGATTTCAAGACCCGTGTTGGGCTCTGCATAGGCATCGCAGACCTTGCTTGGGATTCTCTATCTCACCATGTCTCTGTCTCTCTCAAAATAAATAAATAAGGTTTAAAAAAAAAAACAGATATATAAACAGGTGCCTGGGTAGCTCAGTAGATTGTGCATCTGACTCTTAATTTCAGCTCAAGCCAAAATTCTAGGGTCAAGGCATGGATCCAAGCATTGGGCTCTTCACTGAGTGTGATGCTGCTTAAGAAGACTCTCCCTCTCTTCCTCTGCCACTGTCCCCTGCTGACATTCTCTCTCTCTCTCTCTCTCTCTCTCTACCCCCCCCCCAAAAAAAGGGGCTTCTGACTTCAGGTCAGGAAATGATTTCATGGGTCATGCGTTTAAGCCCCACATCTGGCTCTCTGCTGTCAGTTCACAGACCATTTAAGATCCTCTCTCTCTCCCTCTCTCTCTCTCTCTCTCTCTTACTGACCATACCCTGGTCTCTCTCTCTCAAAAATAAATAAGAGTTAAAACATTAAAATAAAAAATAATTTAAAAAGATACACAGATAATTAAATAGAATAGAAACCCAAAAAATAAACACATACTTATATGGCTAAATTACTCTAAAAAAAGGATGAAAGCATATGGAGTGTGAAAATGTGTCTTCAATACACCACATACAATAATAAACTCAAAATAGTTTATATATAAGATGAAAACAATATAAGATGAATATAAGATGAAAAGCAATAAAACCTCTGGGAAAATATAAGTGATAAGCATTTTGATATTGGTCTAACTGATATTTTTGGATCTGTCTTCTCACGCGAGAATAACAAAAATAAATAAATAAATAAATAAATAAATAAATAAATAAGACTACATTAAATTAAAAAGGTTTTGCACAGAAAATGAAACAATCAATACAACAAAGAGGCAACCTACTGAATTAAATATATTCTCAAATGATATATCCAACAAGGGGTAACATCGAAATTTAAAAAACTCATAAAACTCAATACATAGGAATTATATGGATTAAAAACTGTGTACAGAACCTAGATAGACATTTTGAAGACACACAGATGGCCAGTAGGCACATGAAAAAGTGCTAAAAATCATTTACTATCAAGGGAATGCAAATCAAAACCACAATGACATAGTAGCTCATACCTGCCAGAATGGCTAGTATCGAAAAGACAAGAAATAACAAGTGTTGGTGAATATGTGGAGAAAAGGAAATCCTCATGCATTGTTGGTGGGAATGTGAATGGTGCAGCTACTATGGAAAGGAGTATGAATATTTCTCAGAATATTACAAAAAAATAGAACTCGCATATGATTCAGTAGTCTACTTCTAAGCATTTGATAAACAAAAACACTTACTTGAAAAGACATATGTATTCCTATATTACTTGCAGCATTTTTCTTTTACAATTGCCAAGATATGGAAACATTTTGTCTGTTAATGGATAAATAGATAAAGAAAGAAGTCACACACACACACAGACACACACACACACACACAATGGGATAATACTCAGCCATACCAAAGAATAAAAACTTTTTTTTAATTTTAATGTTTATTTATTTTTGAGAGAGAGATAGAGTATGAGCAAGGGAGGGGCAGAGAGAGGGGGAGACACACAATTTGAAGCAGACTCCAGTCTCTGAGTTGTCAGTATAGAACCCGATGCGGGGCTTGAACTCAACCATGAGATCATGATCTGAGCCGAAGTGAGAGGGTCAACTAACTGAGAGACCCAGGCACCCCCGAAAGAATAAAATCTTGAAACTTATGACAACATGGATGGATCCAGATGATATTATAATAAGTGATATAAATGAGACAGAAAAAAGACAAATACCATAAGATATAGGTTATAAGTGGATTCTAAGATACAAAAAACAAAACAAATGAACAAACAATTCAGAAACGTATTCCCAGTTATAGAGAACAAACTGATGTTGTCAACAGATATGGGACGTTGAATGGATGAAAAATGAAGGGAATTAAGATGCACCATCTTTTGGTTATAAAAGAAGATATGGGGGTGTAATTTATAGCATAGGGAATATGGCCAATATTTTAACAGCATTATAGGGTGATGGCAAGTACACATTTTGGTGAACGTTTTATTAACATGTATGAATATCAAATCACTATAGTATACATCTGAAATTAATACAGTATAGTATGTCAATTTTTCCTCAATAAGAAAAGGAATGAGTAGTTTTGTTAAAAATAGGCACTAGGGGTGCCTGGTGGCTCAGTTAAGTGTCCACTTCTTGATCTTGACTCAGGTTATGATCTTATGGTTCCTGAGATCAAGCTTAGTGTTGGGCTCTGCCCTGATAGAGTGGAGCCTGCTTGGGATTCTCTCTCTCTCTCTCTCTCTCTCTCTGCCCCTCCCCTGTTCATGCTGTATCTCTCTCAAAATAAATAAATAAACTTAAAAAATAATAAAAATAAATAACAAACTAGAATTCAATAACACTGTAAGCACTCTGTAATCAATGTGGCCATGTAACAGTCAGTGAGATTTCAAGAAAGAAAGAAACCTCACCCACTTTTCAAGCCAAGCTGGTTCAGCCATTATATATACATCTCAAAATATATGATAAAAAACGTGGCCTTAAGTAAAAAAAAAAAAAAAAAAGACACTAACTTTAATTTTATATTCAACTAGTTATTGGGGTGGTTATCAGTGCCAGTTAGTTGCTTGTATCCAAAGGAAAAATAGAACTTTCCTTACGTTTATGATATGTGAGCAGTTAGGACTTAAAACCGTGCATGCCTAGGTTAAACATACACAGCTAAAGACTGAAAGTGTTGCTATCGCATTTGATGTTTACATTTCAAAATGATAGCCCTTACATCCATAGGAAAGAAATTTGAGGGGCACCTGGGTGGGTCAGTGGTTAAGTGCCTATTAATTTCGGCTCTCATGACCTCATTATTTGTGATTTTGAACCCAACATGGAGCCCTGTGTTGGACTATGCACCAACAATACGGATCCTGCTTGGGATTCTCTGCCTCCTTTCTTTGTCCTTCCCCTAAATAAATAAATAAATAAATAAATAAATACATCAATAAATAAATATATGAATTTCAGTTTTGGAAAAAAAAATATGTAGCTTTCTAAAAGATTTACACCAGGTAAAAATTATTTTTTAAGGTTGGTATTTAACCTATGGTTACTCATTATGCCTATATTCAGAGAGAACTTACAGTAATATTTTAGAAAATTTATGTCATACACAGGATCTCATATTTATGTTATAAAATGGGAAACTACTACATAAAGTGTTCTATGTTTTCTTAACACAAACACATAATTTTTAATAGTTTCACATTATATTTCATTATAGGTTATATTGTATTAGATAATAATGGTTTAAAGCAAGGAAACGTTTGGGTATTACCAACAGAATTTAAAAATTCTTTGCCTTTTGGGGCGCCTGGGTGGCTCAGTCGGTTAAGTGTCAGACTTCGGCTCAGGTCATGATCTCGCGGTTCGTGAGTTTGAGCCCCGCGTCGGGCTCTGTACTGATGGCTCAGAGCCTGGAGCCTGTTTCGGATTCTGTGTCTCCCTCTCTCTCTGACCCTCCCCCGTTCATGCTCTGTCTCTCTCTGTCTCAAAAATAAATAAACGTTGAAAAAAAAATTAAAAAAAAAAAGATAGAAAAAAAATTCTTTGCCTTTTTAATTATTTAGTGGCAATTTATCATTCACTCACTCAATATATTAATCACTGACTCAATCATTAATTATTGACTGACTCAATATTCCAATATGTTAAATGATAATTATGTTTTATAATACATGGAATTTTTACAAGACAAACACAATGAGTTTTATCTAATTTGAAATCCAACTCTAGGAAAAAAGAAAGCACAATTAAATTTTGGTTAAGATCATATGAGTATTGCACATTGGCACCATGTCCTGTATTATCCCTTATGCTAACCATGTATTTGAGCATCTTTGTTTTTAATTTTTTTTTCAACGTTTTTATTTATTTTTGGGACAGAGAGAGACAGAGCATGAACGGGGGAGGGGCAGAGAGAGAGGGAAACACAAATCGGAAACAGGCTCCAGGCTCCGAGCCATCAGCCCAGAGCCTGACGCGGGGCTCGAACTCACGGACCGCGAGATCACGACCTGGCTGAAGTCGGACGCTTAACCGACTGCGCCACCCAGGCGCCCCTGAGCATCTTTGTTTTAAATCTGTTCATTACCTGGCTACAGCTCGCTATGTTAATTAAACTGGACTAATTTTTTAACTGATCAGATGGTTACAGCCATGCCAGTCAAGGTTTCAGTGATGATTCCATTGTTTTAAAAATTACTTCCAGGGAAATTCCAGGTGATAGGACCAAGAACACCAGTCATTGTTTTGGTTGGGGAAGAGGCTGTGGTTTTCTGTCACCTCAACCCATCAATGGATGCTCAGAACATGGAAGTGAGATGGTACTGAAATTATCCTTCAGGCCTGGTGCATCATTATGGGACTTCCCAGGATCACATGGAGCAGCAGATGCCAGAGTACCAAGAGATCACCAAGCTCCTGAAGGAGAATATTACCAAAGGTCTTGCCTTAAGGATCCATCCCATCCAACCTTCCAATGGTGGGGTTTATACATGTTTCTTTGAGAGCTCCACATTCTACAATGAAGCAAAATTCAAAGTGTTGGTTACAGGTGAGTCTCTGCAATGAAAACTCCTACACAAATTGCATTTTTTTTTCCATCAGCAGTCTAAAGTGTTGGTGTATATGGATAGAGGTGATTGGTGACTAAATCTATACAAACACTATTATTGCCAAGAAAGTTAAATATGGAAAACTAATATAATCAGTGTCCCAACATTCTTGGGTGGTAGTAATATACATTTTCATCTTTTCTTTGTCAACATGATTTTTTCAAAAAAAAAAAAGAAAGAATACAGATGATAATATGTTCTATCAAGAAGAGTCCCAGAAATGATTCTTAGTTTATCTTCTAAATCTCAGAAGGAACTAAAAAGAGGCAGAGAGAATCTGAGACACCTGCCCTCATGTTTTCTGCATCTTGCTGCTGCCCACTTGGGAATAGCCCAGTCACATGTGGTCTTGTTCACTCTTTAGTATGATATCCTTTTTATCTGGATCACTGCATAACTTGTTCCCTTAGATCTCACTTCTCAGATATTGTCCACAAAAAAAAAAAAAAAAAAAAAAAAAAAAAAAAAAAAAAAAAAAAACTGTATTGCCAGAGTCAAGGGTAAGGAAAGACTATAATTCAACCATACACTGAGCCTGAAACAGCATTTTCTCTATAAACATAGGATCTGCACTGCTCAGATAATGAGTTTCCGTATCTCCTCCTGTTGGAGAAATGAAGAAAGTTTTACATCATAAGATGGCCGATGGGACTAAAACAAGCTCTGGTCGCTAGCTTGGAGACACTTCTCCAGGTTCTTCTTGCCCTGTTTGCCCTGGGCAGAAAAACCCCCACAGATAAGAAAGCTGACAACTATAAATTACCCTTCCCACTTGCATTCTGCACTCAGATCTTTGGAGAAATGGTCTCCTCTGAGCCCACCAGTGTTAAATAAATCTCCAATCCAACAAGATCTTTGAGTGCCACTTGTTTTTTCCACCAGCCTTCCAGCATGGTTGCATAACATATTTGGTTCCCATACCAGGAGACCCAATCACGCTCGTCCATTGTTGCCACCAGTTTGGGAGAACAGAGAGGTGGTAATGGAACAAGGGATCACAAGGGAGAAGGTCTTCCCTGCCTGAATTTTGGCAGCTTCCCACTCAGTCACCTCAGGCCAGCCTCCACCATTCCTGCTGGACTTGAGGAGACTTGGCAGGTGGATCCAATGTTGGATCTGATAAGGCTGGGGACCAATCTAGTCAGGCCCACTCACAAGAGTGGAAGGTGGACCTGATCACTCCCCGGAGACCTTAATGGTATCACAGGTAGAAAATTTTGTGGGAGGGAATGTAATAGCCACTGGTGCATATGTGTGAATGTGCAGCTCAGCCAGACTTGCCAGTTGAGTTTGAGTTTGTGGCTCCACGGACTGGCACCCTTAAGGTCCCCAAAAGTCTACAGAATCTGAGTGGGCTCTTCTGCACAGTGAAAGGCATCTGGTTTAGGGCAGCATCAGATTAGACTCTGATCGCAGGTCACAAAGCTGAGTCTGCTATGGCCAAGCCTCACATTCCCTTGGGAATGTGACCAGTGGAGTATCTGATTGGTCCTCTCATCTGAGGGGATACCTTCTGTTTGTCTCTCTCTGTGACACATAACACAAGAAAGGAATTAATAATGGCATCAAAACAGAGTAAACCTATAATTTTAGAGGTCACTCTCAAAAATTTTGAAACGGGATTCTCAGGTGATTACAGGGTGAAAGTGACACCTGGGAAGTTAAGGACATTTTGTGAACTAGAATGGCACATATTTAATGTAGGATGGCCCCTGGGAGGGACATTAGATGCTCAAATAGTGCAGCAGGTTTGGCTGATATTCACTGGGAACCCAGGTCACCCTGATCAGTTTCCATACATTGACTCCTGGCTTGAAATTGCCGGAAATCCTGTGCCTTGGGTGCGATGCACCCATAGCAAGCAGAGCTAGGCAAAGGTTTTAGCTGCTCTATCCAAAGACTCACCCAGGGAACCAAAGAAACAGCCCACTGCTCCCCTAGTGTTTCCAAGAGACCCAGAGGAAGATCCCTTCTTTCTGCCACATTATGACTCACTAGGCTCCCTCCCCCACTGTCCCTGAGCTTGAAACTCCTCCCCTGTCTGTCTCTCCTCCGCTGCTGCCACCACCACTAATGCCGCCCTTCTCTCCTCCCCTCCCAGACCTGGAGAACCCTCCCCCACAAGGACCAGTGGCCAGATTGCTCCCTTGGCCAGGCATAAACTCTCTCCAGATGCAGGTCCACATCCACCGGTACCAAGAGGCTCTCCTCCGAGGGATCAGAGCAGGGATTGAGAAGGCCATAAATATGCCGAGGAGCAAGGGGATTCCCCCATGGATTATTATAAGAGACTATGTGAGGCTTACACCCTGTTTGCTCCAGAGGCACAAAAGAGCCATGAAAAATGGACGGGGAAGCTCTCACCGCCAAAAGAGGGGAGGCCCAGAACCTCCTTAGGAAGGGGTCAATGAGCCTACTGCAAGGAAAAGAGACGTTAAAAGAATTAATGTCCCAACCAGGGAAAGTTCCAGAAACCCAGCCAATATCAGGAGGAACCTTGAGAAGGGAAACTTATTGGTCCGGCTAAGTAACCCTCTCTCCTTGTTCCTCTGCCTAATAGATGTGAGGGATTCACCTTCATTTCCCAAGTTAACAGCTATAATTGGAGCCAACTGTACTTAGTCTACCTCAGGATGGGGACTTTAAGGAATGTTCCTAAGCAGTTGCTGAAACCCATTTGTTTCAGGGAAATTCCTGGTCTTCTCTGCCATGATGTGGACTCCATATTTCCACTCTGGTGGGAAAAAAAAACATGGTGTCTGCTCCTCTGTCTGAGTTAAGGTTTTAAATTAGGTTTTCCTTCTCTGACTTCTACTGGCACATTGCCTCTTCTGCTTTGCCCTCCCCCTGCTGTTTCTGCACCAACTTGGGTGTGGTCTACATAACTGGTTCCTATATCCTCCTCAGGCACCATTGGCTCCTCCTCCCATCTTCAAGGTCAAGGAGTAAAATGCACCCTCTTGGACATCTAGGTCTTTTTCAAATAGAATAAATTGCTAAAGCTTTGATTACTGAACATAGGTTTGTGCTTTTAACTTCTTATTGCAGAGAAATTAAGGGTATTTGGCCCTATTGAAAAACAAGTTTGTACTTAATTGTTGCATAAATTTATCATCTAAAAAATTCTAATGTAAACACCTCTCAGTTGGTTACTAAGTCCTCAATTGGAGACTAAGGTTTTTTAAAGGTTAAAATTCTGCTAAGTATACTTAAGATTGATGGAAATAAGGAAAGCAAGCCTGTATGTAAGAAAGTAAAATGTATGTAAAAAAGATATAAGAAATGGAAATACATTTTTTTAAGGGTAAAAGAAAGTCATTTTGTCCTAAATGAGACTCGTTATTTGGAGAGAAATGGCTTTGGTACAAAGTTTGAAGGCAAAGGAAAGTTGTAGAGGTTCATGTAGGGAAATCTTTGGAAAAGAATTTTATGTATGCTCAGGATGGACTAAGGTTGAGATGCATGGGATTTTAAAAGTACACTGGTATATGGTTGAAATTCTGCCTTTTTCTCTGCTCAAATGACAAAAGGTTTCTTGGACTGTTGATCCACTCTTGAAAAGACAATGCAAACAAAGGCTTGTCTTCTGGGAAAACAAAGTTTTAGGTTTCATCTTTATCAGGTCTTTGTTTACTTAGTTAAAACTTCTCAATATTAAAGGAGCTACGTTTTGGTACCAACTGTAAAGGTATACATTCACCTTTATGATCTTTTATTGCCACCTTTGTTGAGTAAATAAAGTTTTAAGATTTGTAATGATCTGTAATCCTATTTAGGATGTACTTATAACTTCCTAAGGTTTTAACAAACTTCCCAGGATTTACATGGTAAATGAAGTCTTTTTGACCAATTAGGTCCTTTTATTTGGGATGCTAAGTTACTTGGAAAGGCACTGTCATACAATGGTAACCCTTAGGTTTTATTGAACAGGTAAATGCTGTAACTGCCCAAATATATATGCAATTCCTAAAGTTTTAATGTTTTGGTAAAAGGTCATCACTTAATATTCTGATTACTTGAAGTGTTATGTGTCACAGAAATTGTCTAGCAGAGTGAGTCTAGGCTCGTCGGGAGACAGGGTATTGGATGCTGAAAAGATAATTCAACTCTGTGGAAGTCAGAGAGTGGAGACAAGTAGTGCCCTATTCAGGAATTTTGAAGTGTGAGTTAGGGGCTTACTCTTTTACACAGGAGTATTGAGCTACTATGACATACTAGACACAGTAGAAGTTTAAGTGCCTTCTCTGGAGAAAGCTTTTCAGATAGAAAGCAAATTGCAGGGGGTTGTAATGTATTTTTTTCTTAATAGAAGTTAACATACACAGTTTAATTTGTGCAGAGGTATCGCACATTTATTTGACCATTCTATACATTACTCAACATACACCACAGTGAATGTAATCACCATCCATCACCATATGTTATTACAGTATTACTGACTGTATTCCCTATGTTGTACTTCTCTTCTGTGAATTACTTATTTTAGTAGAAGTAGACGTTTGAATTCTTAATCCTCTATTTTGCCCATCTTCACAACCACCTCTTCTCTGGCAAGAATTTTTTTCTCTGTAAGATGTTTCCATTTGTTTGATTCATTGGTTTTTTTGTTTGTTTGTTTTTTGGATTCCACATATAAGTGAAATCATACAGTCTATGTCTGTGTGACTTATTTCACTTATCATAATACCCTCTAGAAACATGCATGTTATGGAAAATGGCAATATATCATTATTTCTTAAAGGTAATTAACATTATAGGGTTTCTGGGTGACTCAGTTAGTTAAGCATTTTACTTCAGTTCAGATCATAATCTCACAGTTTGTGGGTTCCAGCCCCTCATCAGGTTCTCTTCTGACAGCTCAGAGCCTGAGACTTGCTTCAGATTCTGTCTCCTTTTCTCTCTGCCCCTCCTCTATTTGTGCTCTGTCTCTCTCTGTTTCTCAGTAATGAATAAACATTTATTTTTTTTTAAAAAAGGCTAAGTAACATTATATATTTATACCTACATCTTTTTTATTCATTTATTTTTCAATTAACACTTGGTTTGCCTCCATATCTTGGTTATGGTAAGTAATTCTGCAATAAGTATAGAGCTGTATATATCTTTTAAAATTAGTGTTTTAAGGGGAAGAACTAAGGTGGCCAAGTATTAGGAGGACCCTAAGATTATCTTGAACCTTAAACACAGGTAGACAAATATCAAATGATTCTAAACAGCCAACAAATTGATCTGAGGACTGACAGAAAAAATTGCCATACTACAGGGAGAGAAGAGGCCACATTGTGAAAGGTAAGAAGTGTGGAGAGGTGCTTTGGAGAGAAACAGACCACTGGTGCTTTGGAACAGAAAGCACCCAGTTTGTGGAGAAAGGGGAGAGAGAGGAGTGCATAAGGGATCACACACAAAACACATCTCCAAAGCCATTGACTGGGAAAATAAGAAGCTGATTTTGATGAGTATTTTCTAATCAGCAGTATGCAAAAGTTGGAGTTATAATGTACCTGGCCTGGCTAGTATAGAATCCTGGGAGCTTTGCAGTGCTCCTGTGTGGAGAAGGCAGGCAGGTAACTCAGGGACAGACAGCATAATCTGCAGATCACCTGAGATGCACTGGGGGAGACAGTTACCCCTTTTTAGAGTGCATCTGAATGAAGTGGCATTGTGTTCAGGGACAAAAGAGCCTTTGGGTGCCATTCCCCTTGCCCACCCCTCAGCTTTGGCTCAAAGAAAAATTTTGAATGCAGTTAACCTGGACGTTGACTCTTCAGTGCACTTTGTTCCAAAACCCGCATGCCTACAATCTGTTGAGGCCACCCTTCTGGGTCAAATCTGCGTCAGTCCTAGGGCAGTGAGATCCTCCTCTGGAACCTGGGCACTTGTTCCCACCACCCTAATGTTTGGAACTTTAAAATTTGGAAGCTTGCCTGGAATAGAATACAATGTACACTGTGCTTCTCCAGGCAGGTAAGAAAACCAGACACAGACAGTGTGAAAACAGCAATCTGACAAATACCTATGACACAAAAGGGGAAATTATTTGCTCTTCTGGGCAGGTTTCCCTGAGAACAGTTAACACAAACTGCCCAGCCTGTGGGACAAAGGAACTGGAGGCATGATTTCACTCCCATTCGCATCAGCATTAGCTAACTTCAGTAAATAGCACAGGGCCAAAACTGGCTATGTCAATTCCTTACACCCAGCCAGCTGCCTGCACTCTGCTGATACTGCTTTTCTCTGGCAAATGTGTCAAAGGACTAGCACAGCAGGCCTCCTGCTCAGAAGACAAGCAGAAACCTTTGCATGTATAACTTCTGCCAATCATAGACTTCTGGAAAGCTTCAAGTATAATGGGAATAGAACCAGGTCTTTATTAACAAGCAGATTAGAGCACACCTATTTAAAATTCACCACTGTGTGGCTATGGTCTGTACCCACAGCAGACAAGGAGAAACCCAAGAGGACTTTCCTGAGGGATACAGCATCCATAACATAGCAGGAGAGTGCCTGCAGCACACACCACAGACACATCCTGAAGCACCAGGCTCTGGACATTATAGGAACTGTTCATAAATCCATTACCCTCAGAGGCATGAAACATAACAGGCTTACCAAACACACAGAAGAAGACAGACTTAGACAAATTGCCAAGACAGACAAATTCATCCCCAAAAAAGAACAAGAAAATGTCATGGGCAATGATCTACTTGAACCAGATATGAGTAATATGCCTGATTCAGAATTTCAAGCAACAATTATAGGAATACAACATGTGGTTGAGAAAAGCATAGAAAACATTAGAGAGTCCATTACACCAGAGATAAAATTGCTTAAAACCAATCAGGCCAAAATGAAAAATGCAATAACCAAGATTAAAAACTGCTGGAATTCAATGACCACAAGAAAGGAAGAAACAGAGGAATGAATAAGTGACATATGATAGATTTATGAAAAATAAGGAAGCTGATCAAAAGAGAGAATACAAAATCTTGCATCATGAAAGTAGACTTAGGGAACTCAGTGATTCCATGAAATGCAATAACATAGGTATCATAGGAGTCCCATAAGAAAAGAGATAAAAGGGGTCAGAAAGTTTTTTAAGGCAATTATAGATGATGACTTCCTCAATCTGGGGAGGAAAAGAGACTTCCAAATCCAGGACACATAGAGAGCTCACATCAAAATCAGCAAAATCAAGGGAACACCAAGACATATTGCATCTAAATATGCAAATTGGAGAGATAAAAAATTCTTAAAATAGCAAGACAAAAGAAGTCCCTAACTTACAAGGGAAGACCAATATGATTAGCAGCAGTTCTTTCCACAGAAACTTGGAAAACCAAAAAGTATTCCATGATATATTCAATGTGCTAAATGGGAAAAATCTGCAGCCTATATTATACTCTCCAGCAAGGCTATCATTCAGAATAGAAGGATAGATAAATATTTTTCCAGACAAAAATAAATAAATAAGTAAATAAAATAAAAATAAAATAATGAAATAAAATAATAAAATAAAATAATAAAATAAAATAAAATAAAATAAAACTAATGGAGTTCTTGTCCACTAAAGCAGCACTATAAGAATTATTAAAGAGGACTCTTTCAGTGGGAAAAGGACAAGAAGGGAACAGAGAAAATCTCCAGAGACAATGACAAAGCAAGCACTAAATTCATATCTATCAATAATTCATGTCTACCAATTAAAATACTCTGAAATAAAATACTATTCCCATCAAAAGAAATAGTGTGTCAAAATGGATTTAAAAAAACAAGACATACTTATTATTCCTACTAGAGACTCATTTTAGATCTATCACAACAGCAGACTGAAAATGAAGGGATGTGGGGAGCACATGGGTGGCTCAGTCATTTGAGTGTCCGACTTTGGCTCAGGTCATAATCTCATATTTGTAGGTTCAAGCTCCACATTGGGCTTTGTGCTGACAGCTCAGAGCCTGGAGTCTGCTTTGGATTCTGTGTTTCCCTCTCTCTTTGCCCCTTCTCTGCTCACAATCTGACTCTCTCTGTCTCTAATAACATAAAACGTTAAAAAAAAAAAAGAAAGAAAGGGAAGGGATGAGGAAATATTTACCATGCCAATAGATGTCAAAAGAAAGCTGGAGTAACAATTTTTGTATTAGTTATACTACAATTAAACCAAAGGCCATAACATGAGATGAAGAGCATTATATCATAATAAAGAAAACTATCCAACAAGAAAATCTAACAATAATAAATAGTTATGCCCCAACATGGTGCACCCAAATATATAAAACAATTGATAACAAACATAAAGGAATTCATCAATGATAATACAATAATAGTAAGAAAATTTAATATCCCACTTATAGCAATGGACAGATCATCAGACCAGAAAATCAACAAAGAAACAAACACTATGAATGGCACAATGGGTCAGATGGGCTTAAAAGGTATATTCAGAAATTTCATCCTAAACCAGCAGAATACCATTATTTTCAAGTGTATGTGGGACAGTTTCCAGAATAGATCACATACGAGGTTACACATGAGGCTTCAACAACTAAAAAAAAAAGATTGAGATCAGAACATGCAAATTTTCTGACCACAATGTTTTGAAACTTGAAGTCAACTACAAGAAAATGTTGGAAACACCACAGTTATATGAAAGTTAATGGACATCCTACTAAGAAATGAATGGGTCAAACATGAAATAAAAGAAATATAAAAACTACATGGAAACTAATGATAATGAAAACACGATGGTCCAAAGCCTGTGGAATGTAGTAAAAGTAGACATAAGGGAGAAGTGTAGAGTAGTAGAGGTCTGCCTCAAGAAGCAAAAAAAATCTCAACTATCCAAACTAGGCTTAAACCTGAAGAATCTAGAAAAAGAGAAAAAAAAAAAACAAAAAAAAACAAAGCCTAAAGCCAACAGAACAAGGGAAATGATAAAGTTTAGAGGAGAAATAATGATAGAGAAACAACAACATCAAAAACAGTAGATCAGATGAATGGAAAAAGAAGTGGTTGAAAAATATTGGGAAAATATTGTAAACTCCTATCCAGACTGATGAAAACCACAGAGAAAAGACCCCAATAAATAAAATCACAAATAATAGAGGGGAGATCACAACCAACACTACTGAAATATAAACAATTAGACTGCTATCATAAATTATATGCCAACAAACTGGGCAATTAGAAAGAAATGTATAAATTCCCAGAAACATATAAACTACCAAAACATAAACATAAAGAACTAGTAAACTTCAGCAGAGCAATGGCCAACAAATAAATTGAATTGTTAATAAAAAATCTCCCAACAAACAAATGTCCAGGACAAGGGGCATAGTCGCAGGATATGAAATGAATGTACAGAAATTGGTTGCATTTCCATACACCAATGATGAAGCAACAGAAAGATAAATCAAGGAATCAATCCTATTTACAGCTTCAATAATAAACGAAATATATCTAGGAGTAGACCTAACCAAAGAGGTAAAAGATTTGCACTCTGAAAACTATAAAATAGTTATTTTATAGAAACTGAAGATAACACATAATAAATGGAAAAAAAATTCTATGCTCATGAATTGGAAAAATAAACATTGTCAAAATGTCTATACTACCCAAAGCAATTGACACATTTAATGCAAATCCTATCAAAATACCACTAGCATTTCTCAGGGAGATACAACAAACATTTCTAAATTTTTTGGGATGACAAAAGACCTGGAATAGCAAAAAGAATCTTGAAAATGAAAATAAAAGCTGGAGACATCACAATTCCAGATGTCAAGTTATACTGCAAAGCTGTAGTGATCAAGACACTATGGTATTGGTATAAAAACAGACACATCAATCAGTAGAAACATACAGAAAACCCAGAAATGGACCCACAGTCATATGGTCAACTCATCTTTGACAAAGTAGGAAACAATATCCAATGCAAGAAAGACAGTCTCTTGTGCAAATGGTTGGAAAACTGGAAAGCAAGAGGCAAAAGAAGGAAGCTGGACCACCTTGCTACACCATACCCAAAAGTAAACTCAAAATGAATGAAAGACATAAGTGTTAGACAGGAAATCATTAAAATCCTAGAGGAGAACACAGGCAGTAACCTCTTTGACATCAGCCATAACAACTTCTTACTAGATCTCTCTCCAGAGGCAAGGGAAACAAAGTCAAAAAACAAACTATTGGAATTTTATCATGATAAAATCTTCTGCACAGTTAAGGAAATACTCAACAAAACTAAAAGACAACCTTAGGAATGAGAGAAAATATTTTCCACTGACATAACTAATAAAGGGTTAGCATCCAAAACAGATAAATAGCATCAAAATCAAATAATTCAGTTAAAAAAGGGGCAAACAAGGGGTGCCTGGGGGTTCAGTTAAGTGTCCAACTTAACTTTCTTTTTTTGTTTTTTTTTTTTTGTTTTGTTTTGTTTTTTTTTTTTTTTTGTTATATGCCTCTGGGGTTTTACCCACTTCTTCCAGGTTGTCCAATTTGCTCTCACATTTTTTTTTCATAATATTTTGTTATAACTCTTTGTATATATGTGGTGTTGGTTGTTATTTATCTTTTTTCATTTGTCATTTCATTTATTTGCATTGTATTGTTTATCTTTTTGATATCCGGTTAGGTGTTAATTATTTTTTCTTCATACAAACAAAAGTTCCTTGTTTTATTGATCTGTTACACTGTTTCAGTTTATTAGTTTTCTGTTGGTTTCTATATCCTTTATTTCTGTTTTAATCTTTATTATTTCTTTCCTTTGCTGGCTTTAGATTTTTTTGATTGTTGTTGTTTTCTAGCTACATCTACAGTAGAGTAACATTTTTTTTTTTTTTTTGAGATTTATCTTGCTTCTTGAGATAGGTAATGTTCTATACTTCCCTTTGGAACCACTTTTGCTGTGTCTCAAAAGTTGTCAAGCATTGTACTTGCATTTGCATTTTTTCCATGTACTTTTCTCTTTTGATTTCCTGTTTGATCCATTCATTGTTTAGTACCATGTTCTTTAACCACCATATATTTGTGGTCTTTACAATTTAATATTTATTTATTTATTTATTTATTTATTTATTTATTTATTTATTTATCTCATTTTTTTAAATTTTATTTTTTATTTTTTTTAAATTTACATCCAAATTAGTTAGCATATATTGAAACAATGATTTCAGAGCTAGATTCCTTAATCCCCCATACTCACTTATCCCATCCCCCCTCCCACAACCCCTCCAGCAACCCTTGGTTTGTTCTCCATATTTATGAGTCTCCTCTGTTTTGTCCCCCTCCCTGTTTTTATATTATTTTTGTTTCCATTTCCTTATGTTCATCTTTTTTGTCTCTTAAAGTCCTCATATGAGTGAAGTCATATGATTTTTGTCTTTCTCTGACTAATTTCACTGAGCATCATACCCTCCAGTTCTATCTATGTAGTTGCAAATGGCAAGATTTCATTCTTTTTGATTGCCAAGTAATACTCCATTGTATATATACCATATTTTCTTTATCCATTCATCCATCGATGGATATTTGGGCTCTTTCCATACTTTGGCTATTGTTGATAGTGTTGCTATAAACATGGGGGTGCATTTGTCCCTTCAAACAGCACACCTGTATCCCATGGATAAATGCCTAGTAGTGGAATTGCTGGGTCATAGGGTAGTTCTATTTTTAGTTTATTTATTTTTAATCTATTATTTATTTGTTTATTTATTTTTTTGGTTGACTTCAAGTTTCATAGCATTAGGGTTAGAAAAAATGCATGGTGTAATCCCTTTTTTCTTTCTTTCTTTCTTTCTTTCTTTCTTTCTTTCTTTCTTTCTTCTTTTGTTTTTGTTTTTTGTACTGGTTGCAGCCTCATCTATTCTGGAAAATGTGCTATGTGAACTTCAAAACAATGTTTATTGTGCTACTCTGGGATGAAATGTTCTGAATATACTTGCTTAGTCCATCTGGTCCAGTGTGCCATTCAATGTCATTGCTTCCTTATTGATTTTTTGCTTGGGTAGTTGCCCATTGATGTAAGTGGGATATTAACGTCCCCTACTATTATGTATCATTGCCAATGAGTTCCTGTATGTTTGTTATTGTATTATGTATTTGAGAGCTATTGTCTTGAGGGTATAAATATTTATAATTGTTATTTCTACTTCTTGGGTAGGCTACTTCATTATAATATTGTGTCCTTTTTCATCTCTTCTTACAAATTTTACTTTAAAATCTATTCTGTCTGATATGTATATCGCTACTCTGGCTTTCATTGGCATCCATTTGCATGATAAATGATTCTCTCCATATTCCTTCACTATCAATCTACAGGTATCATGAGGTCTAAAATGAGTCCCTTAGACAGGAGTACTGATGCATAGGGGCACTTGTACCCCAATGTTCATAGCAGCACTCTCAACAATAGCCAAATTATGGAAAGAGCCTAAATGTCCATCAACTGATGAATGGATAAAGAAATTGTGGTTTATATACACAATGGAGTACTACGTGGCAATGAGAAAAAATGAAATATGGCCTTTTGTAGCAACGTGGATGGAACTGGAGAGTGTGATGCTAAGTGAAATAAGCCATACAGAAAAAGACAGATACCATATGGTTTCACTCTTATGTGGATCCTGAGAAACTTAAGAAAAACCCATGGGGGAGGGGAACAAAAAAAAAAAAAAGAGGTTAGAGTGGGAGAGAGCCAAAGCATAAGAGACTGTTGAGAACTGAGAACAAACTAAGGGTTGATGGGGGGTGGGAGGGAGGAGAGGGTGGGTGATGGGTACTGAGGAGGGCACGTTTTGGGATGAGCACTGGGTGTTGTATGGAAACCAATTTGACAATAAATTTCATATATTAAAAAAAAAAAAAAAGAAAAAAGAAAAAAAAAAAGGCTTATGATCCCTCAGAGTGCCATCAATAAATCAGTTCACAGAAAAAAAAAAAAAAATGAGTCCCTTAGAAGTAGCATATAGTCTTATTTATTTTGTCTTTTCTCACACCTTATACCTTTGGATTGCAGCGTTTAGTCCACTTACATTCAGAGTAATTATATAGACATGTACTTAGTGTCATTTTATTACTTGTGTTGTTGTCGTGTCTGCAAGTTTTCTCTTTTCTGTTTTTGGTCCTTCTTTTCCACTCAGAGTCCCCTTAAAATTTCACTCAGGGCTCATTTAGAGGTCATAAATTCGTTTAGTTTTAGTTTCTTTGGAGTGTCTATCTCTCCTCTGTTCTATGTGGTAGCATTGTTGGAAGAGTATTCTTGGCTGTTGACTTTTTCCCTTTCAGCATTTTGAATATATCATGCCACTCCTTTCTGTCTTGCCATGTTTCTGTGGAGACATCTGAATCTAGCCTTGTGGGTCTTCCCTTGTAACTTAGGGAACTATTTTCTTGTCACTATATTTTGCACAATTAACTACAATAGTTTTGGTTTTGGTCTGCTTTTGTTGATTTTGATGGGAATTCTCTATGCCTCCTGTATTTGGATGTCTTCTTCCTTCCCCAGATTAGGGACGTTTTTCTCTGTTGTTCACTCAAACAAGCGTTCTGCCCCCTTTTATCTCTCACCTTCTCTTGTGACACAAATTTTACATTTGATGAAGTCACTGAGTTCCCTAAATTGATTCTTATAATCCATAACTTTTCTTCTTTCTTTTGTTCAGCTTCATTGTTTTCCATTATTCTATCTTCTTTATTATTTAGTCATTCGTCTGTTTCGTCCATCCTTGTCTTCATTTCATCTAGCATGTTTCAAATCTCAGTTACTGTATTTTTCATTTCTGACTGATTGTGTTTTAACTCCTTATCACGGAGTTAAGGATGTCCCTGAAGTCTTCCAATCTTATTTCAAGCCTGGTGGGAATTCTATGACAGTTGCTTTAAATTATCCATCAGGCATATTACTTGTATATGTTTTACTTACATGTCTACTTTGACCTTATGTTGTGTTTCATTTCAGATGATTCTTCAGTCCTGGAATTTTCTCTAAATCTGTCTTCTTCTCTGTGTTAGGAAAGCCTGTTAAGTTTCCTGGTCCTGAGAGTAGTTGCTTTATGAAGAAGAGGTCATATAGTGTCTAGGCCTGATGCTTCAGGGAGTGACTCTGGTGTGTCCTCTGTACATTCTGCTACTATGTTTGGCTGCACAGTCCTTCAGGCTAGTCATCTTCAGAAGTTGACCTTGCCTGCTGTAGGCAGGGCTTGGATTTTGACCAGAGTGTGGCAAATATAAACTAGGTGTGCTCTGTTCTACTTATTAAATGAGAGCTGATGCTAATTCCACTAGAACTGAAGGCTTCCAGAACACTGTGGTTGGGAGATATGGTTGGGCAGCATTTCTACCTGTCTTCTGAGGAAACAGCCTGCCTTGCTGGGACTGAGGCACACTTGACCTCAGTCAAGTGGGAAGGGAGGGAAATAGTGGCAAATCACCTGGATGTGGACTTGGTGTAAGCAGGCTAGGCAGCCAGTGTCAGAAATTTGTGTCCACTAAAGTTTGTTCTATGTTTATACTGAAGGGCAGGGGTTACAGATGACACCAACCAAATCCTTTGTCGCCAGTGAAGGGTCTCTCTGTCTGCTGCTCTCAGAGAAGTACTCACAATAGAGTGAATAATCTTGCTTCTCTTTCCCTGGTACTTTCAGATGCTCATTTTCATATTGTCAGCCTCTGGTTGTTTGCCTGCCTTCTAGACAAGAGCATTGAAGTGCCTTCTGAGGTCCATTCCAACCAAGGATACTGACTTTGAAAACTCGAGCCTTTAAGGACATGGTTTGGGCAGGGCTCTGAACTTGTCTTCTGTTGGTGGGTCTCACCTCACTGGGACTCATGAAGATTTCACTGGGAAGGGCAACCACAGGCTAGGCAGCCCATGTCAGGGCTGAACTGCCCTTGGCAGAGGGCTTTTTGCCTATTATGAAGGGCATGGGAGGCAAGTGGCACATTCTGACACTTTTGTCCATTTAGAGGGGTCCCCCTCTCACTGAAATATTCCAAGAAGAGCAAAATGCCCCAGTCATTCCTCCAATTAAGCCACATGTCCTTGGCGTCTTTGCCTCCATTCTCTCCAGGAGTCCATTTCTTCCAGATTGCCCATTTTATTGGCATATAATTGCTCATAAAATTCTCTTATTATTGTTTTTATTTCTTCTGTGTTAGGAGTGATCTCTCCCTTTCATTCTTCATTTTATTTATTTTGGTCCTTTTCCTTTTCCTTTTTGATCAAACTGGCTAGTGGTTTTTCAATTTTGTTAAATCTTTCAAAGAACCAGCTTCTGGTTTCATTGATCAGTTCTACTGTTTTGTTTTCTTTTTGTTTGTTTGTTTGGTTGGTTGGTTGGTTGGTTGGTTTTGATAGCATTAATTTCTGCTCTCATCTTTCTATTTCCTGTCTTTTTCTGGTTTTGGGTTTTATTTGCTCTTCTTTTTCTAGCTCTTTAAGGCATAAGGTTAGGTTGTGTATCTGAGATCTTTCTTCCTTCTTTAGGAAGGCCTGAATTGCTATATAATTCCTCTTATGATCGCCTTTGCTGTGTCCCAGGTTTTGGGTTGTGGTATTATCAGTTTCATTGGCTTCCATATACTTTTTAATTTACTCTTTAACTTTTTGGTTGGCCCATTCATTGTTCAGTAGGATATTCTTCAGTCCCAAAGTATTTGTTACCTTTCCAAATTTTTTCTTGTGGTTGATTTCAAGTTTCATAGTGTTGTGTCTGAAAATATGCACAGTATGATCTCCATCTTTTTGTACTTGCTGAGGCTGATTTGTGTCCCAGTATGTGGTCTAGTCTGGAGAACGTTCCATGTGCACTGGAGAAGAATGTATATTTTTTTCTGCTTTAGGATGAAATGTTCTGAATATATCTGTTAAGTCCATTTGGCTCAATGTGTCTTTCAAAACCATTGTTTCCTTGTTGATTTTTTTGATTAGATGATCTATCCATTTTTGTGAGTGGGATGTCAAAGTCTCCAACTATTATGGTATTAGTATCAATGAGTTTCTTTATGTTTGTGATTAATTGATTTATATATTTGGGTGCCACCATATTTGGCACATAAATGTTTACAATTGTTAGGTATTCTTGGTGGATAGACCCCTTAATTATGATATAATGCCCTTCTTCATCTCTTGATACAGTCTTTATTTTAAAGTCTAGATTGTCTGATATAAGTATGGCTTCTCTGGCTTTCTTTTGTTGATGATTAGCATCATAGATGGTTTTCCATCCCTTATTTTCAATCTGAAGGTGTCTTTAGGTCTAAAGTGGGTCTCTTGTAAACAGCATATAGATGGATCTTGTTTTCTTTTTTTAATTTTTTATGTTTATTTATTTTTGATAGAGACAGAGCATAAGTGGGGGAGGGGCAGAGGGAGACACAGAATCCAAAGCAGGTTCCAGTCTCTGAGCTGTCAGCACAGAGCCTGATCCAGGGCTCAAACTCACAAACCCTGAGCTGAAGTCAGATGCTTAACCGACTGAGCCACCCATGTGCCCCAATGGATCTTGTTTTCTTATCAATTCTGTTATACTATGTCTTTGAATTGGATCATTGAGTCCATTGACATTTAGACTAAATGTCATTTAGTACATTAGTACTAAAAGATACAAATTTATTGCTATTATGTTGCTTGTAGAGTTGGGGTTTCTGTTACTGTTCTCTTGTCCTTTCTTTTTTTTTTTTTAATTTTTTTTCAACGTTTTTTATTTATTTTTGGGACAGAGAGAGACACAGCATGAACGGGGGAGGGGCAGAGAGAGAGGGAGACGCAGAATCGGAAACAGGCTCCAGGCTCTGAGCCATCAGCCCAGAGCCTGACGCGGGGCTCAAACTCACAGACCGCGAGATCGTGACCTGGCTGAAGTCGGACGCTTAACCGACTGCACCACCCAGGCGCCCCTTGTCCTTTCTAATCTTTGTTGCTTTTGATTGTATGTATGCATGTATGCATGTATGTGTGTGTTTATGTATGTATTTATTTATTTGTTCATTTATATTTTCATCTCTTCTCCCCTTAAGAGTCTCCCTTAAAGTTACTTGCAGTGCTGGTTTAGTGGTCAAAAACTCCTTTCTTTTTTGTCTGGGAAACTTTTTATCCCCGCTTCTATTTTGAATGACAGCCTTGCTGGATGAAGAATTCTTGGCTGCATATTTTTCTGATTCACCACATTGAATATATCCTGCCACTCCCTTCTGGCCTGCCAAGTTTCTGTGCATACGTCTGCTGCAAACCTGTTCTGGCTTCCCTTGTAGGTTAAGGGATTTTCCCTTGCTGCTTTCATGATTCTCTCCTTGCCTGAGTATTTTGTGAAATTGACTATGATATGTCTTCTTGATGTTTGGTTTTTCTTAAGTTTAATGGGAGCCATCTGTGCTTCCTGTAATTTGATATCTGTGTCTTTTCCCAGGTATAGGAATGTTTTCTGCTATGATTTGCTCACATAACCCTTCAACCCCTATTTCTCTTTCTTCCTTTTCTGGGACCCCTATGATTCTGATGTTGTTCATTTTTAATGAGTCACTGATCTCTCTAATTCTTAAATCATGCTCTTTTGCCTTAATCCCCCTCTTTTTTTCTATTTCATTATTCTCCATAAATTTGTCCTCTATATCGATGATTCTCTGTTCTCCCTCATCCATCCTTGCTGTCCTGGCATCTATTCAAGATTGCAGCTGAGTTATAGTATTTTTTGTTTCATCCTAACTAGTTTTTTTCTTCTTTTATCTCCACAGAAAGGGATTCTAATCTATTTTCGACTCCAGTTAGTATTCTTATTATCGTGATTCTAAATTCCTGTTCAGACATCTTGCTTGTATCTGGCTTGTATCTCAAGTCCCTGGCTCTCATTTCTTCCTGCTCTTTCTTTTTGTTTGAATCCCTTCGTTTCATCATTTTGAAGGAAGAAAAGAATTTGTGAGGTAGAAAAATTTGAAATAAAACAATTAAAATAAAGAAATATTAAAATTAAAAAATTAAACACACACACACACAAATTGCATAAGTGATCCTAGAATTTAGGTGTGTTTTGGTCTGGGTGTTGAAAGTGTCTTGATAGATTAAAGAAAAAAGGGAGAAACAAAAGGAAATTGTTTGAAAATTTGAAAAAATGAATACATCGAAATCGACTAAAATGAAATTATGGAAGTAATATAGAACTTGAAAAAAATTTACACAAAAGTAAAAATTTAGCAGAAAAATTTTAAGAAAAATACTTTATAAAAATTGAAAATAAAAATGTTTTTCTTTCTGTATTCAAGAAAAAGAAAAGAAACAAAAAAGAAAAAAGAAAATAGAAGAAAAAAAGGAAATCGTTTGAAAATTTGAAAAAATGAATACACTGAAGTAGAACAAAATGAAATGGTAGAAGGAAAATAGAATTTGAAAAAATTCACACAAAGGTAAAAAATATAGTAAAAATAAAGAAAAATATTTTTAATAAAAATTGAAAATAAAAATGAATTTTCCCCTTTCTGCATTCAAAAAAAAGAATGAAGGGGCGCCTGGGTGGCGCAGTCGGTTAAGCGTCCGACTTCAGCCAGGTCACGATCTCGCGGTCTGTGAGTTCGAGCCCCGCGTCAGGCTCTGGGCTGATGGCTCGGAGCCTGGAGCCTGTTTCCGATTCTGTGTCTCCCTCTCTCTCTGCCCCTCCCCGTTCATGCTCTGTCTCTCTCTGTCCCAAAAATAAATAAAAAGCGTTGAAAAAAAAAATTAAAAAAAAAAAAAAAAGAAATGAAAAAGAGAAAAAAAAAGGAAAGAAAATTGAATAGATGGACCTGCTAACAGACTGAAATACGACTGAAATTACTTCTTTTCCCCTAGAAGTCAAACTATGAATCACTTTATAGTCCATAAATTAAGAAGGTGGTGAGACTTGTGTTCTTGAAGAGTGAGGTTGGCCCAATTGGCTGGAGTTTATTGTAGTGGCACTGTTCTCCACTAGATGGCGCTGCTAGCCTATTGGGTGGATTGTTGTGGCGCTTGTAGGTGTGTGTGTATGTGCATGTGCAGGAGCTGTGAAAATGGCCTGACCCACTACCCAGTCTCTAGTATCAGAACTCTGTCCTCCCTGATCAGCAATCGCACACCCGTCCTTTGTCTTCAGCTTTTGTCCACTCCCCGCTTTTACACTGTCCATGACCAAGTCCCAGGTAGTACCTTCTGCTGAGTTTTGTCTCAGAGGTGGCTGTTTTTCCTGACCCCTTACTTCTGAGGGACTGTGATTTTGACCCATTCCTCTCCTCTGTGGAGGGTCTTACCCAGCAATGGCCAGGTGCTGGCCACACCCAGGAACATTCACGGGACCATTGCTGCTGCCGATGCCCAGAGACTGTGGCCAGGTGGCATCTCGCCCCAGAAAAAGTTCGCAAGATAGTGTAGCAGTAGCATGTCAGTGATTATGGAAAATCACAACACACATCTGGTCCAGGCTTCATCCTTAATGATTTTGTTCCAGCACAGGCCAATGTGGCCGTTCTCTGGGGTCTGCTGGGACCCAGTGGCCTCACAGCCTCTACCAAATGTCCTTCCAGTAGTAGAACTGCTTCTACCTGTGTGGCCCAAGAACTTCCCAGACACCATTCTGCTCCTGGGAATTTGCTCTTCCCACCAGAGCACTGCCACGTATTGAGCTGCTGAGTTTCAGACTCCATGCTCCCCCTGTTTATAGTCTTAATGGAATTTAAACCCTCTCCTTTCTCCTTTCTTCTTTCTCCCTTTTTAGTTCAGTCGCTGTGGCTGTTTCCAATTTTCCACTTTTTCTCCAGCTGATTTTGAGGAGGAGTGCTTTTCCAGTATTCTCCCCACACCCCCATCTCTGTCTTCTTTCCACAGGCAAGAGTGGCTCCCTGTCCTCCGTGGCTTCTCTCTCCCCAATTTCACCTCTCCGCACCATGTCCCTGCTGAATTCTGTCTCAGGTTGTGCAGATTGTTGTGTTAATCCTCAGATCAGTTTTCTAGCTGTGCAGGATGATTTAGTGTTGGTCTGCCTATATTTCATGGATGCAAGAAACACAAAAAACCTCCATGCTGTTTCGCCATCATGGCTTCTCCCCAAATTGATCCACCACATTAATAAAAGAAAGGATTTCAACCATATGATACTTTCAATAGATGAAGAAAAAGCATTTGACAAAGTACAACATCCATTCTTGATTTAAAAGATAAAATTCAATAAAGTAAGAATAGAGGGACCAAAGCTCAACATGATAAAAACCATATATGAAAAACCACAACTAGGGGCGCCTGGGTGGCGCAGTCGGTTAAGCGTCTGACTTCAGCCAGGTCACAATCTCGCGGTCCGTGAGTTCGAGCCCCGCGTCGGGCTCTGGGCTGATGGCTCGGAGCCTGGAGCCTGTTTCCGATTCTGTGTCTCCCTCTCTCTCTGCCCCTCGCCCGTTCATGCTCTGTCTCTCTCTGTCCCAAAAATAAATAAACGTTGAAAAAAAAAATAAAAAAATAAAAAAAAAAAAGAAAAACCACAACTAATATCATCTTCAGTGGGTAAATGCTGAGAACTTTTCCTCTATGCTCAGGAACCAGACATGGATGTCCACTCTTACGCCCTTTTTAAAAAATAGTATTGGAATTCCTAGCCATGGCAATCAGACAACACAAAGAAACGCAAGGCATCCAAATAATCAAGGAAGAATTAAAACTTTCACTGTTTGTATATGAAATGTTACTGTATAGGGAAAACTCAAAAGCCTCCATAAAAAAAAATGCTGGAAATAATACATAAATTCAGTAAAGTCACACCATAAGTCATCAATGTTCAGAAATCTGTTGCAATGTATATACCAATAATGATACAGCAGAATGAAAAATCAACAAATCAGTCTCATTTACAATTGTACCAGAAACCTTTAAATGTCTAGGGAAAACCTTTCCAAAGATGTAAAAGATCAGTACTCTAATAACTATGAAACACTGATGACTGAAACTGAAGATGACACAAAGAAATGGAAAAAATATCCCATGCTCATGGTTTGGAAGAACAAATATTACTAAAAGGTCTATACTACCCAAAGAAATCTATACATTTAATGCAATCACTACCAAAATACCACCAGCGTTTTTCACAGAGATATAACAAACATTCTTAAAGTTGGTATGAGACCAAATAGACAAAACAATCTTGAAAAAGAAAAGCAAATCTAGCAGCCACACTATTTCAGACTTCAAGTTATATTACAAAGTGGTAGTGATGGAGACTGTCTGGTACTCACACAAAAATAGACACATAAGTCAATGGAACAGAATAAAAAAAATGGAACCACAAATATATGGGCAACTGATCTTTGACAAAACAGGAAAGAATATCCAATGGGGGGAGGGCAGCCTTTCAGCAAATGATATTGGGGAAACTGGACAGAAACATGCATAAGAAAGAAACAAGATTACTTTCTTGTACCATACATCAAAATAAATACAAACTGGAATAAAAACCTAAATTTATGAGACAGGAAACTGTTAAAATCCGAGAAGATAATACAGTCAGTAACCTTTTGGATATCATCTTTAGCCACTTCTTAATAGCTATGTCTCCTGAGGCAAGGGGATACAAAAGCAAAAATAAACCATTGGGATTTCATCAAAAGAAAAATATTCTGCACAGCAGAGACAATCAGCACAACTAAAATGCAACCTATGGAATGGGAGAAGATATTGGCAAAAGACATGTCTGATAAAGGGTTTATATCCCAAAAATATAACTTATAAAACTCAAAACCCCAAAACCTAAAAATATAATTAAAAGATGAGAAGACATGAACATTTTCCCAAAGAAGACACACCAATGGACAAGAGAAATGAAAGATGCTTAACATCACTGATCATCAGGAAAATATAATACAAACTACAATAATATATCACGTCACACTGTCAGAGTGACTAAAGTCAACAACACAAGAAACAGGAGTTGTTGGCAAGGATGTAGAGAAAGGGGAACCCTCTTACAGTGTTTTTGGGAATGTAAATTGGTTCAGCTACTCTGGAAAACAGTATGGAGTTTCCTCATTATGTTAAAAATAGAGCTGCACTATCATCCAGCAACTGTACTTCTAGGTGTTTACACAACAATACAAAAATACTTATTCGCAGGTATATATGTGCTCCAATGTTTATAGTAGCATTACCTACAATAGCCAAATTATAGAAATATCCCAAATGTCCATCGATTTATGAATGGATTAGAAGTGACATGTATACATACACAATAGAATATTACAGAATCATAAAAAATAAATCTTGCCATATGTGAAACATAGGTAGAGCTAGAGAGTATAATGCTGAGCAAAAGAAGTCAATCAGAGAAAGACAAATGCCATATGATTTCACTCATATGTGGAATTTAAGAAACAAAATAAATGAAAAAATTGATACAGATAAGAAATAGACTCTGAAGTATAGAGAACTGATGATTACCAAAGTGGAGATGTGGGTTAGATCATTGAAACAGGTGACGGAGATTAAGGAGTACACTTGGTATGATTAGCTTTGGAAAATGTATAGAACTGAAAAATCACTATATTGTATGCCTGAAAATAATATAATACTCTATGTTGACTACATTGGAATTTAAAATAACTAATAATAATCATAATGGTGATGATGATAATTATTTTTTATATTTATATTATCATTTATAATAATAAATATTATCATAAAAGAGGTAAAACACATGAGAACATTTTTCTGAGAGAAATAATTCAGGTAGAAGAGGAAAATGCTGTGTTTTCCCACTTTTATTATGTAGTTAGAATTGGCAAATTAATTGATACAAAAAATTGTTAGCCGAATTGTAGGATGAAAAGCTTCAGTTTGGGATGCTGAAAATATTCTATAAAGGCATCATAACCATGATTGAACAAAAATGTGAATGTACTTAATTTCACTGAATTGTACAGTCAAAAATGGTTAAAATTGTCAATTTTGTGTTTTATATATTTTATCACCAAAAAAAAAGTTATAAAAAACTCTAAACTAATTGGAGGTACTCCTCAAGTAAACATAACACTGGTGAAAGTACTGAAAATCACAGGAAATCTAAGAACAATTAAAGGCTTATCTGCAATAAAAAATGAATTATTGAATGTTATGTAAATAGTAGCCTATCAAAACAGTAGTATGCCATTTTATTTCCTATTAAAATGCAAAATATATTTTATAAATTAATAGTAATTTCTAATTAAAATGAAAAACTCAAAAATAAGTATCATTCCTAATTATTATGGGATAATATAAGAATTTCTACTTATGTGTTTATACTATATTCATCATATTCTATTATAGTGTATAAAATTTTCTAGCCAATATCCTTCAAAGTGGCAAAGAAATTAATATATTTACAGATAATTTAAAAAATTTAGTGTTTATTTATTTTTGAAACAGAGAGAGAGAGAGAGAGAGAGAGAGAGAGAATGAGCAGAGGAGGGGCAGAGAAAGAGAGGGAGACACAGAATCCATCACAGGCTCCAGGTTCTGAGCTGTCAGCACAGAGCCCTACCCTGGGATCGACTCAGGAGCTGTGAGATCATGACCTGAGCTGAAGTTGGATGCTTAACCAGCTGAGCCACCCAGGTGGCCTTTTTACAGACTATTCTTATGCAGTTACTGAATAACAATATATAAAATATATGGCTCCATATATGTTTAGAGATATAATAATATTGGAAGAATATGAAAAATATACTTTGATTCCCCACTAAATTGACCCCTAATACATATCAGAAAACTTGTAAATAAATGATAAGAACTCATTTCCAATCTTGGCCTGAAGCCATCTTCAGCTATTAGTGACTTAACCTATATTATTTAAGTCTTATTGGACTTTCCCAAGTTAACACACATACACAAGAGAAGTCTTATCTTTAATGTCTAGGTAAAGAAGCACGACAATCATGGTTGTTCCTGAGTCTTTATGAAATTATCTAAAATGACAAGTGCTGAGATAGGTGACGAGTATATACATTTGTTTGAAAAGTAGTCATAGGGGTCTGCTTAGAAAAATAACTGTTCATATGACCACTGTCAGTTATTCAATCTAGTGATGTTGTAAAACTGGAAGATAACAGAAGGCTCATGTCCTAACTGTACATTTATTTTATCACATAAGAGTTGAGACTCTTCACCAAGTGCTTGAAAGAATTTCATTACAATTATTTAAGAAATCTTATTTATAAACAATTAAAAAAAAACAATTGCTATATTAAGGCATATCACTAACCAGGTTATTTTATTTTTCATAATCATAGTTATATTTTTATATGAAATTAATTGTCAAATTGGTTTCTATACAACACCCAGTGCTCATCCCAACATGTGCCCTCCTCAATGCCCATCACCCACTTTCCTTTCTCCCCCACCCCCTATCAACCCTGAGTTTGTTCTCAGTTTTTAAGACCAAAGCAGGAGGCATCACAATCCCAGACTTTAGCCTCTGCTACAAAGCTGTAATCATCAAGACAGCATGGTATTGGCACCAAAACAGACACACAGACCAATGGAATAGAGACTCCAGAATTGGACCCACAAAAGTGTGGCCAACTAATCTTTGACAAAGCAGGAAAGAATATCCAATGGAAAAAAAGACAGTTTCTTTAACAAATGGTGCTGGGAGAGCTGGACATTAACATGCAGAAGAATGAAACTAGACCACTTTCTTACACCATTCACAAAAATAAACTCAAAATGGATAAAGGGTCTGAATGTGAGACAGGAAACCATCAAAACCCTAGAGGAGAAGGCAGGAAGAAACCTTTCTGACCTTAGCCACAGCAATTTCTTACTTGACACACCTCCAAAGGCAAGGGAATTAAAAGCAAAAATGAACTATTGGGACCTCATGAAGATTAACAGGTTATTTTAAAAAGTACATTTCAGGGGCGCCTGGGTGGCGCAGTCGGTTAAGCGTCCGACTTCAGCCAGGTCACGATCTCGCGGTCCGTGAGTTCGAGCCCCGCGTTGGGCTCTGGGCTGAGGGCTCGGAGCCTGGAGCCTGTTTCCGATTCTGTGTCTCCCTCTCTCTCTGCCCCTCGCCCGTTCATGCTCTGTCTCTCTCTGTCCCAAAAATAAATAAACGTTGAAAAAAAAAATAAAAAGTACATTTCATTGGACTGAAATGGATTTAAATGATCATGTGTTATGTGTGTGTGTTTTTGTACAATTGCAAAATGAATCACTTGCCTTAACACTTGTGTACTTAAAAAAAATGTCTCTTTAAACCTAAAAATTATATCATTATAAAATCCTGGAAAGAATTGGTGTGATTCCTGATAAACTATTGTAAAATAGCAATGAAACATAGTAATGTTGATAATAAACTCAAGACAGATAGTATCTATAAACTTATTTCCTGGATTTATGCTGAATAAGACTGAGGTCTATACTATGTTATATGATGTGTGGGAAGATATGGTCACGTTAAAAATAATTCTGTGTGAAAAAATATATACTAAATTTAAATATACATTGATGCAAAGGGAACTTCATTTGTGAAAAGAATTTATTTGTCAGTAATAATAGCAATATCTTTTCAGAAACAATTGCATTTGAAAGGAAAATTGTATTTGTTGAGGAAGAGAAGATGTATTGTCCTGAGAGCCTGTGATGAATCCTCTGGACATGGGGAATGGTAGCTAGTTGTAACACTTTAATATTATATGTGTAACATGAGATATATTCTCCAGGAGTAGAGCATGTGATGTGTTCACATATATGTTGATTCCACTGCATTAATGTTCTGGCTGTTTGGATTGCTGTTTGAATTAAATAATTATAATTGTAAGATGATCTTTAAAATTGGGGACATATTATATGTAAGAAACAAAATTCACACATGGGGAACCTGGATGGCTCAGTCAGTTAAGCGTCTGACTCTTGATGTTGTCTCAGGTCCTGATTTCACACCTTGTGGGTTCAAGCCCTTCATCAGGCTCTGTGCTGACAGTGTGGAGCCTTCTTCGGATTCTCTCTCTCCTCTGCCCCTCTTCCACCTGCTCTGTCTCTCAAAATAAATAAATACACTAAAAAAATTTAGAAAGAAAAAAAACTAACACATAAGAGTCAAAATCCAAAATAACAATTGTACAGAGTAGAATTTCCATTTCCTCACTTGAATTTTTCTTGAGTACATGTATTATTTTTAAGGGTTTTTTTTTTAATTTTAGTATAGTTGATACACAATATTACATTATTTTCAGGTATATAATATATTAATTTGAAAAGTGTATACATATGCTCTGTTCGCCATAAGTATAGCTACCACCTGTCCAGATACAAGGCCATTACAATATCATTGACTATATTCCTTAGGCTGTGTTTTTATTCCTGTGATTTATTTATTTCTAAAATGAAAGCCTATATTTCACTTCTTCTTTGTGAGTTATTTTTGCTCATGGGCACAGTGGTTACATGATTACTAGGGCAAACTTAGTAGTTCTCATATATTCTAAAAGAATTCATTTATATGAGGGGTGCCTGGGTGGCTCAGTCAGTTAGGTGTCTGACTTCGGCTCAGGTCATGATCTTGCAGTTTGTGAGTCTGTGCCCACATCAGGCTCTGTGGTGAGGGCTCAGAGCCTGCTTCAGATTCTGTCTCCTTCTCTTTCTGCCCCTCCCCACTTGTGCTTCATCTCTCTGTCTCTCAAAAATAATAAATGTAAAAAAAATTTAAAACAATGGATTTATATGAATATTTTATTTCTAATTAAATTACTCTTTGTCTCAATGTTAACAAAAATATAAAATTGAACTTATGAGAAAGACAATACTGAACTTATCTGTTTCACAGATATTACATATAAATGCAATATATATCTAAACAGATATATATTTTCTAACATTAAAGGACATCTAGAAATAATTTAGACATTCATAGAAATACTGGAGTCTTATCCAGTACTTTTCATTTGAATTGTGCCTAATTTTACTGCTTTCTGTGATTAAGTTTTGTATTTTGTCTTTTAAATTTGTATATAACTAAGCTTCAAGTGCAATAATATCTACATTCAAAATTGAAGATACTTTGTGAAAAAAAAACAGAAATGGTACATAGAAATAATTTGGGAAATGCTGCTGATAAATATAGACATATCAAGTGTGTAGATAAAAATAATTTGATGGCAACTTTCTTGATGTCACTAGAATGGTGATAATAAAGATGATAAATGTCACACCTATTGCTCAGTGATGACTTATGCAAAGCACATCTTAAGTATCCAGTTACACTATCTTGTACAACCTTATGTTAACCCTTGTTTTTCTTCCAGCTTTATTGAAGTATACTTGACAAAAAAGTTGTATATATTTAAAATGTACCACTTAGAGGAGCCAAGAAGGTAGAACAGCATGGAAGTCTTTTGTGTGTCTCGTGTCCATGAAATACAGCCAGAACAACACTAAACCACCATAAACACATAGAAAACTGATTGGAGGATTAACACAACAATCTGTACAACCTGAACCACAGAATTCAGCAGGCATGCAGTGCAGAGATGTGAATTTGGGGAGTGAGCAGCCAGCCCCTGAGGGTAAGGATCCGCTTTTGCAGGTGGAGAGAGGAAGCAGACTAGGGAGGGGGGGAGAATTCGGGAAAAAATCCCTCCCCAAAAGCAGTTGGAGAGAAAGTGGAAAATTGGAAACAGCTGCAGGGACTAAACTAAAAAGGGAGAAAGGAGAAAGGAGAGGGTTTAAATTCCATTAAGACTGTAAACAAGGGGAGCGCAAAGGCTCCAGCCCCGTAGCTCGAAACCTGGCCATGCTCTGGTGGGAACAGCAAATCCCCAGTAACAGACTGGGGTCCGGGAGGTTCTCAGGCCACACAGGGAAAGTGGTTCCACTACTGGAAGGACATTTGGTAGAGACTGTTGAAGCCACCTGGTCCCATCAGACCGCAGAAAATGCCACATTCGCTGGTGCTGGAACAAGGTCCTTAAGGGTGAAGCCTGGTGCCAGATGTGTGTTGTGATTTTCCATAATCCCTGAAACGCTGCTGCTACACTATCTTGTGAACTTTTTCTGGGGCGGGCTGGCACCTGGCTGCAGTCTCGGGGCACCAGCAGCAGCAGGGTCCAGCAAGCATTCCTGGGTGCAGCTGACATTTGGCCATTGCTCATTCGGCCATTGTTCGGTAAGACCCTCCCACAGAGGGGCAGAACCTGTCAAAGCCTCAGTCCTTCTGACATAAAGGGCCAGGGAAAACAGCCGCATCTGAGACAAAACTTGGGAGAGAGGTACTGAGTGGGGCATGGTCACAGAGAGTGAAAAAGCAGGCAGTGGATGAAAGCTGAAGACAGAAGATGGGTGCACGATTGCTGATCTGGGAGAACAAACTGGGTGGCTGGGAGAAGCCATTTTCACTGCTTCCGGGCTTGCGCATACTCACCTACAAGCAACACAATACACCCCAGTAGGCTAGCAGCGCCATCTAGTGGAGAGTGGAGTTGTTACACTGAGCCCTGCCCAACTGGGCCAACTTCACTCTTCAAGAACACAAGTCTCACCGCTGGCTTGGTTTATGGACTATTAAGCGCTACATAGACTGACTTCTAGGGGAAAACTAATTTCAGTCCTACTTCAAACTGTTAGCAGGTTCATCTATTGAATTTTCATTCTTTTTTTTTCTTTCTCTCTTTTAAACTTTTTTTTCTTGAATACAGAAAAAGAAAAAATATCATTTTTATTTTCAATTTTTATTAAAAATATTTTCTTTAATTTTTATTACTATATTTTTTACTTTTGTGTAAATTTTTTCAAATTATATTTTACTTCCATCATTTTATTTTAGTCTACTTCAGAGTATTTGTTGCGATCGGCGCAACAAACACTGAGATCAGGGTCCTGAGGGTAGGGGAATGTAAGAAAAAAAGAGAGAAGAGAAGACAGTTTGGGAATAGGAGGGTCCCCTGGGGTGATGGCCCAAGTGATGGCTTTATTGTTGCTGTACACAATCTTTTATATCAAGACTCTTATGGGTCAGGCCATTGTAAGAATAAACAGGTTTCACATGATCACTGCCAACCAAAATATTTAGTTCTGTGTACCTTGTGAACTTTCTAAACGGGTCACAGCAAGACCTTGTTGATAGATTGCTAGCAAAACACAGTTCCCATGTTTGTTTCTATTTGACCCGGGGTAGAAAAAGGGGAGGTAACATTACTGCCAACACCCACAGACCACAGGCTTCAGGAATTAACTTTCTCAGCCTTGACGAGGCTTTCCTATGCCCTTGAAAGTGGGGGGAATGGGAGGGGGAACCACCGGGTTGGCTGAGTCAATAGGGAGCCGTTGCTCAACCCGGTCTCAGCCTGACACCAGGGCCCAGCCTCCCACAGTATTCACCTTTTCAAATTTTCAAACAAATTCCTTTTTCTTTTTTCTTTTTCTTTTTTTTTCTCTTTTTCATTTCTTTTCTATCTCTTGAAAGCAGAAAGAAAATCTTCATTTTTACCTTCAATTTCTATTAAAAATATTTTTATTTAATTTTTACTATATATTTTTGCTTTTATGTACATTTTTTTCAAATTAATTTTAACTTCCATCATTTTATTTTAGTCTACTACTGTGCATTCACTTTTTTCCAATTTTCAAACAATTTTTTTTCAATATATGAAATGTATTGTCAAATTGGTTTCCATACAACACCCAGTACTCATCCCAAAATGTGCCCTCCTCAATACCCATCACCCACCCTCCCTTTCCTCCCACCCCCCATCAATCCTCAGTTTGTTCTCAGTTTTTAACAGTCTCTTATGCTTTGGCTCTCTCCCACTCTAATCTCTTTTTTTTTTTCTTTCTCCTCCCCTATGGGTTTCTGTTAAGTTTCTCAGGATCCACATAAGAGTGAAAACATATGATATCTGTCTTTCTCTGTATGGCTTATTTCACTTAACATCACACTCTCCAGTTCCATCCACGTTGCTACAAAGGGCCATATTTCATTCTTTCTCATTGCCCTGTAGTACTCCATTGTGTATATAAACCACAATTTCTTTATCTATTCATCAGTTGATGGACATTTAGGCTCTTTCCATAATTTGGCTATTGTTGAGAGTGCTGCTATAAACATTGGGGTACAAGTGCCCCTATGCATCAGTACTCCTGTATCCCTTGGGTAAATTCCTAGCAGTGCTATTGCTGGGTCATAGGGTAGGTCTATTTTTAATTTTCTGAGGAACCTCCAAACTGTTTTCCAGAGTGGCTGCACCAATTTGCATTCCCACCAACAGCGCAAGAGGGTTCCCGTTTCTCCACATCCTCTCCAGCATCTACAGTCTCCTGATTTGTTCATTTTGGCCACTCTGACTGGCGTGAGGTGATATCTGAGTGTGGTTTTGATTTGTATTTCCCTGATAAGGAGCGAAGTTGAACATCTTTTCATGTGCCTGTTGGCCATCCGGATGTCTTCTTTAGAGAAGTGTCTATTCATGTTTTCTGCCCATTTCTTCACTGGGTTATTTGCTTTTCGGGTGTGGAGTTTGGTGAGCTCTTTATAGATTTTGGATACTAGCCCTTTGTCCGATATGTCATTTGCAAATATCTTGCCATTCGTTGGTTGCCTTTTAGTTTTGTTGGTTGTTTCCTTTGCTGTGCAGAAGCTTCTTATCTTCATAAGGTCTCAGTAATTCATTTTTGCTTTTAATTCCCTTGCCTTTGGGGATGTGTCGAGTAAGAGATTGCTACGGCTGAGGTCAGAGAGGTCTTTTCCTGCTTTCTCCTCTAAGGTTTTGATGGTTTCCTGTCTCACATTCAGGTCTTTTTTCCATTTTGAGTTGATTTTTGTGAATGGTGTGAGAAAGTGGTCTAGTTTCAACCTTCTGCATGTTGCTGTCCAGTTCTCCCAGCACCATTTGTTAAAGAGACTGTCTTTTTTCCATTGGATGTTCTTTCCTGCTTTGTCAAAGATGAGTTGGCCATACGTTTGTGGGTCTAGTTCTGGGGTTTCTATTCTATTCCATTGGTCTATGTGTCTGTTTTTGTGCCAATACCATGCTGTCTTGATGATGACAGCTTTGTAGTAGAGGCTAAAGTCTGGGATTGTGATGCCTCCTGCTTTGGTCTTCTTCTTCAAAATTACTTTGGCTATTCGGGGCCTTTTGTGGTTCCATATGAATTTTAGGATTGCTTGTTCTAGTTTCGAGAAGAATGCTGGTGCAATTTTGATTGGGATTGCATTGAATGTGTAGATAGCTTTGGGTAGTATTGACATTTTGACAATATTTATTCTTCCAATCCATGAGCAGGGAATGTCTTTCCATTTCTTTATATCTTCTTCAATTTCCTTCATAAGCTTTCTATAGTTTTCAGCATACAGATCCTTTACATCTTTGGTTAGATTTATTCCTAGGTATTTTATGCTTCTTGGTGCAATTGTGAATGGGATCAGTTTCTTTATTTGTCTTTCTGTTGCTTCATTGTTAGTGTATAAGAATGCAACTGATTTCTGTACATTGATTTTGTATCCTGCAACTTTGCTGAATTCCTGTATCGGTTCTAGCAGACTTTTGGTAGAGTCTATCGGATTTTCCATGTATAGTATCATGTCATCTGCAAAAAGTGAAAGCTTGACTTCATCTTTGCCAATTTTGATGCCTTTGATTGCCTTTTGTTGTCTGATGGCTGATGCTAGAACTTCCAACAGTATGTTAAACAACAGCAGTGAGAGTGGGCATCCCTGTCATGTTCCTGATCTCAGGGAAAAAGCTCTCAGTTTTTCCCCATTGAGGACGTTAACTGTGGGCTTTTCATAAATGGCTTCTACGATGTTTAAGTATGTTCCTTCTATCCCGACTTTCTCAAGGGTTTTTATTAAGAAAGGGTGCTGGATTTTGTCAAAGGCCTTTTCTGCATCGATTGACAGGATCATATGGTTCTTCTCTTTTATTAATGTGATGTATCACGTTGATTGATTTGCCAATGTTGAACCAGCCCTGCATCCCAGGAATGAATCCCACTTGATCATGGGGAATAATTCTCTTTATATGCTGTTGAATTCCATTTGCTAGTATCTTATTGAGAATTTTTGCATCCAAATTCATCAGGGATTTTGACCTGTAGTTCTATTTTTTTACTGGGTCTCTGTCTGGTTTAGGAATCAAAGTAATACTGGCTTCATAGAATGAGTCTGGAAGTTTTCCTTCCCTTTCTATTTCTTGGAATAGCTTGAGAAGGATAGGTATTATCTCTGCTTTAAACATCTGGTAGAACTCCCTGGGAAGCCACCTGGTCCTGGACTCTTATTTGTTGGGAGATTTTTGATAACCAATTCAATTTCTTCGCTGGTTATGGGTCTGTTCAAGCTTTCTATTTCCTCCTGATTGAGTTTTGAAAGAGTGTGGGTGTTTAGGAATTTGTCCATTTCTTCCAGGTTGTCCAGTTTGTTGGTATATAATTTTTCAGAGTATTCCCTGACAATTGCTTGTATCTCTGAGGGATTGGTTGTAATAATTCCATTTTCTTTCATGATTCTATTTGGGTCATCTCCCTTTTCTTTTTGAGAAGCCTGGCTAGAGGTTTGTCAATTTTGTTTATTTTTTCAAAAAACCAACTCTTGGGGCGCCTGGGTGGCGCAGTCGGTTATGCGTCCGACTTCAAACAGGTCACGATCTCGCAGTCCGTGAGTTCGAGCCCCGCGTCAGGCTCTGGGCGGATGGCTCAGAGCCTGGAGCCTGTTTCCGATTCTGTGTCTCCCTCTCTCTCTGCCCCTCCCCCGTTCATGCTCTGTCTCTCTCTGTCCCAAAAATAAATAAACATTGAAAAAAAAATTAAAAAAAACCAACTCTTGGTTTCATTGATCTGCTCTAGAGGTTTTTTTTTTTTTTTTTTTAGATTCTATATTGTTTATTTCTGCTCTGATCTTTATTATTTCTCTTCTTCTGCTGGGTTTCGGGTGTCTTTGCTGTTCTGCTTCTATTTCCTTTAGGTGTGCTGTTAGATTTTGTATTTGGGATTTTCCTGTTTCATGAGATAGGCCTGGATTGCGATGTATTTTCCTCTCAGGACTGCCTTCGCTGCATCCCAAAGCGATTGGATTGTTGTATTTTCATTTTCGTTTGTTTCCATATATTTTTTAATTTCTTCTCTAATTGCCTGGTTGACCCACTCATTCTTTAGTAGGGTGTTCTTTAACCTCCATGCTTTTGGAGGTTTTCCAGACTTTTTCCTGTGGTTGATTTCAAGCTTCATAGCATTGTGGTCTGAAAGTATGCATGGTATAATTTCAATTCTTGTATACTTATAAGGGCTGTTTTGTGACCCAGTATATGATCTATCTTGGAGAATGTTCCATGTGCACTCGAGAAGAAAGTATATTCTGTTGCTTTGGGATGCACAGTTCTAAATATATCTGTCAAGTCCATCTGATACAATGTATCATTCAGGGCCCTTGTTTCTTTATTGACCGTGTGTCTAGATGATCTATCCATTTCTGTGAGTGGAGGGTTAAATTCCCCTGCAATTACCACATTCTTATCAATAATGTTGCTTATGTTTGTGAGTAATTGTTTTATATATTTGGGGGCTCCCGTATTCGGTGCATAGATATTTATAATTGTTAGCTCTTCCTGATGGATAGACCCTGTAATTATTCTATAATGCCCTTCTTCATCTCTTGTTACAGCCTTTAATTTAAAGTCTAGTTTGTCTGATATAAGTATGGCTACTCCAGCTTTCTTTTGGCTTCCAGTAGCATGATAAATAGTTCTCCATCCCCTCACTCTCAATCTGAAGGTGTCCTCAGGCCTAAAATGAGTCTCTTGTAGACAGCAAATAGATGGGTCTTGTTTTTTTATCCATTCTGATACCCTATGTCTTTTGGTTGGCTCATTTTACCCATTTACATTCAGTGTTATAGAAAGATACGGGTTTAGAGTCATTGTAATGTCTGTAGGTTTCATGCTTGTAGCTATGTCTCTGGTACTTTGTCTCACAGGATCCCCCTTAGGATCTCTTGTAGGACTGGTTTAGTGGTGACAAATTCCTTCAGTTTTTGTTTTCTTGGGAAGACCTTTATCTCTCCTTGTATTCTAAATGACAGACTTGCTGGATAAAGGATTCTCAGCTGTATATTTTTTCTGTTCAACACATTGAAGATCTCGTGCCAATCCTTTCTGGCCTGCCAAATTTCGAAAGAGAGATCAGTCACGAGTCTTATAGGTCTCCCTTTATATGTTAGGGCACGTTTATACCTCGCTGCTTTCAGAATTTTCTCTTTGTACTTGTATTTTGCCAGTTTCACTATGACATGTCGTGCAGGAGATCGATTCAAGTTACGTCTGAAGGGAGTTCTCTGTGCCTCTTGGATTTCAATGCCTTTTTCCTTCCCCAGTTCAGGGAAGTTCTCAGCTATTATTTCTTCAAGTTCACCTTCAGCACCTTTCCCTCTCTCTTCCTCCTCTGGGATACCAATTATGCGTATATTATTTCTTTTTAGTGTATCACTTAGTTCTCTAATTTTCCCCTGATACTCCTGGATTTTTTTTATCTCTTTTTTGCTCAGCTTCCTCTTTTTCCATAATTTTATCTTCTAGTTCACCTATTCTCTCCTCTGCCTCTTCAATCCGAGCCGTGGTCATTTCCATTTTATTTTGCATCTCGTTTAAAGCATTTTTCAGCTCCTCGTGACTGTTCCTTAGTCCCTTGATCTCTGTAGCAAGAGATTCTCTGCTGTCCTCTCTACTGTTTTCAAGCCCTGCAATTAATTTTATGACTATTATTCTAAATTCACTTTCTGTTATATTATTTAAATCCTTTTTGATCAGTTCATTAGCTGTTGTTATTTCCTGGAGATTCTTCTGAGGGGAATTCTTCCGCTTGGTCATTTTGGATAGTCCCTGGCATGGTGAGGACCTGCAGGGCACTTCCCCTGTGCTGTGGTGTATAACTGGAGTGGTGGGCGGGGCCACAGTCAGACCTGATGTCTGCCCCCAGCCCACCGCTGGGGCCACAGTCAGACTGGTGTGTGCCTTCTCTTCCCCTTTCCTAGGGGTGGGATTCACTGTGGGTGGTGTGGCCCATCTGGGCTACTTGCACACTGCCAGGCTTGTGGTGCTGGGGATCTGGTGTATTAGCTGGGGCGGGGGGCAAGGTGCACGGGGCAGGAGGGTCAGGCTTAGCTCTCTTCTCCTTCAGTGATCCACTTCAGGAGGGGCCTTGTGGCAGCATGAGGGAGTCAGACCTGCTGCCGGAGGGGTGGCTCCTCAGAAGCACTGTATTGGGTGTTTGCGCGGAGCAAGCAAGTTCCCTGGCAGGAACTGGTTCCCTTTGGGATTTTGGCTGGGGGATGGGCGAGGGAGATGGCGCTGGCGAGCGCCTTTTTTCCCTGCCAGACTGAGCTCTGTAGTCCCAGGGGTCAGCAACTCTCCCTCCCTTTGTCCTCCAGCCTTCCCGCTTTCTGAGCAGAGCTGTTAACATAGGACCCCCCAGATGCTAAGTCCCGCTTGCTGTTGGAACACACTCTTTCCGGCCCCTCCACTTTTGCAAGCCAGACTCGGGGTCTCTGCCTCGCCAGCGGGCTGCCCCTCCAGCCTGGCTCCCTCCTGCCAATCTGTGCAGTGCGCACCGTCTCTCTGCCCTTCCTACCCTCCTCCGTGGGCCTCTCGTCTGCTCTTGGCTCTGGAGACGCATTCTGCTAGTCTTCTGGTGGTTTTCTGGGTTATTTAGGCAGGTGTAGGTGGAATCTAAGTGATCAGAAGGACGGGCGGTGAGCCCAGCATCCTCCTACGCCACCATCTTCGGACTATCCTCACAATTTTTTTTAAATTTTTTTCTCATTTTTTCTGTTTTTTGTTTTTGTCTTTTTTCTTGAACACAGGAAAAGGAAAAAATCGCATTTATTTTTAATTTTATTAAAATATTTTTCTTTAATTTTTTCTACTATATTCTTTACTTTTGTGTATATTTTTTTCCAATTCTATTTTACCCCCATCATCTCAGTTTAGTCTACTTCAGTGTATTTATTTTTTCAAATTCTCAAACGATTTCCTTTTTCTTCCCTTCCCCCCCTTTTTTTTCTGTCATCTGTCAAACCACTTTCAGCACCCAGACCAAAACACACCTAAGATCCAGTATCATCTATTCAATTTTTGAGTGTGTTTGGTTAATTATTAATTTTAACATTTTTACCTTTATTTTTTTTTAATTTCAGTGTTTCTAACTCATTAAATCCTTTCTCCCTTCGAAATGACAAAACAAAGGAATTCACTCCCAAAGGAAGAGCACAAAAATGACAGCCAGTGATTTAACAAACACAGATACAAGCAAAATGTCTGAACCAGAATTTAGAATCACAATAGTAAGAATACTAGCTGGAGTAAAAAATAGATTAGAATCCCTTTCTGTGGAGATAAAATAAGTAAAAAATAGCCAGAATGAAATTAAAATGGTATAACTGAGCTGTAATCATGGGTGGATGCAGTGGCAGCAAGGATGGATGAGGCAGTACAGAGAATCAGCAATATAGAAGATAAACTTATAGGGAATAATGAAGAAAAAAGAAGAGGGGGTGTTAGGCAAAAGAGAACAATTTAAGAATTAGAGAAATCAGTTACTCATTAAAAAAGAACAACATCAGAATCATAGGGGTCCTAGAAGAGGAAGAGAGAGAAATAGTGGTAGAAGGGTTATGTGAGCAAATCAGAGCAAAAAATGTTCCTAACCTGGGGAAAGACACAGACATCAAAATCCAGGAAGCACAGGGGGCCCCCATTAGATTCAACAAAAACCAACCATTAACAAGGCATATCATAGTCCAATTCAGAAAATACTCAGGCAAGGAGAGAATCATGAAAGTAGCAAGGGAAAAAAAGTCCCTAACACCTATGGAAAGACAGATCAGGTTTGCAGCAGACCTATCCACAGAAACTTGGTAGACCATAAAAGAGTGGCAGGATATATTCAGTGTGCTGAATCAGAAGAATATGCAGCCAAGAATTCTTTATCCAGCAAGGCTGTCACTGAAAACAGAAGGAGAGATAAAAAGTTTCCCAGACAAACAAAAATTAAAGGAGTTTGCTCACTGAACCAGCCCTGCAAGTAACTTTAAGGGGGACTCTCTGAGGGGAGAAAATATGAATATGTGTGTATATATATATATATATATATATACACACACACATATATGTATATATGTGTATATATATGCATATATATACACATATGTGTATATATACATATATATATACACATATATACATATATATGTGTGTATATATATATATATAAACACATATGTGTATATATATATATATATATACACACATATATATATACACACATATATGTGTATATATATGTGTGTATATATATATATACATATATATATATATATATATATATATATATATATATATATCAAAAACAACAAAGATTAGAAAGGACCAGAGAACACCACCAGAAAATCCAACTCTACAAGCATCATAATGGCAATAAATTCATAACTTTCACTACTCACTTTAAATGTCAATGGACTCAATGCTCCAATTAAAAGACATAGGGTAACAGAATTGATAAGAAAACAACATCCATTTATATGTTACTTACAAGAGACCCATTTTAGACCTAAAGACACCTTCAGACTGAAAGTAAGGGGATGGAGAACCATCTATCATGCTAATGGCCAACAAAAGAATGCCGGGTAGCTATACTTATATCAAACAATATACACTTTAAAATAAAGACTGGGGTGCCTGGTGGCTGAGTTGGTTAAGTGTTGGACTTTGGCTCAGGTCATGATCTCACGGTCTGTGAGTTCAAGCCCTGAGTCCTGCTCTGTGCTGACAGCTGACAGCCTGGAGCCTGCTTCGGATTCTGTGTCTCCCTCTCTCTCTGATCTTCCCCCGTTCACGCTCTGTTTCTCTCTGTGTCAAAAATAAATAATGAACAAAATTTCATAAATAAATAAATAAGTAAATATACTGTATCAAGAGATGCAGAAGGGCATTATATCATAATCAAGGGGTCTATCCACCAAGAAGACCTAACAATTGTAAACATTTATGCACCAATTGTGAAAGCACCCAAATATATAAATGAATTAATCACAAACATAAAGAAACTCATTGATAGTAATACCATAATAGTAGGGGATTTCAACACCCCACTCACAGCAATGGACAGATCATCTAATCAAAAAATTAATAAGGAAACAATGGCTTTGAATGACACACTGGACCAGAAGGACTTAAAAGATATATTCAGAATATTTCATCCTAAGCAGCAGAATATACATTTTTCTCCAGTGCACATGGAACATTCTCCAGATTAGACCATATACTGGGACACAAATCAGCCCTAAGTAAGTACAAAAAATTGAGATAATGCCGTGCATATTTTCAGACCACAATGCTATGAAACTCGAAATCAACCACAAGAAAAAATTTGGAAAGGTAACAAATACTTGGAGACTGAACAACATTCTACTAAAGAATGAATGGGCTTCTTTAGCAGTTAAAGAGGTTATTAAAAAGTATATGGAAGTCAATGAAATTGATAACACCACAACACAAAACCTCTGGGATGCAGCAAAGGCGATCATAAGAGGAAAGTATATAGCAACCTAGGCCTTCTTAAAGAAGAAGAAAGATCTCAGATACACAAGCTAACCTTAAGCCTTAAGGAGCTGAAAAAAGAGCAGCAAGTAAAACCCAAAAACAGCAGAAGAAAGGAAATAATAAAGATTAGAGCAGAAATTAATACTATCGAAACCAATAAAACAGAACAGATCAATGAAACCAGAGGCTGGTTCTTTGAAAAAATTAACAAAATTGATAAGCCACTAGCCAGTTTGATCAAAAAGAAAAAGGAAAGAACCCAATTAAATAAAATGAGGAATGAAAGAGGAGAGATCACACCCAACACAGCAGAAATAAAAACAATGAGAGAATATTATGAGCAATTATAACCAATAGAATGGGCAACCTGGAAGAAACGGACAAATTCCTAGAAACATATACACGACCAAAACTGAAACAGGAAGAAATAGAAAATTTGAACAAACCCATAACCAATAAGGAGCTACAATTAGTAATTGAAAATCTGCCAAAAAAACAAGAGTCCAGGGGCAGATGGCTTTCCAGGGGAATTCTACCCAACATTTAAGGAAAAGTTAACACCTATTCTCTTGAAGGTGTTCCAAAAAATAGAAATGGAAGGAAAACTTCCAAACTTTTTCAATGAAGTCAGCATTACCTTGACTCCAAAACCAGACAGAAATCACACTAAAAAGGAAAACTATAGGCCAATTTCCCTGAGGAACATGGATGCAAAAATCCTCAATAAGATATTAGCCAAGCAGATGCAACAACACATTAAAAAAATTGTTCACCACAACCAAGTGGGATTTATACCTGGGATGCAGGACTGGTTCAATATCTGCAAAACAATTAACGTTATTCATCACATCAGTAAAAGAAAGGACAGGCACTATATGATTCTCTGAATAGATGCAGAGAAAGCATTTGACAAAATACAATATCCTTTCTTGAGTAAAAACAATCAAGAAAGTAGGGATAGAAGGAGCATACTTCAAGATCATAAAAGCCATATATGAATGACCCAATGCTAATATCATCCTCAATGGGGAAAAACTGAGAGCTTTCCCCCTAAGGTCAGGAACAAGACAGGGATGTCCACTCTTGCCACTGTTATTCAACATAGTATTGGAAATCTTAACCTCTGCAATCTGACAACACAAAGAAATGAAAGGCATCCAATTCGGCCAGGAGAAAGTCAAATTTTCACTCTTCACAGATGACATGATACTCTATATGGATCACCTGAAATATTCCACCAAAAAACTGCTTGAATTGATTCATGAATTCAGCAAAGTCGCAGGATATATAACCAATGCACAGAAGTTGGTTGCATTCCTATACACCAACAATGAAGCAACAGAGAGAGAAATCAAGGAATTGATCCCATTTACAGTTACACCAAACACCATAAAGTACCTGTGAATAAATCTAACCAAAGAGGTGAAAAATCTATACACTGAAAACTATAGAAAGCTTATGAAAGAAATTGAAGAAGACACAAAAAAATGGAAAAATATTCCATGCTTCTGGATACAAAGAACACATATTGTTATTGATACTACCCAAAGAAATCTACATATTCAATGCAATCCCTATCAAAGTAACACCAGAATTCTTCACAGAGCTAGAACAAATAATCCTAAAATTTGTATGGAACAAGAAAAGACCCCGAATAGCCAAAGAAATCTTGAAAAAGGAAACCAAAGCATGAGGCATCACAATCCCAGACATCAAACTATACTACAAAGCTGTAGTCATCAAGACAGTATGGTACTGGCACAAGAACAGACACTCAGATCAATGGAACAGAATAGAGAATCCAGAAATGGACCCACAAACGTATGGCCAACTCATTTTTGACAAAGCAGGAAAGAATATCCAATGGAATAAAAACAGTCTCAAAACTCAAAATGGATGGAGGCCCTCAATGTAAGACAGGAAGCCATCAAATCCTTGAGGAGAAAGTAGGCAAAAACCTCTTTGATCTTGGCAGCAGCAACTTCTTACTCAACACGTGTCCAGAGGCAAGGGAAACAAAAGCAAAAATGAACTACTGGGACCTCATCAAAATAAAAAGCTTCTGCACAGCAAAGGAAATAATCAGCAAAACTAAAAGGCAACCAACAGAATGGGAGAAGATTTTTGCAAACGACATAACAGATAAAGGGTTAGCATCCAAAATGTATAAAGAACTCCTCAAACTCAACACCCAAAAACCAAATAATCCAGTGAAGAAATGGGCAAAAGACATGAAGAGACACTTCTCCAAAGAAGACATCCAGATGGCCAACTTACACATGAAAATAATGCTCAACATCAGTCGTCATCAGGGAAATACAAATCAAAAGCAGAATGAGATACCACTTGACACCTGTCAGAATGGCTAACATTAACAACTCAGACCACAACAGATGTTGGCGAGGATGCAGAGAAACAGGATCTCTTTTGCATTGTTGGTGGCAATGCAAACTGGTGCAGCCACTCTGGAAAACAGTATGGAGGTTCCTCAAAAAACTAAAAATAGAACTACCATATGATCTAGGAATTGTACTACTAGGCATTTATCCACGGGATACAGGTGTGCTGTTTCGAAGGGACACATGCACCCCCATGTTTATAGAAGCACGGTCAACAATAGCCTAAGTATGGAAAGAGCCCAAATGTCCATTGATGGATGAATGGATAAAGAAGATGTGGTATATATATACAATGGAGTATTATTTGGCAATCAAAAAGAATAAAATCTTGCCATTTGCAACTACGTGGATGGAACTGGAGGGTATTATACTAAGTGAAATCAGTCAAAGAAAGACAAAAATCCTATGACTTCACTCATATGAGGACTTTAAGAGACAAAACAGATGAACATAAGGGAAGGGAAACAAAAATAAAATATAAACAGGGAGGGGGACAAAACAGAAGAGACTCATAAATATGGAGAACAAACTGAGGGTTACTGGAGGGGTTGTGGGAGGGGGGATATACTAAATGGTAAGGGGCACTAAGGAATCTACTCCTGAAATCACTGTTGCACTATATGCTAACTAATTTGGATGTATTTTTTTAAAAATTATATATATATATATATATATATATATATATATATATATATATATAATAAAAATCTACCTCACCAAAATTAATGTAAAAAATAAATAAAATTTTGACTTAATGTTTTCATATATGTATACACTGTTAAATAATCACAACAAAGCAGCTAATTAATATATCCATCAACTTACACAGTTGTGTTTTCTTTCTCTTTTTCTTTCTTTCTTTCCTTCCTTCTTTCTTCCCTTTTTTGTTTTTTTATCCTTTCTTCTCCTTCTCCTTATTCTACCCCTCCTCCCCCTCCTCTTCCTCCTCTTCCTTCTTCTTGGTTTCCTAGTGAGATCACTTAAGATTAACCCTTGTAGAAAATGTCAAGCATACAATAAAGTATCATTAACAATATTCACATTGTAGAAGAGATCTCCAGCTTTTATTCATCTTGCATAATGGAAATTTTATAGCCTTTGACCCAAATCTCCCCACATATTGTTACAAATGGAAGTATTTTCTTTTTCAATATTTTCTTATACATTCATTTGTTGATTAGCATTATGGTTCTTTCCATATCTTAGCTATTGCAGGTAATGCTGCAATAATCATAAGAGTGCATATAATTCAAGATTTGGATTTCACTACCTTTGGATATAAACTTGAATTGGGGTTGTAAAATCATGTATTATTTCTATTTTTTTAATTTTTTTAGAAATTCCCATACTCTTGTATATAGTGGCTGTACCAGTTTACATTTCCACCAGCAATGCACAGATATCCACTTTTGTCTACATTCTGACCAATACTTATTATCTTTTGTCGTTTTGATAATAGCCATGAGTCACTTAATTGCCAGACAGGGTAGGAAATGGTAACTGCACTACTGTCCATGCTGTTAAGTTGGAAGGAGAATGTAAACCTTGGTTCTCACAAACCTCTCCATCCCAGAGAGAGTTTCAGCAGCTTCTCTACCATTTGTAGAAATTCAAGTCCCGAAACTTTTATGATGAGGAAAACAAAGGCAGAAAGAATGGAACCAAAAGGAATTACCTTAAAAAAATGGGTCCTGCAGATGCACATCTGAAACATACAGAAGATGACATTTCTAAAGGGTCTCATGAATGATGTGTTAGTAGATAATAAAAGGTAATCTTATGTTGACAATAGCCAGACCTACAAAGTCTTTTAAACCTCATTTTCAACACACAAATTCTTTAGAGTTACTTATCCTTAACCAAAGTAGTGAAAAATAGATAATCAGTCACTCCTCACAATCAGAAGTGCAACTCTTTCTGCCCATTCATCCTGTACCTGTACTTTAATAAAAACATCCTTTTGCACTGAAAACATGTCAAGAATTCTTCCTAATCTTTTGATTGATGGCCCCACATCATTTTACATTGTATGTGCACTTATAAGTTGTGTTTATTTTCTGCCCTAGGGCAGAAAAATCAGTTCAAGGTCCCTTAGTAGTGTTCTGGTTGACTATATTTCACAGCATTGTGGAGTGGGAGGTTCCTTTGTTACCAAGTCTCCATCTTTCTTTTCATTCTGTATATGGTCTTTCTATCTTTTGAAGTGTAGATGCTGTTCACTCAACCCACATTTCTTCAGGAGGAATTTCTTTAAATATGTTTGTAGAATTGCTGTGGAAGGGAGGAAGTGAGTCCAGAGTATACCTGGATCACCTTATTGGAAAAGAACTCGAGGCTGTCTTTTCTTTTCTTTTCTTTTCTTTTCTTTTCTTTTCTTTTCTTCAAAATAACTAATTGTGGATTTCAGGGAAAATGGCAGAGTAGGAGGATCCTAAACTCACCTTGTGCTATGGACACAACTAGAAAACACTCATTTTTGTGTAAACAACCCATAAAAGGACCAAAACACTGGCAGAACAAACCACAACTAAATGTAGAGAAGAGGCTACATCAGAAAAAGTAGGAGGAGCAAAGATATTATCTGTAGCTAAACATAACGACAAGACTTTATGTGGGAGTGAAGGACGCTACAGACACTGTGAGAGAAGAGAAAAAGACCCACACAATGGGGAAGCCACACAGGTTTGTGGACGTGGTGTCAGTTCTTTTTTTTTTTTTTTTTTTTAATTATTTAAAAAAAAAATTTTTTTTTCAATGTTTATTTATTTTTGGGACAGAGAGAGACAGAGCATGAACGGGGGAGGGGCAGAGAGAGAGGGAGACACAGAATCGGAAACAGGCTCCAGGCTCTGAGCCATCAGCCCAGAGCCTGACGCGGGGCTCGAACTCGGGGACCGCGAGATCGTGACCTGGCTGAAGTCGGACGCTTAACCGACTGCGCCACCCAGGCGCCCCTTGTGGTGTCAGTTCTAACGTCATAAGCAGACCAAAGTATGCCGAGGAAAAACTTGTCATCTCCAGGCAAGAGACCAAACACTGCCCGCACCTGGCAAGGAGAGCCTCTGCAGATGACTTGTCTCAAGGACAGATCACCCAAAACAAAACAGCAGAGTGCAAAAAGCACACAACCATTTATAACTGCACCAAATGCCATTATATATCTAGGAACAAACTTAACCAAAGAGGTGAAATGCCTGTACTCTGAAAAATATAAAACACTGATGAGAGAAATTGAAGATGATACAAACTAATGGAAAGGCATTTCATGCTCATGAATTGGAAAATAAATATTGTTAAAACGTCTAAACCACCCAAAGGCATCTACGCATTTAATGCACTCCCTATGAAAATACAACCAATACTCACACAGCTAGAATAACTCTAAAACTGGTATTGAACCACAAAAGAGCCCAAATGGCTAGAGAAATCTGGGAAATAAATAAATAAATAAATAAATAAATAAATAAAGCAAAGCTGGAGATATCACAATTCCAGAATTACAGACTTCAAGTTATTACAAAGTGGTAATTATTTATCAAGCTACTATAGTAGTGTTACAAAAACAGACACACATATCAGTGGAAGAGAATAGAAACCCAGAAGTGAAATCACAAATATATGGTCAATTAATCTTCAACAAAACAGGGAAGAATATCCAGTGGAAAAAAGACAGTCACTTCCACAATTGGTGTCTGGAGAACTGGATAGCAACATTCACAAGAATGAAACTGGACTACTTCTCACATAATACACAAACATATTTCAAAATAAATTAAAGGGCTAAATGTGATAGGAAGCCATTAAAATCCTAGAGGAGAAGAGCACAGTCAGTAACTTCTTGGATTTCTTGGATTTATATATTATATAAATATATATTTATAATATATAATATAATATATAAATATATATATTTTGTGTATATATACACATATATGTATATATATGTAATATTACTCAGTCATAAAACACAAGATAATTTATTTGCAGTGGCATGGATGGAGCTGCAGACTATAATGCTAAGCAAAATCAGTCAGAGAATAACAAATACCATATAATTTCACTCATATGTAGAATTTAAGAAAAAGAAGCAAAGAAAAAGAAAAAACAAAGAGTAAAAAAATGAGAGAGAGGGAAACAAAAAAGATTCTTAACTGTAGACAACAAATGGATAGTTATCATAAGGAAATTGGGCAGGGTAATGGGTTAAATAGGTAATGGAGAATAAGAAGTGGACTTGTGATGAGCGCCAGGTGTTGTATGGAAGTGTTTATCACTATACCACATACCTTAAAGTAAAATTACACTGTATATTCACTAATGGAAATTTAAATAAAGACTTTTCATAAAACAAAAGTACTACCAAAATAACCACAAAAGAAGTAAAAGAATGGCCATAAATACATATCTATCAATAATTACTTTGAATGTAAATAGAGTAAATTCTGCAATCAAAAGGCATAGCGTGAAGGAATGGGCAAAAAACAAGCTCTATCTCTATTCTGTCTAAAATAGTCTCATCTGTCCTAAAGACTCATGCAGATTGAAAGAAAAGGGATTGAGAAGAATTCATTATGAAAAAAGATTGTTAATAGAAAGCAGTGATAGTAATACTTATATGGGACCAAATAGGGTAAAAAAGAAAGACTATAAAGAGAGACAACGAAGGAAATACATAATCAGAAATGGAACAATCTAACAAAGGATATAACTATTGTAAATATTTATGCACTCAACATGGAGGTATCCAAATTATAAAGCAGTTAATAACAAACACAAAGGAGGTAATTAAGAGTAATATAATAATAATAGGGGATATTAAAATTTCACAGACATCAGTGGACAGATCAAACAGAAAATCAACAAGGAAACAGTGGCTTTGATTGATTTTTGGACCATAGAGATTTAACAGATATATTCAGAACTTTCTATTTTAAAACAGGAGAATACACATTCTTTCCAAAAGCATACGGAATATTCTCCAGAATAGATCACATATTAGATCACAAACAATTCTCCCCAAATTAAAACAAGATAGAAGTCATACTGCACATATTTCTGATCACAACTCCATGAAAGCAGAAATCAACCACAAGATTAAATACGGAAAGAGCTAAAACAAGTGGAGATTAAATAATATGCTTCTAAACAGTTAATGGTTTAACAAAGAAAACAAGGAGGAAGTTATAGAATGCATGAAATGAAAATAAAAACATAATGGTCCAAAATCTTTAGGATGCAGGAAAAGCTGTTGTAATTGGGAAGTTTATGGCAATAAAGGCCTACCTCATGAAGCATGACTAATCTCAAATAAAAACATAATCTTTCACATAAAGGAAGTAAAAAACAAACAAACCAAAGAAAACAAAAGCAGTAGAAGGAAGTAAACAATAAGTATTAGAACAGGAAAAAGTATTAGAACAGAAATAAAGACATTAAAAGCAAAAGAAAAAAAAAGAAAAAAAAAGAAAAAAGAAAAACAAGCCAAAATGGAACAGAACAAAGAAACAGAGACTGGTTCTTTGACAAGATCAACAAAATTGATAAACCTTTACCAGACTCAAAAAAAAAAGTAAGCAACTCGGGTTAACAAAATCACAAATAAAAGAGGAGAAATAACAACTGCCACCACAGAAATATATAGGATAAAAAGATAATATTATAAAAAGTTAAGTACCAATAAATTGGACAAACTGGAAGAAATTTATCCTAAACACACGTAACTTTCCAAAGCTGAATCAGAATGAAATAGAAAATTTGAACAGACTGTTTACCAGCAGTGAAATTAAATCATTAATCAGAGAAGTCTCAAGTAACAAAAGTCCAGGACCGGATGGTTTCACAGGTGAATTCTGCCAAGCATTTAAAGGAGATGGATTACATATTCTTCTCCAAATATTGCAGAATTTAACCAAAGGAAGGAAAATGTCCAAATTCATTTTATGAGCGCAGAATTACCCTGATACCAAAACCAGATAACCCCAGTATAACCAAAAGAGAATGGCAGGCCAGTATCTCTAATATACATGCAAACATTTCTCAACAAAATATCAACAAACAGAATCCACCAATACATTTAGAAAGTCATTTACCACAATCAAGTTGGATTAATTTGTGGGATGCAAAACTGGTACAATATTTTCAAATTAATGTGATTCATTACATCAAAATAAAACATAAAAAAAATGCAATCATTGCAATAGATTCAGAGAAAACATCTACAAAGTAGAACATCCATTCATGATAAAAACCTTCAACAAAATAGGTTTCAAAGGAAACCCTGCCTAATAAAGGTTGTACATGGAACAACAACAACAACAAAACACAGCAGGTATCTTACTTTAGGGAAAAACTTTAAGTATTTCACCTAAAATTAGGAATACGACAAAGATTTTCATTATCAACACTATTATTCAATATAGGTCTTAAGGTCCTAGCCAATGAGACAAGGAACAGGAATAAAGATATCCAAAATGGTAATGAAGGAGTAAAACTTTAAACATGTATTGATGACATGATACTATATAAAAAACCATCAGGACTTAACAAATAGCACCAGAACTGAAAGGAATTCTGTAAGTTTGTAGGACACAAAATAAGTGGTCAGAAATCCATTGCATTTATGTATTCCACTAATGAAATAACAGAAAGATAATTAAAAAAAAAAAAAACTAATCCCATTTGCTATTGCACCAAATATCATATAATATCTAGGAATAAACTTGATCAAGTAGGCTAAACACTTGTACTCTGTAAACTATAAAATACTGATAAAAGAAATTGAAGATGAAACAAACATATGGAAAGACATTTCATCCTCATGGATTGGAAGAACAAATAATGCTAAAGTGTGTATAACTGCATAAAGCATCTACACATTAAGTACAATCCATTTTTAATGGATTACCAACAGCATTTTTCACGGAATTTGAAGAAACAATCCTACAATTTATATGGAATCACCAAAGACCCTGGATAGACAAAGCACTCTTGAAAATGAAAAACAAAGCTAGAGGTATCAAAATTCCAGATTTCGAGTTCTATTATAAAGTTGTAGTAGTACACTATGGCACTGGCATAAAAATATATTCATGAATCAATGTAACAGAATAGAAACCCAGAAATAAGCCCACATTAACATGTCAACTAATATTTGACAAAGTAGGAAAGAATATCCCATGGGAAAAGACAATCTCTTCAACAAATAATGTTGGGAAAACTGGACAGCTCCATGCAAAAGTAACCATGCAAAGTTGGACCACTTTCTTACACCATACAAAAAAAAATCAACTCAAAATGGATTAAGTAGTTACATTTGGGACCTGAAATCATAAAAGTCCTAGAAGGGAAAACAAATAGTAATTTCTCTGACATCAGATATAGCAACATTTTTCTAGATATGTCTCCTGAGATAAGAGAAACAAAAACAAAAATGAGCTTTGGGATTACATCAAAATAAAACCTTTCTGAACAACAAAAGAAACAGTTAAAAAACATAAAAGACAACCTATTGAAGGAGAGAGGCTATTTGCAAATGAATATCTTATAAATGGTTATTCTTTATAATATATAAAGATTTTACACAATGAAACACCAAAAGAAACAAATAATTCAGTAAAAAATGGGCAGGACACTAAGCAATCTAATCTAATCAGAAAAAGACAAAACTATATGATTTCACTAATATGTAGAATTATGAAACACATAAAATGAAAACAGATGGTTACCAGAGGGGAGGTGGGTTGGGGGATAGGTGAAATAAGTGTAAGGGATTAAGAGTACAATTATCTTGATAGGAACTGAGTAATATGAACAGTTGTTGAATCACTAAATTGTAGATCTCAAACTAATATAACACTGTACATTAACTATAATTGAATTAATATAGAAAATAAATCGGGGCACTTTGGTGGCTTAGTTGGTTAAAGGTCCAACTTTGGCTTAGGTCATGATCTCATGGTTCATGGATTCAAAGCCTGGGGCCAGGCTCTGTACTGATAGTTCAGAGCTTGGATCCTGCTTTGGATCCTATGTCTCCCTCTCTCTGCCCCTCCTCTATCTGTCTCTCTATCTCAATAAATAAATAAATAAATAAATAAATAAAATACAAATACATACATACACAACAAAAAATAAATAAATGTGATCATTGATTTAATTTAATTTAATCATTGATTTCAGATCTATGTGTCATCAGGGATATGCAAATTAAAAGAGAAATAAGATAACATTACATACGTATTTGGTTAAAATCCAGAACACTAACAATTCTAAATGCTGCTAAAGACGTGGCACAATAGGAGGTAGCATTTGTTGCTGGGAAGTTTGCAAAATGACACAATCACTTTGGAAGATAGTTTGATAATTTCTTAATAAATAAGCTAAACATATTTTAAAACATCCCAGCAGTCATTAACTTGAAAATATGTCCACACAAAAATGTACACATGAGGGGCACCTGGGTGGCTGAGTCGGTTAAGAGTCCGACTTCAGCTCAGGTCATGATCTCTCGGTCCATGAGTTCGAGCCCCGCGTCGGGCTCTGGGCTGATGGCTCAGAGCCTGGAGCCTGCTTCTGATTCTGTGTCTCCCTCTCTCTCTGACCCTCCCCCGTTCATGCTCTGTCTCTCTCTGTCCCAAAAATGAATAAATGTTAAAAAAAATTTAAAAAAACAAAAACAAAAATGTACACATGATGTTTATGGAAGCTTTATTTATAATTCTAAAACTTGAAAGCAAACAGGATGTTCTTCATTTGATGAACTGATACACTGTGGTGCATCCAAACAATGAAATATTATTCAGTGATAAAATGACATAAGCTATCAATTCATGAAAAAGCATGGAGGAACTCTAATGTATATTATTAATTGAAAGAAGCTAATCTGAAAAGACTGTATATACTATGTAATTCCAACAATACAATATTCTGGAAAAAGCAGAACTATGGAGACATTAAAAGTTCAGTAGCTGCCAGTGTCATGAGTAGGAGAGGAATGAATTGGCAGAGCACAGGTTTTAAAGGCAGTAAAACTACTTCTGTGGTACTATAGTGATGGATACAAGGGGAAGTCTGTATAAACTTAGAGATGGCATTTTTTTCAAATGCCTGTTTTTTTTTGACAAAAACAACAAAGTAATCGTAAGGCTTACAAAGAGGTGGGAAAACATGGACCATACTTTGAAAAAAGAATACATCGATAGAAAATGTCTCTGAAAAAACACAGAAGAATTGCTAGACAAAATATTAAACTGTCTTTAATATAATCAGATGGGCAAATAAAAAAAAGGTCAAGGATTTTGTTTAAAATGGCATATAAATAAAATGAGAATATAAAAAAAAGAGATGGGAATCCTAAAAAAGAAACAAATCAGAAATTCTAAAGCTGAAAAGTACAAAAACTGTAATGAAAATTTACCAGAGAGATAAAATGGAAGATTTAAACAGTCAGAAAAAAAATAAGGAAGACAAAGTCGGGAACATATATGTAAATTCTGAGAAGAGAAAGACCAAAGAATGAAGGGGAACATAACAAAGAGTTTAAGTGGGAGTTCATCAAGTGGAACAATACATGCATTATAGGAGTCCTAGAGGAAATTAAAGTAAAAGGGGCAGAGAGATTGCTTGAATAAAAAATAGGTAAATCTTAAATATGATGAAAGACATGAATATAAAATCCAAGAAACTCAAGAAACTCAACAAACTGCAGGTAGGATAACCTCAAAAAGATTCACTAACAGCTATAATTAATCAAACTACCAAAGATGGAAGGAAACTATTGAAAACAGCAAGACATAAGAAACTTGTCAAATTTAAGATTGTCAGTAAGATTATCTGTTGAGTTCTCAGCAGAGATTGAGAATTGAACATGATGAGAAATATATTAAAAATGATGACAGCATTCTTATCAATAAGGTTGCTTATGTTTATGAGTAATTGTTTTATATATTTGGGGGCTCCGGTATTCGGCACATAGACATTTATAATTGTTAGCTCTTCCTGGTGGATAGACCCTGTAATTATTATATAATGCCCTTCTTCATCTCTTGTTACAGCCTTTAATTTAAAGCCTAGTTTGTCTGATATAAGTATGGCTACTCCAGCTTTCTTTTGGCTTCCGGTAGCATGATAAATAGTTCTCCATCCCCTCACTCTCAATCTAAAGGTGTCCTCAGATCTAAAATGAGTCTCTTGTAGACAGCAAATAGATGGGTCTTGTTTTTGTATCCATTCTGATACCCTATGTCTTTTGGGTGGTGTATTTAATCCATTTACATTCAGTGTTATTATAGAAAGATATGGGTTTAGAGTCATTGTGATGTCTGTATGATTTATGCTTGTAGTGATGTCTCTGGTACTTTGTCTCACAGGATCCCCCTTAGGATCTCTTGTAGGACTGGTTTAGTGGTGACAAATTCCTTCAGCTTTTGTTTGTTTGGGAAGACCTTTATCTCTCCTTCTATTGTAAGTGACAGACTTGCTGGATAAAGGAGTCTCAGCTGCATATTTTTCCTGTTCAGCAAATTAAAGATCTCATGCCAATCCTTTCTGGCCTGCCAAGTTTCAAAAGAGAGATCAGTCACGAGTCTTATAGGTCTCCCTTTATATGTGAGGGAACGTTTACCCCTTGCTGCTTTCAGAATTTTCTCTTTATCCTTGTATTTTGCCAGTTTCACTATGATATGTTGTGCAGAAGATCGATTCAAGTTACGTCTGAAGGGAAATCCTCTTGGATTTCAATGCCTTTTTCCTTCCCCAGTTCAGGGAAGTTCTCAGCTATTATTTCTTCAAGTACCCCTTCAGCACCTTTCCCTCTCTCTTCCTCCTCTGGGATACATATTATGCGTATATTATTTCTTTTTAGTGTATCACTTAGTTCTCTAATTTTCCCCTGATACTCCTGGATTTTTTTATCTCTCTTTTTCTCAGCTTCCTCTTTTTCCATAACTTTATCTTCTGTTCACCTATTCTCTCCTCTGCCTCTTCAATCCAAGCCGTCGTGGTTTCCTCTTTTTCCATAACTTTATCTTCTGTTCACCTATTCTCTCCTCTGCCTCTTCAATCCAAGCCGTCGTGGTTTCCATTTTGGTTTGCATTTCGTTTAAATTTTTTTTTTTTCAACGTTTATTTATTTTTGGGACAGAGAGAGACAGAGCATGAACGGGGGAGGGGCAGAGAGAGAGGGAGACACAGAATCGGAAACAGGCTCCAGGCTCTGAGCCATCAGCCCAGAGCCTGACGCGGGGCTCGAACTCACGGACCGCGAGATCGTGACCTGGCTGAAGTCGGACGCTTAACCGACTGCGCCACCCAGGCGCCCCCCTGGTTTGCATTTCGTTTAAAGCGTTTTTCAGCTCCTCGTGACTGTTCCTTAGTCCCTTGATCTCTGTAGCAAGAGATTCTCTGCTGTCCTCTATACTGTTTTCAAGCCTAGCGATTAATTTTATGACTATTATTCTAAATTCACTTTCTGTTATATTATTTAAATCCTTTTTGATCAGTTCATTAGCTGTTGTTATTTCCTGGAGATTCTTCTGAGGGGAATTCTTCCGTTTGGTCATTTTGGATAGTCCCTGGGGTGGTGCGGACCTGCAGGGCACTTCCCCTGTGCTGTGGTGTATAACTGGAGTTGGTGGGTGGGGCTGTAGTCCGACCTGATGTCTGCCCCGAGCCCACCGCTGGGGCCACAGTCAGACTGGTGTGTGCCTTCTCTTCCCTTCTCCTAGGGGCGGGATTCACTGTGGGGTGGCGTGGCCCGTCTGGGCTACTTGCACACTGCCAGGCTTGTGGTGCTGGGGATCTGGCGTAGTAGCTGGGGTGGGTAGGCAAGGTGCACGGGGGCAGGATTAGCTAGCTTCTCCTTAGGTGATCCACTTGAGGAGGGGCCCCTGTGGGGCCGGAGGGAGTCAGACCAGCTGCCGGAGGGGTGGCTCCGCAGAAGCACAACATTGGGTATTTGCGCCGAGCGAGCAAGTTCCCTGGCAGGAACTGGTTCCCTTTGGGATTTTGGCTGGGGAATGGGCGAGGGAGATGGCGCTGGCGAGCGCCTTTGTTCCCCGCCAAACTGAGCTCTGTCATCGCGGGGCTCAGCAACTCTCCCTCCCTTCGTCCTCCAGCCTCCCCGATTTCTGAGCAGAGCTGTTCACTTATGACCTCCCAGATGCTAAGTCCCGCTTGCTGTCAGAACACACTCCGTCTGTCCCCTCCGGTTTTGCAAGCCAGACTCGGGGGCTCTGCTTGGCAGGCGGGCTGCCCCTCCACCCCGGCTCCCTCCCGCCAGTCCGTGCAGCAGGCACCCCCTCGCCGCCCTTCCTACCCTCTTCCGTGGGCCTCTCGTCTGCGCTTGGCTCCGGCGACTCCGTTCTGCTAATCCTCTGGTGGTTTTCTGGGTTATTTAGGCAGGTGTAGGTGGAATCTAAGTGATCAGCAGGACCCGCGGTGAGCCCAGCGTCCTCCTACGCCGCCATCTTCCCCGAAAAGTCAGAATTCCTTTTTAAAGATTTTCCTTCATGAAACTTCTACAACTTTTCTTTGAATTTTGATTTTGTCCCAAGCCATTTCTCTCCAAATAACCAGTATCATTTAGGACAAAACTACTTTCTTTTACTTTCAACAAAAATATATCTCCATGCCTTTCTTTCATATCTCCTACTTTCCTACATACAGAGTTGCTTTTGTTATTTTTATCACTTTCAATTACATTTAACCAATTGTGAATTATCTGTTACATCAGAAAAATGTTTAGGTTTTAAACTTATGACTCCATTAAGCATAAAGCATGGAATTAAATATTGTTAGTTTTTGTTGCCATAAGAAGTTAGAAGCATAAGCCTATGTCTAATAAGCAATGTTTTAGCATTCCATTTAATTTGGAAGAGGTCTAAATGTCTGAAGAACTTAATTCAATTAATAATTTAAGCAAAAAGTTAAAGTTTTAGGTTATCAGAGAGGCTGAAAGCTATCTTAACAATTACCCATGAAAACTATGAGGCAAACAAAGTTAATCACTACTTTAAATCATCCTTTTGTTAACAGATTGGAACAGAGATAACATGAGATTATCTGGCCTTTAATAAACCTGAGTAGAATAAAGTTTTATATTTAATGCTGATAACATTAAAGACAGATCCAACAACCAAATTAGTTTAAACACCGAATATGTTTCATTTACCATTTAAATCCTGGGAAATTTGTTAAAACCTTAGGAAGTTATTATAAAGCACATCCTAAATAGGAATACAGATCATCACAAATCTTAAAACTTTATTTCTTCAACCAAGGTGGCAATGAAAGACCCTAAAGGCAAATGTATAACATTATATAGTTGTTAGAGATACTTACCTCCTTTAACATTGAGAAGTTTTAACTAAGCATTCACAGACCTGATAAAGATAAAATCTAAAGTTTTGGTTTTCCAGCAGACAAAAGAGAAAGGAAAAAAACAACAACAACAACCTTTGTTTACCTTGTCTTATCAAGAGCAGAACAGTCCAAGAAAACTGTCTTTTTTAACAGAGAGAAAAGCAGAATTTCAACCTTATACCAGTGTACTTTTAAAATCCCATTCATCTCAACCTTAGTAGAATAAAGTTTTATAATTTAAAAGACATGCCTATCTTAACAATATTTTATCGGTGTCCCCCTAAAGGGTTACTATTGTTATTTATTTATTTTTTTTCCCTCATGGAACCAGTAAGGAAATTTAAAGTTTAAGGAAGTGTGTTTTGCTATTTGACAGCCTGGGGAGGAGGAGTGATGTCTGAGGCATTGAAGAGTCAGATATGCAGCCGCACCCCAGGGGGTGAAAAAATGGGAGGAAGGGGAGAGAAGGCAGGAAAGGTGAGGAGCCACCAAGAGGCCTGGAGGCAGACAGAGGCACAGAGGGCAAAGAAAAGAGTTCACATGTTCCTAAAGCCTGTCAGCTCAGAGATGAGCAGATATCGATTTTTGTTTTGTTTTGTATTATTTGTTTTATTTTGTTTTTGTTTTCCACTAGTGGAATTAGGCAGTCCATGTTGGGCCAGAGAAAACAGGGAAGTTCCCCAAAACAAAAGGAGTTTCGGCAGATGCTTGGGAATATTCCTTAAAACCTCCATCCTGAGGCAGACTAGCCAGAGACAATTGGCTCTAATTATCACAGTTATAAAGCCAGGTAATGAATGACGGAGAAACCCTCACATACAGTTAATCAGAGTGTATAGGAAGAAACAGTGAGAGAGAGAGAGTCCCCTGTATTAGGGATGCCCTCTGTAAAATACATCTCACTATTTCAGTGCATTGCTTTGTTGACAATGATTGGAAGCTGGGCTCGCTGCCTTGGTTGGGAATGCCCTGTGTCAGACAGTTGTTTAAAAGACACTGGAGTAGCAGCATCAAAGTTCTGCACAGCTCTAGTTGTGCAAGCATCATGAAACTCTTGGGCACAGACAACATACTGGGCTGGGGTCCGAATGATGTTCTTTAGAGATCCCCAGTCACAGGCACACATGGAACAAGCGCCACAAATATTTTCTAAAATACGGATTGTAAAAGAGCTGTAATGGACATACAGCTGAACTGATCTTTGCAATTATTTTACTATTGGAAAGAGCAGGCCTTCAGGACCCAATTGCCCATTTTGCCTGACAATGGGAAACAGCTGGAGTTTACCAGCCTTATGGGATTTTTTAATGTACTTTTGCACTGGGGTAAGGACTTTATCAGAGCCAGTCAGTGAGGTTTTAAGAGGCTGGATATCCTCCCACCCTCTTGGGGGAGTATCTTGGGGGAGTACCAGAAGATACTGGTAAAGGAGCCAGAGGCACAGGCTGACTATAGGGGGAATCGAGGTTTTTTCCTTCTTCTTAGATAACTTTATGTCTTTATATACATACATAGTCCGAGCTCAAAGGAGGAAGTGTAGTGCAGACAATGGACCAGGTGAGGATTATTTTAGGGGGGACATTGGCCCCTTTAGAATGCCTGGCATTTAATATTTTCTCTATTTGTTCCAACACTTCAAGGGCATAAGTTCCTTGTTCCGTGAACCAAGGGCAATTTTGTTGGATAGTCAGCAATAATTTAAGGAGAGCCTTAGAGTAGAGTATTATCTGCTGTCTCCCCTAGTGACTGAAGAATTCAAACATACCGGTTTTGTTTAGGTGCTAGGGAGTCAGAGGGAGGGAGTTTCCCATTGGAGATGTCTCAAAAAGTTTCCAGGCAGTGAATCCTAATAGAGTTTCCCTTCATCCCTTACCTCATCAGGTAGAGACTGTACCCAATGCGTTTTTTTGTTTTGTTTTGTTTTGTTTTGTTTTTGTTTTCGTTTGAGCTCCTTTACTGTTTCCCAGTGTCCTGCAGTCCTCTTGTTGCACTGCTTGGCAACGTCAGCTCCCTGTCCATGTCAGCCCCAAATTCCCTTTCCTTCTGTCACATCAGGGTCACCATATGTTGTAGACTCTAAGTCTAAAGGTTTCTTTTGGCCAGTAAAAGAGCAGATGCAGGATTAAAGCAAGAGATGGCTAATGTCCGGGAAAAGACAAGCTCCCTGAATAAGGGTCCTTGCCCCACATTATTCAGATCAGAAGGCTTACAAACTTGATGGGCATGCACAAAGAGACAAACAAACTGGGAACATTAACGTGGAGACTTGAGGGAAGAAGGGGGTTTTGAAGATATATAGTGTTTGGGGTTCATGTCAATACAAAACAAAATCCTGGCGCCAGGCAGATGGGTAGATGGTTGTTAACAGCAGACAGGAGGTGCCCTGTCTGTTCTCTTTGTCAGCCTAGGGGATGAGACAGATAGGGGGAATAACCTCAGGGATAGCAAGGTACCTCTTCTTTTGTTAACCATCTCAGCTCTGGGCTGCTTTGCCTGCAGTGCAGTAGTCCATAGTCCAATTCACCAGTTTACCTAACCTGGCCCTACTCTCCTGTGAAAGCAGCTTTTCTGCTATAGTACTAAGTTGAGGGTGGTTCCACCCTGAACATCAAATCTTGTTTATTTCATATAGCTATGTATTGGGCACCATTGTGCCATTTATATTTCAGGTCTTTGCCTCTCCCTCTCTATATCGGGGGTTCTGCACCCCCTCTGTATTTTGGGTTGTCTTTGCACCTCTCTAGTCCTGACACCTTTGTGCATCCCTATTCTTGGGGTGCCTTTGCCCCCCCTATTCTTGGGTACCAATCTGGTTTACCAAAGCTTGGGTGTGAGCATTTCATGACTTTGTATTTCTGTATGCCTTGTTAACCCATTGGTGGATACCTGGGGATTCCTAAGCTTGTCCCCCACAATGATCTTTATGCCAATGAGGTATATTTTAAGGTGGAACATTTTGTTCCTTTCAATGGCATCTTTGAAGTCACTCTTAAAGACTTTTCTACCTAATGGAAGAATAATTCTACTTTTTATGCCTGGAAGTGGGGGTCAACCCTGGAAATGGGGATCAGGAGATCATAAGCAAATACTGGGCACTCCAGGCTATCAGAAATGATCTTCTGGAAATCCTTTATTCCAATAGTCTTCTGGCTCATAACAAGTGAGGAAACTCCCACAAACATTGTGTCTGCACCTGTTGGTCATTCCTTCCTACAAGATCTTAACATTAGGAAAAGCCACAAAGAAAGAAGACAAATTATTCATGTCTTCTGCCAGTTTTGCAATAGTTTATGGGGATATAATCCATATGACGTTTAAAGCTGGGCAATCATGCTTCTCAGGGGTAGAATTACCCATACTGTTCCTTCCCCACATGGTCCCTGACTTCGACTTTATGTCTTCTTTCAGTCATTTTAATTTTCATTCAGTTAGGCATTAATTGTTATCTAATGTTTCTCTTTTATTATTTAATTGTTTCATAGTTCAGACTAGAAGTTGCAAATTTTAAAGAAAGTGACATCTAATTGGTTGATTTTATAATACACACTGTATGCATTGAGAGTTTTCCTATATAGTAAATTAACAAAATTTCATTTTTGCAAACAGGAATGAGTATTCTTTTCTGCCTCTTTTTTAGGATGGTTATCTTTTTAACAAAATACAGTGTGGCAAACGTTGTCATAATATCAAACAAAAAAAAATAATTACCTTCTTGTTGTAAGATTTAGTTTAATTCCCAGAACTCATTGTATCTGCCTTCAAAATATGGAGGAAAAAAATGATAGCTGCTGTTCAAACCAAAATACTTTTCAATCGCCAAATATTTTTTTTCTCTTATTCTGCTTTGGGTTGTTTTGTTATTCTTTGTGATATATATATATATATATATATATATATATATATATATATATATCTTTTGTTGCTGTTTTTGAATCACCAAATGTTTAGTGAGTACTTACTACGTAGTAGGATGTATGAAGTTGTATGGTTCACACAATTTGGGAACTGTTAAAAAGAGATACCAAGCCAAAAATAGTCACCTGTGCAAGCCCCATATCAGCAAGCCAAATAATCTAAATGTAGTTTCAACCTCTTCAAGGAATGTTATCTTGAATCAGTCAATCTGTAATTTTTTAGTCAGTAGTTGTGAGACAATCTCTCTGAGAGACCCCTTAGTGTCCAAAGGAAATAAGGTAATCAGTCTTTCCTCATCTAAGCCCCCTTCTGTGTATAAAAGCTGTCATTTTGTACAGTGCCTTAGACCTCCTTTCAGTTTGTTGGAAGGGATGCTGCCTGATGTATGAATCATCAAAGAAAGCCAACTTGATCTTTAAATTTACTTGGTTGTATTTTTTTTAAGTTTATTTATTTATTTTTGAAAGAGAGAATGGGAGTGTGCACATGATGGGTGCACAAGTGAGGGAGGGGCAAATACAGAAGGATAAAGAGAATCCCAATCAGGCTCAGTGCTGTCATTGCAGAACCTGATGTGGGTGTCAATCCCATGAACGTTGAGATAATGACCTGAGCCCAAATCAAGGGTTGGACACTTAATCGACTGAGCTACCCAAGTGCCCCTATTTTGGCTTTCTTTTTCACAGAGGAACTGGTTATATTAAGCAGTTATCAAACATGAGCCATGCTGAGAAATTTACTATTATAAAGTATAAATTTCCAATAATTAAAAAAGTAAATAATAGATAATACTAATAAATTACTCATACTAATTAATAAAAATAATAAATTAACAAAAATTTCAAAACCACAGATGGTGGTATCAAATACAACCATTTAATTTCCTATTATCACTAGAAATTATGTGTTTTAACGGTTTAGAATTCTGATGCAATCAAAGCTACTAGGGATTATAAGGGAATCAACTCTGAATGCAAGGAAAAGTTAGAAAGTTGTTAGAAAACTCATGAGGTGTGGATATAATTTTTGTTTAGAAAAAAGAAAGTAATTTTTTCTTAGAGTGAAACTATTACTTTCACAATTGGATAGAAGAGAAAGCATTGAGAAGAAATATTGTAAAAGTTTGGTCAAAAGTAACCTTGGGAAAGGAATTTTATGAGTCATAAATCTGGATACATTGAATTATTTTGTTAAGAGGGCTGTAAAAAGAAGTTTTAATATAAGTTTTTTTTTTAATTTTTTTTAATGTTTATTTATTTTTGAGACAGAGAGAGACAGAGTGCAAGTGGGGGAGGGGCAGAGAGAGAGGGAGACACAGAATCTGAAACAGGGTCCAGGCTCTGAGCTGTCAGAACAGAGCCCGATGCGGGGCTCGAACCCCCGGACTGACTGCAAGATCATGACCTGAGCCGAAGTCATACGCTCAACCGACTGAGCCACTGAGGCGCCCCAGTTTTAATATAAGTTTAATGCAAGTTTTATGTAAAACTAAACCTGACTTTATTTTTACCTCCTAAAGGACAAGTATATATAACTTGTTCTGCTATTAATAAATTTTACAACTATTTAGCTTTCTGTATTTCACTGTCTTTGTCACCATGGTTAGATGAGTAACTGTTACTTAACAGTGACCTATACGATCTTATTTGACAAAATGTTTTAAACCTTTTGATTTTTTGGACAAACTTCCCCCAAATGACATTCTAAATAAAAATAAATTTTTGACTTCTAACTAATTGGTATTTACCAGAGGTTTCTGATACATCTCAACAATTTTTCTTCTATCTCCTTATTTTAAAAAAATGGGGGGGGGGTTTTACCTGAATGAATCAGTTACTTAAGCCTTTGACTTGGGCTCTGATCATGATCTCGCGGTTAGTGGTTTCGAGTCCCACATCAGGCTCTGTGCTGACAGCTCAGAGCCTGGAGCCTTCTTCAGATTTTGTCTCTCTCTCTCTCTCTCTCTGCCCCTCCCCCACTCATGCTCTCTCTTTCCCTCTCTCTCTTTCTCTCTCTCAAAAATGAATAAACTAAAAAAAATTTTAAAAGGGGGATGTTAATCTAATTAGACTTGATATGTTACATTACATGGGAAGTACTCTCACATATAACGGAGTACTCAGTTTTCTTTATGTTGGGTTTGTACAGGCATATGTGATAAGTGTTTTAAAAATTATATAAAACTTCTTGAAATGCTGGTATGATATTATCAATTACAATCCAGTTATTGTATTCAGATGTTGGATGTTACTAAATCAATCAAATTTTACTACCAATTCCATTTTAATAAACTCTTATTATTTTAATAATTTTCATTTACACAGAGATATGGCTTTACTCAGATGCTTTTGCAAAAGTGTTACTGCAAAAAGTTTTCATCATGAAAGAAACTTTGGAAAGGACTTGACAAGTACCAGTTTCAATTAATTTTAAGGTCATAAAACTATTGGTAAGAGTTTCCAGCATTAATAGAGAAATAAGAATCAAGCAGAATATGTATTCATTAAATGGGAATGAATAGGATGAGGAGAATGATTAAAATTTTATGACATTTTCTTTGAAATCATTGTCAGTTCCTTAATATTTTGTTTGTCAAGATTTAGGGAAATTTTTTTTACTCTATCTATGACTAACAGTATTTGATAAAGTATACCTTTTAAAAGGAAGAAACTACTTGTGTTATCTCCCTACATGACCTCTCCAAAATTTGAAACTGTTGCATATTCTTGTCATGGCAGTATAGCTACTTAGTTGCACAAGTTTAGCAAGAATCTGTTCTTCTTAAAAGACACAATCAGAAAAAATCTGACTCTATTTCAAGCCTTTGACTGGAAAGGTGTTGGTTGGTAGGTAAAATCTGATGGCAAGTCTTTTGATTGGTTTCCTGGCCTTGGAGAATTTAAGATATCAAGGTGAGAGTCCTTACAAAAGTTCCAGGAATGCGACCTTAAAAAGCCGTTACATGGTCAGGAACTGTTCTTGCTGGACTTATATAAATATTAGGCCACATTTAACACACACAGGTTAGTTTTACTGTGATTATTTTTGATGGAAAAGTGAAATAATTGTAGAGGGAAAATTATATTTACACCACTGTAGATATATTCCAATCCTTTTAAATGTCTTTGAAGTTTCTAATATACCGTTAAACTCAACTTATTTGAAAATTCTTCTAGTTCCTCAAATATTTGGCTAGGACTGCCCAAACTAACATTTCCACTTTACTCCCAACCTTTTGATTTGAAATTACTAAAAACAAAGACATCCCTTAAATATTTTAGGAAAGGATTACACTGTGTTCTTCTCATGACCCTGGTGGCAGCCAAACTTCAGAGACTAGAAACATGTGCTTATATTTCACAGCTAAAGGAAGCTTTACTTGATGTCTGTGCCTGTGCAAACACTGGAAACATACAAATCAAATTGGCAGGTCAGAGAAGTTGCTGACATCAGTGTAAAGGACTTCCTCCCAAGATGCCAGATCAAGGCTTCACATTTTAACTAAACATGAAACCCTTCCTTCTCCTCCTTCTTCCTCTTATCCCATTTATTCAGGCATTGGCTTGGACAGATAATGCTGACATCAATATCTCTCAGGCCATTCTATAAGACACCCTTTAGACTGCTGCATTGTCATCAAAAATTCTGATCTGTTCATGATAATAGAAACACTTTGGTCCACTTTCCTGTCTTGGGTTAACAACTTCAAACTCAACCCCATGGAATCTTGTATCCAATCTTTGATAAAGACAGAAATTCAGGGAAAGTATAACCAGAATAAATCTACCTTTGTGCTCTACAGACCCTTACATTGTACTGGCCCCTATGGCTGTCACTTTTCCAGTCTTGAGCCACAGATTCAAATGGGACTTGCCAGAACACATTCTTGATTCAAAACTAGCTTTGTTTGGTAGACCATTGCTCCTCTAGCTAAGAATAAGTGTAAATGCGGCTGTGATGGGTCAGCCGCCTTCCTTAACTCTTGAAGATATCACAGAATCTGCTGCTGATACAATAGCTCTCAGACAACCATCCTTACATTTTCTGTCCAAAGTTGTTATTTTGATGGTGGGGAAGGGAGAGAGCAGGAGAGGGGCAGATGGAGAGCTAGAGAGAGAATGTTACACAAGGCTCCACACCCAGCACAGAGCCCAACACAGGGCTGGATCTCATGCCCTTCAGATCATGACCTGAGCCAGAATCAAGAGTCAGATGCAGTTGTTCTTGATAAAGTAGTTCTGATTATCTTCTGGAAGAACAGAGAGATGTCTGTGCTGTGGCAAACACCTCCTGGTGCACCTGAATTAACACTTCTGGGAATGCTGACCTTCAGTTACATAAGATTATGAGCAAAATACTTGGTTTAAAATGGCAATCCTTCAGAGGGCACCTTCTATGACTTACTGGATTTTGATTGATTTTGGTCTTGGAAACCATGGGTCTGAAGTGCACTCTAAACACTGGGAATTATCCTGCTTATAATAATGATAGCATTATCTTTGGTATGCTGCATTATCTCAAAAGATTTATTTATTTTTTTAATTAATGTTTATTTATTTTTTTAGAGAGAGACACAGAGTGTGAGCGGGGGAGGGACAGAGAGGGAGGGAGACACAGAATCTGAAGCAGGCTCCAGGCTCCAAGCTGTCAGCACAGAGCCTGATGCAAACTCAGAAAACATGAGATCGTGACCTGAGCTGAAGTCAGACGCTTAACTGAGTGAACTACCCAGGCCCCCCTATCTCAAAAGATTTATTATATTAAAAAAAATATTTATTTATTTTTTAGAGAGAGAGAGAGAGAAAGTGTGAGTGGGGGGGAGCAGAGAAAGAGGGAGACACAGAATCTGAAGCAGGCTTCAGGCTCTGAGCTGTCAGCACAGAGGCTGACATGGGGCTCGAACTCACGAACTATGAGATCATGTTCACCCCACCCAGGTGCCCCTATCTCAAAAGATTGAAATGCATGTACACAGCTGTTAACTACAGTGCAAATGATCTCTGTAAGACTCTAATGTAAGAAAAGTTAGAAAGAGAATGAATGAGTCAAATGATATGAACCTGAGGCTCTGACCTGTGAATATCACAGAGATTCATCAAAAAATATCATCTGTGAATACTGCACAAAGGACTTTGGAGAACTTTGGAGCAGTAGCTAGGATTGGCACTCCATTGTTGATCATATCTTCAGTGAAGCTGAGAGTGTGATCAAAAGGGGGGAATTATTTAAAAACAGACAATAGGGACCAAATGGAGTCACTTGTGTTAACCCCCATGTCACCAAACCAAGACTTAATGCCTAATTTAATTGTAGCTTCAACCTCTCCCAGGAATACAGTCTTAATCCAGGCAATCTGGAATTTCCTGGTTGTCAATATTGAAGTTACCTTCAGGATGATGAGGTAATGAGCTCTTTCCTTGTTTCTGCCTCCTTCTGCATAATATGTCTCCCATTTTTCATAGCTTTTTGGTACTGCTTTACATTTTCTAGATGGGATGCTGCCCATTTCATTCATGAATGATTAAATAAACCCAATGTGATTATTGAATTCTTCTGTGTAACACAGACAATTTGACATTTGAGCCTTAACCAAAATCCTTTAGTCTCATCTAAATAAAGCCAAATAATCACGATTTTTTTTCAATTTTTGTCTCCTAAATATTTATGTAACTTTTTTTTTCCTCCTCAACCCCTGCAGTCACTGTCTTAACTGTTCATGGAATTTTCTAGATAAATCTAAAGAGGTATTTGGATTCTATCGACTAGGGTTCTACATAAAACAAAAACAAACAAAACAAAATAAAACAAAAACAAAAAAAAAAGAATCTCCATTGAAACTAAGAAATAAGTATATTGAAAAAAATCAATGGCCATCAAAATCTTCAGAAACACAGAGGATTCAGGTTTGGTGTACATACATCATGAACAATACCTGGTATGTGCCTCAGAATTATTTATGTGATGACACCCCCACTTCGAAGGGCATATAAAAGTTGTTATCTCCCAAACTAAGACTATTGGATCAAGTGACCTCAAACCCATATGCATGGCTGTGAGGAAGTATAAAGGAGACAGTTTTGAGATCTAAGTCTAGGAAGAAAGTGGGAATGTGGCTTATGACCCAGAACTGTCCTGAGTTTAATCCATTAGAAGACATGTGAATGTAATACAAAGTAACCCACTATCCTGTATACAAGGCTTGTGATGGCAAAGCAACGTGCTCTTTAAGAATTAAGGTTACATACACTGCTGAGAGCCAATGAGGCAGAGACCCCAATGCCTAGTTTAGATGGGTCAGGGATAGGAAGAGAGAAGGAGAAATCTCCCCTAGGATACAATCAAAGACCATGGAAAATACTGGATCAAGAGATTTGTCCCAAAGACCAGGATCCACAGCCAGAGCAAGAAAACACACCTGGACCTGAAGAAGACTGCAGAATACCAGAGATCATGTGCTTTTTATTAGGAGACAATGACTGGGTGTAACAAGGTGGTGTTTTTCTTGGTGAGTAGATGAACATAATTCTATGGGTAGGGAGAAATTTACATACAAATAATTGATAGCCAGAATGACTCAATATCACATAATTTGGCAAGGACCATTTTGCTTCACTAAAAAATAAGAATCCTGTTTATAGAGATTGCAATAATTATTGGAATGGAGGGGATTGGTCAAGGGGACCTCTTTCAAGCCTTGCTTCAAGCATGGACATATAAACACTTTCTTTCTTCACCCCAGATTCCCAGAGCTACAGTGGGGAAAATCCAATTATTTGACCCAGATGAGAAAGTTTAAGCAAATATGTCAGTGTTAAAATTTCACAAAAATTTTGTCTTTTCAACAAGTGGTGGCTGATTTATTTTCAATACACATTATGCATTTCACAATTTTCAATTTCCTGGTAAAGTTAGAAGTGCCATTTAAGAAGTTGCAAAGATATTTCCCTGGTGTTAAAACTTAACATGTAAAGATAATAACCAAATATCAGATGTTAAATACTGATTAATAGTCTTTCTTGAAAGAAAATGAATGCAGGAACCTGAAATTTATAGAAGAAATCATTAAGCTCTGGATATGAGGCAGTGCTTAATGTCACACAGAGGTAACTCTGTAAACTTAGTTTAAAATGAATATAAAAATTAAACTTTGCTACCATTTTTAAAAATGTTTAATGTTTATTTATTTTTGAGACAGAGAGACAGAACACAAGGATGAGAGAGGCAGAGAGAGAGGGAGACATGGAATCTGAGGCAGTCTCCAGACTCTGAACTATCAGCACAGAGCCCGACATGGGTCTCAAACTCAAAACTGCAAGATCATGACCTGAGCTGAAGTTAGACATTTAATCAACTGAGCCACCCAGGTGCCCCTGTGCTACCAATTTTATACATATTTGGAGATTATGCTGTAGGTAAACTTCTTTTAACTTTTTAATTGCCACTCTTTATTTTGCCTAGAAAGTCTGACTTCCCAATGTATAGTTTTATTATAAAACTTTCAAAAGGTTACATATATTATGTTACAGCAAAAGTGTTTACTTTTATATATTATTAAACTTAACTCTTATCTGCCCCCTAATGAACTGTTGTATCAGAAATGCATTTGCACTATATTTTCAGAGGGACCATAGCTTTAATTGGCCACCTCTGAATGACTGAGTTTAAGTGTTTCTAGAAATATAGTTATACGTATATATGTAATATATACATCCTTGAACTCCAAGGTTTTAATATATATATGAAAACAAATACTTATAAGCATAATGGAAAAAATTGGTGCAATCCCTTGCTTATATTATTATTTTTATACATTCATTTTCTTTAATTCCTATATTCATTTTATTTTTTAAAAATAATGTACTTTAACAGACAAAACATGAGGGAAAAACTCTAAACTTGCAAACATTTATGTTAGAATACTCCAGGGCATTTTGATATATATATATATATTTGATATATATATATATATATATATATATATATATATATATATATATGGAGAGAGAGAGAGAGATATCAATATATTATAGAAAGATATAGATATAGATATATAGATATAGATATATAACAGAAAATATATTTTTTACATGCTTGGGACATGACTACATCTGTTTTATTGAGATGTTTTTTTCCCTATGTCTATGCTTTTATTTAGCAGTTGTGAGGTTCTAAATAATAAATGACAATAGTATAAGGTTAATCTTATAAAAATATATATAATTTAAACTAATTCTCACTATAACTTAGCAAATTTCCCTTTACGTTTTTAAGTTCTCAGCTGGAAAACCCTGTAACAAAAAGAAGTGTGTATGTGGCTGCAGATTTGAAAGTGACTGAATGCAAATCACAAATACATTAAAAAGGTTGAGAATATAATAGAATGTAATAGTAAGTAAGTTACTTAAAACAGATTAAAAAGAAAAAAAAGACTAAAGACATATATGCAAGGCATATATCCAGGGAAAAATGAGTAACTCTCATATATGGGAAAATGACTGAACCACTGGACCCCAAGAATGAAGATTTTGCATGGCACTAGACTTTCAAAAAACATAATTCCATATGTAATTGACTTCCAGAAAGTCAATTACATTGAGATATTGACATTAAAAGAGCAGAACCCAGAACTGATATGACCTTTGTTACTACCCTCCAAATTGGTGAGAAAGACAGAGAACTCAAAAAGGCTCACAGGCATCAGGCCTATGTTTCATGTTGTCCCCAAAGCTAGATGTTCTGAAGTCTCCTTCAAACCCACAGTGCTGACAAATCTGTTTAAAACAAAATACAACTGAGTAAATTTAAAAATCATGTTGATTTCTTCAATGATTCATAAACCCGGCAGCACCCCCGTCTAACAAATAGAAAGGAGGTGCAAAGCACTGTACAAAATGGGAGACTGTTAAAGACAGAAAGGGGCTTGGACAAGGAAAGACTATTACATTATCTTCCTTTGGTGGACTAGTGGATCTCTCAAATTATCTCACAACTACTGGCCAAAAAATTCCACCTTGACCGGTTTAAGATAATATTTCTGGAAGAGGTTGAAACTACATTTAGGTTAGTTGGTTTGCTGATATGGGACTTAGTACAAGTGACTATTTTGGCCTAGTTTCTCTTTTTAGCAGTTCCCAAATTGTGTGAATCATACATCTTTGTATCCCCCACCATATAGTAAGTACTCACTAAATATTTGGTAATTAAAAAGCTATTTGGTTTAAATAGCACCTGTCTTTTGTTTCTTTTCCCCCTCCAAATTTTGGACACATACAGTGTGTAGAAGAGTTAATAGGAGTTAAAATCTTATAGCAAGAAGGTAATTATTATTAATTTCCATATTATGACAAAACTGACCTTTACATTATTGTTAGAAAGATGTTCATCCCTGAAAAGAGGCAGTAAGAAATATTCATTTCTGTTTGCAAAAATTAAACTTTGTTAATTTAATATATAAGAAAACTTGCAATTCATACAGTGTGCATTACAAAATCATCCATTTGGATGTCATTTTCTTTAAAATGTGCATCTTCCAGTATGAGCTATGAAATAAATAATGAATAAGAAGCACTGGGTAATAGGTTAACAACTGAATGAAAACAGTAATGACTGAAAGGAGACATAATAAACTCAGAGTCAGGGACTATGTGGGGAGGAAACAGTTTGGGGAGGAAGCAATTTTACCCAAAAGTCATGATTGTCTGGCTTTTAAACTTATCTGGAGTAGATCCCCATAAACTATTGTAAAATGGCAGAAGATATGAATAATTTGTCTCCTTTCTTTTTCTTTCTTTCTTTCTTTCTTTCTTTCTTTCTTTCTTTCTTTCTGTCTTTCTTTCTTTCTTTCTTTCTTTCTTTCTCTCTTTCTTTCTTTCTTCATCTTCGTTCTTATAATAATTTGGCTCTTCCTAATGTTAAGATCTTGTGAGGATGGAATGACCAATAGGTACAGACACAATATTTGTGGGAGTTCCTTCACTATTTTTCTGAGCCAGAAGACTATTGGAATAAAGGATTTCTGAAGGTCATTTCTGATAGCCTGGAGTGCCCACTGTTTGTTTATGATCTCTTGAACCTCACTCCCAGGGTTGATCCCCACTTCCAGGCATAAAAAGTAGAATTATTCTTGCATATATAGGACTGTCTTTAAGAGTGATTTCAAATATGCCATTGAAGGGAGCAAAATTTACCTCCTTAAAACATACACACCTCTTTGGGATAAAGATTATTTTAGATTTGTAATTTGTAAGAAACAGTGAACATGGGAAAAACACTGAGCACCACAATTACTCTTTTGTAAGAGACATATATGTTTTTAAAGGGCATTTTCATTTGTAAGGTTGTCTTCCTCTCTGTATCAGTAAGCGAATGATGGACATATTTCTAGAAACTCTTCTCAGTGGAGAAGCCAGTGACTTAAATTTGCACAAAGAACATACCCTTGCTTACTCTCCTTTTTTTTGGTAACTTCCCATAACTAGCCTCCCCAATCCCCCTTAATCTTTTGTCTTTATCTGACGGTGGTTTTTATAGAAATGACTTGGGCAATTTCAGGGAGTTACTCATTTTTTTTTCCGGGTCTCTCCATACACAGGAGATATAATGTGTATTAAACTTTGGTTTTCTCTTGTTAATCTTTTTTTTGTTGTTAAAGGAGATGTCTCAGCCAAAGAACTAGAAATGTAGAGTGATTATTGTGCCAGCTACACAGCATTTTCTGATACTTTAAAGAACTGAGCCTCTGTCTTGCTATTCAGAAAACTAAGTCCTGAAGTGGTGTGGATTCCATCAGGCCATGGTATATCAGGGCCAACAACAGATCAAGGTGTCCTGATTTCCTCCATAATTCACTGCCTGAAATAGTTAAGGAGTTTATATTAGGCATCCCTGTTCAACTCCACATTCCCTCAAATTATTTCCAATGATAACCACTGGGAAAAACTAAAGGCATTCCCATCATTTTCCTGGTTTGCATGATAAGATTCTCTTTCTACTCACTGTTCTACTTTTCTCCAGGCTGGCCTCATGAGTATGTGTTCTGTGTGCTTGCACAGGAGCATATATTCCCAAGGGCTATTGCTCGGCTTAATGGTCTATATCTGCCATCTTGAAAACGTCATAATTTTATACCTGGGTGTACACGTGAGCAGAGGAATGATGCTGGGCGGCAGCGTTGGCTTGTGAATTTGACACAGCAGCAGTACCTGCACAGGTGGGCTCAGCAGCATGCACCCAGAGCAATATGCCTGGCCTCCTCATGTGAACACAGCTATGTCCGTTTCCAGGGCACATAGAAACCCAAGGGAGTATCTCTTCTGGGACTGGGACCAGACTGGTGACGGTGATGACAGCAGCAGCTGCAGAGGCAGCACAGAGGTGGAAGAGCCCACTGCCAGGAGACAGAAGGAGCTCTGCCTGGCAATACCAGTGACTCACACTGGGGGCAGGGGATGACTTTCACTTCCACCTCAAAGCCCATCCTGTGTCATTGATAAAATTACTAAGTATCTTGCCTGAGTGTCTGGACAGGAAGTAATAATGGAGCTTAACTAGTAGTAGTAATCTTTGTCAGTGAAATACCACAAATAAAAGTACACACATTGCCATTGCAATAAAGCATATTGGGAAGTTATGAGAATTAATAAAATAATCCAAAACTTATAGTTTTAGAAACTTCCACAACATTGCAAAGAAAATTTCCAGAAGTTCAGAAATAGAAATGCAATTTAACAATGTTAAAAATATTTAAAATTTAATGTGAAGTATTATTGATGAAAATAATAAAATTTCATATAAAATTTCAGAAACATGAAAAAAGATCACAGTAATTTACCTTGTATTTGGAGATACAGTAATAAAATGAATAAATGGGTATTGGAAGAATGAAGTGACTTCCACTATCTTTTACAAAGTCCACAAATTACCAGAAATTTGAAAGTTTCATTAAAGTGACAGTTATTAAATATATATTTAAAAGCAAATTCAGGTTTACATATCAATTGATGGATTGAAATTGATTTATTAGAGCACTTTATTAGAAAAAATTTTTCCTGAAGAAACATCAACTCTACATGTACTAAATTTGCATTTGGATATAATGTATCAGATGTTGGATCCACTGTTGTCACCACTTATAAATACTCCAAACACCTCCAATAACATACTCATAATGACTCTTCTCAAATTAAAAATTGTCAAAAATTAATTGCCTCCTTGAATTTTCCACCAGTGACTAACAGCATATTCAACTGTATGGATAGAAAAATGAAGTTCCTAAAAGCATAAATTTTGATGAAATTAATTTGGAAAAAAATGAGGCAAAAAATATTACCAATGATGACATCACAAAACAATGTATTACTATTTATTATATTTAATAGATAAGAAATTAATTTTGAAGAAAAAAGTCTTCATATTTTAGCACAGAGGATGGCACCCTTTCTGCTTTTGAAAAAGAGGCCTCATGCTTTCATTTTGTGCTGTGCCCCATAAATTATGCAGGGTATGACCTACCTCCTCTCTACCAAACCTGAGAAAATAAAGAGCATTTCTTCACTTACCAATGATGAGAAGTGTTAGCAATCTACTTGAACAGGAAGTTCACTTGAGCTGAGAGTTTTTATTAGATTAATAGTGGGACGTGTTTAGAAAAATGATTTATCAATGACTAGAATTGGTGTATAGAAGTTGATATTCCTCCAACCTATTCCGGTAAAACTTTGAAATGTAGTGAATGGGAAATAAAATAACCTATGAGAGGCATGAGCGAATACAAGGATAGCAGTGACTACTGAGTATGTGATAAGTGTCGGGGGTGGTTATGGGAATGTCCTTGAACCCCCTAATTCCTAATAGCTACACTCAACTTTTGATCCACTCAGATTATAACTAACCTCAAAATTTCTTCATCTCTTATGGCACATCCAAGTCTTAATACTTGATTTTGAGGGATACCTGAGATGAAATCATTTTCCTAGGATTCACTTCCATAAAAGAAGCATACACTTGTTATAGTTTATTCAGGATGGTCTAGGACTTTAGAATCCCTGATGAAGTCTCACCTACATCTTTCTAAAGCCAAGTTAGCATATAGTGAAAAAAAAAAAAAAAAGGTAACATACATAGATAAGTCATTGAGTCTACAATGGGAAGAACAAGACAGTTTCTGACATTATTTAGATCTAGACATTCAAGAAACATTTATTTTTCTCTTTATATATTTTGGAAAATAGTAGAACTGTTATGCTGAATGACAGCTTCAGTTAAACAGTTTCCATGTTCATTTCCACATGAAAAAGAACCATTTTCATTGGGAACCTATTAGCAAAAAATGAGTGCATTTGAAAGTCATGAGAAAAAGCATCATAAAGATAAAAAAGAGAAGGCTTAAAATTACATATATGTTTGAGAGACAATTTTGTCCAGACATGAGTGACTTTCTTGTGATTCTAGTCCTTGTGATCCAAGAATAAAATAATATTTTACAATTACTGTACACTGATGAAGGGACTTATACCCAAGTCTTGGGTACATATGCAAAAAGCTTTGTCTACATTTTCAAAAGGCAGATTCTCTGAATCATTCTTCTCAGGGCTCCCATCACCTCCTTGTTTCGCAAGCTGTAAATGATAGGGTTGAGCATTGGGGTCAGAATGGTGTAGAAGACAGCCAGAACCTTGTCCTCTGCTGGAGATCTCAGTGATCTTGGGCGTAGGTAAGTGTAAGCAAAAGGTGCATAGTATAAAGTTACCACTGTGAGGTGTGTGCTGCAGGTCGAATAGGCCCTCTTCCTCCCTTCTGTTGAGTGCATGCGGCAGATGGCAAGGAGAACTCGGCCATAGGAACATGCAATGCCAATGAAAGGAAACACAAGAAAGAGGGTGGTACTCACAAACACTGTGTACTCATAGACCCAAGTGTCCATGCAAGCCAGAGTCAACATGGCTGGGACATCACAGAAGAAATGGTTGATGGACCTGGATCGACAATAAGGGATATGGAGGGCATATACAGTGTGGGCACAGGAGTTGATTGAGCCCATTATCCAAGATCCTGTTATCATCAACACACACACTTTTTTGCTCATACGAATGGGATAGTGAAGAGGAAAGCAAATAGCCACATAACGATCATAAGCCATAGATGTCAAGAGCAATGCTTCTGCCCCTCCTAAAGTCAAGAAGAAGAAGCTCTGAAAACCACACCCAATGAAGGAGATAGACTTGTTTCCAAGCACAAAATTGGAAGCCATCTTGGGAACAATAGTGGAGATGTAATTTAGGTCAATGAGGGAGAGCTGACTAAGTAAGCAATACATGGGTGTGTGTAGACGGGTGTCTAGGAAGATGAGTAGAATCATGGACAGGTTGCCAAACAGAGCCATTAGAAAAATGAGGACAATGAGAATAAAAAGGAGCAGGCCTATTCTTGATGGTGGAAACAACCCCAATAAAATGAAATCAGTTGATGTTTGAGTATAATTTTCCATGGGGCATTGATGTAATTTTCCTGAAGGCAGATAGAAAAGTAAGTCAATCACAGAATATGAACCTTTTTTTTTTTTAGTTGTGTAGTATCTAAAATCTTACAGTGCTTAAGTAAATAACTGAATGTTTCTATTTTGTAAAAAAAAACAAAAAAACAAAAAACACAACAAATTATTTTTTGACCTAGAGATTAAAATTTGAAGATGCAAGCATTAGTAGCCTAAATCTTTTCTAAGAAATCTTTAATGTCATTAAAAAAACATATATTCGCTAAGAATTTATCAGGATACATACATTTAGCTTACGTAAACATACACAAGTATTGCCAAAATCATATGCTTATTCAAAATTCATGCACATAAAATCAACATAAATGCATACATTGTACAGTTATTTTAAGAGTAATGTTTGTGACCCATAAAGGATCATTTTTCTTTTATATCTAAGACTTACTTCTAAAACTGCAGCAGCCTATCAGCTTATGTTGAGGAATAATATTTATTTCTTGAGTCCTCTTTGCATAGTAATATCAAATAAAACATCCTTGAAGTCAGGTAACACTATTTGGTTCACATGTTCTGAAATTGTGAATGAATACTTGATGTCAAGTACCATTGATACAAAATCTTCTCTTCTTCCTTCTGAATGATACAGTTAGAGTCCACTCTTCAACTTAATATCTATACACCATAGTCATGGCAGGTTCCATAAATCTGCTAGAGTTTCCCAATAACCATATGTTTATAGACATTTCTTATATATTTTATCATAGAGTATCATAATTATTATCAATCATTTCCAGAATATGGTATAGTTAAGAGCCAACTCATGTAGTATCCATCACAAATCCAGAGCAGTAGTTCATAGACAATATAAGCAGTAGCCCTTATTATCAATTTTAATAGAATTACCATATGATAGAACAATACCACTTCTGAGTACATGTCCAAGAGAAATGAAATCAGAGCCTAGAATAGATATTTGTACACCCATGTTTATAGCAGCTTTATTCACAATAACTACAAAGTGTAAGCAACAAAAGTGCCCACTGACAGACAAATAATGAACAAACAAAATACAGCATGTGTGTGTGTGTGTGTGTGTATATATATGTATATATATGTATAATATATATGCATATTATATATAGTATTATATAATAGCATAATATATATAACATATAACATATATAACATATAACATATATCATATTATATATTATGCTGTTATATATACTATATATATTATGTATATATGCTAATATATTATATATTATATATTATATATAATACCAATTATATAATATATATTGTTATAATATAATTATAATATATCATTTATTATATAATATTGCATTATATAGTATATATGATTATATAATAATTATATATTATATAATAGCATAATATATTATATAATAGCATAATCTGATTTTTTAATGCATATATATATATATATATATATATATATACATATATACATAATCATTTGCTTTTTTAAACGAAGAAAATTCTGTTATATGCTACAGGATAAATGAAGTTTCCAGAGATTATACTAAGTAAAATAAACCAATCAAAAGAAGCCATATGCATGATTTAACATATACAAGGTACCCAGAGTAATCAAATTCATAGAAATGAAAGTGGAATGGGGGTTAAGAGGGCCTGAGAGGAAGGAGAAATGGGGAGTTAATACTTAATGGGTGTAGAGTTACAGTTGGGCAAGATATAATTTTGGGGATGATGATGGTAATGATTAAGCAATAATATGAGTTTCATTAATGTCATTGGAATGTACACTTAAAAATAAAATGGTAAGTTTTATATAATAAATATATATGTATGTATTTACTCCCATTAAAAATTCAGAAGTAGAATATAAGTGTACCTAAATTATTTCATGTTTGGAACCTACAACAAGGACCAGAATATGTGCAGTGCAATTGACCTTTGTATAAAGTGTGGCCTCCGAAAAATTGCAAAGGAAAGAGTGGGAGAGCAAATTTTTTCCATAAATGCCATTTGGATTCAATGTATCACATATTATACCATTTTCCATAGGATACCATTTATATTAGTATTTTAATGATTGACAAGAAAAAATATAATATTTGAAATTACCAATAAAATTATGATCACTCTTACCACATACATTTTATATAAGGCTCTCTGTGATGAATTTACCATGAGGTGGTTAGTATTATTCCACTCTAAAGGTGTAAAACATCAGCACAGAAAACAAATAATTAATGTCACATCATATCTGGTATTTGATGCTATGTATCATGACTGCCAGATGAACACTTTTTTTTTGTTCTAAGATGAGAATTTTTTATTACTCATGTTGCATTGTTCTAATATCCTGTCATGGGACATCATTTAAAGGACCCCTGAATCTGACATTGAAGCATATTGAACTCTTGAGTAACAGCCTTGGAAATTTCAGGGTCTCAAGTAGAGAGAACAATTTTTCTTAGGTAAAAATAAATCCAATAACTTATTTTTATTCCCTGTAGGTTGATTTTATCCATTGGAATAACAATAAATAGCCTACATTTAGCTTATTTACAAGACATTTTCCATCTCTTTAATTCCTCAAATTTCCTTAAAAATTGCATTCTAGGCATCAGCATTTATAACAAGTGTACATAGGAGGAAAGAATATCAGAAAACATTCTGATGATATTTCATAGTGAACAGAAGAAACAAGCCTAGAATGTTTTTCAGGTCCTACAGGAAAGAGAAAATAGTGGTACGAAAATAAGTTGGTAACTGGAATGTGTCAGAGTATGTTCCAGAATTAATTATATTTGATCCTGACCTTGGATATACCTCTTGAATTTGATATTACACTGATATTTTATTCATGACAAATTGAGTTGCAAAGGTTCTATGCAGCTTTAACTAAATACATATACTTGAATAACTGGATTTCCTATCTGTCATCACTGTATGTATGTATGTATGTATGTATGTATGTATGTATGCATCTATCTCTATCTGTCTATATGTCTATCTATCTATCTATCTATCTATCCTCATTTCTCTAAAAGCATCCCCCATATTATCGCTCAAATATTAAATATTTTGAGGTAATAAATCTGAAATAAGACCGGGTCAATTTTTATCCACCAACACACACACACACACACACACACACACACACACACACACACACTGAAAAAGGAAGAATAAATTAATGTTGTTAAGTTAGAAATGCTATACAGATGGTAAAGTAAAGAATGCATATGAAAGCTTCTTTGAAACATGAATAAAATTATATTACCAATAACTGTTTACTTATTTGGACATATTCTCCTATTTTCTCAGATATATTGGTTTTACTGCACTATGACCACACACATTGTCTTATAACAAACAATGTTCTCTAAAACCTTTACATAAAATTCAATTCTTGCTCTGTTCCCAATGTAAAAGTGTCCTTGCTTATAAAGGCACAGCCATATTATCTCCTTTGTAATTTATATTGTAGATGTCCATACTCTACATAATGAGGAAAATCTTCCAAATGCTGTACAAGTTCAAAATGAATTAAACTATTACCATCTCTTAAAGTCAATATGCATCAATATTATTGCAGACCTTTTATCCTATGTTCATATTGGAGTTGAAAATTAAATACTGAAAAGGCCTCATGTGGCTGATTCATACATTTATAGAAAATATGCTTGTTAAAACTATTTCTCATTATCAAAAGATAAACAAAATCACAGAGTTAGGTAGTGACTTATTCACGTCTGTGCAGTGAGTGACCTAGTGATAGCATTGAGAAACATGGAGGAGTGTCCTGTCGAAACTAGATTAATACAGAATTTTCCACTAAGGCATGGATTTTCATGCCCTGTACTCTTCACATTTGATCAAAACTATTCTCAAAGAAAAATCATTCTTAATTACACAGTAAGGCTGATCATTTACAGAGGTACAGAGCAAATATGCATTTCCCTAAGCCCCCTCCATAATTTGGCTTTGCAGGAAAAGAAATCAGATCAGACTTTTAGGAACCTGTAAAGCACAAGACACTCTCCACCAAGTTTCACAGAAATTTGAATTACTTTGTCTTTTCTCAAGATCCTGTAATACCCTAAAAATGTGGGCTCTCCCCCAAAATGTCATTTTTTATTCACCTGGCAGTCTGCAAAACCAGTGAACCAAGTTAACGGGTCAGTTTTCCCAGGAGGACTTTGAATGCATTAGGTAGGTAAAGTGGATCTTCGTTCCTAAAAGTCGGCTGATCATTCCTCGATGTCCATGTCTATAGCAGGAATTATTTTTAAAAGCAGAATTCTTTTGCAAAGCCATCAGTTGTAAAATTTTAAGTATTGTAAAATGGCTTTTATAGAATATAGAATCAGATGATCCAGAAGAGGGTCCTCTGGGATCTAGGTCAGGGTAATTCTCCATAGTATCCTCTCAGGGAAATCTACAGGAGATTTCACAGCCTTTCAAGGGTTTCCACAAAACAGATTTTACTAAAAGGACAAAAAGTACATAGTTTGCAATACTTTAGTGAATTGGGAATTTTAATGACAGTATTTAATATTCAAGACACGTGAATTTTCAGTTTTAAGAGGAACTACACATTTTTAGAGTATAAAGAGATCTAGAATACACAATGAATATCTGTGTAGGTGCATGCTTGTGTGATTCCAATCCATACAAGTCCTTAAAATTCCACAAAGGTGAATCAGCATTAGTAGGTAATTTGGTAGGCAGATAATAGAAACTGATTAAAAGAACTGTCTTTCAAATTTTGTTTTGCAGTGAGAATTGATTTATTTTGTTTCATTTTACACATACCCTGGAGAGTTTAGGTTTAAAGTTAGATGTACTTCTAGCTCCCCTACTACGGGAAATGCTATAGTGGATTAAAGAATTTAACCATTAGAGGCTGTACACTTACGTGGAACAGATATAAAGAAACTGGGATACTGCAAGTTACCTATGAGATGAAAAATAAGGAAACATAATGCATACTTGGCTATAACTTATCTCTGAAGAATAGCCATAAATTTTAGCATCTTTATCATTATCATTGTCATCACAATTACTTATTTTCACTTCACTTTTCTTTTTCTTTGTTTTTAAAAGAAATTTTTTTACTATTTATTTATTTTTGAGAGAGAGAGGCAGAACGTGAGCAGGGGAGGGGCATAGGGAGAAGAGGAGACACAGAATCCAAAGCAGCCTCCAGACTCTAAGCTGTCAGCATAGAGTCTGGCTCTGGGCTCAAATTCATAGACTACAAGATCATGACCTGAGCTGAAGTTGGACGCTTAACCAGCTGAGCCACCCAGGTGCCCCCACTTCATTTTCATCCACTACATGCATGATAAAATTTTCAAGTTGTTTCCATATGTTATACTCCTTGGATCTTCACACAAAATCTCCAAAGTTGTTAACACAGATATCCCCCGCCTCCCTTTTGGAACTAATTAATGTGCACAAGAAGTATAAAAAATATATATGTTAAAGTTAAAGTGTAAACACTTCAATTTCACATAGCTTGTGTTTAAAAAACACGCATTAACATAAGTAAAACCATGGTTACTTGGAGTATTTCCCAAAGTTGTCTTTCAAAGCTTACACACACGTACACACACACACACACACACACGCTATTAGACGTTTGTTTTTAAATTTTTAAATGTTTATTTTTGAGAGAGAGAGAGAGAGAGAGAGAGAGAGAGAGAGAGAGCATGAGTGAGGAGGGGCAGAAAGAGAAGGAGAGAGTATCCCAAGCAGGCTGCAGTATCTGAGCTGCCAGCACAGAGCCTGATGCGGGGCTTGAATCACAAACTGTGAGATCATGACCTGAGCAGGTGCTCCTAGACTTTTTTTTTTTGACTCACTAGTTGCAAATTCCCGTTGCTTTCTGAAGGTAGAGCGCTTCTATAAAATATTTCATAAGCTGAAAGTGTACAAAGTGAAGACACAATTCCCATTAATATATAGAAAACGTTTTCATTATTGTCAGAATAAAAAATAATCACCACTTCTGGATACCTTAGTACACCTCTTGCTAATGGGCGTTCATAACAAATCACGGTAAACAGGTGCTTACAGGCACAGTTCAAAACTATACAGGATGCTGGTATTGTTAATGCAGTCCTAGGGAAGCAGCTTGCCAGCGCCACTCTCACGGATCCAGGTGCACGCTGCCTTTATATGGGCTGGAGGCTAAACACCGAATGCTAATTTCACCTTTGGCCTTCCTTTTTTCTGGAAACGTGAAAACCTTTTTCTGATTTATTTGGGTTAGCGAGAACAGTACTAAAGTCAGTCTTCTGTGTAAAAGCAAATTGGCATCGGGGCGCCTGGGTGGCGCAGTCGGTTAAGCGTCCGACTTCAGCTAGGTCACGATCTCGCGGTCGTGAGTTCGAGCCCCGCGTCGGGCTCTGGGCTGATGACTCAAAGCCTGGAGCCTGTTTCTGATTCTGTGTCTCCCTCTCTCTCTGCCCCTCCCCCGTTCATGCTCTGTCTCTCTCTGTCTCAAAAATAAATAAACGTTGAAAGCAAATTGGCATCACACAAACTTAAAAAAAGCGAGGGATACCTGTTTTCTGTTGTGTAGTTTTATATAAAGTTTAGACAAGTAATTTCTAGGTTTTAATTAGAAAGAGCGAATTTCTGCAGAGAAAACAAAGCAAGTAGGAAATGCCATTAAGATTACCACGGGTGCCATTTAAGCACCCTTCAATCATGCGAATATAATAAACAATATAATAAACAAATACAATAAAAAATGTCTCTACAAACCTTATTGAGGACTTGTACCCTTAGGTGTTAGGTTTCTTCTTTAATTCTCACTTGAGCACATCCAAAGCTTACTTCAATATGAGCCTTACCTCATTTCCCATCCAGAGAGCAATTTGTGAATCAGCTCCAAAGTCACTTTTGTAATCTGTTTTACATTCTACCATTGGCGCTGAACAACATTGGGAAAAGAGTATCTGTCCATTCAAGCCCAAACTCCCTTTCAAATCTTCTATTTCCTAACCATCTCTCACATAACATCACTTATTTCCTAAACTGACTACTTTAAGTCTAAATGATTTCAATCCAAACTGTCACAAATACTACCAAAGAAGTTAATGAAAGCTATGTAATCAATACCTATATGATCACATCCTGCCCTTGAGTGAAAACATTTTTACTTCTGAAAAATATAATTCATGTTACCTATGTTTTGTTTAGTACTGTAATTTTTAAATTCCAGTATAGTTAACATACAGTGCTATATTAGTTTCTGTTGTACAATATAGTGATTTAATAATTCCATACATCACCCAGTGCTCATCACAACAAGTGCATGCTCTAATTTCCATTATCTATGCTTCTTTAAAGCATTCTTGATGAGGCTGCAATCTTCCCCATTTCCAGAAGATGTTCATAGGCAGTGGATAAAATGAATTCTCCATTCTTTAAAGAATATTGTTTGTCCTTCAACTTTTTTTCTCAAAAGGTCTTGGTTCAATTATTACCAAAACAAAATTCTTATATTTGAAGTACCATTTTAATTCATATATAAACATTTATTATATATTTTAGAATAGAGTATCATAATTATTATCAATTATACTCCAGAATATGGTATAGTTAAGAGTAAGCTCATATATTATTCCTCACAAATTCAGTGTTCATAGACAATATCACCAGTAGCCTTTATTATCAATTTTACTATGTTTCAATATCATTTCACAATCATTATAATCAGATTGGTTATCAGAATTGTACAATACCACATTTTAAATTTAAAAAGAATGTGATGTCTTAAAACAATGTACGAGTTTCAAGTAATCGATTCATTTATTTATTTTTAAGGCTATATACTCAAATATAGAGTATTATATGTTGTTTAATCTTCAATCAAATTTAAAAAATAGGATTCTAGGGGCGCCTGGGTGGCGCAGTCGGTTAAGCGTCCGACTTCAGCCAGGTCACGATCTCGCGGTCCGTGATTTCGAGCCCCGCGTCGGGCTCTGGGCTGGTGGCTCGGAGCCTGGAGCCTGTTTCCGATTCTGTGTCTCCCTCTCTCTCTGCCCCTCCCCCGTTCATGCTCTGTCTCTTTCTGTCCCAAAAATAAATAAAAACGTTGAAAAAAAAATTTAAAAAATAGGATTCTCTGGTTAATGATATGCTTAAATGTATGTATTGCTTTTTATACACAAAGGTACTAGATTATAAATGAAATTTTCTCAAGCACTTGCTGAGGATGCTCACTTCTTGTATGATTATTCAAAATAAAAAAAAAAAACAAACAAAAAACAAACTGAGATTACTATTGTAGCTTGTATTATCTGCGCAGTCTGTACTTTCACAAATGCACTGGCTTGGTTACCTGACAGTGGCCCAATTTCATCATATGAATGGAGTCATTTCATGTGTAAGCTTCCTCGAATATTTTTCAAATGAGTGTACATTTTTATCTCCATACTTGAAATTTGAGATCCCTCCAAAAAACGCAGCAGCAATGATGATTCTATGTCTTCTTTAACTGGATATTTAATATAAAGCATTTTTTGTGTGTTTGGCTTGTTTTATTTCTTTGTACTTACTATAAACTGAGACTTGGACAACATAGGTTAAGTTACTAATAGCCCAAGATAGACATTAGCCAAAGTTGGGAAAGGAGCTCAAATGATTTCTTTAGATGTTTTCACAGGTGTGTTAAGGATCAATTCAGTGGTTAGAGAAACAAAAATATTTATTCAATTTATATCAATATTATTGTGTCTCTCAAGTTTTATGGATCATATATTTTATATATTGCTCAGAGTAATTTCACAGTAAATACATATCTGCATACATTGATTTATTTCCCAATTTTGATTATACTGGCCAACAATTTTAATAGTTAAATGCAATATTATTAGTTTAATAAAACATATAGGAAATTACTAAAATATTGTAAATATGAGATCTACCTTTATTTAGGCATGACATATTTTCAAAATATCCATTCTTTTGGTAAAAAAAACACTAAACTATGACACAATGTTTGCTTACTAAACTAAATAATAAAAATAATATTATTCATTTTATTGCAATATTTTAAGAAAATTTTTCACAATACAATTTCATTGCAGAAAATACCTTAAATATACTTATGTTTTTCCTGTCTTCCATTAACTGAATTACTTAGACTTTTTACTTGGTAAAAAATAGCAAGTAAAATAAAAAAATATTAAGTTATTTGATTTCCTAATTATATTGTATTTCAGAACCACTTTCTTATGTCCAATCTATTTTGAGTTCCTTGAACTTTATGGACCTGTGTGCTTATATCCCTCCTCAGATTTGGGAGGTTTTATGTTATTAATTCCTTAACTAAGCCTGCTTCCCCTTTCTCTTTCTTTGCTCCTTCTGGTGTTGTCATGATGCATACATAAGTTTTCTTTGCGGAACATAAGTTCTGTAGTTTTTTTTAAACTCTTTTTTAGTCTATTTTTCTTTTATTTTTTTGACTGTATAATTTCAAAGTATCTGTCTTTGAGCTCACTGATTCTTTCTTGTGCTTGATGAAGTCTGTTCAGCCTCTGTATTGATTTTTTTCAGTTCAATCATTATGTTCTTCAGTTCTAGAATTTATTGGTCCCTTTTTCATGGTTTTAAACTTTGTTAAACATCATTTATTTCAAATATTGTTTTTCTGTGTTCATGTAGGTAAAGATTCTGAATTCTTTGTCAGGTGGTTTTTAGATCTCCATTTCTTTACAGTCAGTTGCTTGTGTTTTATTATTTTTTGTTTCAAGTTTTGTTTAAATTCCAGTTAGTTAACATATAGTGTAATAATATTGGTTTCTGGAGTAGAATTTAGTGATTCATCACTTACATACAACACCCAATGCCCATAACAACAAATGCCCTTCTTAATACCCATCACTCATTTAACCCATCCCCCAACCACCTCCCCTGCATCAACTCTCAGTTTTTTCTCTGTCCTAAGTGTCTCTTATGGCTTGCCTCCTTCTCATTTTTCCCCTTCCATTATGTTCATCTGTTTTGTTTTGTAAATTTCACGCATTTGTTAAATCATATGATATTTGTCTTTCTCTGACAGACTTGTTTTGCTTAGCATGATACACTCTAACTCCATCCACATCATGGCAAATGTCAAGATTTTATTCTTTTGATGGCTGAATAATATTCCATTGCATATATATACCATTTCTTTCTCCATTCATCAGGGGATGGACTTTGGACTCTTTTCATAACTTGGCTATTGTTTGTGTTTCATTCGATTTTGGTAGTATCATGTTTCCCTGACACTTTGTGAATCTTATAGGATTACACTGAAGTAACTAGTCACTTTTTCTTTATCTATAGACTGGATTTGACAGAGAAAGTCTTTCACCAGTTTATCCAGAAATTTCTGACAGGCCAGCAAGAAGTTATCACAAATGGATCTCCTCACAGGGTCCATGGTTATTGGGCTTGATACTTTGTGTCTGTAGTGATTTTGCATTCTCACTTGCCACTCTTTTCCCTACAGGAGTGCTCTAAAGCAGAGGAAATCTCTCTGATCCGTGTTACATGGTATGAAAGAGGGGTGTCTCACATAGAGTGAAACTATCCTTCCTACCTTCTTCAGTTTATTTGAACTTTTTTCTGGAATCCAGAACTATAAAATAAGTATGTTTGTGGATGGATGGTTATTTATATTCATGTTTGTGTGAAGAGATGTGGGCCAGATCCTCCTATTCCTGCATTATCCAGACATAATTAGCATGTGTGGAGAGGTCAAGATAACTCTGTATCCAGTCATAGAAATACTGAGTGAGACATGGGGTGTCTGGGTGGCTCAGTTGGTTTAGTGTTCGACTTCGGTTCAGGTCACGATCTTAATTTTCGAGGGTTTGCATGCCAGGTCAGGCTCTGTGCTGACAGCTCTGAGCCTGCAGCCTGTTTTAGATTCTGTCTCTGGCTCTCTCTGTCCCTCTCCTGTTTGTGGTCTCTCTGTCTCTAAAATAAATAAAGATTAAAAAAGTTAAAAAAAAAAAAAGAACTGAGTGAGACAACACTACCATGGCTCAGCAAACTCAATGAGTGAAGTGATCCTGAAATACCCCTGCATTCCCCAAATGTGTATCAATAAAAGGTGGAGACTGGGTGCCACATATATCCCCAAGAGACACCACAAAATCAACCATATTGTGATGCCATGGCATTTGGTTTATCCTAATAAATGAAAGAATAATAAAGAAAATCCTGATAGTTTACATTTAATTTCTGTTTTTAATCTAGTTGAATTATACATAAGTCACACAGCTCTTAAATAAATGATCCCATTTATTTATTTTTGTTATGTATTTACTAATTTATTTATTTAATTTATTTTTTAATATATTTTTAAAATTGTGTGTGTGTGTGTGAGAGAGAGAGAGAGAGAGAGAGACAGACAGACAGACAGACAGGGGAGGGGAAGAGAGAAGGAGACAGAGGATCCAAAGCAGGCTCCAAGCTCTGAGCTATCAGTACACAGCCCGATCTGGGGCTTGAACCCATCAGTCATGAGATCATGACCTTAGCCAAAGTCGGACCCTTAACAGACTGAGCCACCAAGGTGCCCTATTTATTTTTTATTTTACTTCAAGTATAGTTAACCTAGAGGGTTATGTTTGTTTGAGATCTACAATATAGTGATTCAACAACTGTTTATATTACTCAGTTCCTATCAAGATAAGTATTCTTAATCCCTTACACTTATTTCACCTATCCCCTGACTCACCTCCCCTCTGGTAACCATCTGTTTTCATTTTATTTGTTTCTTAAATCCTACATATTAGTGACATCATATAGGATTTTCTTTTTCTGACTGGATTATGGTCCTTAGACTCCTGTCCATTTTTTTATTGAATTATTTGTTTCTTTGGGTGTTTTCTTGTGTAAAATATTTATATTTTATGTAAAATAACTATTTATCAGATATTTCATTTGCAAATAGACTCTCCCATTCAATGGATTGTCTTTTAATTTGTTAACTGTTTCTTTTGTTGTGCAAAGGTTTTATTTGGATGTAATCACAATAGTTCATTTTTGTGTTTATTTCTCTTATTTCAGGAGACATATCTAGAAAAATGTTGCTATAGTTGATGTCAGAGAAGTTACTACCTGTGCTCCCTTCTGGGACTTTTATAATTTCAGGTCCCAAATGTAGGTAGTTAATTTTTTTGAGTTGATTTTTGTGTATAGTGTACGAAAGTGGTCCAGTTTTATACTTTTGCATGTACTGTCCAGCTTTCCCAACATCATTTGTTGAAGAGACTGTTTTTTCCCCTGGGATATTCTTTCCTCCTTTGTCAACTATTAATTGACCATATAATCGTTGGCTTACTTCTGGGTTTTCTATTCTGTTCCATTGAATCATGTATATATTTTTTATGCCAGTAACCATAGAGTATTAACTACTGCAATTTTATAATAGAACTTGAAATCTGGAATTGTGATACCTCCAGCTTTGTTTTTCTTTTTCTAGAGTGCTTTGGCTATCCAGGGTCTTTGGTGATTCCATATAATTGTAGGATTGTTTCTTCAAATTCCATGAAAAATGCTTTTGGTATTTTGATGGGGATTGTATTTCATGTGTAGATGCTTTATGCAGTTATACACATTTTAGCAATATTTGTTCTTCCAATCCATGAGGATGAAATGTCTTCCCATGTGTTTGTGTCATCTTCAAGTTCTTTCATCAGTATTTTATAGTTTTTAGAGTACAAGTGTTTAACCTACTTGGTTAAGTTTATTCTTAGATATTATATGATTTTTGATGTAACAGTAAATGGGATTATTTTCTTAATTTCTCTTTCTGCTGCTTCATTTCTGGTGTATATAAATCCGATGGATTTCTGTCCAGTTATTTTGTGTTCTTCAAAATTACAGAATTCCCTTCAGTTCTGGTGCCTTTTTGGTAGGGTCCTTATGGTTTTTTATATAATATCATGTCATCAGTACATGTTTGAAGTTTTACTCCAGCATTACCATTTTGGATGCCTTTATTCCTTTTCCTTGTTTCATTGCTGTGCCTAGGAGCTTAAGACCTACATTGAATAAAAGTGTTGATAATGAACATCTTTGTCTTATTCCAATTTTAGGGGAAATAAAGGTTTTATTAGGTAGGATTATGTTCCCTTGAAACCTATTATTGAGGGTTTTTATCATGAATGGATTGTTTACTTTGTAGAATGTTTTTCCTGCATCTATTGAAATGATTGCATTTTTTATCCTGTATCTTATTGACATGATGTATCACATTAATTGATTTGAAAATATTGTACTCCTTTTGCATCCCACAAATAAATCCAACTTGATTCTGGAGAATGACTTTTTTTTTTTTTTATTAAATTTTTTTTTTTTCAACGTTTATTTGTTTTTGGGACAGAGAGAGACAGAGCATGAACGGGCGAGGGGCAGAGAGAGACGGAGACACAGAATCAGAAACAGGCTCCAGGCTCTGAGCCATCAGCCCAGAGCCCGACGCGGGGCTCCAACTCACGGACCGTGAGATCGTGACCTGGTTGAAGTCGGATGCTTAACCGACTGCGCCACCCAGGTGCCCCTGCTTGGAGAATGACTTTTTAAATGTATTGGTGGATCCTGTTTGTTAATATTTTGTTGAGAAAATTTTGCATCTGTATCAGAGATACTGTCCTGTTATTCTCCTTTGGTCATACTGTGTTTATCTTGTTTTGGTATCAGGGAAATGCTGCCATCACAAAATGAATTTGGACATTTTCCTTCCATTTTTATTTTTGCAATAGTTGGAGAAGAGTAGGTAATACCTCTTCCTTAAATGCTTGGTAGAATTCACCCGTGAAACCATCTGGGCCTGGACTTTTGTTACTTGAGAATTCTCTGATTACTGATTCAATTTCATTACTGGTAATCAGTCTGTTCAAAATGTCTATTTCACCCTGATTCAGTTTTGGAAAGTTATGTGTATTTAGGAATTTATCCATTTCTTCTAGATTGCCCAATTTATTAGCACATATTTTTTATAATATTCTCTTATTATCTTCTGTATTTCTGTGGTGTAAGTTGTTATTTCTCCACTTTTATTTGTGATTTTGTTCATGTGAGTCACTAACTCTTTTTGAGACTGCTAAAGTTTTATCAATTTTGTTGATCTTTTCAAAGAACCAGCCTCTGTTTTCTTGTTCTGTTCCAATTTTGGTGTGTTTTTCTTCTTTTGCTTTTTCGGTTCTTGTAATGTCTTTTTTTTTTTCTGTTCTAATACTTATTATTTCCTTTCTTCTACTGCTTTTGTTTTGTTTTGCTTGTGTGTGTGTGTGTGTGTGTGTGTGTGTGTGTGTGTGTGTGTTTGCTTCCTTTATGTGTAAGTTTAGGTTTTTCTTTGAGATTTGTCATGCTTCATGAGGTAGCCCTGTTCAGCTATAAACTTCCAACTTACAATAGCTTTTCCTGCATCCTAAAGATTTTGGACCATTATGTTTTTATATTCATCTCATGCGTTGTACGACTTCATCCTTGATTTATTGGTTAAACCATTAACTGTTTAGAAGCATACTATTTAATCTCCATTTATTTGGGGTTCTTCCATTTTAATCTTGTGATTGGTTTCTAGTTTCATGGAGTTGTGGTCAGAAAGAATGTGCAGAATGACTTCTATCTTGTTTGAATTTGGGGAGAATGTTGGTGACCTAATTATTGTCTTGGAAATAATGTGAATTCTCCTGTTTTAGAATGAAAAGTTCTGAATATATCTGTTAAATCTATCTGGTATAAAAATCAATCAAAGCCACTGTTTCCTTGTTGATTTTCTGTTTGATGTGCCCACTGATGTCTGTGAAGTTTTAATGTTCCCTACTATTATTATGTTATTCTTAATTACTTCCTTTATGTTTGTTATATAACTGCTTTATAATTTGGGTGATCCAGGTTAGGTGCATGAATATCTACAATTGTTATATCTTCTTGTTAGATTGTTCCTTTTCTGATTATATATTTTCCTTCTCTGTCCCTTTTTACAGTCTTTCTTTTTTACCCAATTTTGTCCCATGTATTACTATCACAGCTTTATTTTAACAATCTTTTCTTTTTTTTCATAACAAATGCTTCTCAATCCCTTCTCTTTCAGTCTGCATGAGTCTTTAGGACTGATGACACTATTTTATACAGCATAGAGATAGGCCTTGTTTTTTACCCATTCCATCATCCTATGACTTTTGATTGGAGAATTTCATCTATTTACATTCAAAGTAATTATTGATATGTATTTATGGCCATTGTATTATTTGTTTTGTGGTTATTTCTGTAGTATTTTCATTGTATGAAAAGTCTTTATTTAAATTCCAGTTAGTGAATATACAGTGTAATTTTATTTTAAGGTATACAATAGAGTGATAAATACTTCCATACAACACCTGGTGCTCATTAAAAGTCCACTTCTTATTCTCCACCACCTATTTAACCCATCACCCCACCCAACTTCCTTTGGGTAATTATCCATTTGTTCTCTACAGTTAAGAATCTTTTTGTTTCCCTCTTTTCTCCCTTTTTTGTTTTCTTTTCCTTTTTCTTTTTCTTTGTTTCTTTTACTTAAATTCAACATATGAGTGAAATGATATGGTGTTTCTTATTCTCTGACTTATTTTGCTTAGCATTGTACTCTTCAGCTCCATCCATGCCAAAGGAAATAGAGAAACTGTCTTGTGTTTTATGATTGAGTAATATCACATTATATAATATAATCTTATCCATTTATAAGGAAGTGGTCACTTGGGCTGTTTCCATAATTTGGCTGTTGTAGATACTGCTGCTATAAACTTTGAAGTGCATGTAACTCCTTGATTTAGTATTTTTGTATTCTTTGTGCAAATTCATAGTAGTACAATGGGTGGATCATAGGGTAGTTCTATTTTTAACGTAATACCGATTTATTTATTTATTTATTTATAAAATTTTAGTTAATATACAGTGCAATATTGGTTTCTGGAGTAGAATTCATTGATTCATCACTTACATACAACACCCAGAGCTCATCACAAGTGCCTTCTTTAACACCCATCACCCATCTAGCCCATCCTTCACCCACCTCCATCCATGAAACTTCAGTTTTGTCTCTTACCTTCAGAGTCTTTTTTGACTTGTTTCCCTCTCTCCTTTTTGAAGAAGCCCCATACTGTTTTCCAGAGTAGCTGCACCAGTGTGCATTTCCACCAACAGTGCAAGAGGATTCCCCTTTCTCCATATCCTGGCCAATAGATGTTGTTTCTTGTGTTATTGATATTAGCTATTCTGACAAAACTGAGATGATGTTTCATTGTACTTTTGATTGTTGAGCATTTTTCATGTGTCTGTTGGCAATTTGGATGTCTTTGTTTCTTTGGAAAAAAATGTCTATTTGTGTCCTCTGCCCATTTTAATTAAATTATTAGTTTTTAAATGTTGACTTTAATAGTTTTTTTTTATATATTTTGATACTAACCCTTTATCACATATGTCATTTGCAAATATCTTCTGTCATAATATAGGTTGTCTTTTAGTTGTGTTGATTATTTTCTTCACTGTGCAGAAACTTTTTGTTTTGATGAAGTTGAAGAGTTTATTTTGTTTAGTTGCTTGTTTCACTTGCATCAGTAGATATATTTAGTAAAAATGACACTGCTGGGGCACCTGGATGGCTCAGTCCATTAAGCATCCAACTTTGCCTCATGTCATGATCTCATCCATGAGTTCAAGCCCTGCATCAGGCTCTGTGCTGACAGCTTGGAGCCTGAAGCCTGCCTCAGATTCTGTGTCTCCCTCTCTATCTGTTCTTCCCCTGATCATGCTGTCTCTCTCTCTCTCTCTCTCTCTCAAAAATAAGTAAACATTTAAAAATACATTTAAAAAATGACGTTGCTAAGGCTGATATCCAAGACGTTCCTGCCTGTTTTCTTGTCTAGAATTTTAATGATTTCCTGTATCACATTTAGTTCTTTAATACATTTTGAATTTATTTGTGTGTACCATGTAAGAAAGTGGTCCAGTTTCATTCTTATGAATGTAACTGTCCAGTTTTCCCGACACCAATTGTTGAAGTGACTGTCATTGTTCCATTGAACATTCTTTCCTGCTTTGTCAAAGTTTGATTGACCATATTTTGTGGTTTCACTTCTGCATTTCTATTCTGTTACATTGACCTGTATGTCTGTTTTTGTAACAGTACTATACTATCTTGATAACTAACACTTGGTAATATAACTTGAAGTCTGAATTATGGAATTGTGATATCTGCAGCTTTGCTTTATTTATTTATTTTCCCCCCAGATTCCTTTAGTCATTAGGGTTTTTTTGTGGTTCTATACCAATTTTAGAATTTTTCTAGCTCTGTGAATATTGGTTGTATTTTGATAAGGATTGCATTAAATGTGTAGATTCCTTTGGGTAGTTTAGACATTTTAACATTATTTATTTTCTGGTCCATAAGCATGAAATTCCTTTCCCTTATTTTGTGTCATCTTCAATTTCTCTCATCAGTGTTTTATATTTTTCAGAGTACAGGTGTTTCACCTCTTTGGTTAAGTTTGTTCCTATATATATTTTTTGCTTTTGGTGTAATTATAAATGGTTGTGTGCTTTGTGCACTCTGCTGTTTTGTTTTTGCTGATCTATCCTTGAGGCCAGTCATATGCAGAGGCTCTCCTTGCCAGGTGTGAGCAGTGTTTTGTCCCTGGCCTGGATGTGACCAGTTTTACCTTGGTGTGTTTTGGTCTGCTTATGAAGTTAGTTCTGACACCACTTGCACAGACCGGTGGGGGTTCCCCATTGTGTGAGTCTTTTTCTCTCCTCTTTCAGTGTCTGCAATGTCCTTCACTCCCATAGAAAGTCCTGTTGTTCTGTTAAGCTACAGATAATATCTTTGCACCTTCTAATTTCTCTGATGTGGCCTCTTCTCTATATTTAGTTGTGGTTTGTTCTGCCAGTATCTGAGTCCTTATATGAGTTGATTACACAGATGTGAGTGTTACCTAATTATATCCATGGGAGAAGGCAAGTTTAGGATCCTCCTACTCCACCTTTTTCCCTAAAATCCATAGTTAGTTATTTTGAAGAAAAAACAAACAAACAAACAAACAAACACCTCAAGTTCTGTTCCAATAAGGTGAGGCCAAGAGACTCTGAACTCACTTCCTCCCTTCTGCAGCAATTCTACAAATATATTTAGAGCAATTCCTCCTGAAGAAATGTGGGCTGAGTGAACAGCATCTACACTTCAGAAAAAAGAAAGACCATATACAGAATTGAAAGAGAGTTGGAGACTTGGTAAAAAAAAGGAACCTCCCATCCCACAATGCTGTGAAATGCATTCGACAGGGATAATACTAAGGGAACTTAAACTGATTTTTCTGTCCTAGGACACAGAAAATAAACACAACTTATGCAAATAGAATGTAAAATGATGTGGGGCCATCAATCAAAAGATCAGAAAGAATTCTTGACATGTTTTAAGTGCAAAAGGATGCTTTTATTAAAGTACAGGGACAGGATTCATGGGCAGAAAGACTTGTATTTTGATTGTGAGGAGTGACTGATTATCTACTTTTGCATTATTTTCGTTAAGGATAAGTAACTCTCCAAGGTATCTGAGTGTTCAAAATGAGGTTTATAAGGAGTTTAGAGATCTGGCTATTGTCGAGATAGGGTTATCCTTTATTTTCTAGTAAAACAACAGTTATGAGACCCTTTAGAATTGTCAACTTCTGCATGTCTCAGATGTGCATCTGCAGGACCCATTTTGTAAAGTAATTCCTTTTGGTTATATTCATTCTGCCTTTGTTTTCCTCATTATAAAAGTTTCAGGACTTGAATTTCTACAAATGGCAGAGGAGCTGCTGAAACTCTCTCTGGAGTGGAGAGGTTTGTGAGCACCAAGTTTTACATTCTGTTTTCACCTTAACAACATGGACAGTAGCAAGGTTACCATGTCTTACCCTGCCTGCCAATTAAGTGAGCCATGGCTATTATCAAAAAGACAAAAGATATTAAGTGTTGGTCAGAAAGTAGAGAAAAGAGGATTTTTGTACATTGCTGGTAGAAATGTAAATTGTTACAGCCACTATATACAAGACTATGGAGTTCCTAAATTAATTAAAAAATAGAAATAATATATGATTCTGCAACCCCAATTCAAGTTATATATCCAAAGGAAGTAAAATCCATATCTTGAAGAATTAATGCAGTCTTGTGATTATTACAGCGTTATCTGCATTAGCTAAGATATGGGAAGAACCAAAAAATGAATCAAGGAATAAATAGATAAGAAAATATGGAAAAAGGAAATCCTTACATTTGTAGCAACATAGATGAAACTGTAAGGCATTATGCTAATTACAATGAGCCATATACATAAATATAAGTGCCCATTTACACTGATAGGTGGAAACTAAAATGGTAAAACTTATAGAAGGAAAAAATTAAATGGCAGTATTCAATGTTTGAAAGGAGGAGAAATGTGGGGAGATTTGGGCCAAAGGCTATAAAATTTCCATTATACAAGATGAATAAGAGCTGGAGATCTCTTCTATAATGTGAATGTAGTTAACAATACTGTATTGTATGCTTGAAATTTTCTAGGATGATTAATGTTAAGTGATCTCACCAGGAAACCAAGAAGAAGGAGGAGAGGAGAAGAAGGAGAAGAAAGAAAAGAAGGAAGGAAAGAGAAAGAAAGAAAGAAAGAAAGAAAGAAAGAAAGAAAGAAAGAGAAAGAAAGAGAGAAAGAAAGAAAGAAAGAAAGAAAGAACAGGAAAGAAAACTGTGTAAGTTGATGGATACATTAATTAACTGGTTTGTGGTGATTATTTCACAATGTGTATGTATATCAAAACATCAAATCATACATTTTAAATATATACAATTTTTCTTTGTCAAGTATACTTCAATAAATCTGGAAGAAAAAAAAAAACAAGAGTTAACATAACGTTGTACAAGATAGTGTAACTGGATACTTAACATGTGCTTTGCATAAGTCAACACTGAGCAATAGTGTGACATTTACCATCTTTATTATCACCATTCCAGCAACATCAAGAAAGTTACCATCAAATTATTTTCATCTACACACATGTTATGCCTAGTTTTATCAGCAAAGTATTCCCCACAGTATTCCTATGGACGATTTCCATTTTGTTATCACAAAGTACCTTCAATTTTGAATGTAGATATTATTATTTCACTTGAAGCTTAGTTGTATACAAAGTTTAAAGACAAAATGCAAAAGTTAATCAGAGAAAGCAGTAAAATTAGGCACAATTTGAGTTTAAAAAGTACTGGATAAAGTTTCCAGTATTTCCATGAATACCTAAATTATTTCTAGATGTCCTTTAAATTTAAAAAATATGTATCTATTTTGATATATATTACATACACATGCTATCGCTCTGAAATGGACAAATTCAGTTTTGTCTTTCTTAAAAGGTCAATTTTATATTTTGATAAAATTGAGGCAAAGAGTCATTTAATTAGAAATAATAGATTCAGGTGTAGAGGGAAGATGGCGGCGTAGGAGGATGCTGGGCTCACCGCGCTTCCTGCTGATCACTTAGATTCCACCTACACCTGCCTAAATAACCCAGAAAACCACCAGAGGATTAGCAGAATGGAGTCGCCGGAGCCAAGCACAGACGAGAGGCCCACGGAAGAGGGTAGGAAGGGCGGCGAGGCTGTGCGCGTGCGCGCTCCACGGACTGCCGGGAGGGAGCCGGGGCAGAGGGGCGGCTCGCCGGCCAAGCAGAACCCCCAGTCTGGCTTGCAAAAAGCGGAGGGGCCTGACGGACTGTGTTCCCACAGCAAGCGCGACTTAGCGTCTGGGAGGTCATAAGTTAACAGCTCTGCTCAGAAAGCGGGAAGGCTGGAGGACGAAGGGAAGGAGAGCTGCTGAGCCCCCTGACGACAGAGCTCAGTTTGGTGGGGAACAAAGGCGCTCGCCAGCGCCATCTCCCCCGCCCATCCCCCAGCCAAAATCCCAAAGAGAACCAGTTCCTGCCAGGGAACTTGCTCGCTCCTCGCAAACACCCAACTCTGCGCTTCTGCGGAGCCAAACCTCCGGCAGCGGATCTGACTCCCTCCTGCTGCCACAGGGCCCCTCCTGAAGTGGATCACCTAAGGAGAAGCAAGCTAAGCCTGCCCCTTCTGCCCCTGTGCACCTTGCCTACCCACCCCAGCTAAGACGCCAGATCCCCAGCATCACAAGCCTGGCAATGTGTAAGTAGCCCAGACAGGCCACCCCACCCCACAGTGAATCCCGCCCCTAGGAGAGGGGAAGAGAAGGCACTCACCAGTCTGACTGTGGCCCCAGCGGTGGGCTGGGGGCAGACATCAGGTCTGGCTGCGGCTCCACCCACCAACTCCAGTTATACACCACAGCACAGGGGAAGTGCCCTGCAGGTCCTCACCACGCCAGGGACTATCCAAAATGACCAAATGGAAGAATTACCCTCAGAAGAATCTCCAGGAAATAACAACAGCTAATGAGCTGATCAAAAAGGATTTAAATAATATAACAGAAAGTGAATTTAGAATAATAGTCATAAAATTAATCGCTGGCCTTGAAAACAGTATAGCTGACAGCAGAGAATCTCTTGCTACAGAGACCAAGGGCCTAAGGAACAGTCACTAGGAGCTGAAAAACGCTTTGAACGAAATGCATAACAAAATGGAAACCACCACGGCTCGGATTGAAGAGGCAGAGGAGAGAATAGGTGAACTAGAAGATAAAGTTATGGAAAAAGAGGAAGATGAGAAAAAGAGAGATAAAAAAATCCAGGAGTATGAGGGGAAAATTAGAGAACTAAGTGATACACTAAAAAGAAATAATATACGCATAATTGGTATCCCAGAGGAGGAAGAGAGAGGGAAAGGTGCTGAAGGGGTACTTGAAGAAATAATAGCTGAGAACTTCCCTGAACTGGGGAAGGAAAAAGGCATTGAAATCCAAGAGGCACAGAGAACTCCCTTCAGACGTAACTTGAATCGATCTTCTGCACGACATATCATAGTGAAACTGGCAAAATACAAGGATAAAGAGACAATTCTGAAAGCAGCAAGGGGTAAACGTGCCCTCACATATAAAGGGAGACCTATAAGACTCGTGACTGATCTCTCTTTTGAAACTTGGCAGGCCAGAAAGAATTGGCACGAGATTTTCAGTGTGCTAGACAGAAAAAATATGCAGCCGAGAATCCTTTATCCAGCAAGTCTGTCATTTAGAATAGAAGGAGAGATAAAGGTCTTCCCAAACAAACAAAAACTGAAGGAATTTGTCACCACTAAACCGGCCCTCCAAAACCCTGTGAGACAAAGTACCAGAGACGTCACTACAAGCATAAAACATACAGACATCACAATGACTCTAAACCCATATCTTTCTATAATCACACTGAATGTAAATGGATTAAATGCGCCAACCAAAAGACATAGGGTATCAGAATGGATAAAAAAACAAGACCCATCTATTTGCTGTCTACAAGACACTCATTTTAGACCTGAGGACACCTTTAGATTGAGAGTGAGGGGATGGAGAACTATTTATCATGCTACTGGAAGCCAAAAGAAAGCTGGAGTAGCCATACTTATATCAGACAAATTAGACTTTAAATTAAAGGCTGTCACAAGAGATGAAGAAGGACATTATATAATAGTGACAGGGTCTATCCATCAGGAAGAGCTAACAATTATAAATGTCTATGCGCCGAATACCGGAGCGCCCAAATATATAAAACAATTACTCATAAACATAAGCAACCTTATTGATAAGAATGTGGTAATTGCAGGGGACTTTAACACCCCACTTACAGAAATGGATAGATCATCTAGACGCACAGTCAATAAAGAAACAAGGGCCCTGAATGAGACATTGGATCAGATGGACTTGACAGATCTATTTAGAACTCTGCATCCCAAAGCAACAGAATATACTTTCTTCTCGAGTGCACATGGAACATTCTCCAAGATAGATCATATACTGGGTCACAAAACAGCCCTTCATAAGTTTACAAGAATTGAAATCATACCATGCATACTTTCAGACCACAATGCTATGAAGCTTGAAATCAACCACAGAAAAAAGTCTGGAAAACCTCCAAAAGCATGGAAGTTAAAGAACACCCTACTAACGAATGAGTGGGTCAACCAGGCAATTAGAGAAGAAATTAAAAAATATATGGAAACAAACGAAAATGAAAATACAACAATCCAAATGCTTTGGGACGCAGCAAAGGCAGTCCTGAGAGGAAAATACATTGCACTCCAGGCCTATCTCAAGAAACAAGAAAAATCCCAAATACAAAATCTAACAGCACACCTAAAGGAACTAGAAGCAGAACAGCAAAGGCAGCCTAAACCCAGCAGAAGAAGAGAAATAATAAAGATCAGAGCAGAAATAAACAATATAGAATCTAAAAAAACTGTAGAGCAGATCAACGAAACCAAGAGTTGGTTTTTTGAAAAAATAAACAAAATTGACAAACCTCTAGCCAGGCTTCTCAAAAAGAAAAGGGAGATGACCCAAATAGATAAAATCATGAATGAAAATGGAATGATTACAACCAATCCCTCAGAGATACAAACAATTATCAGGGAATACTATGAAAAATTATATGCCAACAAATTGGACAACCGGGAAGAAATGGACAAATTCCTGAACACCCACACTCTTCCAAAACTCAATCAGGAGGAAATAGAAAGCTTGAACAGACCCATCACCAGCGAAGAAATTGAATCGGTTATCAAAAATCTCCCAACAAATAAGAGTCCAGGACCAGATGGCTTCCCAGGGGAGTTCTACCAGACGTTTAAAGCAGAGATAATACCTATCCTTCTCAAGCTATTCCAAGAAATAGAAAGGGAAGGAAAACTTCCAGACTCATTCTATGAAGCCAGTATTACTTTGATTCCTAAACCAGACAGAGACCCAGTAAAAAAAGAGAACTACAGGCCAATATCCCTGATGAATATGGATGCAAAAATTCTCAATAAGATACTAGCAAATCGAATTCAACGGCATATAAAAAGAATTATTCACCATGATCAAGTGGGATTCATTCCTGGGATGCAGGGCTGGTTCAACATTCGCAAATCAATCAACGTGATACATCACATTAACAAAAAAAAAGAGAAGAACCATATGATCCTGTCAATCGATGCAGAAAAGGCCTTTGACAAAATTCAGCACCCTTTCTTAATAAAAACCCTTGAGAAAGTCGGGATAGAAGGAACGTACTTAAAGATCATAAAAGCCATTTATGAAAAGCCCACAGCTAACATCATCCTCAACGGGGAAAAACTGAGAGCTTTTTCCCTGAGATCAGGAACACGACAGGGATGCCCACTCTCACCTCTGTTGTTTAACATAGTGCTGGAAGTTCTAGCATCAGCAATCAGACAGCAAAAGGAAATCAAAGGCGTCAAAATTGGCAAAGATGAAGTCAAGCTTTCGCTTTTTGCAGATGACATGATATTATACGTGGAAAATCCGATAGACTCCACCAAAAGTCTGCTAGAACTGATACATGAATTCAGCAAAGTTGCAGGATACAAAATCAATGTACAGAAATCAGTTGCATTCTTATACACTAACAATGAAGCAACAGAAAGACAAATAAAGACACTGATCCCATTCACAATTGCACCAAGAAGCATAAAATACCTAGGAATAAATCTAACCAAAGATGTAAAGGATCTGTATGCTGAAAACTATAGAAAGCTTATGAAGGTAATTGAAGAAGATTTAAAGAAATGGAAAGACATTCCCTGCTCATGGATTGGAAGAATAAATATTGTCAAAATGTCAATACTACCCAAAGCTATCTACACATTCAATGCAATCCCAATCAAAATTGCACCAGCATTCTTCTCGAAACTAGAACAAGCAATCCTAAAATTCATATGGAACCACAAAAGGCCCCGAATAGCCAAAGTAATTTTGAAGAAGAAGACCAAAGCAGGAGGCATCACAATCCCAGACTTTAGCCTCTACTACAAAGCTGTCATCATCAAGACAGCATGGTATTGGCACAAAAACAGACACATAGACCAATGGAATAGAATAGAAACCCCAGAACTAGACCCACAAACGTATGGCCAACTCATCTTTGACAAAGCAGGAAAGAACATCCAATGGAAAAAAGACAGTCTCTTTAACAAATGGTGCTGGGAGAACTGGACAGCAACATGCAGAAGGTTGAAACTAGACCACTTTCTCATACCATTCACAAAAATAAACTCAAAATGGATAAAGGACCTGAATGTGAGACAGGAAACCATCAAAACCTTAGAGGAGAAAGCAGGAAAAGACCTCTCTGACCTCAGCCGTAGCAATCTCTTCCTCGACACATCCCCAAAGGCAAGGGAATTAAAAGCAAAAGTGAATTACTGGGACCTTTTGAAGATAAAAAGCTTCTGCACAGCAAAGGAAACAACCAACAAAACGAAAAGGCAACCAACGGAATGGGAAAAGATATTTGCAAATGACATATCGGACAAAGGGCTAGTATCCAAAATCTATAAAGAGCTCACCAAACTCCACACCCGAAAAGCAAATAACCCAGTGAAGAAATGGGCAGAAAACATGAATAGACACTTCTCTAAAGAAGACATCCGGATGGCCAACAGGCACATGAAAAGATGTTCAGCGTCGCTCCTTATCAGGGAAATACAAATCAAAACCACACTCAGGTATCACCTCACGCCAGTCAGAGTGGCCAAAATGAACAAATCAGGAGACTATAGATGCTGGAGAGGATGTGGAGAAACGGGAACCCTCTTGCACTGTTGGTGGGAATGCAAATTGGTGCAGCCGCTCTGGAAAGCAGTGTGGAGGTTCCTCAGAAAATTAAAAATAGACCTACCCTATGACCCAGCAATAGCACTGCTAGGAATTTATCCAAGGGACACAGGAGTACTGATGCATAGGGGCACTTGTACCCCAATGTTCATAGCAGCACTCTCAACAATAGCCAAATTATGGAAAGAGCCTAAATGTCCATCAACTGATGAATGGATAAAGAAATTGTGGTTTATATACACAATGGAGTACTACGAGGCAATGAGAAAAAATGAAATATGGCCTTTTGTAGCAACGTGGATGGAACTGGAGAGTGTGATGCTAAGTGAAATAAGCCATACAGAGAAAGACAGATACCATATGGTTTCACTCTTATGTGGATCCTGAGACACTTAACAGGAACCCATGGGGGAGGGGAAGGAAAAAAAAAAAAAAAAGAGGTTAGAGTGGGAGAGAGCCAAAGCATAAGAGACTGTTGAGAACTGAGAACAAACTAAGGGTTGATGGGGGGTGGGAGGGAGGAGAGGGTGGGTGATGGGTATTGAGCAGGGCACCTTTTGGGATGAGCACTGGGTGTTGTATGGAAACCAATTTGACAATAAATTTCATATATAAATAAAAAAAAAGAAATAATAGATTCATATAAATTAAAAGAATATATGATAACTACTAAGTTTCCCCTAGTAATCATGTAACTACTGTGCCCATGAACAAAAATAACTCACAAAGAAGAAGAGAGTGAAATACAGGCTTTCATTTTAGAAATAAATAAATCACAGGAATAAAAGCAGAGCCTAAGGAACATAGTCAATGATATTGCAATAGCCTTGTATTGGGACAGATGTTGGCTATACTTATGGTGAGCATAGCATATGTATACACTTTTCAAATGTTGTACACCTGAAACTAATGTAATATTGTGTGTCAACTGTAATCAAATGAAAAATCTTTAAAAATATATATACACCCAACAAGAATCCAAGTGAGAAAATGGAAATTCTACTCTGTACAATTGTTATTTAGGATTTTGACTCATGTGTTAATTTTGTTCATAATTTTTTTTAAGTTTATTTAGTTATTTTGAGAGACAGACAGAGAGAACATGTGAGGGAGGGGAAGAGATGGAGAGGGAGAGAATCCCAAGCAGTCTCCACACTGTCAGCCCAGAGCCTGATGAAGGGCTGGAACCCACAGATTGTGAGATCATGACCTCAGCAAAATTCAATAGTCAGGTGCTTAACTGACTGAGTCACCCAGGTGCCCCATGTGTTAATTTTGTTCTTACATATAATGAGTCACTTATTTATTAAAGATCACCTTAAAATGATAGTCACTTAATGCAAACAGCAATACAAATTGCCAGAACATTAATGCAATGGAATTAACATAATATGTAAACACATCACATGCTCTACTCATGGGGAATATACATCATGTTACACATACAATATTGAAACTTTACTCACTGGCTACCATTCCCCATGTCCAGAGGATTCATCACAGGCTCTCAGCACAAAGCATCTTCTCTTCCTCAATAAATACAATTTATCTTTCAAATGTAATGATTTATTAAAATATATTGGTATGATTATTGACAAATAAATTATTCTCACATTTGAAATTCCCTTTACATCTATGTATATTATTTTTAGTATATATTTTCTCACACAGAATTATTTTTAAAGTGACCATAAATTGACAAACATGATATCACTTTGTATAGACATCAGTTTTATTTAGCATGAATCCAGGGGAGAAGTTCATAGATAATATCTGTTTGAGTTTATTATCAACTTTACTATGTTTCACTGCTATCTTACAATAGATTATCAGGAGTCACACCAATTCTTTCCAATACTGTAAAATGGTATAATTTTTAGGTTTAAATAAAGGTTCATTTTTTTAAAGTACACAAGTATTTAGGGAAGTGATTCATTTTGCAATTGTATACACACACACACACACACACACACACACACACAATCTTTTAAATCCATTTCAATCAAATGAAATGTACTTTTTAAAATAACCTGGTTAGGGAGATACCTTAATATATCAATTGCTTTTTAATTGTTTGTAAATAACATTTCTTACTAATTGTAATAAAATTCTTTCAAGCACTTGGTGAAACGTTTCATCTCTTATGTGATAAATTAAGATAAATGTACAGTTAGGACATGAGCCTTCTGTTATGTTCCAGTTTTACAACATCACTAGATTGAATAGCTGACAGTGGTCATACAGTCATTATATGAACAGTTATTTTTATAAGCAGACACCTATGCATACTTTTCAGACAAATTTATACATTCATCACTTATCCCAGCACTTTTCATTTTAGATAATTTCGTAAAGACTGAGGAACAACCATGATTGTAGTTCTTCTTTACCTAGACATTAAAGATAAGACTTCTCTTGTGTATGTGTGTTCACTTGGGAAAGTCCAGTGAGACTTGAATAATATAGTTTAAGTCACTAATAGAAGATGGCCTAAGGCCAAGATTTATTTCTTTACAAGTTTTCTGACATGTATTAAAGATCACTTTAGTGGGGAATCAAAAATATATTTTCCATATTCTTCCAATATTATTATGTCTTTTAACACATATGGAGTCATATATTTTATATATTGTTATTCCATAATTCCATAAAAATAGCCTGTAAATATATTACTTTCTTTGGCATGTTGGAGGATATTGGCTAGAAAATTTGATACACTATAATGGAATATGATGAATTTAATACAAACAAATATTCAGAAATTCTTATATTATCCCATAATAATTTAGGGTAGATACTGATTTTTGAATTTTTCCAATTCAATTGGAAATTACCATTAAATCATAAAATATATTTTACATTTTAAAATAGGTTATAAAAAGACATACTACTGCTTTTGATAGACTACTATTTATAAAATATTCAATAATGCATTTTTTTAATGCAGGTAACCCTTTAAATGTTCTTAGATTTCCTATGGTCTCTAGTAGTTTCACCAGTGATATGTTTATCTTGCAAAGGAGTACTACAATTACTTTAGAGTTTTTTTTCAAACTTTTTTTCTGTGACAAAATATATATTTAACACAAAATTGTCAATTTTTAACCATTTTTGACTGTACAATTCAGTGAAATTAAGTACATTCACATTTTGTTCAATCATCCTTATGATCCCTTTCTAGGATATTTTCACCATCCCAAACTGAAGCTTCTCATCCTGCAATTCTAACAATTCTTTGTATCAGTTAATTTGCCAATTCTAATTACATCATAAGTGGAAACACACAGTATTTTCCTTTTCTGCCTGACTTGTCTACCTTAGAAAAATGTTCCCATGTTTTTTCTCTTTTATTATTATTATTATTATTATTATTATTATTTATTTTAAATTCCAATATAGTTAACATAGAGTATTATATTATTTTCAGGCATGCAATGTAGTGATTTTACAATTCTATACGTTATTCAGTGCTTATCATGCCAAGTGTACTCCTTAATTTCCATCACCTGTTTCACTCATCCAACCCACATCTCCACTATGGTATTCTATACTTCACGGTATGTTTCTATGGTTTATCAATTTTTTCCATTTATTTTGGTTCTTAAATTCCACATAGGAGTGAAATCATATGGCATTTATCTTTCTCTGACTTCTTTTGCTAAGCATTATAGTCTCTAGCTCTGCCTATGTTTTACAAATGACAAAATTTATTTTTTATGGCTCTGTAATATTCCATTATGTATGTATATATGTCACTTCTTCTAATCCATTCATAAGTCGATGGGCATTTGGGATCTTTCTATAATTTAGCTTTTGTATGTAATGCTACTATAAACATTGTGGTACATATATACCTTCGAATAAGTATTTTAGTATTGTTGTGTAAACACCTAGAAGTACAATTGTTGCATCAGAGTGTAGCTGTATTTTTAACATAATGAAGAAACTGTATTGTTTTCCAGAGTAGTTGAACCAGTTTACATTTCCAAAAACAATGTAAGAGTGTTCCCCATTCTCCACATCCTTGCCAACAACTCCTGTTTCTTGTGTTGTTGACTTTAGCCACTCTGATAGTGTAAAGTGATATATTATTGAAGTTTTGATTGTATATCCCTGATGATCAGCGATGTTGAACATCTTTTCATTTTTCTTGGTCATTGGTGTGTCTTCTTTGGGAAAATATCTGTTCATGTTTTCTGTTCATTTTTTAATTAAATTTTTAGTTTTTTGGGTGTTGAGTTTTGTAAGTTACATTTTTTGGGATACTAACCCTTTATCAGAAATGTCATTTGCAAATATCTTCTCCCATTCTGTATGTCACCTTTTAGTTGTACAGATTGTCTCTGTTGTACAGAAGTCTTTGTTTTGATGAAATTCCAATGGTTTATTTTTGCTTTTGTATCCCTTGCCTCAGGAGACATATCTAGTAAGAAGTGGCTAAGGCTGATATCCAAGAGGTTGCTGACTGTATTCTCTTCTAGGATTTTAATGGTTTCCTCTCTCATATATACATATATAGGTTTTTAATACATTTTGTATTTATTTTGGTGTATGATATAAGGAAGTGGTCTAGTTTCTTTCTTCTGCATGTTTCTTCTTCAGTTTTCCCAACACCATTTGCTGAAAAGTCTGTCCCCTGTGCCACCATTGGATATTTATTCTTGCTTTGTCAAAGATTAGTTGCCCATATATTTGTGGTTTCATTTCTGGTTTCTCTATTCTTTTCCATTGACTTGTGTGCCTATTTTTGTGTCAGTACCACACAGTTTCGATCACTAGCACTTTGTAATATAACTTGAAATTTGGAATTGTGATGTCACTAGATTTGCTTTTTTTCTTTTTCAAGATTGTTTTATCTATTCGGAGTGTTTTGTGGTTTCATACCAATTTTAGGAATGTTTGTCCCATCTCTGTGAGAAACGCTCGTGTCATTTTGATAGAGATTGCATTAAATGTGTAGATTACTTTGGGTACTATAGACCTTTTAGTAGTATTTGTTCTTCCAAACCATGAGCATTGACTGCCTTTCCATTTCTTAGAGTTATCTTCAGTTTCTTTCATCCTTGTTTTATAGTTCTCAGAGTACAGATCTTTTTCCTCTTTGGTGGGGTTATCCTTAGGTATTTAAAGGTTTCTGGTGCAATTGTAAATGGGACTGATTCCCTGATTTTTCTTTCTGCTGCATTATTGGTATATACAATGCAACATATTTCTGTACATTAATGGCTTATCCTGTGACTTTACTGAATTTATGTATTATTTCCAGCATTTTTATGGAGTTTTTTGTTTTCCAAATAGAGTACTGTTTCATGTGCAAACAGTGAAAGTTTCAATTCTTCCTTGCCTATTTTGATACCTTGTGTTTCTTTGTGTTGTCTGATTTCTGTGGCTAGGAATTTCAATACTATTTTCAATAACAAGGTTAAGAGTGGAAATCCCTGTCTGGTTCCTGAGCATAGAGGAAAAACTCTTAGCATTTCTCCACTGAGGATGATATTAGCTGTGTGTTTTTAATAAATGTTTTTTATTATGTTGAGTTTTGGTCCCTCTATCCTAACTTTATTGAATTTTTTAAAATCAAGAATGGATGTTGTACTTTGTCAAATGCTTTTTCTTCATCTATTGAAATTATCATATGGTTCAAATCATTTCTTTTATTAATGTGGTGGATCATATTGATTGATTTGGGAATATTGAATGATGCTTGAAAACCAAGAATAAATCCCACTTTATCCTGGTGAATAATTCTTTGAATATACTGTTGTATTCAATTTTATGTTATTCTATTGAGAATTTTTGCATCCATATTCATCAGGGATATTGATGTATAGTTCACTTTATTAGTGGAGTCTTTGCTTTTTGCTACTAGGTTAATGCTGGCCTCATAAATGAATTTGGAAGATTTCCTTTCTTTTTTATTTTTTGGAATAATTTGAGAAGAATAGATAATTAGCTTTTCTTCAAATGTTTGGTAGAATTCTCCCGTGAAGCCACCTGGCCTGGACTTTTGTTTTTTGGGTGATTTTTTATTACTTATTCAATTTATTTGCTGGTTATCAGCTTGTTCAAATTTTCTATTCCTTCCTGCTTCAGTTTTTCTTTTCTTAAGATTTATTTATTTTTGAGAGAGAGCACAAGGCAGGAAGAGGCAGAGAGAGAGGGGTACAGAAGATCCAAAGGGGCCTCTGTGTTGACAGCAGAAGCACCATGCAGTGCTTGAAGTCACAAACCATGAGATCATTGCTTGAGCTACAGTCAGACACACAACTGACTAAGCCACCCAGGTGTCCCCCTGTTTCAATTTTGATAGTTTATATGTTTCTAGGAAATTATCCATTTCTTCCAGGTTGTTTGATTTGTTGGCATATAGTTCTTGATAATACTCTCTTATAATTGTTTTTTATTTCTATGGTATTATTTTTTCTTCTCTTGAATTTGTGATTTTATTTATTTTGGTCTGTTTTCCTTTCTATTTGATAAGTGTAGCTATGTGTTTATCAATTTTATTAATTTTTACAAAGAACCAACTGCTGCTAAAATTGATCTGTTCTGTTGTTGTTGTTTTTTAGTTTCTATTTCATTTCTTTCTGTTCTAATCTTTATTATTTTCCTCCTGTTGACTTCAGGCTTCATTTTTTGTTCTCTTTCTATATCTTCTAGGTGTAACATTAGGTCTTTATTTGAAAATCTTCTTGTTTCTTAAAGTAGGACTGTATGATTGTTTTCATCTTACTTAGGACCACTATTGCTCTGTCACCATTGCTTGGAAACTTGTGTTTTAATTTTCATTTATTTCCAAGCATTTTTTAAAAATTTCCTCTTTGATTTCCTAGTTTAACCATTCAGTGTTTAGTAGCAATGTGTTCAACCTCCTAGTATTTGTGGTCTTTGCAAATTTTTTCTTACACTTCACTTGAATTTTGATAGTGTTGTGGCAGGAAAATATGCATGGTAGGATATAAATCTTTTTGTACTTCTTGAGGACTATTTGTAACTTAATATGTGGTCTGTTGTGGGTAATATACCATGTGAACTTGAAAAGAATACATATTCTGCTGTTTCAGGATAAAATGTAAATTTATCTCTTAAGTCCCTCTGGTCCAGTGTATCATTTAAAGCCATTGGTTCCTTGTTGATTTTCTGCTTAGATGATCTGTTCATTGAGTTAAGTGGGGTGGTATAGTTCCCCACTATTACTGTATTATTATCAATAAGTTCCTTTATGCTTGTTATTATCTGTTTATATATTTGGGTGCTTCCATCTTGGTGCATAAATATTTTCAATTGTTAGATCTTCTTGTTGAATGTTCCCATTTATGGGTATATAGTGTCTTATTTTGATTCTTGTTACAGTCTTTGTTTTATGGGCTAGTATGTCTGATATAAGAATTGTTACTCTGACTTTCCTTTGACATTCATTTGAATGATAAATATTTCTCCATCTTCTCACTTTCAATCTTCAGGTGTATTTAGGTCTAAAATGAGTCTCTTACAGGCAGCAAATGTATGGACTTCCTCCCCTCATTCTGACACTTAATGTATTTTGATTTAGAGTAATTATTGATAGTATGTATTCAGTGCCATTTTATTACTTGTTTTGTCATTGTATCTGGAGATGCTCAATGTTCTTTCCTTGTCTTTGTACTTTTGGTCTTTCCTTTCCACTCAAAGAGTTCCCTTAATGTATCTTGCAGGTCTGGTGCAGTGGTTATAAACTACTTTAGCTTTTGTTTATCTGGGAGCATCTTTATCTTTCCTTCTATTCTGAACTACAGCTTTGCTGGATAGAATATTCTTGGCTGCCGATTTTTCTCATTCAGCATTTTGAATACATCATGCCACTTCTTTCTGGCTTGCCAAATTCCTTTCAAATATCTGCAGCTACCCTTATGGGTCCACCCTTATAAGCTAAGGATTTCTTTTGTCTTGCTCTTTTTAGAATTTTTTATTACTACTTTTTTCTTTCAAATTTAATTGTCATATGTGTTTGTGTGGGCCTACGTTTGTTCTTGTTTTTTTTTTTATTTATTTTTATTTTTTTTTTTTGAGGAGTTCTCTGTGCCTTATTGATATAGATGTCTGTTTCAATCCCCCATTAGGGTAGTTTTCATCTATTATTTCTTCAAACAGATTTTCAACCCCTATTTCTCTCTTTTTCTTCTGGAACTCCTATATTAAGATGGTTATTATCTTTGATGAATCACTGAGTTCCCTATGTCTATAGTTGTGTTCCTTAATTCTTCTTCCTCTCTTTTGTTCAGTTTAATTTTTCCACTATTTTGTCTTCTATATCACTTATTCATTCCTCTGCTTCTTCCAGCCTTGTGTTCATTGCATCAAATTGTTTCCATTCTCAGTTATTGCATTTTTCATTTCTGACTTACACTTTTTTAACTATTTTATCTCTAACCAAGCGAGTATCCTTTTGATTATTGCTTTAAAGTTTCCATTAGGTATGTTACTATTATCTGTTTCAGACTTCTTGGCATTTTGTATATGGCATAGAAAAGCCAGTTATGTTTCCTGTTATTGAAAGTAATGGCTTTATGAAAAGAGGTCACATAGGGTCCAGGACCTGACACTTTGGGGAGTGTCTCTGGTGTGTGCTGCATGCACTCTGCTGCTGTGTTTTGGTTGCTCTGTCCTTCAGGCCAGTCATCTGCAGGTGTTTTTCTTGCTTGATGTGGGAAGTTTGTGGTTCCTGGCCTGAAAGTGGTGAGTTTTAATTAGATGTGCTCTGGTCTGCATTTGAAGGAAACCTGACACCACTTCCATCAGAAGTGAGGCCCCACAGAACTTTTGTAAGAATTGTGCTGTGGGCAGGGTTGTGTGGTGGTCTTCCGGGGAAGGGTTCCACTGTGCTGAGGCTAAGGCAAGCTTGACTGAGTAGGGTATTTATGCCACAGCATAGAGCTGTGGCACTTGATGTAAGCAAGACAGGCAGCTTGTGTGAACTTAGCACTACTTCTCACAAGTGGCTCTGTGTTTATGCTGAGGATCAGGGGAGACAAGTGACACTAACCAGGTCCTTGTAACCACAGAGGCATTTCCAGGAACACTGTCTTTCAGTGACTTCCTCTAAGAAGAGGAAATTATCTCCCCCCACACACACCCTTGTGCTCAAGGTTTTTGTCAGGTGACTGTTTTCACATTCCCTGCTTTCTATTCGGGAGTAGGGTAGCACCCACAGGGCTCTATTCCAGCCAAACACACTGTCATTTAAAACTCCAGTCTTTATGAGGTCCCAATAGTTCATGTTTGATTTTATTTCCCTTGCCTCCAGAGACATATCAAGTGAGAAGTTGCTGCACCTGAGCTCAGAAAGGTTACATCCTGTCTTCTCCTCTAGGATTTTGATGGTCTCCTATCTCGTATTTAGGTCTGTCTTCCATTTGAATTTACTTTTGTGTATGGTATAAAGAAATGGTCAAGCTTCATTCTTCTGCATGTTGCTGTCTGGTTCTCCCAGCACCATTTGCTAAAGACTGTATTTTTCCATTAGATATTCTTTCCTGCATTGTCAAAGATTTGGCCATATATTTGTGTGTCCATTTCTGGGTTCTCTTTTGGATTCCATTGGTCTATATGTCTGTTTTTGTGCCAATACCATACTGTCTTGCTGATTATAGCTCTGTAATACACACTAAATTCTGGATTTTGATGCTTCCAGGTTTGTTTTTCTTTAACTACATTACTTTGGCTCTTTAGGGTCTTTTGTGGTTTCATACAACTTTTAGGATTGTTTTTTGTTTGTTTGTTTGTTTGTTTGTTTGTTTTAATCTATGTGAAGAATGATGGTGCCATTTTGGTTGGGATTGCATTGAAAATGTAGATTGCTTTAGGTAGTATGGACATTTTAACAATATTTGTTTTTCTAATCCATGAGCATGGAATGTTTTTACACCTTATCAAGATAAATAGATTCCACACAGCAAAGGAAATAGTCAACAAAACTAAAAGGCAACCGACAGAATAGGAGAAGATATTTGTAAATGCCATTTTGGATAAAGGGTTAGTATCCAAAATCTATAAAAAATTTACCAAACTAAACACCCTAAAGACAAATAATCCAGTGAAGAAATGGGCAGAAGTCATGGATAGACACTTTTCCAAAGAAGACATTCGGATGGCAAACAGACACCTGTAAAGATGCTCCACATCACTCATCATCATGGAAATACAAATGAAAACTACAATGATATACCACTTCACATGGTCATAGTGGCTAAAATTAAGAACTTAGGAAATAATGGATGTTGGCAACGATATGGAGAAAAGAGATCCCTTTTGCTCTGTTGGTGGGAATGCAAACTGGTGCAGCCACTCTGGAAAACAGTGTGAAGCTTCCTCAAAAAATTAAAAATATAATTACCTTATAACCCAGAAATAACGCTACTGGGTATTTATCCAAAGGATACAGGAGTGCTGATTTGTATCCCAATATTTACAGATAGATAGATAAATAGATATCAAATGCAATACTACTTGGTGACCAGAAAGAAGGAAATCTTGCCATTTGCATCAACATGGATAGAACTGGAGGGTATTATGCTAAGTGAAATAAGTCAGCCAGAAAAAGACAGATATCATATGATTTCACTCATATATGGGATTTACGGAGCTTAACAGAGGGCCATAGGGGAAGGGAAGGAAAAATAAGTTATAAACAGAGAGGGTGGAAAACCCTAAAAGATTCTCAAATACATGAACAAACTGAAGGTTGATAGGGGTGGGGAGTTGAGGGGAATTGAGGGGTAAGGGAGATAGGTGATGGGCATTTATGAGGGCACATTTTGGGATGAGCACTGGGTGTTCTATGTAAAGTGATGAATCATAGGATTCTATTACTGACTCCAAGACTGTCCTGTATGTTAGCTCATTTGACAATAAATTTTAAAAAATAAAATAAGTAAAAATAAATAAAACTTTAAACAAAAAAACCCTCCAGTCTTTAACAAGTCCCACTAGTTGCAAGAACTCACAAAAATCAGCCCCTCTGGTTTTCCCACCCAGTGGCTTGTGGGAAATATTCTCCCCAGTTTGCTCCTGTCTCTCACCTTTCACTGCAATCAGGGCTCCAACCCCTCTGCAGAACCTGTGATCCCTTTCCCCAACAAACCACATTTTCACACTTCCTTTCTTTTTCCATGTGGCTTCTTCTTTCCCTTTAGTTGTGGAGTTTGATCTGTCAGCCTTCAGAATGATTTCCAGGGTATTTACAATGATTTGATAGCTATCTAGTTTTCTTTAATGGGAGGACATGGGCCTAGGTTTTTCTTACCATTTTTCCATCTTTCAGCCCCACTCTCTCCTTCAATTTTTAAGACAGAAATTTGCAGAATACAGAATGCTAGGTTATTATTGTTGTTTTGTTTTGTTTTCCTCTCTCAACACACTAAATATTTCATTTCACTCTTTTCTGTTTAAATGTTTTCTGAGAAATCAGAAATAATTTTTAGCTTTGGTTCCTCTTTATGTAATATGTCCCTTCCCAAACTTCTTCAATGACTTTTTCTTTACCTTTACTTTTTGTAATTTGAAAATGATAAGCCCAAGTTTATCAGTTTTCTCAATTTTTCCTTTCCTTCTTTCCTTTCCTCTTTCTTTCTTTCTTTCTTTTTCTTTCTTTCTTTTCTTCTTTCTTTCTTTCTTTCTTTCTGTCTGTCTGTCTGTCTTTCCTTCTTTCTATGGTTGTGTGTTTTGTTTGTTTTGTTTTACCTTGCATTTCTCCTGCTTGCCATTCTCTGTGCTTCCCTGATCCTTGGTTAGCCTTCACACATACATTATTTTTTCCTTGTTTATTTTCTTCCCATTTTGGTATTGTCATTATGCATGCGTTACACATTTTGTAGTGTCACACAGTCTTGAGTTATCTCGGTTTTGATGTCGTTTGTTTCGTTTTTGAACATTCTATTGATACATAATCTAGCTCAGAGATTCTTCCTCCATCCATGTGTAGTCTAGTAATAAGCCCCTCTCATTCATTATTTTTTTCAAATAGAAAAAAGATTTATTTATTTTTTGAGAGAGAGAGAGAGAGAGACAGCAATCAGAGGAGGTGGAGAGAGACAGAGGCAGAGACACAGATAGAAACAGAGAGACAGAGAGAGAATCCCAAGCAGGCTGTGCATTGTCAATGCTGAGCCCAACTCGGGCTCAATCTCACAAACTACAAATCATGATCTGAGCTGAAATGAAGAGTTGGACACTTAAGTGACTAAGCCATCCAGGTGCTCCTCATTCATTCTTTACATTTGTTACTGTGTTGTTTCTTTTTAAATACGTAGAATTTTTTTTTTTAGTATTTCCATACTTCTGCTTACATTGGCCATCTGCTTTTGAATGCAGTCCACTTTATCTGTTACAAACCTTAGCATCTTAATAATAGTTTGTTTTTGTTTTTGTTTTTGTTTTAATTCCTGGTTTGCATGATGAGATACCACCCCACACCTCTCAAGTGTCTAAAATTAACAACACACGAAACAATAGATGTTGACAAAGATGGAGAGAAAAGGGAACCTTCATATACTGTTACCGGGAATGTGAACTGATGCATTTGTAAAACCACTTGCCATTTGCAAAACACTAATGGAGGTAGAGTATATTAGGCAAGGAAAAACAAGTCAGTCATAAAAAGATAAATACCAAATGATTTCATTCATATGTGGAATTTAAGAAACAAAACAGATGAACATAGGCAAATGGGAAAAAAGCGAGGGAGGTAAACCATAAGACACTCTTCAACTATAAAGAACAAAATGTCAGGTGCTGGAAGGGAGGTGAGTGGTGTGTAGGCTACATGGGTGATGGGTATTAAGGAGGACACTTGATGTGATGAGGACTATGTGTTGCATATAAGTGATGAATCACTAAATTCTACTCCTGAAACCAATATTTCACTACATGGTAAATAACTGGAATTTAAGTAAAAACTTAAATAAAAAATAGAATTCTTGGTTTAATAATTCTAACATCTCTGCCACATATAATTCTGATTTTTGTTCTGCCTCTTCCCAATTTTATTTCCTTCTAGAGTGTTTTGTAATTTTTTTGATGGGGAGAGATTATGCAACCATTAAAATAAATGGTATATAAAGCCCTTTAGTTATTTGATGGTGAGGTAGGTATGTGGGGGAGGAGACAACATTTGATACTCTTATGATCTGTCTTTAACTTTTAATAAGCTTGTGTTTCAGGACTGTGAAATTCACAAACATTTCTCATCTTGTCTCTTCATGGGGGGGGAAATATGTGTACTTAAGGTGGAGTTGGGTGTTTTTCTTCTCCCATGTGGAAGGCTTCTTGGTATTTGGGTATTTTTATTTCCACAGGTCAAGATGTGATATTAACCCATGTTAGGGCAAGTTAATATGTTAGGCTCTGGTTAACAGTTTCTCCCAAGGGCACAACTTGGTAAAACTAAGAGTGTTCTGGAGTATTTATTTTTTTTCTTGTTTTCCTTCTCCCTGCTGAAAGGTTTAGTAATTTTTCCCCCTAGGATTTACTGTGGGAACCTGACCTCTAAAACCATAGGGACTCTTTATTTCAGGATTCTTCTGGAGATTTTAACCTTCAGAGTTGTCTACAATAAGACTTTAGCAATGAATCAATTATAGTTCAGGTTGTCCTGTTTCAACACTGGTTAATGCTCTTATATCTGCTCTAATGAGTCATTGCTACAGTAAGATATGGAGCTCTATATTCACCTGACAATATCTCTAATCTTTTTTTTTAAACGTTTATTTATTATTGAGAGACAGAGAGAGAGACAAAGCATGAGCATGGGAGGAGCAGAGAGAGGAGGAGACACAGAATCAGAAGCAGGCTCCAGGCTTTGAGCTGTTAGCACAGGAGCCTGATGCTGGGCTAGAACTCACAAACCCAGTGAGATCATGACTTGAGCCGAAGTCAAAGGCTCAATCAACTGAGCCACCTAGGTGCCCCAAAAATATCTCTAATCTTAAGGCCCATGGTTTCTCCTATACTTTTATTTAACTTTAAAATTTTTTTTCAATGTTCCATTTATTTTTGAGAGACACAGAGAGAGACAGAGTACAATCTGGGAAGGGACAGAGAGAGAGGGGGACATGGAATCCAAAGCAGGCTCCAGGCTCTGAGCGGTCAGCACAGAGTCCAATGTGGGGCTCAAACTCGTGAACCATGAACTCATGACCTGAGTTGAAGTCTGACACTCAACCGACAGAGGCACCCATGTGCCCCTTTTCTTCTTTACCTTTTGGACATAAACAGAGTTCTCAATATTTAATTCTGTTTACATTTTTACTTGGCAAAATAACAAGTGATTCCCAGATTTATTATGGGAAGAATGAGAAACCAGATGTCTGAATATATTGAAAATTTCTACCAAGAGTATTACTGAACATTTTTGGGCAGTAAATATTTGGAATTCTAGGCTATGAAAAGTTAAAGTTTTATTTTTGCAAAGCTGAAAATAAAAACTTGCTTTTGAACGTAAGAGCAGACTATCCCTGGTGTACTCAGGCGATTGGGAATATTTATTTTTTACAGCATGAAACACATGTGTGCAGCAAAATGAGGAAAACATTTTATTAGGTGTGTGGATATGGTTGTACTAATATAAATTTCTATAGGAAATAAAGACATTTTAGTTCATAACTCATAACTACCCAAAATATATATGGGGATTTAAGTTCACAATTCTGAAGAATTTTAACATTAGATACAATGGAACCTGTTGGAGTGATTCCAGGGCAGAATTATCCTTAGCAAACCACAACAACCATGGGTGAATACCAGATAATAGACATAGTGAGATAGGTCTGTGTTCAATCAGAGAAGTACTGAATCCTGATCAGCCCATAAAACTCAGATAATACAGGGATCCTAAAATACCTCTGTGCTTCCTGAACAGTGTAGAGAAGGTGTGGTTGCATACTTCTCCAATGATGCAAAAACTGTGAGAATGGCATGGCACCATGGCATTCAATGTATTCTATAAGATGAGGGGAATAAGGAACCCTGGACCAGAAATAAACCCATGAATATATGGTCAACTAATTTACATCAAAGAAACTAAGAATGTACTATGGAGAAAAGACAGACTATTCAAAAAATGAATATTCTATATAATTCATAGTTGGGAAAACTGGATGGCCACATGCAAAAAAAATTACATTACAACATTATCTTAAACCATACACACAAAAAATAGTTTAAAATGGATTAAACACAAATGTAAGAACTGACACGATAAAATTTCTGGAAAAAATAAGTGGTTACCTTCTAGAAAGAGGTGTATATATATATATGTATATATAAAACTAGTATATATATAGTATATATATATAGTATATATATAGTATATATATATAGTATAGTATATATATATATATATATAAAACTAGTATATATATAACTAGCATATATATGTATATATGTGTGTATATATATATATATATATATATATATTTGAATCTTGCACTAAAGACAAAAATAACAAAAGTAAAAATAATCAAGTGGGACTATTACAAAGAAAATCACAGCAAAGAGAACCATCAACAATATTAAAAGACAAACTACTGAATAGGGAAAAGTATACTTTCAAGTCATACATGTGAAAAAGGGCTGGTATATAAAATATAAAAAGAAAACATATAATTCAATAGTAAGAAAAATGAGTAAAAAATTGGCTGAGTTTCAAATAGAGGTCATTTTCTGAAGAATATTCAGATGGACACAGATTTTAAAAAATGATCAATGTCATTAATTATCATAGAATGCAAATACACTACAATGATCTATCACCTTACATATTTAAAACAGCTATTATCAAAAAGACAGGGAATAAGAAGTGCTGGTGAGGATGTGGGAAAATGGGAATCTCTTCACTGTTGGTGGAATGTAAACAGGTACAGCCATTATGGAGGAAAGTATGGAAGTCCCTCATTACATTAAAAATGAAACTACCATATTATCCAGAAATTCCACTGCTGGATATTTTTCCAAAAATACAAAAACACTATTTGGAAAAGATATGATAATCTGTATGTCAATTGCAGTATTATACACAATAGCTAAGAAGCTAAGATAGGGAAACAACCTACATATCCTAAGTATCTGTTGATGTGTGTGTGTGTGTGTATGTATGTATATATTATACGTATATATGTATATATTATATATTATAAATGTTATAATATTTCTTGTTCTTTTGTCCCATTTTATCTATTTGGGGAGATTTGCTAAATATATTAGAACTAGTATAATGGATAATACATCTAGTTGGACTGTTTTGAATGTCATTTCAATGTATTAATAAAATCTTATTACCCACAAATTAAGGGAAAATATATGCCATTTACATTTATTGAAAAATTACCACGAATATAAAGTGATTGGGAATATAAATTTTTTAAAATCTCAATTATCTTAATTTTCTATATTAATATCATCTTTGTCTGGAATCTTGGACTGACATTGTTCCTTATGAGTGTAAAAGGTGAAAATGATGTATTTCTAAAACAGCAGGATTAATGAGAACTTTGTCGACACTTATACAGAGCAGCAGATCCTCTGAATCACTCTTCTCAGGGCTCCCATCACCTCCTTGTTTCTCAAGCTGTAAATGATGGGGTTGAGCATTGGGGTCAGGATCGTGTAGAAGACCGCCAGAATTTTGTCCTCTGTTGGAGTTCTCAGCGATCTTGGGCGTAGGTAAGTGTAAGCAAAGGGTGCATAGTAGAAAGTTACCACAGTGAGGTGTGTGCTACAGGTGGAATAGGCCTTCTTCCTCCCTTCTGTTGAGTGCATGCGGCAGATGGTGAGGAGAACTCGGCCATAGGAACATGCAATGCCAATGAAAGGTAACACAAGGAAGAGTGTGGTGCTCACAAACACCATGTACTCATAGACCCAGGTGTCCATGCAGGCCAGTGTCAACATGGCCGGGAGATCACAGAAGAAATGATTGATGGTTCTGGATCGACAATAAGGGATATGGAGGGCATATACATTGTGGGCACAGGAGTTGATCGAGCTCATTATCCAAGATCCTGTAATCATCAACACAAGTACTCTTTTTCTCATATGAATGACATAGTGAAGAGGAAAGCAAATGGCCACATAACGATCATAAGCCATACAGGCCAACAGTAATCCTTCTGCACCAGCTAATGTAATGAAGAAGAAACTCTGAACTCCACACCCAGTGAAAGAAATCGACTTATTTCCAAAGAGATAATTGGACACCATCTTGGGGACAATGGTGGAGATGTAGTTCAGGTCCATGAGGGAGAGCTGACTAAGTAGAAAATACATGGGTGTGTGGAGATGAGTGTCCAGGAGGATGACGATGATCATGGACATGTTGCCAAAAAGAGCCATTAAGAAAATGAGAACAATGAAAATGAAGGAAAACAGGCCAATTTCTGATGGTGGGAATAATCCCAATAAGAAAAAATCAGTAGATGTTTTGTTATTATTTTCCATGGGACATTAATTTAGCTTTCCCTAAAGAGAAACACATATTACATACAAAAAAATTAGCTTTTATTAATTCCTTTTTTGTTCCAAACTGATTTATTAATGAAACATTGTAACTCTTAAAAAAAACTTAACACATATTCTGATAAAACAAACCTGCCAGTTTTTGCCTCATAGATAAAATCTTTATAGGAAATGCATATATATATATACAAAATATTTCATAAAAATCTGTATATCTAAGAATAATATATTTCTGTAATGATTTTATTGAAATTTATATATATATATATTATTTTTCTATATACATTTAGATATTATCAACATCAGAACTTATACATTTTATATATGCACTGTTAATCAATGTAAATGCATACCTTACACACCATGTTTAATACATTTTATTACTCTTAGACAATTATTTCTTCTTATAATCAAGCACTAATAATTCTGAAAATAAATTAGCCTATCAGTTCATGCTAACAAATACATACCTTTTTTTTTTTTTTTTAGTTTTCTCCAAAAAGCTTGCCAAATAAAGCTTCGTAGATCCTAAGTATCATTATCTGATGATGGAGTGGTGGAAGGAAAAGTTTGATGATATAGGGATGGGTAAGATTTCATCCACAGTGGCCTAATTTACAAATCATGGTCTGGTATTTGGGATTTAAGAATCAAGCATTAGAAGATAAGCATATTGTTTAAAATATATAGGAAGTATTGGAAAAAACTGTAAAATAATTTGAAGTATTAGCTTTGGGTTTCAAGAGGAGTGGGACCATCATTCAACTCTGTGGTTTGTCGATGCCATGCCCATACATTATTTGTATAAAATGTTAAAGTGATATAAAAGTAATTTCAGTTCCTAATTTACATAGTAAAATTAGTGCAGATGTGAATCTCCAAATCCACTGTGAAGTACTTGCAGCAGGGTTAGGGTCTATGTGAAACAACTGATTTTCAATTATTGTGTGGTTACTGTCAACATGCAAAGGAAATACTGGGAGAGCTAGCTTTGTTTATAAGGTGGCATTTGGATAGGCATGAGCAGAGCATATTAAACTGATATCATGGGCTATAATTTGTGTTAGTAGTTTCAATCATCAACCAAATTGAAAATGTAATAATTGTAATTACCAAGGACATTAACATTGTTACTACTTCTATCATTTGTATTTATATAGGGCCAGTTATGACAAACATTTCATGAGGTAGTTAGTATTATTTCTGTTTAATCATGAGAAAAAAACAACACAGAACAGAATAATGAATGGGACATCAGGTTTGTTCTTTGATGTCATGTCACATGACTGCTAAGGCAGCGATTTTGATTATCTATGTTCCTCTGTTCTTACATGCTAAATAACTTGCCATGTGATATCATTGAAAGAAGCTTTGCATCTGACACGAAAGCCACCATAGCTATTAAATATCTGTTTCAAGATCTAAAGTATATAAATATAATTTTTAGGTGAAAGTAATTAGATTATTTCCCTTTTATTTTGATTTTACCCAGTGAAATAATGAAAACTAATCTATTTACATACCATGTGGAAAAAATTGCACCTGCTTCAATCTTTTAAGTTTCACTAAAACTTTGGTTTGGGTATCAGCTTTACTGGCAATATACAGTGGAGGAAAAGGGAATGAGATGGCTCCTAGGTGAGTTGGAGAACCAAGCCTTGAACCCAAACAAGATCCATACATGTCAGAGAAGATAGAACTGTACACTTTCAGTGACCATCTCCGCTGGGTAGGACCTAACATGTGTCAAGATTTGTGCCAAGAATAAGTTTTCTTTCCTTCTTTCTTTTTTTTTTTTTAGTTTATTTATTTTTGAGAGTGAGAGAGACAGAGTGCAAGCCAGAGAGGGGTAAAGAAAGGGATACATAAAATCCAAAGCAGACTCCAGGTTCTGAGATGTCAGCACAGAGCCTGATGTGGGGCTCAAACTCACAAACTGTGAGATCATGACCTGAGCCAAAGACGGACTCCCAACCTACTGAACCACCCAGGAGCCACTAAATTTTCTTTAATCCTTCAGTCTACTTGAAGTTGATATAACCATAAATATGGCTATGGATGTTTGCAGATGATAAATCAAGTTTCAGACATTTAAGTGAATTCCTTAGATTTTCTGCCTGAATTTAGATGCTTGGTAGATAGATGAAGATATTTATATATTAATGTTTATTTAAATTTAATCTCATCACTAAAAATTCAGGTAACAATTATCAAATGAAAAGTTGTTACTTTTAACTGCTCAAAACTAAAAGAGAAATAAAAAGAAAAATATAAACATTATTAAAATAAAAATTTACTATAGATGAAAGAGAGTCAAGAAGCTGTATAAGTTCCTTTAATGCCCAAATAAGATGGATTGGTGCCTATATTTTTTTCATTTCAATATCTTCCCTCTTTCCTCTAATTTGATGTTTTAATTATATTTCCAGTTGCTCCCTGCAGAATACAACTTTAATCCATGAGGTAGAGAACACCCACAGCACTCCCAGATACTCTCAATCACTGCCAGGTCCTCTAAATGAATTATAATCCATGTCTTGCCTCAATATCAGTGTCCTTGGGTGATTTTGTTTACAAAGAAATGTCCTTCTCTGTATTATCTCCCTTGTAGATCAAGTTATAAATGTGTTTATTCAGTTCATTCCTACATCATGATGAGGAAAATTCTCTTATTTATGTCCAGTTTAAAAATAAATTGCATGTTATCATTTTAATTTAGTTTAATGTAATTTAATTAATTTAACAAACATTATTTAGCTTGGTATCATTCTTTTTCTCATGTTTCCCATGTTCCTATTCAATTGCAAACAAAATTTTAAAAGCATCTCACTTTAGCGATTCACATGCTTGCAGAATAAATAGATTTTTCAATATAGGTTCATTATTATAAAGATGAAACACGGATTCCAAGTGATTAGAAGTAAATTATTTAAAACTATAGAGTGATCCAGTGGCAGATCTGGAAAAGTGTCCCATAGATACTACACAATGTAGAATTTTCTTCGGAAGCAAAATAATCTCAAAGACAGATCTTTCAGATCATTAAATTGTCTGGTCACATTAGATTTGATTTGGTTATTTGTATAGCTGCAGCAAGAATATACATTTACCAAAGAAGGTTTCCATTGCTTCGCTGAAAATTTTATAAAGAATCAGACTAAACTTTTAAAAGTATTTGAATGTAAAAAAATCTGTACCAGTTTTCATATAAATTTGGGTAGCTTCTTCTCTTTTCAAGAACCCTGGAATAGTTTTGAGTGCTGAACTTTACCAAAAGGGAACTTCCTTACTTTACCTAAGGGAAGAGTTCTATAAAAGATCAGATTTTTTTTTCCTCTGGAAAACCTGAACTTATTGGCTCCACAAAATCTACCTTAGTTCTTTAAAAAGTTTGGATATACTTTTATCTCCATGTCCATAGATTGTAATTGTTTTTTCATTCTTATCATTTATTTAGTGTTTACAGGATTGTGCAATGGCTTTCATAGACTAAATCATATGGCTAAAAGGAGAGTCTTCTAGAGTCCAGCCAAGCATAGATCTTTACATTATTTCTGCTTGGGTATATATATATGAAGTTTTCATCCCTCCTAATGTTTCCACAACAGGTTCTACTAAAAAGGAAAAAAAAAAAAAAACATATATAATTCATAATACTTTTGTGACTCAGGAATTAATAACCTAATTAAATATTTAAGCAGTGTGTATTTTTAGTTGTTTAGAATGTTAGAGAGCTTGTGATCCATGATGATTTTATTGTACCAAAAGATCTATAAAGCACGGTATTTGAATGTGCATGTAACTGTATGCTTATATATATACTTTCATGAAATTCCGCAATGGCGAATCAGCAGTGATAGACAAATAGAAAGTATGTAGACAGATATTTTGACAATTGTATGATTTATCAGTATATACTATGAGTTTGGATTCAGACAGAAGATATGTTTATTTTGCTTTACTGTAAAAACATGCTGCAGACAGGTTGGAGCCGATGCTAGATTTGATTCTAGTTCTGGCACTTACTAGAAATGTAATTTTGAATTAATTTATGCACCTCTCTGAGCCTGTACCTCCTAGGTATAGCAAACCAAAATCACCAGATATAATTTCACACCATTTAGAAAGGCTATAAGCAAAAATAAAGAAACAATAGAGAATGTGGAGAAAATGGAACTCCTGAGCCTTATATTTGGAATATAAATTAGTACAACCATTATGGAAAATAATATAGAAATTCTTCAAAAAGTTAAAAGTAAGTAAAACTACCTACCATATGATGCAGCAAATCCACCTCTGATTATATACCGAAATGAAATGAAATGAAATGAAATGAAATGAGTTACTTGAAGAGATACTTGCAATCCTTTAACCATTATTGCAGTGTTATTCATAATATTTAAAGTATGGGCATTAACTTTATATATCCATTGACAAATAAATGGATAAATGAAATATAATTAATATAATATAATATAATATAATATAATATAAATGAATATAACAACAAAATGAAATATGTGAATAAATACATATATTTATACATATATATGCACATATATATGCACATTATATATATATATATATGTATATTCACACAACAATAGCAACATGGATGAACCTGGAAGACTTCAAGATAAGTGAAATTAAGCAGACACAGACACTGTTTCATTACAATGATATGTGGAATTTAAAATGGTCAACCTTTAACATTAACGAACAGAATCGTGGTTGTCAGTGGCTAAAGAGAGAAATGGGAAGATGTGGGTCAGATGCTACAGTTTCCATTATACCTGATGAATAAGTTCAGCAGATCTATTGTACCGCAATTTAAATACAGTTAATAACATTTTATATTTGAATCTACTATTACAGCAGAACTCACCAGGTGATAGTATTCTCACAAGCCAAAATGGTAGGAGAGTTGATGGATTTGTTAATTAGTAGTTTGACTGTAGTAATTATTTTAATATGTATCTTAAATCCAGTTTACACCTTAGATACACACAATTTTTGTCAATTATACCTCAATAAATCTGGGGCAAAAGATAAGAGTTATTACAAGATTGAATGGGATAACTTATACTGGATATTTCAATATGAGCTTCATGAGTGATCAGTGAACAGTAGCTGTGATATCTTCATCACACCATTGCCACTAAAATCTATATAGTTACCATTGTAAAATTTTTATCCACACACCGGCCATTCTTAGATTTCTCAGTGGCATTGTCCCCAAAATGTTTCAATGCACTATTTGATTTTCAAAACAAACAAACAAGCAAACAAACAAAAATCCTAGGATGCTAACACAGATGTAATTATTATTTAACTGGAAATTTAGTGGTATGCAAAGTGAAAGTAGTACAATTGGGAAAATTTGTGTTAAAAACAATCATAACACATCCACTCTACTTAGGAATACCTGAAATATTTCCAGAAGGTGGCATTTACATTAGAAAATAAGTTACTGTCTCCATAGACAGATATATTTCATCATTAGTATTTGACTTTTATTACAAATTCTGATACTTTTGAATAAAATCTAGGCAAGAAATTATTTACCTAGAAATACCAGGGTCATATAAAGAAAAAAAATGTGCATAAACAATAATAAGTTCACTTTGGGAACAATTTAACCATCTGTGCTCATTGGAAAATTAACACCCTCACCCCCGATCCAGGGAAGAAATGAGAAATGCTATTGATGATTTGGATGCCTACATGCTAGCTTTACTCATTTTGCTTCATGTGAGTCCTTCTAAAGCCTTTCCCAATATGACTCAAACCTGTCTCTTACAAAGACCCTCATTTCCTTCCTATGCAGCAAATATGTTTACAAACTAGCTCCAAAGTCACTTTTTAAAAAAATTAATGAATTTATTTTTGAGACAGAGAGTGTGTGAGCAGTGGAGGGGAGGAGTGGGATGGAGACAGAGAATCCCAAACAGGTTTCACTCTGTCATCATGGAGCACAACACGGGGCTCAAACCATAAACCATGAGATCATGACGTGAGCCTAAATCAAGAGCCAGATGCTTAACTAACTGAGCCAACCAGGCACCCCAATATCACCCTGTATTCTAAAAAGTGCAACTATTCTCACTTCAACTCCACTTAAAATCTTCTAATTCTGAACTTGGCCAACTCTCATATAGATTATGTTGCTCATTTCCTAAACTGACAACTTTAAATCTGGAATGATTTCAATCCAGTCAATAATATACAATGCCAAAAGAATTAACTCAATAGGATTATCTATGTGACCTCATCATACACATGCATGAAAACAGCTCTATTTTTGTAGAATAAAATCTATGTTACATACAGTGTATTAAAACATTATTTATCTGCAATTTCCCCCATTGGTAGGGAGTGCAGTATAGGCTCTAGACACAATGTACCTTTCCTTTGTCAATGGATAATATATATCTTTCAAATTCAATTATTTTTCTAAAAATGTCTTGGTTCAGACAAAGTGTTCTCACACTTGTAGGCCCATTTGCATTCATATACATATTTAGAATGCATTTTATCACAGGAATTTACTATTTTTACAGTGGACATATTTTCATGAATTTGGTGTAGACTGTAGTTTTATTTACCATAAACCCAGAAAAGAAGTTCATAGATGCTCATAGATAATATCAGCCAGTGATTATAATATCAATTCCACCATATTCTACCACCACTTCACAATACCTTATTAGGTATAACACCATTTTCTTTTTTTTACAGAAAAGATAATGTTTTATGCTTTAGGCTTAAAGAGAGTTTTATATTTTAAGTATAAGGGATCTCATAAGTGTATAAGCAACCTATTTTTTCTTTCAATTATATATAAAATAAAAAATATATAGTAAATATGTAAAAATAAATAATATCTCTTTTTTAAAAAAATGTAATGTCTTTTATTTATTTTTGAGACAGAGAGAGACAGAGCATAAGCAGGGGAGGAGCAGAGAGAAAGCGAGACACAGAATCTGAAGCAGACTCCAGGCTCCAAGCTGTTAGCATAGAACCTGACACGGGGCTCAAACCCACGAACCGTGAGATCATGACCCGAGCCAAAGTCAGACACTTGACCGACTGAGCCACCTAGGTGCCCCAATATATAATATCTCTTAAACCAACTTTAGTCAAATAAAATTTTCCTTTGAAATTCCAAATTAGATGATTTAATGTATCAACTGCTTATTTAATAGCTTACTAAGTAGTTTTTTCTTAATTCTAAACAAAATTATGTTAAGCACTTGCAGAAGTATCTCAACTTTTAAATGATTAATAAAAATAAAAATACAATGGGGGCATGTACCTTTTATTATCTATCACACTTACATACTTACTGGTTTGAATAGCTGACATTGGTCCTCCAGTCTTCATACGAAAAAAGTCATTTTTCTGAGTAGACTTCTTTGAATATTTTTCAAACCAGTGTTTATATTTATCTCTTATCCCTGCACTTGATATTTTAGATAACTCCATAACAACTCAATAGCAATGATGATTTCAGGACATCTTTGGAGATTAAGGATAACACTTGGTGTTTTGTGTGTGTTTTCACTTGGGAATGTCTACTGAGACTTTAATAATGTAAGTTAAATCACCAATAGCTCTGCATGGCCTTAGGCCAAAGTTTAGAAAGGAGTTTTAATAACTTGTGTAGATGTTTTCATAGCTGTGTTAAAGGTCAGTTCAGAGGGTTAACAAATATATTTATGCAGACTTTTTAATATTATGTCTCTTGTATGTATGTTCTGTATATATATATGTATATATATATATATATATATATATATCCTCTTGTATATATGTTCTTTATATATATATATATATATATATATCTCCTCTTGTATATATGTTCTTTATATATATATATATATATATATATATATCCTTATTGGATATATCATTTGCAAATATCTTCTCCCATTAAGATTGCCTTTTTATTTTGTTGATATATTTTTTTTTTCATGATCCATTTAAAAAACAAAAACAGGGGCGCCTGGGTGGCGCAGTCGGGTAAGCGTCCGACTTCAGCCAGGTCAGGATCTCGCGGTCCGTGAGTTGGAGCCCCGCGTCAGGCTCTGGGCTGATGGCTCAGAGCCTGGAGCCTGCTTCCGATTCTGTGTCTCCCTCTCTCTCTGCCCCTCGCCCGTTCATGCTCTGTCTCTCTCTGTCCCAAAAATAAATAAACGTTGAAAAAAAAAATTAAAAAAACAAAACAAAAACAAAAACATTTTTTTGCTGTATTTCCAATAGTTTAATTTGGATCTTTATTTCCCTTGCCATAGGAGTCATATGTTTCTATGACCAATGCCATGGAAATTACTGCCTAAGTTTTTTTTTTTTAATCCATTTTGATTTTATGTTTGTGTATGGTGTAAGAAAATGGTCCAGTTTAATTATTTTGCATCAAACTGTCAATTTTTCCCAGCATCATTTACTGACTCAGTCTTGGTAGTATGCATATTTCTGAAAATTTGACCATTTATTCTAGGCTCCCCAATTTTTTAATGTATGATTATTCATATTCAATTCACATTAGTTTTATTTATATACAATTTATAATAATGTACCCACTCTCATTGCTGATATTGATATTTTGAGCCCTCTGGTTTTTTCTTTTTTTTTTTTTTTTGTTATTTGGTTAATACAGCTAAAATTTTGTAAAATTTCTAAATATCATGTATTAGTTTCAATGTTTTATTTGGTGTTTTTCCTATACAATATATTATTTATCTCCATTTTTTTTAAGTCATCGCACACCCAAAGTGGGGCTTGAACTCACAACCCTGAAATCAAGAGTCACATTTTCTGGGGCACCTGTGTAGCTCAGTCAGTTGGGTGGCTGACTTCAGCTCAGGTCAGGATCTCACAGTTCATGAGTTAGAGACCCATGTTGGGCTCTATGCAGACAGTTCAGAGCCTGGAGCTTGCTTCAGAGTCTGTGTTTCCCTCTCTCTCTTCCCCTCACCCACTCCCATTCTGTCTCTCTCTGTCTCTCAAAAAATAAATAAACATTTAAAAATAATAATAAAAGGTAGCATGTTCTACCTACTGATCCAGCCAGGTGTCCCATCTCTTCTCTATATTATTTTTTATTGCCTTTCATTACTTTTGTATTTTGTTTTCAAGTTGATTAAGCTATAACATTTACTTATTGATTTGAGACCTTTCTTATTTTTTAAATTTAAATGTTTACTGTGATAAATTCCCTTATAACACTGCTTTATCTAAACTTAATAAGTTTCAGTATTTTGTTTTTGTTTTCATATGCCTCAAGTTGTTTTTTGTGAATCTCCATTGTGATTTCTTAGCTTTCAACTATTTCAACTATTTCACACTATTGTGTGTTGTTTAATTTCCATATAATTATAAGTTCTAGTTTTTCTTCTTTTATTTATTGCTTGCCTCATTATATTTTCATCATAAAATGTGCTGTATATGATTTCAACATTTTAAGCTTATTACAATGTATTTCATGATATAATCCAGAATATGGTCTATCTTGGATGTTGGTCCATATGGAATTAAGAAAATTGCATATTCAGATGTTGTTCAGAGAAGAGTTTTGTTTGTATCTATTAAGTCTGATTAGTTTACAAGTCCTTTTTTAGATCTTATAACTGGTTGTTCTATCCATTATGAAAGAGAGATATTGAAGTTTCAACTACTCCATTATTGAAAGAGGGATACTTGAAGTTTCAACTATTCATATAGAGTAGTATCCAATTATTTTTCCATTCAATTCTTTCAATATTTGCTTCAGATATTTTGGGAATCTGAGGTTTGGTGCATATATGCTTACAATTGTTATATAGTCTTAGTTTAAATTCAACTGTAAATCATATATAATGTCCTTCTTTATCTCTTACGGATAATTTTGGACCTAAGTTCCACTTTGTCTGATACTAGTGTAACTCCACTTTTTTCTGGCTATACTTTTCATGGATTATCTTCTGTTTCACATGCTTTTATTTTCAAGCTATTGAGACTATTTTGTGACACTTTACATATATTAAGTGAATCTCTAGACCACATACCCTTATTATATATGTACAATGTCTATATGGCAAAATTGGGATATTTAATCCACTTACATTTACAGTAATTTCTGATGAAGATAGACTATATTTTGCCATTTGGCATTTGTTTTCTGTATATATTATAGTTTGTATGTTACTTATTTTCCCCAGTACTGTCTTTGTTCATGTGTAGTTGACTTTATTCACAGTGGCAAGTTTTGATTTCCCTTTATTTCCATTTGTATATACTGTATAGGTATTTTCTTTATGGTTTCCATTGGGATTACTTATAATATTTTAGAAATGTATCAATTTAATTTGAATTGATACTTGCTTATATTTAATCACATATAGAAACTTTGTTTCTACACATATTTCCTCCTCACTTCAGGTTATTGATGTCCCTAATTAATTCTTTATATTTTGTGTACATACTAATATTATTCTTAAACATGTGTCTTCTAAATCATTTTCAAAATTAAAATTAGGTTTGCAAATCAATATTACAGCAATATTGATTTTTATATTTTCCCATGTATTTAACTTAGTGGAGAATCTTAAAATCTCATATGGCTTCAAGTTACAGTATAGCATCATATTATTTCAACCTAAAGGTCTCCTTTTGACATTTACTGTAGGAAATATCTAGTAATAATAAACTTCCACTGATTTTGTATACCAAAAAATATCTTTGTTTCTCTCTTTCTTTTTTGAAGGGAAGTTTTCCGGATATAATTTCCATTAACAGTTTTTAATTCTATCATCACTTTGAATATGTTTCTCACTGTGTTCACTTCTCAATCTCTGCTGAGAACTTGGATAATCTTACACTTTTTTGTACCTGACAAGTTACTTATTTCTTGCTGTTTTCAATATTTTCCTTTCATCTGTAGGTAGTTTGATTAACTGCATATGTTTGTGAGTTTGTTTTTTGTTTTGTTTTGTTTTGTTTTGTTTTGTTTTGTTTTTTTGAGGTTATCCTACTTGGAATTTGTTGAGTTTCTTGGATTGTATATTCATGTCTTTCATCATATTTAAGAAGATTTACCCATATTTTATTCAAGTAATCTCTCTGCCCCTTTTACTTTAATTTCCTCTGGGACTCCTATAATGCATGTATTGTTCCACTTGACCATGTCTCACTTAAACTAGTGGCTATGTACCCCTTCATTCGTTGGTGTCTCTGCTCCTCAGAATTTACATAAATGGTCCTCACTTTATTTTCATTAATGTATTTTTTCTGACTGCTCAAATCTTCCATCTTGTCTCTCTAGTAAATTTTTCATTGTAGTTTTTGCACTTTCCAGCTTTAGAATTTCTGATTTGTTTCTTATTTAGAAATCATACTTCCTTGTTGATATTCTCATTTTATTTATATGTAATTTTAAACAAAATCCCTTTAGTTATTTGTCTGTGTTTTTGATTTACATATCTGATCATATTGAAGACAGTTTAAATTTTTTGTCTAGCAATTCTGTTTTTTTTCAGAGACCATTTCTATCAATGTGTGTTTTTTGCAAAGTGTGGACCATGTTTTCCTAATTCTTTGTAACCTTGCAATTATTTTGTTGTTATTTCAAAAAAAATCAACATTTGAAAAAACTGCTAAGTTATACAGACTTCCTCTTGTATCCATAATTATAGTGCCACACAAGTAGTTTTACTGCCTTTAAAACCTGTGCTCTGCCAGTTCATTCCTCTCCAACCCATGACACTTGCAAGCAGCTACTGGACTTTTAATGTCTCCATAGTTCTGCTCTTTCCAGAATATTGTCTACTTGGAATTACATAATATATATAGTCTTTTCAGATTGGCTTCTTTCGTTTAATAATATGCATTAGAGTTATTCCATGCTTTTTCATGAATTGATAACTTATATCATATCACTGAATAAATGTTTCATTGTTTGGATGCACCCTAGTTTATCAGGTCATCAAATGAAGAACATCCTGGTTGTTTTCAGGTTTTCGGAATCTAAATAAAGCTGCTATAAACATCATGTGTGCATTTTTTGTGTGGACACATTTTCAAGTAATGACTGCTGGATTGTTTTAAAATAAGTTTCACTTATTTATTTAAAAACTATCAAACTATATTCCAAAGTGGTTCTTCCATTTCTCAACCCTCCCAGAAACAAATGATATTTTCTATCATGCCACATCTTCACCAGCATTTAGTCTTGTTAGTGTTCTGGATTTTGACCAAGTAGGTATGTAATGATATCTTATTTCTGTTTTAATTTGTATATCCCTGATGACATATAATGTGAACCATTGTTATGTATGCTTATTTTCAATCAGTTTATCTTCTTTAGTGAGGTGTCTATCAAGGTCTGTAGCCTTTTTATTAATTAAGTTATTTTCCCCATTGTTGAATTTAAGAATTTTTGTGTATTTAGAAAACATTTATCAGATGTGTCTTTCATAAAAATTTCTCTTTTTTTATGCTTTTTTTAAACAGATTTTCTATGAGTCTGGTGCTTGCTTCTCATTCTTTTGATTTTTTTCCATAGAGCATAAGTATTTAATTGTAATGAATTCCAATTTATCAATTTATTTTAAATAAGTTATGCCTTGGTATTTTTACCTAAAGGCCATTGTCATACTCAAGATCTTCTAGGTTTCTCCTAGGTTACCTTCTAGGAACTTTGTTGTTTTCCTGTTTTACATTTAAGTTTATAATCTATAATCTGTTTTTACATTTAAATTAATAATCTATTATAATCTTTAAGTTAATTTTGGTAGAGGATATGTGTTTGTCTGATTTATTTATTTATTTATTATTTATTTGCATCGGGATGTCCAGTTGTTCAAGCATCATTAGTTGCAAACACACTATTTGCTCCATTGTGCTGCCTTTGTTTCTGTAACAAAGATCAGTTAACTATATTTATGTGTGTCTATTTCTGGACTCTATATTTTTTACCATTTATTTCTTCATTTATTCTCACAGCAAACCACCTGTCATGATTCCTGCAGCTTTGTAGAAATTCTTTAAATTAAGTAGCATCCATCATCCAACTTTTTTTTCTTTTTCAATATTGTGTTGGCTAATCTAAGTTCTTTTGCTTTCCACATAAGCTTTATAATTGTTTTGTCAATACCCATGAAATAACTTGATGGGGATTTCTATTGGGATTCCATTAAATCTATAAATCAAAATAGGTAAAACCACCATTTGACAACATTGTCTTCCTATACATGAACATGGAATATATCTCCTAAAGAGACATACAGACTAAAAGCTGTATGTGGACGAAAAGGAAAGAGAAACATTTTTCATGCAAATGGACATCAAAAATAAGACTTGGCAGCAATACTTACATCATAAAAACTAGATTTAAACCAATGGCTGTAACAAGAGATAAAGAAGGGCACCGTATCCTTTATATCATAATAAAGGGGTCTATACAACAAGAAGATCTAACATTTATAAATATTTATGGCTCCAACATAAGAGCATACAGCTATATGTGTGTGTATATATATATATATATATATATATATATACACACACATATATATGTATATATATATATATATATCATTTAAAAACAAACATAAAGGAGCTCTTGATGATAATATAATAGTAGGGATTTTAATACCCACTTACAGCAATGAAGAGATCATCTAAGCAGAGAATCAGCAAGGAAACAATGGCTTTGAATGACACATTGGACCAGAGGGGCTTAACATATATACCAAGAACATTTCACCTTAAAACAACAGAATACACATTATTTTCAAGTGCACATGGAACATTCTCCAGAATACGTTGCATTCTAGGTCACATATCAGGCCTCAGCCAGTACAAAAAGACTGAGATCATACCAAGCCTGTTTTCTGACCACAAAACTATGAAAGCTGGGGGACGCCTGGGTAGCTCAGTCCAGCGGCCGACTTTGGCTCAGGTCATGATCTCACGGTCTGTGAGTTCAAGCTCCGTGTCAGGCTCTGTGCTGTCAGTTCAGAGCCTGGAGACTTCTTCGGATTCTGTCTCCCTCTCTCTCTCTGCCCCTCCCCCACTCACATTCTGTCTCTCAAAATATGAATAAATGTAAAAAAAATTAAAAAAAAAAAAGTATGAAAGCTGAGGTGAACCAGAAGAACAAATTTGGAAAATGCAACAAATACATGGAGGTTAAATAATATCCTATTAAAGAATGAGTCGACTAATCAGGAAATTAAAGTAGAAATAAAAAATTTTTGTGGAAACTAATGAAAAGGAAAACACCATAGTCCAAAACTTTTGGGATGAAGCAAAAGCAGTCATAAGAGGGAAGTATACAGGTCTACCTCAAGAAGTAAGAAAAAATCCAAAAAGCAACCTAATCTTATGACTAAAGTATATAAAAAAAGAATATTTGAAACCTAAAGCCAGAAAAGGAAGAAATAATAAGCATTAGACCATAAATAAATGACATAAAAACAAACATGCAAACAAACAAACCAGTAGAACAGATCAATAAAACAGGAGCTGGTTTGGGGCTCCTGGGTGGTTTAGTTGGTTGAGCGTCCGACTTTGGCTCAGGTGATGATCTCACGGTTTGTGGGTTTGAGGCCCATTTCAAGTTCTGTGCTGACAGCTCAGAGGAGCTTGCTTCAGATTCTGTGTGTGTCTCTCTCTGACCCTCCTTGGCTCATTCTCTCCATCTCTCTCCCTCTCTCTCTGTCTCTGTCTCTCTATCTCTCTCTCAAAAATAAATAAATATAAAAAAACCAGGAGCTGGTTTTTGAAAAAGTTAATAAAACTGATAAATCCCTAGTGAGGCCTATCAAAAAGGAACTGGAAAGGATTAAAATATAGAAAACCACAAATGAGAGAGGAGAGATAATAACCAACACCACAGAAATACAAACTGTAAAACAATATTATGAAAAATTATATGCCATCAAATTGAATGATCTGGAATAAATGAATAAATTCTTAGTAACATATAAATGACCAAAATTGAAATAGGAAGAAATAGAAAACTTGATCAGACCAATAACCAGCAAACAAATTGAATAAGTTATCAAAAGTCACCCAACAAGCAAAAGTCCAAGGCCAAATGGCTTCACAGGGGAATTCTACTAAACATTTAGAGAAGAGTTAATACTTATTCTTCTCAAACTATCCCCAAAAATAGAAATGGAAAGAAAACTCAAACTCATTCTATGACACCAGCATTATGAGAAATCAAATAACTGTCCTGGTTAAGGAGATTACACTGCTTTTTGGCCTTGCTGAAAACAGCTGACTAGTGTCTAGTTAATGTGTGTACAGGGTTGAGTCCTTCCTGTGATTATGAATTCCTTAGACCATGTTATCTATGGAATATCTTATCTTGTTCTTCACCCTACATGTGTTCTTTTGTACTCTGGAACACCTTGTTTTTTGCAAGCTTTCTATATGTTCTTATTGGCATTGCACAATGTTCTCCCTATAATGTATGCTTAATAAATACAGGAGCTTGAAAGTGGCTCAGGGAGACTTCCCTTAGCTTTTCTCTCACCTCTCTTGAATTGTGGAGTCTTAAGTAATCCTTTCTGCTGCCCTCAGCCTTGTTGGACAAAGCCAAAAGCTGAATCCACAACTGGGGACCATGACATGATAAGCTGAACTTGCAATTGGTGACCTTAAATATAGTAAAAGAGAGGAACTCATGTCTAGGTTGATGTCTAGCAGTGGTAATTATGGGGAATGTATGAAACTCTCCAACCACATATCCGTCTTGTAAGCATTGCTGGATAACTGATGACTTATGTCCCTCCAATATAGGTATTGGAATTAAGTGATAGGGAGGAATAGGGATAGGAGAAAGCTGGCGAGGTTGGTCATCCTTAATAGTAGGAGATGCTGTAGGAGAGGTAGGTGTTAGGCTTTCTTTCTTAATTTGTTCCTTCTTGGAGATACATGTAATGGACATAATCACGTACAGACTAAACTCCAGGTCACTAAAATGAAAGCAGGAAGCTTCTCTCTTTTTTCATGTTTTCTTTTTAAAAAATTTTCCACTTGTTCCCATAAATCTAAATAAACTGTACCATGGCTGTGAAACCAGAGACAGGTGTCTCATATTATTCATAAAAATTTACTTAATTGATCTTTCTTAACATTACACTGAACCCCATTAAAAACTGCTGTAAAGTTTTTAGATATAATAGCTATTCCTTTGTCATTTTATGGCCCATGGCAAAAAAAGAGAAAAGAAATGCTCTCATTGAAACCTAGACATGTTGGCAACTATCCCAAGCAGGTACTTCTGTACCTAAGCCTTTCTCTCAGATCTCTTGACTTGTGGGGTCTTGAGTACTCCTTTCTGCCATCCTTGGCTTTGCTGGACACAGCTGAAAACTGAACCCACAATTGGTGACCCCAGCATTGTAAGCCAAACCTACACAGCAGGTTTGCACAGACAAAAACTCCAGTAAAAAAGAGAACTACAGGCCGACATGCTTGATGAACATGGATGCAAAAATTCTCAACAAAATACTAGCAAATCAAATCCAATATCTTTCATCACAACCAAGTGAGATTTATCCTTATGTTGCCAAGTTGGTTCAATACTTGCCGATCAACGTGGTACATGACCTTAACAAAAGAAATGATAAGAAGCATATGCTCTCCTCAATAGATGCAGAAAAAAGCATTAGGCAAAGTACAATATCTATTCTTGATAAAAAAAAGAAAAAAAAACTTAGCAAATTAAGGATAGAGGGATCATACCTCAACATAATAAAGGCCATGTATGAAAACCACACAGCTAATATAATCCTTAATGGGTGAAAAACTGAGAGCTTTTCCTTCATGATCAGGAAAAAAAAGCTATCCACTCTCACTCTCACCACTCTTATTTAATGTAGTACTAGAACTCCTAGCACAGCAACACAAAGCAATAAAAGTCATCCAAATCAACAGAGAAGAAGTTAAACTTTCATTATTTGCATATGCTACTATACTCTATGTAGAAAACCTGAAACATTCCCCCCCCCAAAATAAATGTTATAAATGATACATGAAGGACATAAAGTTACAGAATACAAAATTAGTGTATAGAAATCAGTTGTACTTAGGGGTGCCGGGGTGGCTCAGTCGGTTAAGTGTCTGACTTTGGTTCAGTTCATGATCTCGTGGTTCGTGGGTTTGAGCCCCGCATCAGGCTGTGTGCTGACAGCTCAGAACCTGGCGCCTGCTTCGGATTCTGTGTCTCCTTCTTTCTTCCCCTCCCCCGCTCGCACTCTGTCTCTGTCTCTCAAAAATAAATAATTTTAAATATTAAAAAAGAAAGAAAGAAATCGGTTGCATTTGTATACACCAATGATGAAGCAGCAGAAAGAGAAATTTGATTTACAATGGACCCCAAAACCGTAAGATACTTAGGTTAAATCTAACTAAAGAGGTAAGAGATTTGTACTCTGAAAACTATAGAAAGCTTATGAAATAAATTGAAGAAGACAAAAAGAAGTGGAAATACATTCCATGCTCATGGATTAGAAGGACAAATATTGTTAAAATGTTTATACTATCCAAAAATGGACATATTTAATGCAATCCCTATGAAAATACAAACATCATTTTTCACAGTAGTAGAAAAAAAACAATACTAAAGTTTGTATAGAACCACAAAAGACTGAGGATTGCCATAGCAATCTTGAAAAAGAAAACCAAAACTGAGGCATCACAATTCCAGATTTCATGTTATATTACAAGTCAGTAGTGATCAAGACACTATGGTACTGGCACAAAAACAGATACATAGATCAACGGAACATAACAGAAAATGGCCCTACAATGCTATGGTCAAATTATCTTCAACAAAGCAGGAAAGAATATCCAATGGGAAAAAGACAGTGTCTTCAACAAATGCTGCTGGGAAAACTGTACAGCAATATGAAAAGAATGAAACTGGACTACTTTTTTACACCATAGACAAAAATAAATTGAAAATAGATGAGAGACCAAAATGTATGACAGGAAACAATCAAAATCCAAGAGGACAATACATAGAGTAAACTTTGATATGGCCTTCACAACTTCTTACTAGATATGTCTCCTGTCACAAGGGAAAAAAAAAGGAAAAATAAACTATTGGGAATTCATGATACAAAATGCTTCTGCACCATGGAGGAAAAAATAAACAATGGAAGAAGGTATCCTTGGGAATGGAAGAAGATATTTACAAATGACATATCTGATAATGGCTTAGTATCCAAAATATATAAAGAACTTATAAAACTCAACACCCAAAGCCCAAATAATCCAATTAATAAATTAGCAGAATACATAAATATACATGTTCAACATCACTCATCTACTAGGGAAATGCAAATTCAAACTACAATGAAATATCACTTCCCACCTATCAACATGACTAAAATTAACAGCAGATATTGGTGATGATGTGGATAAAGGGGAATCCTCTTATACTATTGGTAGCAATGCAAACTAATATAATATATTTATATTATAAATATATATATTATTCAGCCATAAAAAAGACTGAAATCTTGCCATTTGCAACAACCTGAAAGAAGCAAGAAAGTGTTATATTAAGGGAAAGAAGTTAGAGAAAGACAAATACCATATGATTTCACTCATATGTGGAATTTAAGAAACAAAACAGATGAACATAGGAATAAAAGGAAAAGAGGCAAATCATAAAGAGCTTCTTAAATATACAGAACAAACTGAGCATTGCTGGAAGAGAGGTGTGTGTGTGTGGTTTAAATGTGTGATTGGTATTAAAGAAGTCATTTGATATGAGCAATGGGTGTTATGTATAAGTGATGAGTTGGTAAATTCTACACTTGAAACTGTTGTATTATTATGCTGTATGTTAACTAACTTTAATATAAATAAAAACTTGAAAAAGAAAAAGATTTGATTATTTTTTGGCCTGAATATACATATATAGATACATATATTATACCTATATGCAATGTATATAATGAATATAATATATAATGAATACATTATATACAATAAATATAAATATATAAAAATTATGTATATAAATTATATATATGTTAGGCATAAAATTCAGACCAAAAAAAATGAATTTTTTCTGTTTCAAGTTTTATTTATATTCAAGTTAGTAAATATACAGTCTAATATAATAATATTTTAAATATATAATATAAAACATTATACATAATGAATACATTATATATAATAAATATATCAAATTTAAATATTTTAAAAATAAATAAATATTGTATATTCACTATATATTATATATTACTTTATGTAATATACATAATAAATATGAATGATAAATATGAGAATTAGAAAGAAAGAAAAATAGGTTGATAGCACTTCTTCATGCATTCATCTATAAATGGGCACTTGGGCTGCTTCTATAATTTGGCAATTGAAAATGTTTCTATAAACATAGGGGTGCATATATCACTGAATTAGGGTTTTTGTATTTTTGTGGTAAATTCCCAGTAGTGTAATTACTGGATTTTAGGGCAATTCTATTTTTAAATTTTGAGTATTCTCCATACTATTTTCCAAAGTGGCTGCACCAGTTTGCATTCCCACCAACAAGGTAAGATTTCCCTTTCCTTGACATCCTCACCAACACTCATTGTTTCTTGTGTACTTGCTTTTAGTCATTTTAACAGATGGGAAATGATATCCCATGGTAGTTTTGTTTTGTATTTCCCTAGTGATCACCGATGTCGAGCACCTTTTCGTGATTGTTACCAAATGCATATCTTCTTTGGGAAAATATCTATTCATGTCCTCTACCCATTTTTAATTGAATTATTCATTTTGGGGTTGTTGAGTTTTACAAATTATTTGCATATTTTGGATACTAACCCTTTATCAGATATGCCATTCACAAATATCTTCAGCAATTCATTAGGTTGCTTTTAGTAATGATTATATCCTTGAATGTGCAGAAGTGGCTTTTTTTGTTTCTTTTTTGTTTTGTTGTGGTTTTTATTCTCATGTAGTCCCAGCAGTTTATTTTAGCTTTTATTTCCATGCTTAAAAGACATATATAGATAAATGTCACTGCAGTCGATGTCGGAGACATTAGTGTCTGTGCTCTTTTCTAGGATTTTTATGGTTTCATGTTTCACATTTAGAATAATCCATTTCAGTTTATGTTTGTGTATGGTTTAAAAGAGTTGTCCAGTTTTATTTTTCTGCATGTAGCTGAGCAGTTTTCCTAGCACTCTTTTTTGAAAAGGCATTATTTTTCCCATTGGATATTCCTTCCTGCTTTGTCAAAGATTGATCATATTACTGTTGGTTTATTTCTGGGTGTTTTATTCCATTGATCTATGTGTCTGTTCGGTGTCAATACCATACTGTCTTGATGATTACAGCTTTGTAATACAACTTTACATCTGGTAAAATTTTGATATCTTTAGCTTTGCTTTGCTTTTTCAAAATTTCTTTGAATATTCAGGGTCTTTTGTTATATTTCTGTGCAAAATGGCATCAGTATTTTGATAAGCATTGCACTAAATCTGTAGATTGTTTTGGTTAGTATACACATTTTAACAATATTTATTCTTTCATTCCATAAGCATGGAATGTCTTTACATCCTTTTGTTTTATTGTCAATTCTTTTAATCAATGTTTTATAATGATCAGAGTACAGCTCATTCACCTGTTTGGTTAGGTTTATTCTTACGTATCTTATTATTTGTGGTACAATTACTAATGGATTTTTTTCTTAATTACTCTTTCCTAATTTCTGCTGCTTAATTATTGATATATAGACATGTAACAGATTCCTGGACATTGATTTATTTATCTCTGTGACTACCAAATTAACTGATCAGTTTTAACAGTTTCTGGTGGAGTCTTTAGGGTTTTCTATACAATGTATTCTGCCATCTACGTATAGTGAAAGTTTTACTTCTTCCTCACCGATTTGGAGGCATTTTATTTCCTTTTGTTGTCTGCTGTAGTTGGGATTCCAGTATTATTTTAAATAAATGTGATGAGACAAATCCTTGTCTTGTTCCTGACATTTGAAGGAAAACTCTGTTTTTCTGTATTGAGTAGGATATTTCCTGTGGGTTTTTAATATATAACCTTTATTATGTTCATGTATGTTCCCTCTAAACCTACATTGTTTAGGTGTCTTATTATAAATGAATGTTGTACTGTGTTGAATGCTTTCCTGCATCTGTTGAAATGATCATATGGTGTGTATCCTTTCTTTTATTTATGTGATGTGTCATGTTAATTAGTGAATTTGAAACACCATTCCACACTGGAAACAAATCCCAATGACCATGATGAATTACATTTTTAATGTATTGTTGGATTCTATTTGCTAGTATATTGTTGAGGATTTTTACATCTATGTTCATTAGAGATATTGGCCTGTGGTTCTCTTTTTAAAGGTCTCTTCATCTGGTTTTCGAATCATTGTGATACTAGTCTCATAGAATGAATTAGTAAGTTCTCCTTTTTGTTCTCCTTTTTTCTTTTTATTTATTTTTCTTTTCTTTTTTTTTTTTGAGGGGGGGATATGTTAGAGGAGTAGATATTAAAATGTTCTTCTTTAAATATTTGGTATAATTCAACTGTGAGGTAATCTAGCCCTGGACTTCTGTTTACTGGAAATTTTTGATATTCATTCAAAATATCATTGCTGATAATTGGTCTGTTCAAATTTTCTATTTCTTCTTGCTTCAGTTTTGCTAGGTTTTATGTTTCTAAGAGTTTATCAATTTCTTCTGTGTTGTCTAAGTTGTTGGTATGTAGTTTTTCATAATATTCTCTCACATTTATTTTTTGGTTGTGTAATTGATTGTGATTGTTTCCTCTTTCTTTTGTGTTTTTTCTTATTTGAGTCTGTTCTTTCCTTCTCTCTCTCTCTCCCTCTCTGATGAACTGGATAGACGTTTATCAACTTTTATTAACTTTTCAAAAGGAAATCTCTTGCTTTCATTTATCTGTTCTATTGTTTTCAAGTTTTTATATATAATTTATTTCTGCTCTATTCTTTATTATTTCTTACTTCTGGTGGTTTTAACTTTTATTTGTCCTTTTTCTAGCTTCTTTGGTTACAATGTTATGTTGTTTATTTGAAGTCTTGCTTGCTTGCTTTGAGGTTGTCTGCATTGCTCTAAACTTCCTTCTAAGGACAGCTTCTGCTGCAACCAAGTATGTTTTACTTTTTCTTTGATTCTATGTACTTAAAAAATGAGATTTTTAAAATATTATTTATTTTAATTCAAGTTAGTTAATGTACAATGTAGTATTGGTTTCAGGAGCAGAACCCAGTGATTCATCCCTTTCATATATACCACCCAGTGTTCATCCCAACGAGTGTTCTCCTTAATACCCAGCACCTGTTTAACACACACCCCACCCACCTTCCTTCCAGCAACCATCAGTTTATTTCTGTATTAGAGAATGTCATATGGTTTGCCTCCCTCTCTGTTTTTTCTTTTTCCTTCCCTTCACCTATATTCATCTGTTCTGTTTCTTAAATTCCACATGAGTGAAACCATATGATATATGTCATTATCTAACTGATTTATTTTGCTGAGAATAATACACTCCTATTCCATCTATGTTGTTGCAAATGGTAACATTCCATTCTTTTTGATTTCTGGGTAATATTCCGTGTGTGTGTGTGTGTGTGTGTGTGTGTGTGTGTGTGTGTGTTTGTACCACATCTTCATCTATCTAGTTGATGGACATTTGGGCTCTTTCTAAAATTTGGCTATTCGTGATAGTTCTGTTTTAAACATTGGGATGCCTGTGCCCCTTTGAATCACAATTTTTATATCCTATGGAAAAATACCTAGTAGTGCAACTCCTGGGTTGTAGGGTAGTTTTATTTTTAATTTTTTGAGAAAACTCATACTGTTTTCCAGAGTACTTTTATCAGTTGGCATTCGCACCAGCAGTGCAAAAATGTTCCTCTTTATCCACCCTTGCCATCATATGTTTACTGAGTTGTTAATTTAAGAAATTTTGACAGATGTGAGGTGGTACATCATTGAGGTTTTGATTTGTATTTTTCTGATGATGACTGATGTTGAGCATATTTTCATGTGTCTGTTAGCCATCTCAATGTCTTCTTTGGAAAAGTGTTTATTTGTGTCTTTTGCCCATTTCTTCTCAGCATTATTTGTTCTTTGGATGTTGATAAGTTCTTTATAGATTTTGGATACTACACCTTTATCTGATATGCCATTTGCTAGATGGCCTTTTAGTTTTGTTGATTGTTTCATTCATTATGCAGAAGCTTTTTATCTTGGTCAGGCCCAAGTAGTTCATTTCTGCTTTTGTTTCCTGCACCTTCAGAGACATGTCTAGAAATAAGTTTCTCAAAGAGGTTGCTGCCTGTTTTCTCCTTAGAATTTTGATGGTTTCCTGTCTCATATTTAGGTCTTTAATACATCTTGAATTTATTTTTATGTATGGTGTAAGAAAGCGATCCAGTTTCAATCTTCTACATGTTGCTGTCCAGTTCTCCTAGCACCGTTTGCTAAAGAGTCTGTCTTTTTTCCATTGGATAGTCTTTCCTGCTTTGTCAAAGAGTAGTTGGCCATACATTTGTGGATCGATTTCTGGGTTCTCTATTCTGTTACACTGATCTATATGTCTGTTGTTGTGCCAGTACCACGTGGTATTGTTGATTACAGATTTGCAATACAGGTTGAAAACTGGAATTGTAATGACTCCAGCTCTGGTCGTCTTTTTCAGTGTTACATTGCATATTCAGTGTCTTTTCTGGTTCTATACAAAGTTTATAATTCTTTGTTCCAGCTCTGTGAAGAATGCTCGTATTATTTTGATAGGGATTGCACTGAATGTGTAGATTGTATTGGGTTGTATTGACGATTTAATAACATTTGTTCTACCAATGCATTAGCATGGAATGTTTTTCCATTGCTTTGTTTCTTCTGAAAATTCTCTCATAAGCTTTCTATGGTTTTCAGGGTACATATCATTACCCTTGCTTAGGGTTTATTCCTTGCTTAGGTTTATTCCTTGGTATTTTATGATTTTTGGTACAATTATAAATGGGATAAATTCTAAGTGGGATTAAATGATTTCTCTTTCTGCTGCTTCATTATTAGTGTACAGACATGCAATCAATTTGTGTACATTGATATTATATTCTGCAACTTTGCTGCATTCACATATCAGTTCTAGTTGTTTTTTGGTGGAGTCTTTTGGGTTTCCCATGTAGAATATCATGTCATCTATTAAGAGTGAAAGTTTGACTTCTTCTTTGCCAATTTGTATGCCTTTCATCTCTTTTTGTTGTCTGATTTTTGAGGCTAGGACTTCCAGTACTATATTGAACAACAGCGGTAAGGGTGGACACCCTTGTCCTGTTCCTGGTCTTAGGAAGAAATCTCTCAGCTTTTATCCATTGAAGATATTATTAGCTGTGGGTCATTCATATAAACCTTTTATGAAGTTAAGGTATGTTCATTCTTCCCTACTTTCTTGAGGTATTTTATCAAGAAAGAACGTTTATGTCAAATATTTTTTTTCTTCATCTATTAACAGTATCATATGGTTCTTATCCTTTGTTTTATCAATGTTGTGTATAATGAGGATTGATTTGAAAAGATGAATCAGCCCTGCAGCCCAGAAATGAATCCCACTTTAAAATTGGTGAATAATTCTTTTAAGGTACTGTTAAATTTGATTTGCTAGGATTGTGTTGAGAATTTTTGCATCCATGTTCATCAGGGATATTGGCCTGTAATTCTTATTTTTAGTGGGGGCTTTGGTTTTGGAATCAAAGTAATACTGGCTTCCAAGAATGAGTTTGGAAGTTTTCCTTCCATTTCTCTTTTTTGGAACTGTTTGAGAAGAATAGGTATTAATTCTGCCTTAAAAGTCTGGTAGAATTCCCCTGGGCGTCCATCTGGCCAAGGACTCTTATTTGTTGGGAGATTTTTGAATAACTGATTCAAGTTTTTTGTTGGTTATGGGTCTGTTCAAATTTTCTGTTTCTTCCCATTTGAGTTTTGATAGTGTGTGTCTAGGAATTTGTCCATTTCTTCCAGATTGTCCTGTTTGTTGGCACATAATTTTACATAATATTCTTTTATAATTGTTTTTATTTCTGTGATGTTGTTTGTGATCTCTCCTCTTTCATTCATGATTTTATCTATTTGGGTCCTCTGTGTTCTCTTTTTGATAAGTCTGGCTAGGGATTTATCAATTTTGGTTCTTCTTCAAAAAAACTTTTAGTTTCATTGATCTGTTCCACCATTTTTTGTTTGTTTGTGTCTATATTGTTTAATTCTGCTCTAATCTTTATTTTTTCACATTTTCTGCAGGCTGTGGGTATCATATGCTGTTACCTTTTTCACTCCTCTAGTTGTAAGGTGAGGTTGTGATTTGGGGATTTTTCTTGCTTTTTAGATAGGGTTGAATTGCAGTGTACTTCCCCTTAGGACTGCCTTTGCTGTATCACAAAGAGTTGGGGTCTCATGTTTGTGTTTTCATTTACTTCTGTGTATTTTTTTATCTCTTCTTTAATTTCCTGATTAATCCATGGGGTGCCTTGGTGGCTCAGTTTCTTGGGCATCCGATTTCAGCTTAGGTCATGATCTTGTGATTTATGAGTTAGAGCCTCACATGGAGTTCTGTGCTGACAGCTCAGAGCCTGGATCCTGCCTCAGATTCTGTTTCCCTCTCTTCCTGCCCCTCCCCCACTCACATTCTATATATCTCTCTCTCTCATAAATAAATAAAAATTTAATAGTTAAAAGAAATCTTGGTTAATGTATTCATTCTTCATAAGGATGCTCTTAAACCCAAATGTATTTGAGGGCTTTCCAATTTGTTTTTTCTTGTGGTGATTTAAGGTTTCCTGGCATTGTGACCTGAAAATAAGCATGATATGACCTTGATCAGTTAGTCCCTGTTGAGACCTGACTTGTGAACCAGTATGTGTTCTATTCTGGACAATGTTCCAAGTGCTCTTGGAAATAATGTGTATTCTGTTGCTTTAGGATGAAATTCTCTTCATGTATCTGTTAAGTCCATCTGGTCTAGTATGCCATTCAAAGCCAGTGTTTCTTGTTGATTTTCTGCTTATATGATCTGTCCATTGTTGTAAGCGATGTATTAGAGTATCCTACTATGGTATTATTATCAATGATTATTGATATTATGTTTGTGTTATGTTTGTGATTATGTTGTTATGTTTGTGTTATGTTGTGATGTATGGTATTATGTTTGTGATTAATTGATTTATATATTTGCATACCCCCAGTAGAGGGCATAAATATTTACAATTGTTAGACATTCCTGATGGTTAGACTCCTTACTAATGATATAGTTCTCTTATTCTGTTGTTACAGTCTTGTTTTAAAATCTAGTTTGTCTCACATAAGTATGGTTACCCTGGCTTTCTTCTGATGTCCATTAGCATCATAGATGGTTTTCCACCCCTTCACTTTCAATCTGCAGGTTTCCTTAGGTCTAAAGTGATTCTCTTGTAGTCAGCATACATGTGGATCTTGTTTTTTTAAATCCATTCTTATAGCATTTTTAAGTTCATCCTAACTAGTCCTTATGTCTTTGATGTCTGCACAAAGGTTTCTCTGGTGCCTTCTTTGTTTTTTTGAGGGTTTTTTGTTGTTGTTTTTTCAAGCTCAGCTAGTAGTCTTATGACTGTTGTTCTAAATTTTTGTTCAGATATATTGTTAATGTGTTTTGAGCAAGTCCTTGGCCGTGATTTCTTCTGGACCTTTCTTTGGGGGAGAATTCCTCCATTGTTTTTTTGTTTTTTTTTTTTTCATTTTGGTTCAGTTTCTGTCTTTTTTGTGTGTTTTAACAGCTTGTTATGGTTTCTACACCTGAGAGTACTATTGTATTAAAAGGGGATCATACACTTTTGAGGTCCTGGCCCTCCAGGAAGTGTTTCTGGTACATGCTGTGTGCACTTTGCTTTTGCATGTTGGCTTCTCTTTCCCACTGGTCAGTCCTCTGCAGAGTTCCTTCTCGCTTGCAGTGGTGGACTGTTTGGACCTTTAAGTAGGTGTGCTTTCATTGTTTGTTGAAGTAGCCCTGGAAAATAAAAGGGTGGGGAAGTCTGAAACCATAAAAAGAAAAAAAAAAGGGAAGGGAACAGACACAACAACAACAAACAGAGATTGAAAAATCTATAAGGCTTATTTCCAAGGAAAAAGAAAAGAAAAAAAGGGGGCAATAAAAGAGAAGAGAAGGAAAAATAAAAATTAATAATAATAATAATAATAATAAAGCCTGAACCACCCTCCCCAAAAAGATTAAATGACCAAAAAAAAAAAAAAAAAATCAGAAACTATGAGCCTGATTCCAAAAGAAAATAAGGGGAAAAAAAGAAAAACAAAGAGTTGTCTGTTGGTGCCTGGGGATGGTGGCTTTTCTGGTCTGGAGGAGAGGCTGGCTGAAGTGGCTGAGACTCAGTCTTTCCCCAGTAAATAAGCACTTGTTAGACACGGAGTAACTGGATTTGGTAAAAGTGGGTCTTTCCTCCTCAAAGGCCACTATGTTGCTCTCTGAAGTCCCAGCATGTTGGTGTTGGAAGAAAATGGCATCCCCTCATCTCTCATTTCCATACCAGGGATCTCAACCCTCAATGTACATCATAATTAATGGTATATTCATCAAGAAAATCTAACAACTATAAATATTTATGCCCACAACTTGGAGCACAGAATGTATAAATAAATTAATAAAAAGCATAATGAAAGTCATTAACAAGAATACAATAATTGTAAGAGACTTTAACACCCACTGATAACAATGGACAGATCATCTAAGCAGAGAATCAGCAAAAATCAATGGCTTTGAATGAAACACTGGACCAGATAGTCTTAACAAATAGATTCAGAACATTCCATCTTAAAAGAGCAGAATACACTTTCTTCTCTAGTGCACATGGAACATTCTCCAGAATACATCTCATAGTGGGTCACAGATCAGCCATCAAGAAGTACAAAAATATTGAGATCATATCATGCACATTTTAAGACCACAAACCTGTGAAACTTGAAGTCAACCACAAGAATAAATTTGGGAAGCCCATAAATACTTGGAGGATAAATAACATCTTACTAGGAAATAAATGGGCTAAACAGGAATTTAAAAAGGAAATAAAAAAGTACATTGAAGCAAATAAAAATGAAACTATGGCAGTCCCAATTTAAGATGCAGCAAAGGCCCAAGAGGGGAGTGTATTGCAATATAGACCTCCCTAAAGAAGCTAGAAAGATCTTAAATATACAACCTAAACTTACATCTAAAGGAGCTAGAAAAGGAACAGCAAATAAAGCCTAAAGTCAGCAGAAGAAGGAAAACAATAAAGATTAGAGCAGAGATAAACAATATAGAAACAAAACAAAAGGAAAAAAAAACAGTACAAAATATCAACAAAATTAAGAGATGATTCTTAGAGGGGCATCTGGGTGCCTCAATTGGTTAACCACTGGACTTCAGCCGCAGTCATGATCTCATGGTTCATGGGTTCAAGCCCCACTTTGGGCTCTGTGCTGACAGCTCAGAGCCTGGATTCTGCTTCAGATTCTCTGTGTGTGTCTCTCTCTGCCCCTTCTCAGTTCATGCTGTCTCTTTCAAACATAAACAAACATGTAATTTTTTAAAGAGATGGTTCTTAGAATTAATGAAATTTGTAAACCCTTAATGAGACTTATCAAACAGAAAACAGAATAGACCCCAATAGATAAAATCACAAATGAAAAAGAGATCATAACCAACACCATAGAAGTACAAAAGTATAAGAGAATACTATGAAAAATTATATGCCAACAAACTGGACAATCTGTAACAAGTGGACAATTTCCTATAGACTGACAGACTACCAAAACTGAAATCGGAAGAAATAAACAATTTGAACACCCATAACCAACAAATAAATTGAATCAGTTATCCAAAATCTCCCAAGAAATAAATTCCAGGGCCCGATGGCTTCCCGGGGAAATTCTACCAGACTTTTAGAGAAGAGTTAAAAGAGGTTCTTCCCAAACTATTCCAAAAAAAAAAAAAAAAAAAAAAAGAAATGGAAGGAAAACTTCCAAACTATTAGATCCAGCATTATCTTGATCCAAAACCAAAGACCCCACTAAACAGGAGAATTAATTACAAGACAATATCCCTGATGAATATGGATGCAAAAATTCTCAACAAGATACTCCCAAATTGGATCCAGTAGTACATTAAAAGACTTATTCACCTTGATCAAGTGGAACTTATACCTGGGAATTCAATAGATTCAGAAAAAAGCACTAGATGAATGTAGTATCCTTTCATGATTAAAAAAAAGTGTTAAATAGGTATAGAAGTATCATAACTCAAAACAAATTTATATAACAATCTCACATATAACTTTATATTCAATAGTGAAATATTTTTCTCTAAAATCAGAAACAAAACAGAGGTGCCCATCCTTACCAATCCTATTCAAAAGGTAATGGAAATCATAGCCAGAACAAACAAACAAGGGGGAAAAAACATCCTATTTGCAACAGAATATGTAATATTTTATTTGTTTGCATATGTTGTAAACTTATATACAGAAAATCCCAAAGAGTCCACCAGAAACTTATTGGAATTAATCAACAATTATAGTAAAATAGTTGAATACAAACCAATGTAGCGAAAATATTTGTGTTTGGGTGCCTGGGTGGCTCAGTCAGTTAAGCATCTGTCTAGATCATAATCTCATAGTTTGTGAGTTTGAACTCCGTGTTGGGTAGCACAGAACATGATTGGGATTTTCTCTCCCTCTCTATGCCCCTCCATAGCTTTCTTGCTTTCTCAAAATAAATAAATAAAATTAAAAATAAATTATTTGTATTTGTATAAACAACAAAACATTAAAAAATAAAGAAAAAATCTGATTCATAATCGCATCAAAAAGAATTCAAACCTTTGAAATACACTTAACCAAGGAAGTTAAAGGTCTACATATAAATGAATGTAAGAGTTTTATATAAAAAATGATGAATGTACAGGGGCTACTGGGTGGCTCAGATGGTTAACTGTCTGATTTTTGGCTCAGGTCATGATCTCCCAGTTCCTGAGTTCAAGCCTCACATTGGGCTCTACGCCGAAAGTAGAGATTGGTTGGGAATCTCTCTCTCTCTCTCTCTCTCTCTGCCCCTACCCCACTCACACATGATCTCTTTCTTTCTCTCTCTCTCAAATAAACATTAAAAAATTAAAAATTAAAAAAATTAAAAATGATGAATATACAGAAAAATGAAAACATTTCATTTTACTGGGTTGGAAGAATTAATATTGGTACGTATTCATCATACTAATAGCTATCTATAGATTGAATGCAATTCTTAAAAATTCCAATTACATTTTTCATAGAAATAGCATAAGTAGTTCTAAAATTTGTATGGAGACAGAAAAACCAAATAGCCTAAGCAATCCTGAGAAACAACAAGAATGAAGGTATCATAGTTTCTGATTTTAACCTATACTACAAGTTTGTTGTAATTTGTATTTGTAATTTGTAATGTGTTGTATTTGGAAATACAAATAATGCTATAGTCACAATAGGGCACTGGTATAAAAATAGAAACATAGACCAATAGAACAGAATTGAGAGTCTAGAAATAAACCCTTACATATATGGTCATCTAATATTTAGCAAGGATTCCAAGAATATTCAAAGGAGAAAAAAGAGTCTCTTCAATAAATAATATTGAGAAAAAATTATAGCTTTGAGTAGAAGAAATTGGACCCCATATTATGCCAGCCATAAAATTTAACTCAATACATGTTAAGGGTTGAAATATACTATTCCAAACCATAAAACTCCTAGAAGAAAATATAAGACAAAAAGCTCTGTACCCAGTGTTTCCTGGGTACAATACCAAAAGTCCAAGCATCAAAACAAAAAATGAATGTGATTACTAAAACCCTTTTGCATAACAAAAGAAACAACCAAGAACATAAAAAGGCATCCTACAGAATGGGAGCATATATTTGCTAATCATGAATAATAGGTAATACACAAATTATTAAAAAAAAACAAACTAATTCAGCTCAATGGCAGAAATAAATCTGATTAAGAAGTTGGCAACAGAAGTGGGTAGACATTTTCCAAAAATGACATACAAATGATCACCAGGTGCACAAAAAGATGCTTAATCACTAGTCGTTAGTATAAGAAATGTATAGCAAAACTAGAATGAATTTCACTTCACATGTGTTAGATTGGCTATCATCAAAATGACATAAGATAACAAGTGTTGGCAAATATATGGAAAAGGAAATCCTGCTGCTGTGTTGGTGGGAATGTAAATTGGTTCAGCTGCTACATTATGATCCAGCAATCCCAGTTCTGGGTTTGTATCAAAGGAAAACAAACACAGAATATCAAAGATATAGACCTCCCATGTTCACAATAGCCTAGATAATAGAGACAACCTAAGTGTCTATAAATGAATGAATGAATGGATGATGGGTGGATGGATGGATGGGTGCATGGATGAATGAATGAAGAAAGAAGATGCAGTATATGATATTTATGGTGTGTGTATATAGAATACGTATTTAATATAAAATATTCAGTTAATTTGATATAATAAAATGAATACCTTATTATATGTAGTCTAATTTTCTTTACTGATAAAATCATATGAATTAATTTTTCATTAAGAAACTTTTGTGGGGCACCTGGGTGGCTGAGTCAGTTCAGTGTCAGCCTTCAGCTCAGGTCATGATCTCACAGTTCATGGGTTTGAGCCCTGTGTTTGGCCCTGTGAGTATAGCTCAGAGCCTGTAGCCTGCTTAAGATTCTGTGTTTCCCTCTTTCTCCCTGCCCCTTCCTCACTCACTCTGTCTCTCTCTCTCAAAAATAAGTAGACATTAAAAAAATGTTCCTTTGCAATAATTTTTAGAATAAAATGGTAAAAATTTTATAAATATAAATCTATGTGCATATATAAGACATAATTTTAAAGATTCACTTATTTAATACTATGTATTTCCTTCTAGCACAGGATGAGTACTTTCATTTTACCACAATTAATGTATATATACAAGTGTATGTATATATATTTCTCACTTCAGTAACAAAGGTTTCAAAACAAACTATTGAATGAACATTGAATATTTAAAGTGACGTTTGGAAATTTTTCATTCGTTTTTAGAAACTTCCAGGAGAGGGTAAAGTGATACATATAGCTGTATTAGTCGTTGATTTAATGTAATGATGAAATTTTGCTTCCCAAATTCCCTCTTAATTAAGCTTGAAAGGAAGTGAGAACAAAAGTTGCTTGTGCTTGCTAGACTGTTTTTGGTCCCTCTCTACATCTCTTTGTACAGAGGCATAGCCCTCTGGCTCAGATTTTCACAATAAAAAATGATCCAGAAGTACTAAGACAAAGATGCAATGGGTGCATGGAGATTCTTACATGCAGTACTTGCTAACATTATTGTGTAAGAAAACATGGGTCATGGATTTCAAAATTAAGTGTTTTCACTATTTAGAATCCATATTAATAGAAATTGAATGCTATTTTTAAATAACTTTTAATAAATGTTATTCATAGTAATTGTATTAACTAAATATTTAATGCATGAAGTATATTAAATGTATTACATATATATTCTTGTATTAAATTACACACTTAGTAATATAAATAATACACACTGAAACAATACTTTAAATTATAAAAATGCATTAATTGATTTTTCTGTTTTGAGACATAGTTGATATAATTATACTATACTTAGGTGTACAGCATAATAATTCAATATATATATATACATATATATATATAATATGTATATAGTAAAATATTATCACAAAAAGTTTAGTTACCATCTATAATCACCCATAGTTACAATTCATTTTCTTCTGATGAGAACTTCTAAAACCTACTCTGTTAGGAATTTCCTATGTACAAATGTACAATAGAAAATTGTTAACTAGAGTCACCATGCTGTTCATTACATTGCAGAACTTACTTACTTTTTAACTTATAAATTTTATAACTAGAAGTTTTTACCTTGTGAACACTTGCACCTATTTTGTCTACATTTTTATGCATTTTTGATAGCGGGTTGTAATATTGGAATTATATTTTACTCTTTCATGAAATACAAAAGTTCTATGAAAAGGTGTCATAGACTCTGGGTCTTCAGTTCTTTCTTGTCCAGCAAGAAAGTGGGACACAGGATTAAAAATGCAAGAGATGGCTAATATCCAGGAGAAGACAGAAGCCCTGATTAAGGGTCTTTGCTCCATTTTTATTAGGATCAGAAGGGTTATAAACATGGTGATGGACATGCACAAAGAGACAATGAAACTGAACATTAACTCATGGGCATGAGGGAAAGAGGGTTTTGAAAATATGTGGGATTAGAGGTTTGGGTTAATACAAAACAAAATCCTGGCCCCTGGGAGAAGGTTGTTTACAGCACAGTGAGGCCCTATGTCTTTTTACCTAAACTGGCTTAGGGGAGGAGATATACAGAGCATACTACCTCAGGGTCAGCAAGGCACCATTCTTTAGCTCCACTATGGGCAACTTTGCCCTATAGTCACTATAGCCCTATTTACCTGTTTACCTAATTTTATCCTCCCTTCCTGTGAAAGCAGCTTTCTGCTATAGTACTAAGTTGGGGGGGCACTTCTGCCCTGAATACCTAATCTTGTTTACCTCATCTTGGATGTTTTGATCATGAGACTCCCTATTCCTACACTTTTGTCCTACACTGGGACCTTTGCCTCACTTTACCTATTCTTATTTACCTAATCTTGTTTACCCAAACTTGGGTGTGTACACCCTATGACTTTCTAATTCTTTATGCCTTTTTAACCCATCAATGCAGGCTCAGGGAATTCTTAAGCTTATTCCCCACAGAAAGGTAGGTAGATCCCATAAAATGTGACTGTATTATAAAAGATAATTTTTTATAATTTATTAGAATTTTAGAGGGAAGACACAATATATTTTTAGATGTATGTGTTTATTTCAAAAAAATTTAAATGTTTATTTTTGAGAGAGAGACAGAATGCAAGCAGGTGAGGGGCAGAGAAAGAGGGAGACACATAACCCAAAGCAGCTCCAGGCTCTGAGCCATCAGCACAGAGTCTTATGTGGGGCTCGAACCCACAAACAACAAGATCATGACCTGAGCCGAAGTCAGACACTGAACCAACTGAGCCACCCAGGTGCTCTTAGATGTGTGTTTGTGAAACTTTATTATTATCAGGGTTTTGGAGATATCCACTTCTTTCCATGCTTAATGGTATAGAAACTTATTTTGTTTCTATATTAATATAGAAAACACATACTTCAAGTATTTTTCTTACTATTTTAATAGAGAAAGTTACTTTTGAGCATATTTTTCATTGCCTCAAGGACATCTTTATTCCTAAAGCTGTAGATTATAGGGTTGAATGTAGGTGTGAGGATGGTATAGAATATTGCCAAAGACTTGTCCTGGCCTGGAGTGTGGTATGATTTGGGTCTCATGTATGTGAAAATAAATGGCCCATAATACATTGTGACCACCATCATGTGGAAGGAACAGGTAGAAAATGACTTTTTCCGTGCTTCTGATGATTTCATTTGAAATACAGTAATGAGAATTTGGACATAAGAAGCAACGATTAGGGAGAAAGGGACAAGCAGAAAAATTAAGCCACTTACATAAATTCCTCGTTCATAGAGTGTTGTGTCCACACAGGACAACTTCAACATGGCAGGGACTTCACAGAAAAAGTGATCAATAGCTCTTGAGGCACAGAAGGGAAAGTGGAGTGCATAAGCTGTGTGGACTATGGAGTTGACAGTCCCAATAAGCCAGGACCCTCTAGCCATGACAATGCAGACATAGTCATTCATAAGAATGGGATAGTGCAATGGATGACAGATGGCTACATAGCGATCATAAGACATTGCTGCCAGGAGAAGGCACTCGCCACCCAGGAGAGTGAGGGATAGAAATACCTGGAAGCCACAACCTACAAATGAAATAGTTCTGCTGCCTGACAGAAAGTCAGTGACCATTTTGGGAACAATGTTGGAAATATGCAAGATGTCCATAAAAGAGAGATGGCTCAGCAGGAAATACATCGGAGTGTGGAGTCTTGAGTCCCTGAGGATAAGGAGGATTATGACTGTGTTTTCAGTTACAGTCATAATAAAAATGATGAATATAAAGGAAAAGGAAACTAGACTTGATTGAGAAGAAGAGAAGAGTCCCAAAAGAATAAAATCACTGGTGAAAGTGTGATTTTCATGTCCCATCATGAATGTCTCTCTTTTTCCTAAAGTAGAAAATAAAATAGAGCTAAAATAGAGTAGTGTAAATATTAAACTCATTTACATTTAGATGCACAATAAAATGAGAGTTAGTGATGCATATTTTGCAATTAAAGTTAATAGAATGTCAACCAGTTTTTGAAGTGGGCTTGTTTCACAACATGGTCATTTATTTGTTTGAATCAACTGATGATATTGAGTACATTGAGTGAGCTATTTACTCCATGTAGTCTCATAGTCTCAATTCCATATTCTTTATTTTGGTTCAATCTTTGTCAAGTGTCACCTTTTCCAGGAGACCTAACTGTAAACACTGTTTTCTCTTTCTTTCTTTCATTCTTTCTTTCTTTCTTTCTTCTTTCTTTCTTTCTTTCTTTCTTTCTTTCTTTCTTTCTTTCTCTTTCCTTCTTAATTGTGTTTCAAATTTTTATTTAAATTATAGTTATTTAACATATAATGTAATACTGGTTTCAGGAGTAGAAATTAGTGATTCAACACTTACATATAACACCGAGTGCTCATGATAACAAGTGCTCTCTTATTGCCAATCACCCATTTAGCCCACCCTCTATTCACCTCCCCTCCAGCAACCCTCAGTCTGTTCTCTATATTTAGGAGTATATTATGGTTTGCCTCCCTCTCTCTTTTTTTTCCCCTTCCCCTATGTTCATTGTTTTGTTTCTTAAATCCCACACATTGGTGAAATCATATAGTACTTGTGTTTCTCTGACTGACTTATCTTGCTTAGCATAATACACTCTAGCTCCAAGCACATCCTGGCAAATGGCAAGATTTCATTTTTTGAAGACTGAATGATATTCCATTATACTTATATGCCACATCTTCTTTATTCTTCAGTCAATGGAAATTTGGACTCTTTCCATAATTTATTTTTTTAATTATTTTAATGTAATGTTTATTTATTTTTGAGAGAGAGAGAGAGAGAGAGAGAGAGAGATACAGAGCATGAGCAGGGGAGGGACAGAGAGAGAGGGAGACACAGAATCCAAAACAGGCTTCAGGCTCTGAGCTGTCAGCACAGAGCCTGACAAGGGACTTGGACTCACAAACTGTGAGATCATGACCTGAGCCAAAGTCGGACACCTAACCAACTGAGACACCCAGGCGCCCCATCCATAATTTAAAATTTAAAATAAAACCCTAACTACCATATTTCTCCTCTGCTCTCTTTGATGTATTTTGCAAATCAAATTTCATCTTCTATATATTAAATAAACTTATGAAATACATTCCTGTTTATTGTGATTCTAACCCACCAGAATTTGAATTTCCCAATTGGAAACTTTCATTAGAACTCTGTATTAGATGAATGGCTAACACAATGCTTGGTAGGTTGTAGATGCTGAATAATATATTTTCAATACATGAGTAAATTAATATAATATGGAACTCAATTTTTTGTCTCATTTTTATCTGGATAAAACTTAAAGAAAATGAAATGTGTTATTTCTAAATTTTTCTAAAGTAATAAGTAATGAAATGCTACAAAAACTAGTTTAATCTATGTTTGCAATTTGAAATATCAGTATTTACATGTAAGTACATGAAAGTGTTATTCAATTAAATAAGAATATGTTTTATTTTAACTAGTTTTTTCAATTCCAGAAATTGAATTATATTTCATTAATTGTTTATATAGGGAATCATATTGTCTTCTAAATAATTATACTGTTTATATGTGGATACTGGCTATCTAACTGGTCCCTTTACTATTATGAGCAGAAACTGTATGTATGACCTACATACACACATAAATAAATAAATAAATAAATAAATAAATAAATAAATAAAATGCCCACATACATACTTATACACATACACACACAATTTTACAATTTTGGAAAATACAGATGCAGATCATGAAAAATAAATAACAATTATAAAACAAGTTATTTGCCATCTTTAAAAACTATTCATAAGTTTGAATGAAAGGAGTTTTGGCTTTTACTTTGGGGATGCAAGCATACAAATGTGTTCCTGATGAAATAGGAATAATTTGTATTTTTCTCTTTTATTTTATTACAGTGAATATTGAGATTCTTCATTAGGAAATAAGCCTCTTAATTCTATTTCAATGTCCTGGATTGTGAACACTGTGTTGCTATAATTTTTAAATATTAAAAGATTAGCATTTGAGTGAAGTTTGCAGACATATGAATGTTTAAGTAGTTCATGCAGTTTTGACTGGTTTGACCTACAGCTCAAGAAAATTTTATATAGACATAGATTCAGATTTAAGGACAGCGATGACTTCCATGAACTGGTGGAACATAAGTAAGTCTCTAAAATCTATGAATCTTTCTGACAACTCAAATTCAATATATCCTTATCCAAAGCTGTTGAGTTTTTCCCACTCCCAAAACCAATTTTATCCTTCTGTTTTTCCTTTTTCCATTGATGATTTACTTTGTTCAACTCATTCCCATTCAAAAATCCATACTGAATTTTAGTGTTAGGAAGTATGGGTAATGTCTATTTTCTACAAAATTCCCATTATGAAGCAGTGCCTGGCCTATTGTAGGTTCTCAGTAAATGCTTATTAAAGGAATTTTTGACCATGGATTTGAAATCAAAAGTTTTCAACAAAGCATCTATTATATTTACATTTTTAAAGAGTTTGTGCTGCCTCCACAAGAATGTCTGTATTTTGTCTTCCGATATTTGAAACACTCCATGATAAATTCCCTAACCGCTTCATCATCTTACATTTATTTTCTTCTTTCCACTTCCATGGGGAATATGAAGTTTCTACAACCATTTTTTTAGGACTCTTTGTCTTACCAGTCAATCAGGAATTTGGACTATCCTCCATAAACTTAGAATGGTAGATAAAATGATATCTTCTATGCCATTCAGAATGTCGAGTGAAATCTATCCTTGGATCCAAAATGCTATGCTCTAGTGGTGAGCTTCCTAACACGAAGATAAAAAATGGAGAAAACACATGTTACATACAGAGTAAATTCTTCCAAATATATGCAACTCTAATAAAAGTTACAGTCTCTTTCTCCCCACCTGCCATTAAATGCTTTATTTTTTTGTATAATAATGCTAAATGTAATGAAGAAATGTAACATGCAGTTTATATCTTCCTATATTCTAAAAGTTTGGAGACTAAAATGCTACTATTGAGGCACCTGGGTGGTTCAGTCAGTTAAGTGGCCAACTTCAGCCCAGGTCATGATCTCGCAGTTCATGGGTTTGAGCCCCACATCGGGCTCTGTGCTGACACCTCGGAGCCTGGAACCTGCTTCGGATTCTGCATCTCCCTCTCTCTTTGCCCCTCCCCTGCTCATGTTCTGTCTCTTTCTGTCTCAAAAATAAACATTTTTAAGAAATTAAAAATATAGAAAATGCTAGTATCATTAGATGCCATTTTTGTTTAACTATAAACACTGTTGTATTCCAATCTTTCTTCCCAGGTATGTGAAAGGCCTCCATACTGTTTACCCAGTGAATTCACTACACTTAAATTATTTTTACTATTTTACAATTATCAAGATTTTCAAATGCATCATGGATCCATTAATTTTGACTTAACAGGATTCAAAAATATTTTTTTTTCATTTCTCTGACATATCTATCAGTATATAAATAAATCATTTCAAATATTTCTTTAAATTTAAAGGAATTTACATTTAAAGAAAGAAATCAATCAATAATATCAATAAGGCTACACATTTATTCAATGATATATATACTCTGACACTGCATCTTTTTTTTTTTTTTATTTTTTTTTTTTTAAAATTTTTTTTTTCAACGTTTATTTATTTTTGGGACAGAGAGAGACAGAGCATGAACGGATCAGGGGCAGAGAGAGAGGGAGACACAGAATCGGAAACAGGCTCCAGGCTCTGAGCCATCAGCCCAGAGCCCGACGCGGGGCTCGAACTCACGGACCGTGAGATCGTGACCTGGTTGAAGTCGGACACTTAACCGACTGCGCCACCCAGGCGCCCCAGACACTGCATCTTTAAAGTTTTGACTGTAAGACAAAAGACAAAAGCAACCAGTCATTTCTTCTAAAAAATATTTATTTTGAAAAGTGTTTGATATAGAAACCCTGGGTAATAGTAAGTCTAATATACACACTTATACTTTATACTAAATGACCACACTGCTTTTATTTTTTGATGTAATCTAAAAAAACACAAAACCTTACAATCTCAATGACCCAATTGATCTAGCGATTATAAATTCTATCATAAAACTTCAGTTATCAGACTTACATGGTTGCTGTGCAACTGGTTCCAATTCAGTGGTTGTTACTGATTATTCACACAACTGTAACAGAATATTTTATTGAAGATGAAGAAGTCTGACAATGATATTCCTAAATATGGATGGAATAAAATCATTGCTTATTTAAAGGACTTGACATGGAAAATATATGCCATAAATGTATGATAGACATGATTTTGCCTAGGAATATACATATTACTGACCCAAATAATTATATTAAGAAAGTATCAATATAAATCTAAAATCTCCATGATTTAAAGAGATAAACAAGAAAATTTAATGTGAATACAGTATTTTAAAATATGTCACATCATGTCTTATTATAATACAACACATCAATCACACATAAAATTGTATCTGATTTTAATTTTTATCAAAAAGGATGATAATGGTACATGCTTCACAGGGTTGTTCTGAAGATTAAATTTGACATCACATAAAATAACATGTACACACACACACGGAACAGACCTTAGTATATAGTAGTTACACAGAAATCAATGCTTATTACTGTTGTTTCATTATTTTTTCTAAAATTACTATATTACCATTTCTATCATTTCTTTATTATTACTATTGTTATTATTATTTCTTGATATTTTAAATAAGCATTTAAGCTATCATATACTAGAAAAAGAGAGTGTGATATTCAGCATATGAAGGAATATAACTGAGTAAAGAAATAAAATTCGATATGGTGAATCAGAACTATATTGTGTACCAGTACCTGGTGAAATTGGTTCATGAGGCTTTCTGGGAGAAACAGAAATGCATTATGTTGAACGATAGTATGTGGTTTGCTTCCCACCCATATACACACATACAGATGTGCGTGGGGGAGCAAAGCAATGTTCCTTATTATGAAATCAGTCAGCTGAGCTGTTCACAAATTTATTTTATACTAGCCATTTGACATTATAATTAACTTTTTTTTCCTCCTGACTTTTCAGGACACAAAAACATACACCAAAGAATCATTGCAAGGTGATCTTACATCTATTCCATTTTTCTTTCATAACCCATTTAAGGGAGTCCTGTGAGGATATTCTCACATCGACATCAGATTCATCATGCCCAACACGAACTGCCAAAGTTCGATGAAACATGTACCACCATTGGTACCACCATTTACAATAGCCCAAGCCAGAAATCTGAAAAAAGTTATCCCAAATTGTCTTTATCTCTGCACTCTTCCTTATGAAAATTATCATCTCCCACCTGTTCTACTTGTGTAAATGATTCCCCTGGGTTATTCCTTCTCACAGTGCTACATACCATGTGTGGTCATGGTGACTCTAAAATATCAATTCTATCCTTTTTAAATGGAATGTCTAAATCTGTACTACTTCAGTACCATCCACATGTGACCACATGCTTCACAACTCTTCTTGAAGTCAGTAGAGTGTGCCTGATAAAGTACACTTTGGACAATGACAGTGAAAGAGTGTTGGGATCAGAAGCACACACTCATTCCTTTATCCCATGAATTTCATATACATGTAATAATGTGTACTCCTGCATTCATTCTGGATGTGTTGTACAGGAAATAAAACACAGGAGTTCAGGAGCAGAAACCTGTGAGCCCACAGGCAGCTTATTATTCATAATGATAATGTGTGAATATTAATGAAAAGTAACTCACCAAATTATTAAAAAAATAATTTGGGAAGGGAAAAGGCAAGAGGTTTCCCAGTGATTCTTTCTTGTTATCTTTTACATTCCTATTGGGTCATACATTTTGGGGGTAAGGGATCTAGGATAATTCCAGTATGTTTATTCAAAATGTATAATACATGCTTTTATGACATAGAAACTCAAATGATTATGATATTGTGAAGATAATTGACATAAATGTCTGACTCCAATTTCTCCTTCCCCATAAATACATTTTTTGTTCAGTCCAGTTTATTCTTTTTGCAACACAGTTTTGAGCATTGCATATAAGTTGCTAGGTTACAATGCATACAGATTTGATCCCAGGTGCACTAAAAAAAATATGAAACAGGCAACCAAATAATCAAACAAAGGAAAACACAAATCTCCCTATCTCGGGTTCCCATTTCCGCTGAAACTACAGCATTGATACTTATATAACCTTGCCTTCTTGCAGCTTTGTCACACCCATATTCTTTCTTCCACAGCTACAGTCTTCCCCTCCATTTCTAAGGTCTTTGCAGTCTTCCAATATCTAAGGTTTCATGTAAAAATATCGTTTTGTTGGTATTTTTTCTCTTTAGTTTATTCTTCCTTGCTTCTCTTTCTTGCTTAGAAGTGGCCAGCTCTGACAGTTCATCTTATTTGAGCCACAGTTTCACTGTCTGAGTTTATGTTTGCTCTATGTACCCTGAATGATTTACTCATCCTTTTCTTACCTGGTTCCTAATGTTACCCCAGGGTCTTCTTCTCTCACCTCATTAAACATTACCAATTTCACACCACCCAGGACAGAACACTGTTGATGAGTTCTTTCACATCTAACACACTGGGCTCACTGGTTCCCCAGAGGCTTCCAACAAGTCCCTCCTCTTTGGTGTCTAACCATTTCTCACAGCATTCATGTGTCTGCTTCAATGCCACTTCTTCTATAGTGAGAGCCATGGGGTGATGCCTCAATCTGGGAATTTGCATCAAAGTACCTGAAAGTATGCAGGGGGAAGTTGGATAAATGGTTTGAGAGGACCAAGGAGACACAGGAAGGACACCTACCACCTTGACGTCCTGTGTCATGTAGCTTCTGGAAGAGAAAATACCCACCCTTTGATAGGTGACATAGGTCTCTAGGAGACAGCTGGGAGAGGAAGTGAAGGGTACATGAGGAAATTCTTTGTGTGGAGTGGGGTGGGGTCACAGAGATAGACAGGCATTCCTCAGGGAACAGCAGAAGAATCCTGGTGTCAGAGACAGATGGGAGATAGTCTGATTCAGACTGATTAAACAAAGTGAGATCAAGCATTTGTTAATAAAAAAAATCCCACCTTTCTGAACCCTTCCCCGTTACACCCTCTCTTCTTAGCATATTTTATTCCTATTCTTCAGGGCCTGAGAGCATACTGTCTGCTAAAGGAACTGTGTTTGGTCTGTCTCTTACATTTGATAAAAATTCTAGGGAAGGCCACTAGGCTGACCTCACTTGTTGCAGCGTTGAGAGTCTCCTGCATGTTTGCGAAGTCAATGAATGAACCTACTTATCATTCAGGCAGCCTACTACAGAGACGTACATAAAAAGATCTGTTTCATCTAAGTAATGATGATTATTTTTATTCTTGGTGGATTAATAAGTCAACTAAATGGGTAACAAATAACTAAATATAAAAGTAAACATAACAAAAAAATCAGTTAATTTTTTGGTCTTACACCTAATTATTATGTCAAGTATACAATAATGAGCATTTATGAATGGTGGACCCTATTTAAGCATCTAGTATTGATTAGCATCTTACAGTTATTAATTGTTTATAATTGGAGATCTGTATGGTCTCACAGAGATTAGACAACATGCCCCAATTATAACCAAGGGTTTAAGTCCTGAAATTCTGGTGTGAGAACTCACATTCAAATGTGAAGACCATTTTCCACAGTAATTGTTAATCTATTTTAACCCAACAAAGTGGCTTCATTGGACAACATCTTGTTCTTTAGGAAGGGAAAGGTTAGTTAAGTTCCATGGATTTCTGTGTTGTGTATGAGGGGATGTCCACCCCTACTTGCATAACTGTACTGCAAGCTTTTTAAAATCAGACAATTGAGTTCATATCTCTGTGAAGGGAACCATGAATTCAGCCCCAATATACTTCCCTTCCTTTTTCAAAAAATGCAAATATTGAATGTACCTCTCAGATTATGGTAATCATTAAAATGAAAACATGAAAGTGAAATGTTAAGCAAAATACACAGAGTAATTAGTGAATTAAAGCCATTTTATGTTTACTTTTATTGTTATATACAGTTATTTCATTATGTTCAACTATTTTTACTCCACTTGAATGAAGGATTAACTAATGTATGAATCTAAAAGTTTTTACAGATATAAAATATATAACAAAATTACCTTTGGATCAAAGTATGACTATATTGAGGAGCACAAACAAGGTTTAAACTACAATAAAAGGGTAAAGATCAAGTAGCAATGCTGAGGGTCACCTGGGTGGCTCAGTTGGTTAAGCATCCGACTTTGGCTCAGGTCATGATTTCACTGTATGTGGGTTGGAGCCCCATGTTGGGCTCTGTGCTGACAGCTCAGAGCCTGGAGCCTGATTCAGATTCTGTGCCTCCCTTCCTGCCCCTCCCCCTATCGTGTTCTGTGTGTGTCTCTCTCTCAAAAATAAATAAATATATTTAAAAAAAAATTAGAAATGCTGAAGCATGGCATTCAGGTTTCGAAAAAATTCCTCAAGTAACCCTTCTTCTAAAGTCTATAGGTGCCATTTCCAAAGTGCCACAGCAGTTTGTAAAACTGGAACTTTCCATTCTCCTTGACATTTTTTTTCTAGATTATTTGTCTTTTTTGGTTAATGAGAAAAAGACTATAAGACTCGGGAAATTGCTATAAAGGTGTTGTGAAAGATAGGATTCAGATTAAGCAAAAATGGGAAAAGTAAGAAAGTAAACTTTTTTTTTTTTAATTTTTTTTTTCAACATTTACTTATTTTTGGGACAGAGAGAGACAGAGCATGAACGGGGGAGGGGCAGACAGAGAGGGAGACACAGAATCGGAAACAGGCTCCAGGCTCCAGGCTCTGAGCCATCAGCCCAGAGCCCAACGCGGGGCTCGAACTCACCGACCACGAGATCGTGACCTGGCTGAAGTCGGACGCTTAACCGACTGCGCCACCCAGGCTCCCCGAAAGTAAACTTTTAAATGTGTTATGTTAAACTACTGTCTCAAAGTTAATTTTGTATTTTATTGTTAGGTCTCTGGAGAGCACATAAATACAAAGTTGCAAATTCAGGGATATATTAATAAATTTCTATATATTTATAATTATTTCCTTTGAAAAAAACAACAACCTATTGTGGCACCTGTGTGGCTCAGTTGGTTAAGTGTCCAACTTTGGCTCAGGTCATGATCTCACGGTTCATGAGTTCAAGCCCTGCATCGGGCTCTGTGCTGACAGTTCAGAGCCTGGAACCTGCTTCAGATTCTCTCTCCCTCTCTTGTTCTGCCCTTTCCTCACTCATACTCTGTTTCCCTCTCTCAAAAATAAACATTAAAAAAATGTGTTGAATAGAAAAACCAACAACCTCTTTAAAAGTGCCAAATTTCTTTCCTGAAAATCATTGCAGCTATATAATCATTTAACATTAAAACACAAGGAATATTTAGTGAACACACACCAAAACCTGAAATTCTGTAACCTATTTCTTATTCTTCAGTAGGCAAAAATTACCTGCTGCAGAAAAAATGTATCTGAGTTTCAAGATATAATTTCGCCAATGGAATTGAAATACTATGTTATGATGAATAATTAAAATAAATATACAAATAAATGTACAATTGAAGACCAATGGGCATAGTCAAAGAGTTGTATTACATAAATATCCATTTTAATTAAAATAGTCTTTGAAAACTGAAGAGAGAAAGATTGTAATAAAAATAAAATAATAACAAGAAATGCAAATATAATGTTTCAAAATTCCAAATAATTCTATGAATGTCATACACTATTTACTAGCAATCCATGAAATTATTTTTGTTTTGGAAGTATCTACATATTTGTTTGTTTTTCTAATGATGAAAATTTATAGTTCACTAAAGAAGATACATACATAAGCAATAGGGTAACACAAAATTTCTAGGAATCATTACACATTAGATAAATGCAAAATGAAAGTTTCTTGAGTTACCCCATACTAGAATATGTAAAATGAAAAAGGTTGACATTACCCATAATTGTCATTTGGAACAAATAGTACTCTTGTGATTTGTTGGTGGAAATGCAAAATTGAACAACCATTTTGTAAAACTACTATAAATTTGTCTGGCATTTACCAAATAAAATAAAAACACTTATCACAAAAGAAAGGTTAATAGCAGTTTTAGTCATAAAATTTCCAGACTGAAGATAGCTCACATGTTCATTAAAAAAACAGTGAATAACAAACAGTAATGTATTCAGAGATGGGAATATTATTTATAAACAAAAAGAGAAAACCCTTTGTAAATGTAAAATTCTGGCAAAATCTTTAAAAATATATTAAGTTGAGAAAAAGACAGGAAATTAAAAACAAAACACCAGCTTTGTATTTTAAGTAGCAGAAAATTTTAGAAGAAGTCAAACTAGGATAGAGATACAAATGGCCCCAGTGTTTTTATCTTGTTTGAGTGGTTTTACTTCTGGTCTGGTGAGAATTGTCTCTTGTTACTAGGCTCATTGTTACAAGCCCAAGTTACTGAATCTGGTTGAAATGTATTCTTTAGATGTGAGCATTCTCGTGTTTATAAGTTATATCTCAACTAAAAATAACAATATTCAAAATTATTTGCCTTTGTAATTCAAAAACTTATTGGGGGGGGTGCCTAGGTGGTTCAGTCCGTTAGCGTCCCACTTTGGCCCAGGTCATGATCTCATGGCTTGTGAGTTCCATGCGGGTCAGGGCTCTGTGCTGACAGCTCAGAGCCTGTAGCCTGCTTCAGATACTCTCTCCCGATCTCTCTTCTATTCTGTTCCCACACACTCTCTCTCTCTCTCAAAAATAAATAAACATTAAAAAAAATAAAAAAAAAATTATTGTGGGGTGTGGTGTAAAAACATTCTAATGATTTGTGAGTAACATATTTTTAGCATTCCCCAATTTGATTTGTGGATGACAATTTTGTAAAAGATCCAAAGTAGGGATGTCTCTCTGCATTTCAAACTAAAATAGTAACAGGTAGAGATATAATGTATACATAACTTCTCTGCAGGAAATCCCTAAGAGTCTGTATAGTTGATTTCACTCGCAATTGGAATGTAAGAAACAAAATTAATGAACAAAGAGAAAGAGAGACAAACAAAAAGAAGCAGGCTCTTAAAAATAGAGAACAAAGTGGTTGTTACCAGTGGGAGGTGGGTGGGAGAATGGGTGACATAGCTGAGGAGATTAAAAGTACATTAACCTTGATGAGCACTGGGTAATGTATAGAATTGTTGAATCACTATGTTGTACACCTGAAAATAATGTAACACTGTATGTTATACTGGAATTAAAAAATAAATTTAAAAAGCTTTTGATAAGTTATATATGTATAACTCTCATATAAAAGACCTAGCTTTTATATAGTTAAACACATTAATTGATCTCAGCTTCTAATAATATTGGCGATGATATATGGCAAAGGTATAAATGTAAATTACAAATTATGTGAATAATGTCCTCCTGTTCACTTATATGGGTGTTAAGTGATGCAAAGACGCACTTATTATATAATTGCAATTTATCAAGAATGTTTATTCATTATGCCAATTAATTAATAATAAAAGTGGGGGATACTTATTTAGAAAATGTTGAAAATGAAAAAAATTGGAAAAAAGTTATAAATAATTTTATGTCCAAGTTAAAATATTTGTAAATGGCAGATGAAAGATGTAAAACAGGTTTATAATTTTCAAACATGCACCTATCAAGAAATATGTAAATCAAATAGAGTATTGTAAATGGTGAAAACTCTGTCATCTATTTCTTCATTTGCAGTGTCACACTTTTTGAAATTATGAAAAATGAGAACACCACCTCATATTTTATTCTCCTAGGACTCTTTAACCACACCTAGTTCTCTTTGTGATGTATCTGTCTTCACCTCCCCAGTGGGCAAGATCCTCATGATTCTCCTGATTCGTCAAGATGCCTGGATACACAGCCCATGTACTTCTTACTGAGCCAACTCTCCCTCATGAACATAGAGTTGGTCTCCACCATTGTGCCCAAAATTGCAGCTGACAACTTGACTGACAAGAAGTCCATCTCATATGCTGGTCTTGGGTTGCTGATCTTCTTCCACACTTTGGGAAGGGGGGGGAGGGTTTCCACTTAGCAGCCATGTCCTATGACCACTATATGGCTGTTTGCCACCCACTGAAATACCCTGTCCTCATGAGCTGGCAATTATACCTGAGAATGACTGTGGTGTCTTGGTTCCTGGGTCAGCTTATAGCAGGCTTCTGCTGCCCTGAGCTTTCCATTTTCATTAAGAAATAGTTTTTAACGTTTATTTATTTTTGAGAGACAGAGCATGAGCAGGGGAGGGGGAGAGACAGAGGAAGACACAAAATCTGAAGCAGACTCTAGGCTCTGAGCTGTCAGCACAGAGCCTGATGTTGGGCTCAAACCCACCAACCAAGAGATCATGACCCAAGCTGAAGTCAGATGCTTAACTGACTGAGTCTTCTAGGCACCCCAAGTTTTCCATTTTGTGATACACATGAGATCAGTCATTTCTTCTGTGAAGCCCCTGGACTTCTGCTGATATGTTTTTCTTTGAACATGTGATGTATGTCTGTTATATGTTAATAATTATCCTGGTCCCATTTTCTTTCATTCTGATTTCCTATAGTCTCATACTTGCTGCAGTTCTCCAGATGTGTTCTAGAGAAGCTGGCAAAAAGGCTTTTGACACATGCTACTCTCATCTCTGTGATGGGACTGTTTAATGGAGCTGCTATTTTTATCTACATGCGACCCAAATCCTACAGGTTAGCTAACCATTATAAAGTAGTGTCAGTGTTCTATACTATCTTCACCCCTGTGCTAAACCTCCTTATCTACAGTCTGAGGAACAGTGTAGTCAAGGGAGCCCAGAGAAAGTGTATGTGTGAATGTTTTGCCTTCAGTCATGACTAAGATTACATTGATTTGTGTATTTGTCTTTCTTTGACTGGCTTATTTCACTTAGCATTATACCCTTTAGATCCCTCCATGTTTTTGCAAATGGCACGATTTTATCTTTCTTTATGGCTAAGTGATATTCTGTTGTATATATGTAGGTATGTGTGTGTGTGTGTGTGTCTATCTACATCTTCTTTATCCACATTTTTATCAATTCATCTATCAATGAACACTTAGGGTGCTTCCAAATCTTGGCTATTGTAAATAATACTGCAATAAATATCAGGGTCCATATATATTTTTGAATCAGAGTTTTCATTTTCTTTGGTTAAATACCCATCAATGAGATTATTGGATCGTATGGTTAATTCCACTTTTAATTGTTTTATGCTATAAATGATTGTATTAAGAAAAAGTTTGAATAAACAACATTTCTTCCCCAAGATACTGGGAAGATTAATCAATCTCCCCTGTACAAACTAAAATAGTAACACCTAAATCATTTTTTTGACTGTACTGACAAATTAGTACAAGAGCTTTAATCTGATTAAGGTGGTATTCATTTTATTTCCTCAGATTGTAGCATAGATAACAGAATGGATTTTATATGTAAAATGTATACAAGGTGTAATTTAACTGCAGGTTTTCTGGAGTTCAAAATTCATAAACAAATTACTAAATAGTAAGATATTAGTATGGTCTACTCATGTAAAAAAGATGACTCCCAACAAGCTTGATTTGCATCCCCTTTGAGCAACATCATCCTAAAACCCCTCTTCTTGTCTGACAATATCAAACTTGCTCAGTTTGCATCACTGTCTACTGTGCCCTATTAAGGGGCTTGGCCTATTGGCATATTTTGCTAAAATTACTTTCTTATTAATAGGCTAGTGTTGCAAGGTGTCTGGTTGGTTCAGTCAGTTAAGCATCTGATTTCTGCTCAGGTCATGATCTTATGGTTTGTGGGTTCGAGCTCCGTGTCAGGCTCTGTGCGTACAGCTCAGAGACTAGAGCCTGCTTCAGATTCTGTGTCTCCCTTTCTATCTGCCCCTCCCCTGCTTGTGCTCTGTCTCTCTCTCTTTCAAAAAAAAATAAATAAACGTTTAAAAAGTTAAAGAAATATGCTAGTAGTGCAAAATATGAGTGGATGCCAACAATGTTTAATTTTCAAGAATTTTAGAGGTTCCAGAACTTAAATATACTTTCATCTGCCCTTTCAGAAATCTGTGATTCATTAAAATAAGAGAAAATCATTTAAAATGAAAAATAAAATGTACACAAATGACTTTGAAAATAATAACGATTTATTTTTTTTTAATTTTTTTTAATGTTTATTCATTTTTGAGAGACAGAGAGAGACAGAGCATGAGCGGGGAAGGCGCAGAGAGAGAAGGAGACAGAGAATCTGAAGCAGGCTCCAGGCTCTGAGCTGTCAGCACACAGCCCGACGCGGGGCTTGAATTCACGAACTGTGAGATCATGACCTGAGCTAAAGTCGGGCGCTCAACTGACTGAGCCACCCAGGCGCCCCATGATTTAAAAATACATTAAAGAGTAGATTTATCAGGTTATGCCACTCTTGTTTAAATTTTGTTGAGGAGAAAAGATTTAATAGGGTGTTAAAAAGAGACCGAGAAGATAGGAGAGTAGGAGGATGACACAAACTCACCTCATCCCATGTGTACAACTAGTTATCACTCACATGTAAGTAAATAACCCAGAGAGCCATGTGAAGACTGGAAGAACAGACTCCACTCCACAACTATATGTAGACAAACCACACCAGACAGGCTAGGATGGGTGGAAGTGGTGGTTGGGATCTGCCCACAGAAAGAAGGGAGTTGTCAGCTCAGAGTGGGAAAAGTGCCAAGGAGCTCACATGGGAATAATTCCTCATAACATCTGATATTGAAAACCAGAGGGGCTAAATTCCATGGTTTGTATAACCACCAGGACTTGAAGCCTGGAGTTTTAAAATCAGCTTACTGAGCCCTGGGTGGGACAGGAGGGTAAGTAAGCGGGGCTCCCACCCTTAGGGAGACCACAGCCCACAAGGAGGTGACATGAGGCCAGAGTTTGCTGGAAAGAAATGAAAAGGAGACCTGTTTGCACTGATTTTGTAGCATGTTGGAGACTTCTCCAGGAACAAAGGAGCTGGGAGCATTTTCCTCTCCTGCCCCCCAACAGAGAAACACAGTCACCTTCTAGAAGTGGTCCTGCACAGACACTTGTTACCTAAGCTGCTGGCAGTCTGCCTTGCACATCAGTTCTCCTGAGGATATGCCCACTCCAAGCCTACTTGGCTTTGACGCTTGGCTTTCTGAAAATTTTGTCAATGTCATGCAGCCCCCACCCAGCCACAGCTTCCATGTGTCAAGCCCCTGATGGGCATCATGCTCCAGGAATCTGGCCTAGGACTAGTGCTTCAGTGCAAAATTTGCCATCACCCCCCACTACCCTCAGAACCAACCAGCCTGGGTCTCTCTAACATCAGAGAGAGCAAATGCAGCCCACAACAGTCAGTGCACATACCTAGACTGAAAGGAAATGGTACTCAGACACAGTAGCAGGATGAACGCAACACACATATGAGATGCTGCTGAAGCATCAGGTTCTAGTTATCAGGGGACACTACCCTGCAGGGCACTACAGGACCTGTTCTTTTTTATTTGTTTGTTTATTTATTTATTTATTTATTTACTTACTTATTTACTTATTTATTTATTTACTTATTTACTTATTTGTTTATTTACTTATTTACTTATTACTTATTTATTTACTTTATTTACTTATTTACTTATTTATTTATTTACTTATTATGTGAGGGTGCATGAGTAGGGGAAGGTCAGACAGAGAGAGAGAGAGAGAGACAGAGAGAATTCCAAGCAGACACTGTGCATTGTGAGAAATTTACTACATTCTATAACCGCTTTCTGTCCCCCAGAATTATTGAAGACAGGCATAGTTAACACAAGTTAAAAGCCTGGTTTATTTTGATACACTCAGTGTTTATTTTGAAAAGTTGAAAGAATAAAATTTGTTTACACTTCAAAACAATAATTTTATTACTAAAATATGTCGACAGAAAATTTAAAATATGATTTTTCAAAATCCTTTTATATTCTTGTCCTCCTAAGTAATTGAAGGATTTTGAGAAAAGCATGTGTATTTCTTTTTATTCACATATATATAATTTTCTATCATACCTCACTTCCGTATGTTCAAATATTTTATGTCAGAGACTATGTGCCAATTGGGTATATATATGTATTTTTTTGAGAGAGATAGATACAGAGAAGGTGGGTGAGGGGGAGAGAGAGAGAAAGAGAGAGAGTTTCCTAAGCAGTCTCTGTGCTATCAGCACCAACCCTGATTCAGGGTTTGATCTCATGACCATGAGATCATGACCTGAGCCAAAATCAATAGTTGGATGCTTAACCAACTGAGCCACTCAGGCACCCCTATATATTTTTTACATATGCATATTACTTATATATATACACCCACAATTTCTCATTGAAATGACACAATGTATAAACTAGAAATAAGTCAATCAATATATGAGTGTCTAGAGTCTGGGAAATACATTATGATAATTTATGCTGTTTAACCAATAATGGCTTAAAAGTCCCTATGTCATAAAACCCTATGTCATAAAATAACAAAGATGATGCAGCTAATCATACTTCTCTCACCATAAACATCAGCAGTCTGAGGCATGTGAAAAGAAGACATGGAAGGTCAGTTATTTGATCTTAAATCACCTAGTCAGGTGTTATACATGCTTATTTCCCTGATGTGCGACAGTCCACCCCATATTACAAGGACAGGGGAAGTGCAGTATGATTCTTAGTCCAGAAGAAGGAAGTCCAGATTATTATAAAACATTAGAATCAACAAGTTCTTTCTTCTGATTAACAAGTGTTTGACTCATTTAATTTTCTCCAACAAAATAAGTTGAGCTCTCCAAAATGGAGACAACTAAAAGTTTCCTTTAGTTATGGTGATCAGGAAGTACCAAGCAAGTCTAGATATGATTTCTTTCATCAGATCACCTGTGAAATGCAATTCATCAAAATCCCCAAAACATTTGGTGATTTAAGGACCGGATAACATCAATAAACACATATAGAGAAGTCAAAAGTAGGAGAAACAAAAGGAATTGGTTCTTAGATATTCTCAACTCTCATTAGGCAGGTATTTGGCTGCCTTCTATATTGTAGATTAAGAACATTCATAAATAAAGCTACTTTTCTGTTTTCTTGGAATATTGTTCTCACTTTTTTTTTCATCGTTGTTCTTGTATCATTCCTCTGGAATGTTGTTTTTTTGTTTGTTTGTTTGTTTTTCCTTTACAATATCATGATTACCTATTTACTATGATAATTTTAGAAAGTGATCTTCTGTGGCTAAGTGGTTTTCTCAGTAACCTTCCTGAGGATGTGTATTTGGAATCTGTGGATGATAAAATATTGTTGTACTAATATTCACTGATTTCTTCTGGTCTCTATGAGAGGAGTGAAGTACCCACCCCATATATATGGGTCAAGACATGTAATCATTTGTTCTGTTCAATTCTATATGGCTGGCAATGTCCTTTTACCAATCCTAAGCCAAGGAATTTAGAGATAGCACTTTTTTTTTTCATTTTTCTGTTGCTTATTCCTTGCCCATGAGAAGTGTATGCTTCAGAAGTTTGTCACTTTTCACCTCCAAAACTTGAATTTTTTTCTGTGATTAATTTCCTCATCTTCCAAAAAGGAGATTCTTATGAGTGTCCAGGTATAGAAATGGAAATCACTTTATATATTTTCAAACAGAGACAAAGAAATTCAGAAAGTTAATTTAAGAAGAGAAGGGAGCACCAAAGAGCCACATAGAGAAAAGAAACTAGCAACCACAGAAAGTTTTAATCACCTTGATAAATGGAGGCCCCTGCACAAAGTGACTTCCTGGAGCTCATGAATGGGTCCTTCATGTAGAATTTGAAAGCAAAATGGCAGGCAATATATAGAACCATAGAAAGAGTAGTTGTCTCATGGGAACTGGAACCATGGAAAATCTCAGCTACTTCCAGGACCCCTACTGAAAAGAGACTGAGGGTCAAGGAAAGAGCACATATGTTGAATTATAGCCTATAAAACTTTTTTACTATGTTTTTATTTTAATTCCAGTATAGCTAACACCATGTTATATTAGTTTCAGGTGTACAATATGGTGATGTAACAGTTCTAAAAAACAAAACAAAGCAAAAACAATTCTATACATTACTCAGTGCTCATTAAGGTTTAAATGTACTCTTAATCCCCTTTGCCTATTTTACCATTCCTGCCACTCATCTACCCTCTGCAAACCATAAGTTTGTTCTCTATAATTAATTTTCTTCCTTTGTCCCTCTCTGTCTTATCTGTTCTTCCTTTGTGCATTTTTTGTTGTTGCTTCTTAAAGTCCACAAGGGTATTTGTCTTTCTCTGACTGATTTATTTTAGCGTTACACTCTTTAGCTCTGTTCATTTTGCTACAAATATCAAGATTTCATAATTTTTTATAGCTAAATAACACACACACACACACACACACACACACACATACCACTTCTTCTTTATCCATTCATTAATTGAAGGACTAGACATTTGGGCTGCTTCCATAACTTGGATATTGTAGATAATGCTGCTGTAAACATAGGATTATATATAGCCCTTGAAATTAGTATTTTTGTATTCTCTGGATAGATACCCACTATGTGGGTAATGTGATTGTTTAATCATAGAGTAGTGCATACTGTTTTATAGAGTGGCTGCACCACTTTGGATTCCCACCAGCAATGCATGAGAGATCTTTTTCTTCCACAGTCTCACCAACAATTGTTAATTCTTTTTTTTTTTTTTTAGCTACTCTGACAGGAGTGAGGTAATATCTTACTGTAGTGTTAATTTTCATTTCCCTGATAATGAGTGACATTGTTTTTATTCATTTTTTAATTTCAAGTACAATGAACATGTAGTATTATATTAGTGTCAGAAACTGTTTTCTCAAGGCCCTTATATTTTTGCTAATAGTTTCTTTGAGTTTTGTTTTGTTTTGCTTGCTTATTTCTTTTGTATTCTGACTGACACTTGATCCTATGAAAATATGACATAATGTTAGTACTAGTTTGGGCCCCATTCCTTTTCCATGAATCAAAATATGTTGTAGGTAATATAGTTGCATAGCAACCCAATACAAATGTTAGTGGTTTAAAATAATAATACTATATTATTTTGCTCATAAGCTTGTTTAGGCAAATTTTGGTGGACATCTCATTTTTGGGTCAGTCAAGGCAACTCAAATGGGATCTAGACATTCATCTATCACAAGCATGAAACCTACAGATATCACAATGACACTAAATCCATATCTTTCAATAATAATGCTGAAGGTAAATGGACTAAATGTTCCATCAAGATATAGGGTATCAAAATGGATAAAAAACCAAATCCCTCTATATGCTGCCTACAAGCGACTCATTTTAGACCAAGGGACACCTTCAGATTGAAAATGAGGGGATGGAGAATGATCTATCTATCATGCTACTGGAAGTCAAAAGAAAGCTGGAGTAGCCATACTTATATCATACAAAGTAAATTTTAAACTAAACGTTGTAATAAGTGATGAAGAAGGGCATTATATCATAATTACAGGGTCTATACATTAAGAATAGCTAATAATTATAAATGTTTATGCTCCCAACATGAAGGAACCAAAATACAAAAATCAATTAATCACAAACATAAACGATCTTACTAATAAGAATACGGTAATTGCAGAGGACTTTAATATTCCACTTACAACAGTGGACAGATCATCTGGGCAAAAAACCAACAAATAAAAATGCCCTTGAATGATACACTGGACCAGATGGACTTGACAGATATAGTCAGAACTTTTCAATCAAAAACAGCAGTGTACACATTTTTCCTAGTGTACATGGAACATTCTCCAAGATAAATCACATACTGGATCAAAAAACAACCCTCAATAAATATAAAAGAATTGAGATCATACCATGCATATTTTCAGATCACAATGCTATGAAACAAAATCAACCACAAGAAAACAATTTGTAAAGCCTCCAAATGCATGGAGGTTAAAGAACATCCTGATAAAGAATAAAGGGGTCAAATGGGCAATGAAGGAAGAAATTTTAAAAATATATGGAAGGAAATGAAAATGGAAACATAACAGTCCAATACCTTTGGGATGAAGCAAAGGCAGTCCTAAGGGGGAAATACACTGCAATCCAGGTCTATCTCAAGAAACAAGAAAAATTCCAAATACAAAATCTAACAGCACACCTAAAGGAACTAGAAGCAGTACAGCAAAGAAACCTCAAAGGCACCAGATAAAGAGAAATAATAAAGTTTAGAGTAGAATTAAACAACATACAATCAAAAAAACAAAAACAAATAAAAAAATGGAGTACAGATCAATGAAACCAAAATGTTGTTTTTTGAAAAAATAAACAAAATTAATAAAACCCTGGGCAGTCTTCTCAAAAAGAAAATAAAGATGACCCAAATAGACAAAATCATGAATGAAAGAGGACAGATCAAAACCAACACCACAGAAATACAAACAATTATCAGAGACCACTATGAAAAATTATATTCCAATAAAATGGACAACCTGGAGGAAATGGACAAATTTCTAGACACCCACACACTACCAAAACTCAAATGGGAAGAAATAGAAAATTTGAACAGACCCATAACCAATGAAAAAACTGAACCAGTTATCAAAAATCCCCTAACAATTGTAAGAGTCCCTGGCTGGATGGCTTCCCAGGGTAATTCTACCAGACATTTAAAGCAGAGTTAATACCTATCCTTCTGAAGCTGTTCCAGAAAATAGAAATGGAAGGAAAACATCTAGACTCATTCTATGAAGCCAGCACTACCTTGATTCCCAAATCAGACAGGGACCACAATAAAAATGAGAATTACCGGCCAATATACCTCATGAACTTGGATGCAAAAATTCTCAACAGGATACTAGCAAATCAAATCCAACAGCATATAAAAAGAATTATTCACCATGATCAACTGAGATTCATTCCTGGACTGTAGGGCTGGCTCAATATTCACAAATCAATCACTGTGATACATAACATTAATAGAAGAAAGGATAAGAACCATATGATCCTTTCAATAGATGCAGAAAATTCATTTGACAAAATGCAGCATCCTTTCTTAGTAAAAACCCTCAAGAAAGTCGGGATACAAGGAACATACATTAACATCAGAAAAGCCATATATGAACAGCCCACAGCTAATATCATCCTCAGTGGGGAAAAAACTGAGAGATTTTTCTCTAAGATCAGGAACATATCAGGGATATCCACTCTCACCACTGTTGTTTAACATAGTGTTGGAAGTCCTAGCCTCAGCAAGCAGACAACAAAATGAAATGAAAGGCATCCAAACTGGCAAATAAAAAGTCAAACTTTAACTTTTCACAGATGATATGATATTCTACATGGAAAACCCAAAAGACTCCACCAAAAAGCAGGTAGAATTGATACATGAAATCAGCAAAGTTGCAGGATACAAATTCAATGTACAGAAATTGGTTGCATTTCTATACACCAATAATGAAGCAACAGATAGAGAAATCAAGAAATCAATCCCATTTACAATTGCACCAAGAAACATAAGGTACCTAGGAATAAACCTAACTAAAATATAAAAGATCTGTTTGCTGAAAACTATAGAAAACTTCTTAAGGAAATTGAAGAATACACAAAGAAATGGAAATACATTCCATGCTCATGGATTGGAAGAACAAATACTGTTAAAATGTCAATACTTCCCAAAGCAATCTACACATTCAATGCAATCCCAATCAAAATTGCACCAGCATTCTTGTCAAAACTAGAACAAAAAAATCCTAAAATTTAGATGTGAGCACAAAAGACCTCGAATAGCCAAAGTTATGCTGATGAAGAAAACCAAAGTGGGAGGCATCACAATACCAGACTTTAGCTTAAACTACAAAGCTGTAATCATCATGATAGTATGGTACTGGCACAAGAACAGACACATAGACCAATGGAATAGAATAGAGAATCCGGAACTGGACCCCTAAAGGTATGGTCATCTAATCCTTGACAAAGCAGGATAGAGTATCCAATGGAAAAAAATGTAGGGTCTTTAGTAAATGGTGCTGGGAGAACTGAACAGCAACATTCAGAAGAATGAAATGGGACAACTTTCTTATACCATACACAAAATTAAACTCAAAATGAATGAAAGACCTAAATGTTAGACAGGAAAACATCAAAACCCTAGAGGAGAAAACAGGCAACAAACTCTTTGTCCTCAGCCACAGCAATTTCTTGCTTGACACATCTCCATAGGCAAGGGAATTAAAAGCAAAAATGAACTATTGGGACCTCATCAAGATAAAAAAAGCTTCTGCACTGCAAAGGAAACAATGAACAAAACTAAAAGGCAACCAATAGAATGGAAAAGATATTTGCAAATGACATATCAGATAAAGGGTTAGTATCCAAAATCTATAAAGAAGTTACCAAACTCAACACCCAAAAAACAAATAACCTAGTGAAGAAATGGGCAGAAGACATGAATAGACACTTTTGCAAAAAAGACATCCAGATGGCCAACAGACACATGAAAAGATGGTCAACATTATTCATCATAAGGGAAATACAAATCAAAGCCATTCTGAGATACCACCTTACACCGGTCAGAGTGGCTAAAATGAACAACTCCGGAAACAACAGATGCTGGCGAGGATCTAGAGAAATGGGAACCCTCTTGCACTTTTGGTGGTAATGCAAACTGTTGGAGCCGCTCTGGAAAACAGTGTGGAGCTTCCTCAAAAAATAAATAAATAAATAAATAAATAAATAAATAAATAAATAAATAAATAAAACTACCTTAGGATCCAGCAATTGCACTACCAGGAACTTAGCCAACAAATACAGGAATGTGATTCATAGGAGCACATGTACCCCTTTGTTTATGGAAGTGTTTTCAACAATAGCCAAATTATGGGAAAAGCACAAATGTCCACCAACTGATAAATGGATAAAGAAGATGTGGTTTATATATACAATGGAATACTATTTGGCAATGAGAAAGAATGAAATCTGGCCATTTGCAGCAACGTGGGTGGAACTGGAGGGTATTAGACTAAGTGAAATAAGTCAGAGAAAGACAGATATCATGTGTTTTCCTTCATATGTGGAACTTGAGAAACTTAACAGAAGACCATGGGAGAAGGGAAAGGAAAAAATAGTGTCAAACAGAGAGGGAGGGAGGCAAACCATAAGAGACTCTTAAATACAGATAACAAACTGAGGGTTGACGGAGGGGTAGGCGATGGGAAAAATGGGTGATAGCCACTGAGGAGGGCACTTGTTGGAATGAGCACTGGGTTCTATATGTAAGTAATGAATCATGGGAATCTACCCCCAAAACCAAGAGCACAATGTATATAGTCTATGTTAGCTAACTTGACAATAAACTGTATATAAACTGTATAAATATATAAATATATAAATATTTATTATAAGTATATAAATATGTATATATCTTCTACAAGTTTTATGTATTTTGTTTCATATTTATTTCATTTCTAATTTATTTGAAATTTTTTATAAAAATTATAGAAGCTAGTATATACATTGCTTTTTTAAAAATAATTATTCACTCTTTAAATAATTCATCCTCATAATTTTATACAGACACACACAAACACACATACAAATGGCTGATGTTGTTGGTACAAAATGAACAAATCTTTTAGGATCTCTGAAAGAAAAAAAAATCTCCCAGCTCAAGTTAGGACAGCTGACTGGGATACACAATCTTCACTAACAGCAGAAAACATAAAATGTTACAATCACTAGATCAAAGGTATTTTAGAAAGTTATAGACCTTATCTTATAGGACTATAACCTTAAGGCTTAACCATATCTGCAGGATTGTCTGACTTCAGTCTCATGTGAACCAAGAAGGTTTTACTGTTTACTTTATTTTTGGAATCCTCCCTTTTAAGTTATTTATAAATGAAGTAGATGTACATGGGCTCCCAGGGCAGAAACTGAACCCATATTGTGAGATTAGCTGACTTGGTAATGGTAAAGTTTGGCTTTCCTGAGAGCACATGATCAGGGCCCACAAACATTAAAAGTTGAAAATCCCCTTTCTTTTATCAATGTATAACATATATTTTGCTTACAGTGCCTCAATCATTTATTCTTATTACTGAGGTCCAAAGTCTACAACAAAAATACTATGACAATATCTGAAAGCAGGACAAATGGAAATTTTAATGAATTTGCCATATATAAATGAAATAGTTAAAAAAAAAAAAAACAGCACAAACTGGCCAACTGAGAGCAATATACATTGATATAACACAAGTTTCAAAATCTGGATTCATTTTGGCTGCTGCCAATTTTGCAAATGAGTCCCACTATAGATGTCCCAGGAAATGTTTCTCCAGCCACTTTTTCAAAGCCCCCTTGACTTCTTTATTCCTCCCACTATATATAAGAGGGTTCAACACAGGTGTAAAGATGGTGTAAAAAGCAGAGATCACCTTGTCATGGGCCACTGTACGGTAGGATTTGGGCCGCATGTAGGTAAATATGAGAGTGCCATAGAAGAGCCCCACGACAGCCAGGTGAGAGGAGCAGGTGGCAAAGGCTTTCTTTCGAGCTGCAGTGGACCTCATGTTGAGCACAGCAGCCAGGATGAGACTGTAGGAAGCCAAAATGATAGACAGAGGGATCAAGAGCATCAGGATGCAGCACACATACATGAAAAACTCAAAAAATGTAGTGTCCGCACATGCAAGGCGAACGAGCGAGGGTGCCTCACAGAAGAAGTGGTTGATTTCCCGAGAATGGCAGTAAGGGAAGCTCAGAGTGGTGCCAGCTTGCATCAGCCCATCTACCCCTCCCAGAAGCCAGGAGCCTGTGGTCATGTTCAAGCAGAGCTTCTGATTCATGAGGATGGGGTAGCGCAGGGGGTGACATATGGCCACATATCGGTCATAGGCCATGGCAGCTAAGAGGAAGCACTCGCCCCCTCCCAGAGTCAGAAGCAGGAATATCTGGGCCCCACAGCCAGCAGGAGAGATGGATCTGGTGTCCATTAGGTAGTTGGCTGCCATTTTGGGGACTATGGTGGAGACAAGCATCACATCCATGAGGGAGAGCTGGCTAAGCAAGAAGTACATGGGCATGTGCAGTCGGGGGTCCTCATGGATGAGCACAATCAAGAGGGCATTGCCCATCAGGGAGGAAAGGAAGACCATGAGCACCATGGAAAAGAGGAACAGATGGGTCTGAGTGTGGTTAAAGAGTCCCAGAAGAATGAAGTTTGTGTCTGTGGTGTTATTTGCATCTTCCATGGCTCTAGTCATGCCTGGAAGACAAGGAATGATTAGGAAAAGAGAGGTGTTTGAAAGGAAGCTTATGCATTTTCTTAAGAAGACATGGTCAAATGATGTAAAAATAAATGAGATCTGGAGGAATAATTATGTCTCTAGCCTTTCATTTCCTGGACAAGACATTTGCCTTACCATCCTATCATACATCTCTGCTGTTATTTCACAATATTTTTTTCCAAAAATTGGATAACAAGTATACATTGCAGTGCACATTACATTTCTATTATTTCTGTATATCTTGTTGGTATGCCACACATAATTTACTCACGGTGTTGGTAAATATTATGCCTTCCTAGTTTTCTAATGCCTGGGTACTTCTGTGTTGGAAGAGCCTCATAGTCATGCATTTTGGCCAATATTAATGTGATATATCTCTTAATTATAACTTTTCCATGTTTCTCATATGTTTAGTTTCTCAAGATTTCCTTCAATGTCATGAGGAGTTGTTTTAATTTAAAAAATATACAAACTAATGTGCAATTACTAGCACTCATTTTGATGCTGAGAGAAACAAAACTAGCTGTATTTCTCTATTTTACATGTGTATGCAGCCCATGGTTCCAATATCCAGGCTTCCAGCTACCACAGATTCTGTTCTGGAGTACCTACTACCATATTGGTCATGTTAGCATGATGCGTGCTGGTGATTACAGGGAATTTATCTCATTTTAGAGACCTCTTAGCAGTCAATTTTTATATCTAATATGTACTCGCAAATTTCTGAATTTAATTAAATGTGTGCATTGAAAATAACCAGTTTTATAAATAAATATAACCCTGAGGCACATAAAAAATGATCTTATTTACAGTCTTAAACACTTTGTTACCAGTAATCACACATCCTAAAAGATAGGAGATAGATTAGTTTATTAACTGATTAAATTATTAATTACTTTTTAATTAACTGATTAGTTGGTTAATTACCTAACTGGTTATTTAAGACTTGCTCACATAAATTGATGTCCCAAATTACTCTGAGGTACAACATCACCTGGAAATAAAATATGGAGCATCTCATTTATTTTCAGGGATTTATTATCTTTTCCCAGAAGCCTCAAGCTTTTTCTTATCTGTAAATATATATTGTGTAGAATTAGATGTTTATGCAAATGACTTTCTCTTTTATATTTATGTGACATTTAACTTTTCCTTACGAATTTACTTTTTCAAAGAGAGCAATCTGTTAATGATTTCCAACAACATTAAGTTTCAGGTTTATTCATAATCTGTATTACAAGTCCTTATTTAGTTTCTATGTAAATTAATTAGTAAGCATTGTAAAATTTTTGATAGGCAAAACCTTTTGTAAATATTAACATTGATTTCAGTTTCTATCATTTATAACCAATACCCATTATATCATTAAATGATACAGATATACCATTCATCAAAATAGCTATAAATAAAACATAATAATGATCATATCAATCTCTGCTTTATTTCAATGATGCATACATATGCCATATATATGTATATATGTATATATATGTGTATGTATATATATATATATATATATATATATATATATATATGCATGTAGTTTATTAAGTTATCACTTACTACCCCATCTTGTTACATGGTATACTTATAGTGTAACATATTTATGAATATTTGGAATTCTTCTAATTTTCTGTTAATATAATTTATGGCCTGATGAATGTGGCAAGATTTCCTCTAATAAATAATCTAAATGTAGTACTTTTAGTCTTTTAGATAACTGAATCCCTATCTTTTACACTCTCAACAACTGTTGATTTTTGCTTCAGTTTTTCCATGTGATACCATTAGTTACTTTGAGGTGCAATAATTACAGCCAATCACAGAAGAGTGAAAATTAATTTTGTTTTAAATTACAAGTTTGTTAACTCAACTTTAGCAGAAACTCTTTTAGTCTTCAACTTTATGTTACTTCTGCAAACTCACTGTAAACATCTTATGTTCTCATTTTCTATTGGATTGTTTGAATTTTATTAATAGATTTAAGTAATTTATGTGTATTTTGTTATTTAGGTACATTGTTTTAATTTTTTGTATACTTTGCAAATTCCTATATTCTATGGAGTTCACCTCTTTATTATGTGATGTGAATAGACACATATGTGTCTTAATGAATGACAAGAAATTGATATAAACATTCTCCAATTACACAACCCCAGAGTCAGGACATACTGGACATAGAGACATGAATTACAAATTGTTTATATAACATGAAGTAAGGGCGATAAAACACTAAAGTATTGTGCTCACTTACTTCATAGATACCAGGAAGATTTGTGCATGTTTCCACCACTATAAAGTCAGTCTCCTTGTTTCTAGATTCAGGTACTTGATATTTTGCTAGACTGTTTTCTAACACTGGCTTCATTTGTATCTGTTATGTCTCACTTTGTGCTCTGTCCTTGTATTGAAAATTCTCAGCTAATGCCCATGCTTGAAACCACCTTTAAATATATTCTCGAGATGAAAAGTTACTTTAATTATGAGTTTGCAGGTCTTATGTGAATTTACAATTGAAGAAGAAATTATTTAAAGTTAATAGGACTTTAAAATAATCATTGTGATAAGATCATTTTATTCATTCTATATTATATTTCCAAATGAAAAGTCATGTTTAATATCTTCATAATAAACATTTAAACATTAGGAAATTAAAGTTTAGAAAGTTATGTGGTTCATTTAATACTGCACATTTTAAAAATTAGACAACAGATAACAGTATTGTACCCCTGATCCATAACTCAATAGAATGGTTTTCTTTAATTTTATGAGCTAAAGAAGTACAGATTTAAGGACTAGACTTCTTGAGTTTGAATATCTATTCAAGTGATTGGTAGTAGGTAAATTTAGGTAACATAATTTAAATCTTTTTAAAACTCAGCTTTATTATGTACAAAATGGAATGACATATAGTATTTTTCTTTGTTAGAATTAAGAGATAATGCATACAAGTACATAGCATATGACAAATACAATAACTCTATAAATATTACCTTTAATAATTTCCTTACTATTATATCTATTAGCTATAAATAGTTATTTTCCACACAAATATTTTCAAGTAAATTAATATTTTTGAGAACTAATATATGATTTAATTATAATTTGTTAAAGTCTAGGTATAGTTTAAATGACATATTTACAATAAGTCTGGGTTGAACATTGCAGTCAATACAACATTCGTGAATTTTTTAACATGAGCAAACACCATGAGCATGTTTAATCATTCCAAGAGAACAGGTTCTTTGATTATTAATTTTGAATTTTTTTATGTTTTAAAAATTTTACTGTATCATGGAATTTATGACACATAAATAATTTCTTTCACTAAGAAAAAAAGAGAGGTTAGAGTGGGAGAGACCCAAAGCATAAGAGACTTTTAAAAACTGAGAACAAACTGAGGGCTGATGGGGGTTGGGAGGGAGGGGAGGGTGGTGATGGGTATTGAAGAGGGCATCTTTTGGGATGAGCACTGGGTGTTGTGTGGAAACCAGTATGACAATAAATTTCATATATTAAAAAATAAATAAATAAATAAATAAATAAATAAATAAATAAAAGCACAAAGATTAAACAATAAAATCTTATCTGGTATTTCCTGTCAAAAATGTAATTCATTTGTAAGTCCACAGGTTTAAAATGCAAAGTAGATTTAAAAGTCAAAACTATGTGGTGCCTGGGTGGCTCAGTCGTTGGGCATCCGACTTCACCTCAGGCGATGACCTCCCTGCTCCTGTGTTCCAGTCTCGTTACAGGCTCTGTGCTGACATCTGGGAGCCTGGAACCTGGAGTCTGGAGTCTGCTTCTGATTTTGTCTCCCTGTCTCTCTGCTCCTCCCCTGTTTATGCTCTCTCTCTCCTCTTTCTCTGTCTCTCTCTTTCTCTCTCTGAAAAATAAACATTATAAACAACTTTGAAAGTCAAAACTTTGGGCGACTGGGTGGATCAGAGAGTTGAACATCAGACTTCAGCTTTGGTTAAGATCTTGCAGTTCATGAGTTCGAGCCCCACGTCAGATTCTCTGCTGTCAACGCAGAACCTGCTTAGGATCCTCTGTCTCCCTCTCTCTCTACTCCTCCTCCACTTGTGGGCATGCACTCTCTCTCTCTCTCTCTCAAAAATAAATAAACATTAAAAAATTAAAGTCAAAATTATATCTAGTCATCTGTGTTGTTCCACACATTAAAAACAGGATAAAAAAGCACATTCTCTTATTTTCTGTTTGTATAAAACCTATGATTACACAGAATCCAATATCCTTTCAGATCCATTGTCCCATTTCTATCCACACTTCAATGTGGTTTTCTCAGAATTAGCAAAATTTTCACCATTCCCAAATGCCTGTTCTATGTTAAATACTTCACAGACCAATATTTTGAGCTACAGACTTTGAGTATGTTCTCTCTTATGCAGCAAGAGAGCAGACACAGAATTAAATGTGAGAGAGGTTAATGTCCAGGAGGAGACAAGAGCCCCAAGTAAGGGTCCTAGCTCCCTTTTCATTAAGATCAGAAGGCTTACAAGTGTGATGGACATCCAGAAAGAGACGATGAAACAGTGATTGTTGACTCCTGTGTATGACAGAAAATGGGTTTTGAAGATATGTTGCTTAGAGTTTTGGCTCCACACAAAAGAAAATCCCTTTGCCTAGCAGAAGGCTGTTTACAGCAGGCACCGCAGGCACCGGGCAGAGTCTGTTTATCTTAAATTGCCTAGGAATAAGAGAGACCAAGCATGCTACCTCAGGGTTATCAAGACACCTTTCTTTTGCTAATTAGCTCCACTCTGCGCAATTTCACCCTGCTGCAGTGGTCTATAGCCCTGAATACCTGTTGATCTGTTGACCTGTTCTGGACTCCTCCTTCCTGTGAAAACAGCTTTCTGCTTGTGTTCTATGTTATGGACGCTTTCGCCCTGTTTACCTACCCTGGACACTTTCATCCTGTGGCTTCCCATTCCTAAGCTTTTGTCCTAAGACTTGACCATTTTGTGCAAGCTCAGGGAATTCCTAAACTTATTCCCACACTGATCCTAAATATTAACGCTGAAATGACCCTGTTTCTCATTTTTATGCTACAAATGTAACAACTCAGACAAAATAAGGATGTTAAAAAATGTAGAAAATAATATTTCAGAAACTATGATAACCCCTTAATATGCATTATCTCATCCAATATTGCAACACCTAAAACACATAGATATGGCAATTATTTTGATATTGTACATGAAGTAGCTGAGATGTGAGATGATTTGTCTCTGGAAAATCAAGGGGAGAAGCCAGGTACCAATGAGATACCATCAGTCCATAACACAGTTTGTGGAAGTTAAGTTCCCGTGTTCATTTTAGTTTTCTCAGTTTTTATTTCTAACTATTAAATTGATAGTGAGAAGATTGGCACATTGATTAACAAACAAATAAAATTAATAACGGATTCTCAAAGTTGCAGGCTAGACTGATTGTCTTTCATGTAATTGATAAACAAATTTAAATAATGCAAACTATTTTTTATCCTTTTCTGGGTGGATGCATTCCAAGGCTCAGTTTTGTTACAAAATAAATCTCATGGCAAACAGGAAATCCAGAATAAATATTTCTAAAGTGAATTTGTGAACACACAAAAACACATATAAGATAAATATCGGAAAATTGATCGATCCAAAGGAACACACGATTCCCACCCTCTCTACCATTTAAGTTACATAAAAGACCCTCTCGGTAGATTCCAGGTCATCCACAATTCAAGCAGAGGGAATCGAGTGTGTTGAGTGTATGGGCTTGTGCCTCTCACAGAGCACACTTGTAGGATGTATTCCAACATTGCAAATTCTGTGAAGTAAAGCACATTCTTGTGTTTTAGAAGCCAGTCCTTAATCACATTGTATGGCTGTTGTAAGGATAAAATAAGATAGTATATAGAGAGTACTTAACTGATTACTGGAAATAAGCAAGTTATCAATAAATAGTAGTCACTACTGCTTTCATGTACTCAAAACCATCATTTTCCTATAGGAAACTGAGAAATAGAAGAGGTGAATAATGAAATCAAATGCATCCTTCTAACTTTGGGCTGGGGCATGAAACAAATCCCAAGTCTCCGGAAAAGATCATCAATATATTGTACATAATTAACATTTTATAAAGACAGATTTATATATCTATAGAAAATGTATACTCTCAGTGGATATTAAAGAAACACACAGATTAAAGAAAATAATTACTATTTTGATACCTTTACTACTGGATTTAAGTTTTTCTTTGTAACATGCATTACCAGTTAGAATATAGTAAAAATTAATTGTTGAATAAAAATAAAAAATGTCTTATGTATCAGTTTGGAAATATTAAGAAATAACTCTAAAACTACCCTATCGCTTGGAATCATTAATATGTCCTTACAGATATCATTCTAAAATATAATCCAAAAGAAATTGAAAAACACCCAATATACACAAAAGATATTTCACATTCCTTTACAATGTGTAGTGAGAAATTGTGACAAGAAATTATTAAAATTGCCACTAGGCAACACAGTACAACAGCAAGAATGGTGTTCAATATTATGTTAATGGAGAGATGCAAACGTATGTTTTAAAAATTTATAAAATGTTTATGGCAAAGAGTAAAAGAATGGTTATGATGTCACTGAGTGAAATCTTTATATTTTAATTTCTCTGTTTTTCTATGGATGCTTTTCTATGTATTACTAGTCCTTAAATTTCTGGAAGTAAATAAACAAAACCAAAAGCACTAGAGAACATGACCTTAAGTTTTAGGCACCCTGTCTGAGACTCCTGGAACTCACCTGCTTCAGGGTCTGCTGCCTAGTGATCCATGTCTCTGACACGCAAATCACTATTTGGAACTCAAAAAATGCTTCTGTACTAGTATAAAGTACAAGTCACCTGGCTAAAGTCTAGGAAGTCCCAGGTTCTAGGTTCTGCAAATGCCAATGGGAACACATTTGAAAGAATACGGAAGGCCAATTACCTTCTCCATTTATCATCTCCATACATATTATTTTAAAATCTCAGGATATTTGATCCCTGAAGGAATGTCTTGTTTGACTCACATAATGCTAAAATCCAGGGGGGGCACCTGGGTGCCTCAGTTTGTTAAGCATCTGATTCTTGGTTTGGGCTCAGGTCATGATCTCATGGTTTGTGGGTTTGAGCCCCATGTGGAGCTCTATGCTGACAGCACAAGGCCTGCTTAAGATTCTCTCTCTCTCCTTCCCCTACCCCCTTGTTCTCTCTTACAGTTGACTTTATTTTTTTAATTATTTATTTTATTTAATTATTTTAATGTTTATTAATTTATTTTCAGAGAGAGAAAGAGAGAAAGAGAGAGAGAGAGCACAAGCGGGGAAGGAAAGAGATAGAGGTAGATAGAGAATCCCAAGCAGGCTGGATGCTGTCAGCACAGAGCCTGACATGGGGCTCAATCACATGGCTATGAGGTCATGACCTGAGCCAAAATCAAGAGTTGGATGCTTAGCTGACTGAGCCACCCAGGTGCCTTACTAAACACTTGACTTTAAAATAGAAAGATTATTCTGGATATCAATAAAGGCCAAACTAATCATAAAGGTCTTAGAAGTGGGAGGAGGAGGAGGAGGAATCAGAGAAAGGACAGTATGACTTTTCAGCTCAATATTGTTGACCAAACATCAGGGAAGAGGACACCAGCCAAGGAACACATCTAGAATGTGAAAAGGCAAGGAAACTATTATTTTCAAGAGCTTCCGGAAGAAATGCAGCCTGACAATGACTATATTTTAGCTCAGTGAGACCAATTTCAGACCTCTGACTACCTGAAGTCTAAGGAAATAAATTGGTGGGGTTTGTGTGTGTGTGTGTGTGTTTTGTTGTTGTTGTTGTTATTTTGTTTTGTTTTTGTTTGTTTGTTTAACTGATAAGGGCGTAGTAATGTGTTATATCTAGAGCAGGAAGCTAATTTCATCAACAGAAAACAGCCATTCTGTGACCCTGATGGACTAAAGCAGAAACAAGACTGCTGCACAATCCTGTCTGAACATAGACATAGCATGAACATCATCCACGTTGTAAAAATTACCAAGCATGTTCCTTTCCTAAGAATGAGTGACTATAGCTTTGTTACCAATTACTGTGTTACCCTTGGTCTGGTATACTTCACCTATGTGTAAGATTTATTAAGACAGTCATAGAATTACCCATGCTTATTGACAGCAACAATCCAAAGCAAACCAACACTTCCTAAAACTCTTGTACAATCACCTAATACAAACCCAAATATTATATATTCTTTCTACAGTTTTCTCCTGAGGTGTCCTATGATTCAACCATGATGGGTGATTCCTTATTCACTATAAGAATAAATAAACCCATTTTGATTAATAGGCACAGCATAAGGAATATACTCCCAGATACTATAATACTATTGTATGGTGACAGATGGTAGCTACACTTGTGGAAAGCATAGCAGCATGATATATAAACTTGTGGAATCTTTATGTTGTGCACCTAAAAGTAATTTAACAATATGTGACAACTACATTCACATAAAAAATAAAAATAATAATAAATAAGCCTTTCTCTTTCCTTTATTCCCAGTTTATTTTTTAAGTTTTTTGTTTTAACTTTTTCAATTTTAGTACAGTTAACCTATAGCATTATATTCGTTACAAGTATACTATATAGTGATTTAACATTTCCATATATCACACGGTGCTCATCACAAGTGCACTCTTTAATCCCCATCACCTATTAATTTTAGCCATTCTGACAGGTGTGAGGTGCTTGACTTGCATTTCTCTGATGATGAGTGATGTTGAGCATTGTTTCATGTGTCTGATTCCATGAGGATGTCTTTTTTGGGGAAGTGTCTGTTCATGTGTCTTCTGTCCAACTTAATTGGATTATTTGTTTAGTGGGTGTTGAGATGTGTAAGTTTTTTTATAATATTTTGGAACTAATCCTTTATCAGGTATGTCATTTGCAAATATTTTCTCTGATTCAGTAGGTTGTGTTTTATTTTTGTTGATTGTTTCTTTCACTGTGCAGAAGTTTTTCATTTTGATGATGTCCCAAAATATTATTTTTGCTTTTGTTTCCCTTGCCTCGGGAGAACTATGTAGAAACATGCTGTTATGGCTAATGTCAGAGACATTATTTCCTGTGCTCTCTTCTAGAATTTTTATGTTTCAGGCCTCACATTTAGTTCTATAATTCATTTTGAATATATTTTTGTGTATGATGTGAAAAAGTGATCCAGTTTTATTCTTTCTCATGTAGTTGACAGGTATTCCCAGAACCATTTCTTGAATAAATGGCCCTTTGCCCATTGATATTCTTTCCTGCTTTGTTGAAGATTAATTGGCCATAAAATTTTTATGGGTTTTCTATAATTTTCTACTTATCTATGTGTCCATTTAATGCACTTCAATACTGTTTTGATTAACCCAGCTGTGTAATATAACTTGAGTCTGGAATTGTGAGTCAATGGACATTTGGGACCTTTCCATAATTTGGAAATTGTCAATAGTGCTACTGTAAACATTGGGGTGCATAAGCCCCTTTGAATCAAAAATAATGAAATCTTGCCATTTGCAGCAACATGGATGAAAATAGAGTATATTAGGTTTAGCGAAATAAGTCAGAGAAAGACAAATATAATTTCACTCGTGTGGAATTTAAGAAACACAACACATGAACACAGGAGAAGGGAAGGAAAAATAAGATAAAAAAGAGAGGGAGGCAAACCATAGGATACTCTTAAATACAAAGAACAAACTGAGGGTTGCTAGAAGGGAGGTGGGTGGGGGAATGGGCTAAATGGGCAATGGGCATTAAGGAAGGCACTTTTAGGAATGAGCACTGGGTGTTATATGTAAGTGATGAATCACAGAATTCAATTACTGAAACTACACTGTATGTTAACTAACTTGAATTAAAAAAAAAAAAGAACTATTTTGGCTTCTTGGGGTCTATTCTGGTTCCATATAAATTTTAGAATTTTTTTTTTATTCCAGTCTGTGAAAAATTCTGTTGGTATTTTTTTAGGATTGCATTACATGTGTACATTGCTTTGGGTATTATAGACAGTTTAACAATGTTTGAAAATCCGTGAGGATGGAACGTCTTTCCATTTCTTTGTGCCATCTTCAATTTCTTTCATCAGTGTTTTATAGTTTTCATTGTACAGGCATCTTTGGTTAGGTTCATTCTTCTGTATTTTATTGATTTTTGCTGTAATTGTAAGTGGTATTTTTTTTAATTTCTCTTTATGTTCCTTTATTATTAGTATAAGAAATGCAACAGACTTCTGAACATCGATTTTGTATCTTGTGACTGTACTGAACGCATTTATCAGGTCTCATAGTATTTTGATGGAATCTTTCAGGGTTTCTATATATAATAACATCTCATCTGCAAAGAGCAAAAGTTTTATTACTTCCTTACCTATTCAGATGCATTTTATTTCTTTTTGTTTTCTAATTGTTGTGGCTGACACTTGCAATATTATGCTGAATAAAAGTGGTGAGAGTAGACATCCCTGTCTTCATCTTCAATATGCAGGAAAGATTCTTAGTCTTTCCCTATTGAGTTGTGGTATTTGCTGTGAGTTTTTCATATGTGACCATTATTATGTTGTTTTATATTCTCTCTAAAGCTAAAGCAATGTTATTGAAGATTTTTATCATGAATGGATGTTGTACTTTGTCAAATGCTTTCTCTGTGTCTTTGAAATAATTACATGGTTTTTATCCTTTCTCTTATTGATGTTATGTATCATGTTAATTATTCACTAATATTGAACTGCACTTTTATTTTGGAAATAAATCCTATTTCATTGTGGTGAATGATGTTTTTAATGGACTGTTGGATTTTTTTGCTAGTATTTCACTGAGGATTTTTACACCTATGTTTACCAGAGGTATTGCCCAGTATTTCTGTTTTTTGGTTGTGTTTTTACCTCATTTTGGTAGCCAGGTAATTTGGCCTCCTAGAATACTTTTGAAAGCTTTTCCTCCTCTTTTGTTTTTTGAATAGTTTGAAATTATTAGTCTTTTTTGATATTAAGTCGTTTTTAAATGTTTCATAGAATTCACCTGTGATTTCATCTGGTCCTGGAATTTTGTTTTTTGGGAGCTCTTGATTGCTGATTCAATCAACTTGCTGGTAATCAACCTGTTCAAATGTTCCATATCTTCCTACTTAGGTTTTGGTAGGTTATATGTTTCCAAGAATTTAATCACTTCTTCTATTTGTTTAATTTTTCAGCATATTGTTTGTTATATATTAAAATAATTTTTGTATTATTGTGGTATTGATTGTTACTTCTCTTCTTTCACTTGTCATTTTGTTTATTTGTCATTTCTGTTTTATAATGAGTTTGACTAGAGCTTTATCGATTTTGTTGATGTTTTCAAAGAACCAGCTCCTGGTTGCATTGCTATGTTATATTGTGTTTTTTTGTTTTTTTTTTTTTTTTGTTTCTGTATCATTTATTTTCACTCTAATCTTTATTATTTCCTTCTTTTTGCTGGTTTGGGGCTTGTTTGGGTTCTTCTACTAACTCTTTCAAGCATGGGGTTAGGTTATTTTTTTGATATTTTCCTTATTTGTTCTTTTATTACTACATATCTCCTTATTAGACCTGCATTTGTTGTATCCCATAGCTTTTGGATTTAGTGTCTTCATTTTTCTTTGTTTCATTTACAATTTTATTTATTTGATAACTTGTTTGATCTATTCATTGTTTAGTGACATATTATTTAACCTCCATGTATTTGTAGTCTTTCCAAACTTTTCTTGTGAATGATTTCTAGTTTCATAGCATTGTGTCAGAAAAAGTGTGTGATAGGACTTTGACCATTTTGAATTTGTTGATATTTGTTCTGTGTCCTAATATGTGACCTATTCTGGAGAGTATTCAATGTGCACTCAAAAAAAATGTGTATCCTGTTGTTTTAGAATGGCAAATTCTGAATATTTCTGTTAAATCCATCTGTTCTAGGGTTGATTTATTTATTTTTTTTTTAATTTTTTTTTCAACGTTTATTCATTTTTGGGACAGAGAGAGACAGAGCATGAACGGGGGAGGGGCAGAGAGAGAGGGAGACACAGAATTGGAAACAGGCTCCAGGCTCTGAGCCATCAGCCCAGAGCCTGACGCGGGGCTCGAACTCACGGACCGCGAGATTGTGACCTGGCTGATGTCGGACGTTTAACCGACTGCGCCACCCAGGCGCCCCATGTTCTAGGGTTGATTTAAAGCCATCATTTCCTTCTTGTTTTTCTTTTTGGATTATCTGTCCACGAATGTAAGTGGGGTATTAAAGTCCTCTACTATCAGGAGTAGGAGTTAAGGTGGCAGAGCAGTACAGGAATCCTATGCTTGTCTCTTCCTTTGAATGCCATTGGATAAATATAAAATAATTCTGAACAAACATGAAATCAGTCTAAATGCTGAGAAAACAAGCTGCAGAACTACAGGAAGAAAAGAAGCCACATTGTGGAAGGTAGTAGGTACAGATGTGATTCCAGGGAGAAAAGAATAAAGTGTGTCGTGGAGTGGATGGAAACTTGATCTCAGAGAGAGAAGAGAGAAAGATAGTGATAGAAAAAAGAGAAAGCAGCATGCAGTGGATTGCACAATAGAAACAATTCCCCAAGACCATTGATGGAGAAAACCAGAGTGGTAGATTATCTCAAGTTTTTACAAGAAGTGGAGCTCTGGGGCTCCTAAATGGCTCAGTTGGTTGTGTATCTGACTTCGGCTCAGGTCATGATCTCACAGTTCGTGGGTTCATGCTGACAGCTCAGAGCCCGGATCCTGCTTCGGATTCTGTGTCTCCCTCTCTCTCTGCTGCTGCTCTGCTGCTTGTGCGCGCTCTCTCTCTCTCTCAAAAATAAATAAACACAAAAAAGGAAGTGGAGCTTAGAATCTGAAGTTTTAAAGCTTCCACCACTAAGTGGAGACTGGCAGGCATAATGGTGCTCCTGAGGGGAAGGAGGCTAGAAGCCCAGGAGCATGCAGTATGGTTTAAGGATTCCCTGGGTTGTACTGGGAGAGACAGTTCACTTTCTTGGAGTACATTTGGAAGAGCTGACATGGTATTTCAGAGGACAAAGCTGGCAGGCACCACCACGCTGCCCTGTTCATTAAGATAGGAACAGAGACACTTTCTGAGGACAGCAAACCTTGGTGTTGGCTTTTATTGTACTTTACCATAAACTCCAAATCCCTGAATGATTCTGCAGCTGCTTTTCTGGGACAAAGCGGCACCAGCCACAACATGGTGAGACCCTCCACCAAAGGATAAGGGCAGGTGGTTTACACTGCACCAGGTCCCTAAAATTTGAAGTTTTGAAACACATCCTGAGGTAAAACACAGGAGTACTGTGCTGTCAGGTGAGTAGATAGCATGGGCACATACAAGGTGAAGACAGGTATCCAACAGAAACTATGGACACAAGAAGAGAGATTTCTCATTCTTCTGTGAGAGTTTCCTGAATAGTGGTGGGCATGAACTCCCCAGTCATGGGATGAGAGAGCAAGGTGATATCATTTCCCCCACCTATCAGCAATGATAGACATCAGTGAGCAACACAGCGCCCCCAGTGGAAGCTACAGCCAGTTGCACAGAGCCCCACTGCACCCTGCAGGTGCATCTTTATGAGGGTAAGTTTGCCTGAGAACCAGCACACCAGGCCTCTCCCCCAGAATAACAGCACAAACCCCTCACAAGCAACAGTCTATTGATGATAGAGTCCCGCAAAACTTCAATTCTAGTGGAAATAGGATCAAGCTTATTTTAAAAAACAGACCAAAGCAGACCATCTAGTTAAAATGGCACACAGTGAAAAAATCCCAACACTCCCCACTCTAAACAAAGAGAAACTCACAGGGGACTGACAAGAGGGAAAGGACAGCCAAAAAATAAAAGCAAAGTGCACATTCTGTAAAGCTTCCTGAAGTGCCAGGCCCTAGACAGTATAGGACTTGCTCTTAATATAGCCATGAGTTGGAAGGAGGAAATACAACTGGCTTTCCAAACACACACACACACTCGTGACCAAGGCAAAATGACAAGACTGAGGAATTGACTCCAAAATAAATAATGAAGGGGTAAAGGCCAGAAATCTAATCAAAACAGATGTAAGTAATAAGCCTGAACCACATTTTAAAACAACAAACATAAGGATATTAGTTGGGCTGGAGAAAAGTATAGAAGACTTTAGAGAAACCCTTACTACATAAATAAATAAAAACTAGTCAAGCTGAAATAAAGCAAATGCTATAACCAAGATGAAAATCAAATGGCTGTGGTGACAACGAGGATGAATGAAACAGAAGAATGAATAGTGATACAGAAGATTATAATTATGGAAAATAATGCAGCTGAAAAGAAGAGGGAAATAAAAGTATTGTATCTTGAATGTAGACCTAGTGAACTCAACAAATTCATAAAGCACAATACATTCATGTCATAGGAGTCCCAGAAGAAGAGAAGAAATAAGAAGGGGCAGAAGGTTTGAACAAATAAAAGCTGAAAACTCCTCTAATCTAGGGAAGGAAACAGACATCCAAATCCAGAAGGCACGGAGAATTCCCATCAAATTCAACCAAAAACCTTTTACAATGTTGTTGATGGGAATTCAAACTGGTGCAGCCACTCTGGAAAACAGTATGGAGGTTCCTCAAAAAATTGAAAATAGAAGTACCCTATGACCCAGAAATTACAATACTAAGTATTTACCCAAAGTATACAAAAATTCTGATTAAAAGGGGCACATGTACCCCAATGTTGATAACATAGCACTATCAATAATGGTCAAATTATGAAAATAATCCAAATGACAATCAACTAATGAATGGATAAAGATATGGTATATATGTATATATGTATGGAATACTACGTGGTGATCTAAAGAATGAAATCTTACTATTTTCAACAACTTGGATGGAAGAGAGTGTATTATGCTAGCAAAATAAGTCAGTCAGAGAAAGACAAATATCATATGATTTAACTCATATGTGGAATTTTAGAAACACAACAGATGAACATAGGTGAAGGAGAGGAAAATAAGATAAAAACAGAGGGAGGCAAACCATAAGACACTCTCAAATAGAAAGAACTGACTGAGGGTTGATAAAGGAGAAGTAGGTGTGGTGATGGGTTAAATGGGTGATGGACATTAAGGAAGGCACTTTTTGGAATGAGCACTGTGTGTCATATGTAAGAGATCAATCAGTGGGTTCTACTACTGAAACCGGTACTACACTGTTTGTTAACTAACTTGAATTTAAATTAAAAAAAATCCAAACAGAAGCTACCCAACGCCAAGGCATATTATAGCAAACTTTGAAAACTACAGAGATAAGGAAAGAATCCTGAAAACAGTAAGGGAAGATAAATCTCTCCCCTAAAACTAAAGACAAAGTTGGCAACAGATCTCTCCACAGAAACTTCAGAGGCCAGAAGGGGGTGGCATGATATATTCAACGTGTTGAAGGGGAACCATACGAAGCCAAGAATACTTTATCCAGCAAGACTGTCATTCAGAATAGAAAGAGAAAAAGATAGTTTCCCAGACCAAAAAAAAAAAAAACTGAAGGAGTTTGTGACACTAAACCAGCCCGGCAAGAAATATTAAAGAGGATCCTTTGAATGGGAGAGAAAGGCCAAAAACAAAAAAAGATGAGAAAGGAATGAAGAAAATCTCCATACAGGTAATACAATGGCAACAAATTTTATCTATCAAAGGTTATCTAAATATAAATGGACTAAATGCACCAATCAAAAGCCATAGGGTATCAGAATGATTTAAAAAAAAAACAAAAACAAACAAACAAGCAAACAAAAATCAAGACCAAACAATATACTGCTTACAAGAGACTCAACTTAGACCTAAAGTCTCTGCCAGATTGAAAGTGAAGGAATGGAGAACCATTTATCATGCTAAAGGACATCAAAAGAAAGCCAGGGTAGCCATATTTATATCAGACAAACTAGATTTTAAAATAAATAACTGTAGCAAGAGATGAAGAAGAACACTATGTCATAATAAAGGGTCTGTCAAACAAAAATATCTAACAATTGTAAATATTTATGCCCCCTACTGAATACAACCCACACATATATAAATCAATTAATATCAAATATAAAGAAACTAATTGATAATAATGCAATAATAGAGGACTTTAACCTACCACCTATAGTAGTGGACAGATCATCTAAATACAAAATATACAAGCAAACAATGGCTTTGAATGGCACACTGGAACAGATGGACTTAACAAACATATGAGAACATTTCATCCTAAAGCAGTGGAATACACATTCTTTTCAAGTGTACATTGAACATAATTCAGAATAGATCACATACTGGGTCACAAATCAGACTTCAACAATTACAAAAAGGTTGGGATCATACCGTGCATATTTCCATACCACAACACTATGAAACTTAAAGTCAACCACAGGAAAAAGTTTTTAAAGACCATAGATACATGGAGATTAAAGAATATCCTACTAGGGGCACCTGGGTGTCTCAGTTGGTTGAGTATCTTCCTCTTGATTTTGGCTCACATCATGATTGCATGGTTTTTGAGATAGAGCCAAGCTTCTAGCTCTGTGCTTACAGTGAGGGGACTGCATGGGATCTTCTCCTCCTCTTTCTCCCTCTCATACACTCTCTTTCTAATTCCATAAATTAATAGAATAGACTAGACTAGAATAGAATAGAATATGCTACTAAAGAATTTTCTGGGTTATCCAGAAAATTAAGAAAGGAACTTAAAAAATACATGAAAATGAAAATAAAAACATGACAGTCCAAAACCTTTGGGATGCAGCAAAGGTGGCCATAAGAGGGAAGTATATAGCAATACAAGTTTACTTCAAGAAGTAAGAAAATTTTCAAATATACAACCTAACCTTATATGTAAAGAAGCTAGGAAAGGAAGATCAAATAAAATCTAAACCCAGCAAAGGAAGGGAAATAATAAAGATTATAGCAGAAATAAACAATATAAAAACCCAAAAAAATAAAATTGCAGTAGAAGAGATCAACAAACTAAGAGCTGGTTCTTTGAGAAAATTAATAAAATGTATAAACCCCTAGTCAGAAAGATCAAAAAGAAAGGACCCAAATAAATAAAATCAGGAATGACAGAAGAGGGGTCACAACCATCAACACAGGAATGCAAACAATTATAAGAGAATGTTACAAAAAAATTTATGCCAACAAACAAGAGAATGAAAAAGAAATGCATAGGGGTGCCTATGTAGCTTAGTTGATTAAGCGTCCAACTTTGGCTCAGGTCATGATCTTACAGTTTGTGAGTCCATGCCCTGCATTGGGCCCTGTCCTGACAGGTCAGAACCTAGAGTCTTCTTCAGCTCCTGTGTCTCCATCTCTTTCTGCCTCACCCCTCTTGCACTCTGTCCCTCAAAAATAAATAACTTTATTAAAAATTTAAAAAAAAATTCTGTCTCTCTCTCCCTCTGCCCCTCTCCTAGCTCATGTACTTGCTCTCTCTCTCTCTTTCTAAAACTAAATAATGATAATAAAAAAGAAATGTATAAATTCCTCAAAACATACCAACTACCAAAACTGAAATAAAGGTTAATAGAAAATTTGAACAGATCCATAACCAGAAGGAAATTGAATCAGAAATAAAAAATCTCCCAAAAAACAAAAGTCCAGGGCCAGATGGCTTCACAGGAAATTTCTAAGACATGTATAGAATAATTAATATTTATTCTTCTCAAACTGTTATTAAAAATAGAAACGGAAGTAAAACTCCCAACTACATTCTGTGAGCCCAGCATTACATAGATTCCAAAGTTAGGCAAAGACTCCACTAAAAAGGAGAATCACAGGCCAATCAAAAGACCTGATGATTTTTGATGCAAAAAATCATCAAGATACTAGCAAATCAAATCCAACAGTACATTAAAAACATATTCATCATTATCAGCTGGAATTTGTTCCTAGGTTACAGAGGTTGTTCAATATTTGAAAATCAATCAACATTAATAAAAGAAAGGATAAGAACCACATTATTCTCTCAATAGATGTTGACAAATGGAGCTAGAATGTATTATACTAAGCAAAATAAGTCAATCAGAGAAAGACAAATATATGATTTCATTCATAAATGGAATTTAAGAAACAAAAGAGATAAACATACGGGAAGGGGGGTAAGAGGAGAAAGAGAAACAAACCACAAGAGGCTCTTGACAATAAAGAACAAATTGAGGGGCTCCTGGGTGGCGCAGTCGGTTAAGCATCCGACTTCAGCCAGGTCACGATCTCGCGGTCTGTGAGTTTGAGCCCCGCGTCGGGCTCTGGGCTGATGGCTCAGAGCCTGGAGCCTGTTTCCAATTCTGTGTCTCCCTCTCTCTCTGCCCCTCCCCCGTTCATGCTCTGTCTCTCTCTGTCCCAAAAATAAATAAATGTTAAAAAAAAAATTAAAAAAAAATAATAAAAATAAAAAAATAAAAAAAAAATAAAGAACAAATTGAAGATTGATGCGGGGGATGGGCTAAATGGGTGATCAATATCACAAGGAAGGCACTTGTGATGAACACTGGGTGTTGTATGTAAGTGAAGAATTGCTGATACATATATACATATATATAACTAATATATATATTAGTTAATATATATATCAGTATCTCAAGGAAGGCACTTGTAATGAACACTGGGTGTGTATGTAAGTGATGAATTACATATATATATATATACATATGATACATATATATACATATATACATATGTACATATGATATGTATATCATATGTATACATATATACATATATATCATATATGTATGATATATGTATAACAAATATACATATGTATATTTGTTAGATATATACATATATACATATATGTATATATGTATCATATGTATATATTATATATATACATATATTAACATATATATACATATGTACATATATACATATTATACATATATACATATATATTAACTAATATATATTACATATATACATATATTACACATATATACATATATATTATACATATATACATATATTAACTAATATATATATTAGTTAATATATATATAAACTAACATATATATATATATATATATATATATATTAAACGAAAACCCAGAAATGGACCCACAGCTATTTGGTCAACTAATCTTTGGCAAAGCAGGAATAAATATCCAGTGGAATAAAAGACAGTCTACTTAACAAATTGTATTGAGAAAACTGGACAGTGACATGCAGAAGAATAAAACTAGGCCAATTTATTACACTATACACACAAATAAATTCAAAATGGATGAAAAACCTAAATGCAAGACAGAAAACCATCAAAATCCTAGAGTAGAACACAAGCAGCAACCTATTTGACTTTGACCATAACAAATTCTTACATGTCTCTGGAGGCAAGGGAAATAAAAGAAAACATGGACTATTGGACCTCATCAGGATAAAAACCTTCTGCACAGCAAAGGAAACAATCAACAAAACTAAAAGACAAGCTACAGAATGGGAGAAGATATTTGCAAATGACATATTTGATAAAATGTTAATATCCAAAATCTATAAAATATCATCGAATTCAGCAAACAAAAAATAAATAATCCAGTTAAGAAATGGGTGGAAGACATGAACAGACATTTTTCCAAAGAAGACATACAGCTGGCTAACAGACACATGAAAGAATGCTCAACATCACTCATCATCAGGGAAATTCAAATGAAAACCATGCTGAGATACCACCTCACACCTGTCACAATGGCTAAAATTAATAACACAGGAAACAACAGATGTTGGCAAAGATGTGAACTAAGGGGAACCCACTTACACTATCGGTGGGATTGCAAACTGGTGTAGCCACTGTCAAAAGAAATATGTAGTTCCTCAAAAAGTTAAAACTAGAATTTTAAAGCTATGACTCAGCAATTTCACTACTAGGTATTTACCCAAGGGACATAAAAATAGTGATTCGAAGGGACACATGGACCCTGATGTTTACAGCAGCATTATCAACAATAGTCAAACAATGGAAAGAGCAAAAATGTCCATAGACTGATAAGTGGATAAAGAAGTTTTGTACATTTCAAAAAGAATGAATCTTGGTATCTGCAATGATGTGGATGGAACTACAGAGTGTTATGCTAAGCGAAATAAGTCAGTCAGTGCTATATGATTTCATTCATTTGGAATTCAAGAAAAAAAGCAGATAGATATAGTGGAATGAAAAAAAGAGAGAGGGAAGCAAATCATGAAAAACTCTTAACTATAGATAGTATACTGAGATTTACTGGGGGGGGGAGGCTACTTGGCTGATGGGTATTAAGAGCACTTGTTATGATGAGCACTTGGTGTTATATGTAAGTGATGAATCTCTCAATTCTACACTGGAAAACAATTTTACCATATATATAACTAACTAGAATTTAAATTATAACCTGAAAAAATAAAATTAAGTCCTCTCCTACCATTGTAGTACTAGCAAACTTTATCTTTGTTATTAACATATATACACATACATACATACATACATACATACATACATACATATATACATACATACATACATACATACATATACTGTCATGTTGGGTACATACGTACTTACAATTGTTACATTTTGTTGTTGGATTATGTTCCCTAATATAATGTCCTTCTTTGTCTGTTTTTACAATCTTTATTTTTTGTCCAATATAAAAATTGCTATTCTAGCTTTTTTTGACACCATTTCTATGGAAGCTGTGTCTCCATCCCCTCACATTCTTTCTTTCTTTTTTCTTTAATTAACTTGTTTTATTTTTTTAAATTTACTTCCAAATTAGTTAGCATAAAGTGCAACAATGATTTCAGGAGTAGATTCCTTAGTGACCCTTAACCATTTAGCCCATCCCCCCTCTGACAGCTCCTCCTGTAACCCTCAGTTAGATCTCCATATTTATGAGTCTTCTGTTTTGTCCCCCTCCCTGTTTTTATATTATTTTTGTTTCCCTTCCCTTATGTTCATCTGTTTTGTCTCTTAAAGTCCTCAAATGTGTGAAATCATATGATTTTTGTCTTTCTCTGACTAATTTAACTTAGCATAATACCCTCCAGTTCCATCCATGTAGTTGTAAATGGCAAAATTTCATTCTTTTTGACTGCCAAGTAATACTCCAGTGTGTGTGTGTGTGTGTGTGTGTGTGTGTGTGTGTGTGTGCACCACATCTTTTTTATCCATTTATCCATCGATGGACATTTGGGCTCCTACCATACTTTGGCTATTGGTGATAGTGCTGCTATAAACATGGGGGTGCATATGTCCCTTTGAAACAGCACACCTGTATCCCTTGGATAAATGCCTAGTAGTACAATTGTTGGGTTGTAGGGTAGTTCTATTTTTAATTTTTTCAGGAACCTCCATACTATTTTCCAGAGTGGCTGCACCAGCTCTTGTTTCCACCAACAATGCGAAAGAGATCCTCTTTCTCTGCATCCTCGTCAACATCTGTTGTTGCCTGAGTTGTTAATGTTAGCCATTCTGACAGGTGTCAGATGGTATCTCATTGTGGTTTTGATTCATATTTCCTTGATGATGAGTGATGTTGAGCATTTTTTCATGTGTTGGTTGGACATCTGGATGTATTCTTTGGAGAAGTGTCTAGTCATGTCTTTTGCCCATTTCTTCACTGGATTGTTTGTTTTTTGGCTGTTGAGTTCGATAAGTTCTTTATAGATTTTGGATACTAAGCCTTTATCTGATATGTCATTTGCAAATATCTTCTCCCATTCTGTCAGTTGCCTATTAGTTTTGCTGATTGTTACCTTCGCTGTGCAGAAGCTTTTTATTTTGATGAGGTCTCAGTAGTTCATTTTTGCTTTTAATTCCCTTTCCTCAGGAGATGTGTTGAGTAAGAAGTTGCTGTGGCCAAGATCAAAGAGGTTTTTGTCTGCTTTATCCTCAAGGATTTTGATGGCTTCCTGTCTTACATTGAAGTCTTTCATCCATTTTGAGTTTATTTTTGTGTATGGTGTAAGAAAGTGGTCCAGGTTCATTCTTCTGCATGTCGCTGTCCTGTTTTCCTAGCACCACTTGCTGAAGACAGTCTTTATTCCATTGGATAGTCTATCCTGCTTTGTCAAATATTAGTGACCATACATTTGTGGGTCCTTTTCTGGGTTCTCTATTATGTTCCATTGATCTGAGTGTCTGTTCTTTTGCCAGTACCATACTGTCTTGATGATTACAGCTTTGTAGTATAGCTTGAAGTCTGGGTTGTGATGCCTCCTGCTTTGTTTTTTTTGTTTGTTTTGTTTTGTTTTGTTTTGTTTTGTTTTTCTTCAAGATTGCTTTGGCTATTCGGGGTCTTTTCTGGTTCCATAATTTTAGGATTATTGGTTCTAGCTCTGTGAAGAATGCTGGTGTTATTTTGATAGGGATTACATTGAATATGTAGATTGCTTTGGGTAGTATCAACATTTTAACAATATCTGTTCTTCCTATCCAGGAGCATGGATTCTTTTTCCTTTTTTTGTGTCTTCTTCAATGTCTTTCATAAGCTTTCTATAGTTTTTAGTGTATAGATTTTTTTACCTCTTTGTATAGATTTATTCCTAGGTATTTTATGATTTTTGGTGCAAGTGTAAATGGGATCAATTCCTTGATTTCTCTTTTGTTTCATTGTTGGTGTATAGGAATGCAACTGATTTCTGTGCATTGATTTTATATCCTGCAACTTTGGTAAATTCATGAATCAGTTCTAGCAGTTTTTGGTGGAATCTTTAGGGTTTTCCATGTAGAGTAACATGTCATCTGAGAAGAGTGAAAGTTTGACCTCCTACTGGCCAATTTGGATGTCTTTACTTCTTTGTGTTGTCTGATTGCAGAGGCTAAGACTTCCAATACTATGTTGAATAATGGTGGCAAGAGTGGACATCCCTGTCTTGTTCCTGACCTTAGGGGGAAAGCTCTCAGTTTTTCCCCATTGAGGATGATATTAGTGTTGGGTCGTTCATATCTGGCTTTTATGATCTTGAGGTATGCTCCTTCTATCTTTACTTTCTTGAGGGTTTTTATCAAGAAAGGATGCTGTATTTTGTCAAATGCTTTCTCTGCATCTATTGAGAGGATCATATGGTTCTTGTCCTTTCTTTATTGATGTGATGGATCATGTTAATTGTTTTGTGGATATTGAACCAGGCCTGCATCCCAGGTATAAATCCCACTTGGTAGTGGTGAATAATTTTCTTAACGTATTGTTGGAGCCAGTTGGCTAATATCTTATTGAGGATTTTTGCATCTATGTGCATCAGGGAAATTAGTGTATAGTTCTCCTTTTTAGTGGGGTCTCTGTCTGGTTCTGGAATCGAGGTAATGCTGGCTTCATAGAAAGAGTTTGGAAGTTTTCCTTCCATTTCTATTATTTGTAACAGCTTTAAGAGAATAGGTGTTAACTCTTCCTTAAATGTTTGGTAGAATTCCCCTGGAAAGCCATCTGGCCCTGGACTCTTGTTTTTTGGCGTATTTTTTATTACTAATTCGATTTCCTTACTGGTTATGGGTCTGTTCAAATTTTCTATTTCTTCCTGTTTCAGTTTTGGTCGTGTATATGTTTCTAGGAATGTCCATTTCTTCCAGTTTTCCCACTTTATTGCCATATAATTGCTCATAATATCCTCTTATTATTGTTTTTATTTCTGCTATGTTGGTTTTGATCTCTCCTCCTTCATTCTTGATTTTATTTATTATGTCCTTTCCTTTCTCTTTTTGACAAAACTGGCTAGTGGTTTTTCAATTTTGTTAAATCTTCCAAAGAACCAGCTTCTGCTTTCATTGATCGGTTCTACTGTTTGTTTTTTTGTTTGTTTGTATGTTATTGTTGTTTTGTTTTGTTTCAATAGCATTAATTTCTGCTCTATTCTTTATTATTTCCTGTCTTCTGTTGGTTTGCGGTTTTATTTGCTGTCCTTTTCCAGCTGTTTAAGGTGTAAGGTTAGTTTGTGTATCTGAGATCTTTTTTCCTTCTTTAGGAAGGTTTGGATTGCTATATACTTTCCTCTTATGACCGCCTTTGCTGAAGCCTAGAGGTTTTGGGTTGTGTTGTTATCATTTTCATTGATTTGCATAAACTTTTTAATTTCCTCTTTAACTTCTTGGTTAGCCCATTCATTCTTGAGAAGGATGTTCTTAAATCTCTAAGTATTTGTTACCTTTCCAAATTTTTTCTTGTCGTTGATTTCGAGTTTTATAGCATTGTGGTCTCAAAATATGCACAGTATGATCTCAATATTTTTGTACTTGCTGAGGGCTGATTTGTGCCCCAGTATATGGTCTATTCTGGAGAATGTTCCATGTGCACTGGAGAAGAATGTATATTCTCCTGCTTTAGGATGAAATGTTCTGAATACATCTGTTAAGTCCATCTGGCCCTATGTGTCATTCAAAGCCATTGTTTCCTTGTTGATTTTTTGATATGATCTGAATACATCTGTTAACTCCATCTGGCTCTGTGTGTCATTCAAAGCCATTGTTTCCTTGTTGATTTTTTGATGAGATAACCTGTCCATTGCTGTGAGTGGGGTGTTGAAGTATCCTACTATTATGGTATTAATATCAATGAGTTTCTTTATGTTTGTGATTACTTGATTTATATATTTGGGTTTTCCCACATTTGGCACATAAATGTTTACAATTGTTAGGTCTTCTTGGTAGATGCACCCCTTAATTATCATATAGTGCCCTTCTTCATCTCTTGATACAGTGTTTATTTTAAAGTCTAGATTGTCTGATATAAGTGTGAAAACTCCGGCTTTCTTTTGTTGACCATTAGTATGATAGATTGTTCTCCATCCCCTTACTTTCAATCTGAAGGTATCTTTAAGTCTAAAGTGGGTCTATTGTAAACAGTATATAGATGGATCTTGTTTTCTTATCCATTCTGTTGCCCTATGTCTTTTGCTTGGAGCATTGAGTCCATTGAGGTTTAAAGTGAGTACTGAAAGATATGAGTTTATTGCCATTATGTTGCTTGTAGTTTGAGTTTCTGATGGTGTTCTCTGGTCCTTTCTAATCTTTGTTGCTTTTGGTATTTATTTATTTATTTATTTATTTATTTATTTATTTATATTTTCATCTTTTCTCCCCTCAGAAAGTCCCCCTTAAAATGTATTGCTTCAGATTCTGTGTCTCCCTCTCTTTCTGACCCTAGCCCCACTAACACTCTGTCTCTCTCTCAAAATGAATAAATGTTTTAAAAAATTAAAAAAAAAGAATTAGAGCATTAAAAAAGAACAAGGGCTGGTTTCGTGGTCACAAACTCCTTTAATTTTTGTTTGTCTGGGAAACTTTTTATCTCTCCTTCTATTTTGAATGACAGCCTTGTTGGATAAAGAATTCTTGGCTGCGTATTTTTCTGATTCAGCACACTGAATCATATCCTGCCACTCTTTTATGGTCTGCCAAGTTTCTGTGGGTAGGTCTGCTGCAAACTGATCTGTCTTCCCTTGTAGGTTAAGGACTTTATTTCCCCTTGCTGCTTTCATGATTCTCTCCTTGCCTGAATATTTTGTGAATTGGATTATGATGTGCCTTGTTGATGGTCGGTTTTTGCTGAATCCAGTGGGTGTCCTCTGTGCTTCCTGGATTTTGATGTCTGTGTCTTTTCCCAGGTTAGGAAAATTTTCTGCTATGATTTGCTCACATAACCCTTCAACCCCTATTTCTCTCTCTTCCTCTTCTAGGACCCCTATGATTCTGATGTTGTTCTTTTTTAATGCTCTAATTCTTTTTTTTTATTTTTTTAAAACATTTATTCATTTTGAGAGAGAGACAGAGTGTTAGTGGGGCTAGGGTCAGAAAGAGAGGGAGACACAGAATCTGAAGCAGGATCCAGGCTGTCAGCACAGAGCCTGATGCAAGTCTCAAACTCATGAACCATGAGATCACGACCTGGGCCAATGTCAGATGCTCAACCAACTGAGCCACCCAGGCTCCCCTGCTCTAATTCTGAAATTGTGCTCTTTTGCCTTAATCTCCCTCTTTGTTTCTGCTTTGTCATTCTCCATAAGTTTGTCCTCTATATTTCTGATTATCTGTTCTGCCTCATCCATCCTTGCTGCTATGGCATCCATTAATGATTGCAGCCCAATTATAGCCTTTTTATTTCATCCTGAGTAGCTTTTACTTCTTTTATCTCTGCAGAAATGGATTCTAATCTATTTTCGACTCCAACTAGTATTCTTATTGTTGTGATTCTAAATTCTGATTCAAACATCTTGTTTGTGTCTGTGTTGGTTAAGTCCCTGGCTGTTATTTCTTCCTGCTCTTTCTTTTGGAGTGAGTTCCTTCATTTCATCATTTTGAGGGGAGAAAAGGAATTAATGAGATAGAAAAAATTAATATAAAAAATTAAAATTAAAAAAATATTAAAATTAAAAAATAAAACACACACACACAAATAGAATAAATGATACTATATCTTATGTGTGTTTTGGTCTGGGTGTTCACAGTGTCTTGAAAGATTAGGAAAAAAAAGGGGAAAGAAGGAAAAAAAGGAAATCTTTTGAAAATTGGAAAAAATGAATACACTGAGGTAGACTAAAATTAGTCTACTTTTAGTAGTGATGGAAGTAAACTAGAATTTGAAAAAATTTACACAAAAGTAAAAAACATAGCAAAAAAATTAAAGAAAATGTATTTTTAATAAAAAGTAAAAATAAAGATATTTTTTCTCTTTCTGTATTCAATAAAAAGAAACGAAAAAGAGAAAAAAGAAAAAAAGAAAAAAGGAAATCGTTTGAAAATTTGAAAAAAAATGAATATACTGAAGTAAACTAAAATCAAATGATGTAATAAAATAGAATTTGAAAAAAATTACAAAAAAGTAAAAAATATAGTAAAAAATAAAGAAAAATATTTTTCATAAAAATTGAAAGTAAAATGAATTTTTCTCTTTTTTGAATTAAAGAAAAATAAATGAAAAAGAAAAAAAGAAAACATATAAAGAAAGAAAGAAAATTGAATAGATGGACTTGCTGAGACTGAAACACAACTGAAATTATTTGGTTTTCCCCTAGAAGTTAGACTATGAAGCTCATTATAGTCCATGAACTAAGCAGGTGGTGAGGCTTCTGTTCTTGTATAGTGAGGTTAGCCTAGTGTGAGAGGCTTAGTGTAAGGGCTCAGTTCTCCACTAGATGGCACTGCTAGTCCACTGGGGTGTATTGTTGTGGTGCTTGTAGGTACTTACGCACATGCGCGGGAGAGGTGAAAATGGTGTCACCCAGCTACCCAGTCTCTCATGTCAGAACTCTGTTTTCCCTGATCAGCAATCATGCACCTGTCCTTTTGCTTCAACTTTCGTCCACTCCCCTCTTTTATGCTGTCCGTGAACAAGCCCAAGTAGTTCCTTTCTTCTGAGTTTTGTCTCAGATGCGGCTGAAGATGCTGCAGAAGCCCAGAGAGTGCAGCCAGGTGCCAGCCCACTCCAGAAAAAGTTTGCAAGATACTGTAGCAGCAGTGTTTCAGGGATTATGGAAAATCACAACACACATCTGGCACCAGGCTTAAGCCTTAACAACTTTGTTCCATCACATGCCAATGTGGCCATTCTTTGGAGTCTGCTGGGCCCAGGTTTCCTCACAGCCTCTACCAAATGTCCTTCTAGCAGTGGAACCACTTCTCCCTGTGTGGCTCAATAACTTCCTGGACTCCACTCTGCTCCTGGGGATTTGCCCATCCCACCAAAGCACCACCAGGTATCGAGCTATGGAGTTGCAGACTGCACTCTCTTTGTTTACAGTCTTAATAGAATTTAAACCCTCTCCTTTCTCTTTTCTCCTTTCTCCCTTTTTAGTTCAGTCCCTGTGGCTGTTTCCAATTTTCCACTTTTTCTTCAGCTGCTTTTGGGGAGGGGTGCTTTTCCCATATTCTCCCCACCTACTGTGTCCTCTCTCCTCAGGCAAAATACTTCCCTGCCCTCTGTGACTTCTATCTCCCCAAGTTCACCTCTCTGCACTGTGTACCTGCTGAATTCTGTGGCTCAGGTTGTGAAGATTGTTGTGCTAATCCTCAGATAAGTTTTCTAGGTGTGCAGGATGGTTTAGTGTTGGTCTGGCTGTATTTCATGGCCCAAGACACACAGAACACTTCCATACTGCTCCACCATCTTGGCTCGCCCAGAAAAATATTTTAAGTGAGTTATGTAACATAAAAAGTAAATTCCTTAGGATGGTTATGTGAAAATTAAATTTCAAATGGTGCCTGTGGTATGAAGATGGAGGTATGTGCTTAAGAATCCATAAATTGGGCCATGCAGTGGAAGTGGATTGGAGGGGTGGAAGAGAACTGAGGAAGGCTGGCTTAATTTGTCCAGATAGAACAGGAACTTATTGTTTGCTTTATTTACTCAGAGATTAACTCCTAAGTTTTTATTGGGAATCAAGGTAGCACCTACTGCTTAGAGTCAGTTTTAAGAATTAAATTATTTAATTTAATTGGAGGTAACTTCCAGTGTTGCCTGGCATGCTGCAAGCAGTTAGTAAGTACTAATTTTAATAATGGTCATTGTTTTTGTTATTTTTATTTGATTATCATTCTATATAAACTAAAATGCATCCAGGAATTGAGACATTTCCAGTACTTTGCTCCAATATGAACACAACATTTTCAATATTTATACACATCCAAGTGTGACCTACTTCTATTAAACACTCAAAAGCAAACAAACATAAAAAAGACCAAACTATCCCAACAGAAAATAACTTAAAATTAACCCTGTAGTATAACCACTTATCTGCTTACATGTGCAGCCCAACCCAACCACATTGATATTGATCAGAGCTGACCTACTCCCGCTCCTCAGTTCACCATCACAGGTGCATCAAATGCCTATTTTTCCCACCTGGGAAATACTTTAGTCCCATACATGGGAGCTTAACCCCAAATAATGAACTGAGAGGGATCTAAGAGGTTTCTTTACCTCCATTTCTAAGTTTGGTCCACACAAGAAAGGAAAAGAAACATAAAATATTGTCCTGTAGTAGCTGATCCAAAGTAAAAAAAAAATTAGTTTAAGCAAATATATCATGAAGAAAATGAACAATTGCATCATTATGTCAGATAGCTTTCCTTTAGGTGTATAGACTGTTTGGGCACTTTTGTTCCTTAAAATCAAGGAAAATTTGAACTTCAGGAATTGGATCAACCCAAAGCTCAAGAGCAAAACAGTATTACCATGATGTAATTGAAAAGAACTACTTCCAGTTTGTTTTTTCAGAGTTGTACTTCAAATAAAGTATGACATTGTAATTTACTTAATTTTCAGGGAAAATCATCTTACTCAGTTATTCATTTATTTGTTAGTTAACTCATTCATAATAATATACTGATTAGGAAATAAATACCAGGGGGAATGTTAAACCCCTGAAGTACAAAGATGTATATGTAATCCCTTCTCTCAAGAAGTCCACAATAAAAGAGATGGATAATAAGATCATTACAGTTAAACAGATAGGTATAAATGCATTATATTCAAGAGGAAGTGCATCTAACTCTGTCAGTGGTGGCAAGAGGGAGAAGGGAGGGGAGGTGGAATAAACAAGTAATAAGGGCAACATAACAGAAGTCATAAAATCTACATGGACACCTTAAGATTATGAGAATGTCTAGCTAAGTGAAGATGTAAGGATTTTCAGGAAAGTTACCATTTTGGCATATGCCAACTCAACATTGTAAATATTACATATTCAGTTATAAAAAAAATGAGTTACTACAGTGTAGTAAATATAGGGAAAGATAGTTATTATGGTATAAAAATCATTCTATTATGGAGTAATTTACTCTGTTCTCATATTTCCATTTCTCATTAAACAAAGAAAGAATGAATCACAGCAAACAAGAAGCATGGTTTAGCAGTTCAATAGAACCTTGTTCGTTAAAAATAATTTGTTCATATGTTGACTCCTATAGATGGTCTTTTTGACATCACATCACTACCTACTTATATACCTCAGCAAATTACCTTTTTCATCTATATTTAGTAGTCTTTATTGTAACAATATAGAGGAAGACATGTCCTCTCCACTATAGAACATTTATAATCATATTATTATGGCTATATACACTGATGTTCTAGGTGCTGCCCGGTTCTGCATCCTTGATTTATACTGAGGAGTTAAATTTATAAATGGCAGGAGATGAGTAAATGTTACTTCAGACACTAGCATGTTTAAGCACAGAGAAACATATGGTCATACATGAGAAAGTAAAATAAGTAGAATTATTATATCATAAAATTCCAGGCATGATCAACTTATAAATACATGAATAAGCCAGATGTGTGCATTTATTAAGCAGCTTATAGTTTTATATCATCAGGTTTTCCAGATGAAATTGTATTTTTATGAGATACTGGCTGATATAACAGGAATAATGCCTATGTATATCCCACTCTTATGTAAATGTGTGTGTATGTATTTTTTTCTTAAAATTGATATTCTAATTTGAGAGCCAATCTTGAATACACTGAATTTATAATTCAGTTCAGTGGTGTTCCTAATTCTGGGTATTTCCCTTTCTTGAAAGCACAGTTAACTATCTAAATGGACTCAGGGCACGTTGGGGAAAGCTAACAGGAATATTTTTAGCACAAACACATGGATAGTGATTTACAGATCCTCCTCAAGTATACCTACCATCCCATTTTTCAAGAATGTCTGAATCTATAATTTTGTGCTAGTTCTGCAAATGCATAAAGTAGAAATTTGATCTTGTGAAGAACAGATATCACTTTGCGTGGAAATTGCCAAAAGTGAGCTTGTACAAGATATTCCGATGAGAATGAAATAAAAATTATTTTTAAGGAACTCCTTTGCCAATCTGTGCTTATTAGACAATGGTTTATCATTCTTGTTCATTATGATTGCTGTGTTTTTGTCATATTGAAGAATGAGGTTATGACAATATTTGCCTAAATTATTTTCTTTATGCTTTATTGTTTTACCTTAAACATTATATCTATGGCCACCTGGATTTGTATTTATTTTTAATTTACAAATGATATGGAAGAATGAGCACATATGTTTTTTTTTTTCTTTACACAAAAGTGTGCAGTTGATCTGGCAGCTTCACTGAACAGAATTTCCTCTTCACTGACCTAAACATCTACCTATGTCATAAATTACACATTACAATTAAAATAACAAAATGTAATAATAAAAAGTGAATTTTAAAACCAGAAAGTTGTGGACAGCTTGGAAGATGGTAATGTAAGAGGATCCTATGCTCACCTTGTCCTGCAGATACAACTTGATAACATTCACATCAGTGTAAACAATAGAGAAAAAGCCCAAAGTTGACAAAACAAACCCCACAACTAACCTGTGGGGCCACATTGTAGAGGGCAGTAAGACAGAGATTCAGTGGGGAGAAAAGGGGCCTCGGGACTGTCCATGATAGGAACGGACATGTAGGCATGAAAAGGGAAGATAAACTATCACACTGAGGAGCCCCTATGGGAATGACAAACCTCTATATGATTTGGTTTTGAAAACTAGAGGGGCCAGATTTCATGAGTACATACTCCAGCAGGACTTAAAACCCAGAATTTTAAAAATCAGTAGGCTCCATTGTAGGAGAGGTAGAGGGGAAGAGGGAACTTAGTCACTGCCCTTAAATAGACAGCACAACCAACAGTCCAAAGAAATACAGCATAGAAGCAGCAAATTGAAACAGTCATTACTTAGCCTGCTGACTGTGCACCCCACCCACCCATGCTTGGTGGATCCACCCCCTCTAGCCAGGCAGGCATCAGAAGACCAGCACACAAACCTTACCAACTATGAGGTCTGTCCCTCCCCATATTACAGTTACACTCCCTCCCTACTCTTTTGGCCAGAGCCCATCCAAACTGGTGCCAGAAATGTGGCAGTGTGCACACAACACTGATAGGAGCCAGAAACTCTCCAAAGTGACTAATACCACATGGAGATGGAAAGATAACCACACATAACAGTCTGATAGCAGCCCCAACAGTGAGCGGAAAGTAGGCAATTGGTTTGGTTGTAGGCTATGCCTACCAATGAAATCTAAGTGGACAACACAGGGAAAGCACCCTGTAATCAGGTGCTCTGACATCTATGGCAAATACATGGACTTATTCAACTCAAGTTCAAGGTGGCCCCAGCCTGGCCCACTATCACCACAGGGACCAAATGCTGTCCAAAACAGCAGGCAAAGAGAGACACCCCACATGACTGAGATGAAGGAAAAAGTGGTTTAGCTACAACAGCAGGGCACACAAAGAAAATGCCCCTGAAAGGCCAAGTACTGGTAAAAATGGGACACTGCACTTTGGGTCACTGCAGGATCTCTTCTTCATAAGGCCACTCCTTTCAAGACCAGAAGACAGAGCTGACTTTTGTAGCCCACAGACACAGATGCAGGGAGTTAGAAGAAAGAAGGAAATAGATGAGTATGGCCCAAATGAAAGAGCAGGACAAAACAACAGCAAGACACCTAAGCTGATATCCCTGATAAAAAAATCACATGCTAATGGAATGGAAGAATACACATTGTTAAAATATCTATACTACCCAAAGCAATCTACTCATTTAATGCAATCCCTATCAATATGCCACCAACACTTTTCACAGAGCTAAAACAAACAAACAATTTTAAAATCTGTATGGAACCACAAAACATTCTGAATAGCCAAAGCAATCCTGAAAAAAGAAAACTAAAACCAGAGGTATCAAGATTTCAGACTGCAAGCTCTATTAAAAACCTGTAGTCATCAAGACATTATGGTCTTGGTACAAAAACAGACACATAGATCAATTAAACAGAATAGAAAACCCAGAAATGGACCAGCAACTATATGATCCACTAATCTTTGCCAAATCAGGAAAGAATGTCCATTGGAAAAAAAGACAGTCTTTTCAACAAATTGTATTGGGAAAACCAGATGACAACATGCAGAGAATGAAACTGGACCACTCTCTTACATCACACATGCAAATATTTTCAAAATGGATTAAAGACCTAAATAGGATACAGGAAACCATCAAAATCCTAGAGCATAACACAACAGTAACCTTTCTGGCCTCGACCACAGCAACTTCTTACTAGACACATCACTGAATGCAAGGTAAACAAAAGCAAACATGATCTATTGGGGCTTCATCAAGATAAAAAGCTTCTGCACAGTGAAGGAAACAGTCAACAAACCTAAAAGGCAACTGATGGAATGGGAAAAGATATCTGAAAATGATATATCAGATGAAGGGTTAGTATCCAAAATCATAAGCATATCAAACTCAACACCCAAACAATAAAAAACCCAGTTAAGAAATGGACAGAAGACATGGATAGTCTTTTCCGAATACTTCTTTTCCAAAGAAGACATCCAGATGGCTAACAGACACAAGATGCTCAACATTACTCATCGTCAGGGAATTACAAATCAAAACCCTCATGAGATACCACCTTAGACCTGTCGTAATGGCTAAAATTAACAGCACAAGAAACAACAGGTTTTGGTAAGGATACAGGGAGAGGGAAACCCTCCTGCACTGTTGGTTGGAATGCAAACTGGTGCAACCACTCTGGAAAACACTATGGAGTTTCCTCAAGAAACTAATAGAACTACTGTATGACGCAGCAATTGCACTATTAGGTATTTACTCAAAAGACACAAAAATACAGATTTGAAAGAGAAATGCACCCCAATGTTTAAAGCAGCACTATCAACAATAGCCAAACTAAGTAGAGAGCCCAAATGTCCATCCACTGATGGATGTATAAAGAAAATGTGGCATATATATACCACGGAATATTAGTGAGCCATCAAAAAGAATGAAACCTTGATATTTGCAATGACGTGGATGGAGTTAGAATGTAGTATGCTAAGCAAAATAAGTTAATCAGAGAAAGAAAAATACTATATGATTTTATTCATCTGTGCATTTTAAGAAATAAAACAGGTGAACATATGGGAGAGGGAGAAAAGAGGGAAACAAACCATAAGAAACTCTTTTTTTTTAAGTTTATTTATTTTTGAGAGAGAGAGAGAGCATGAGTGCGGGAGGGGCAGAGAGAAGGAGACAGAATCCCAAGCAGATTCTGCACTGTAAGCACAGAGCCCTACAAGGGGCTCAAACTCAGAAAACTATGAGATCATGACTTGAGTCAAAACCAAGAGCTGGACGCTTAACCGACTAATCCACCCAGGCACTCCAAGAGACTCTTAAAGACAGGGAACAAATTACGGGTTGACAGAGGACGGCACTTGTTTTGACGAGCAATGGGTATTTTATATAAGTTATTAATCACTGAATTCTACTCCTGAAACCAATATTGCACTGTATGTTAACTAACTTAAATTTTAAAAGGGGAAATTTTAATTTATGTGTTTATGTATTTATGTTTTTATTGTGATCTATTTTAGTTTATTTAATTTAAAAGCTTAAGTACAACAGATTTATAGGAAAGACATAATACACACAATAGTAATCAAAGAAAATTCACCATCTTTGTCAACATGCCATGAGATACATAGATACACATTAGTCTATCTATCTATTTACCAACCTGTTAACTATATGGACAGTATGATGTGGATGCTTATCATAGAAAATTCAGGAAAGAAATACAGGGACATTGAACAAAGTCTTTTCCTTTTTTAGATGATTGACTCTATTCTACCATTGAAACTAATAACACAATACATCCTACTTTTAATTTTTTTTTTTTTTGTAATTTCTATATTTATTGATGTATGCACACTTTTAATCAACATTTACAGTTTTTTATGTTGTTTCATTTTGTGTTACTTTCCCATGTTAGATTTATTCTTTTTTTTTTTTTATTTATATATGAAATTTATTGTCAACTTGGTTTCCATACAACACCCAGTGCTCATCCCAAAAGGTGCCCTCCTCAGTACCCATCACCCACCCTCTCCTCCCTCCCACCCCCCTTCAACCCTTAGTTTGTTCTCAGTTCTCAACAGTCTCTTATGCTTTGGCTCTCTCCCACTCTAACCTCTTTTTTTTTTTTTTTTTGTTCCCCTCCCCCATGGGTTTCTCTTAAGTTTCTCAGGATCCACATAAGAGTGAAACCCTATGGTATCTGTCTTTCTCTGTATGGCTTATTTCACTTAGCATCACACTCTCCAGTTCCATCCACGTTGCTACAAAAGGCCATATTTCATTTTTTCTCATTGCCACGTAGTACTCCATTGTGTATATAAACCACAATTTCTTTATCCATTCATCAGTTGATGGACATTTAGGCTCTTTCCATAATTTGGCTATTGTTGAGAGTGCTGCTATGAACATTGGGGTACAAGTGCCCCTATGCTACTTTTAAGTGCATTTCCCCCTGATTGCCACAGTAAAAAATTGAAAGTATTAAATTTTAGTGATACTCAATTTGGGAAGCTATATACTAGGATGTTCTGTAAAGATATACACATATTTTAGGTTATCAATCTCTGTGTTGCAAATCTTTATTTTTCCTGCAAGGTTTTATTTAAATTCCAGTTAATTAACATACAGTGTAATAATATAACCGTTTCAGGTATAGAATTAATGATTCATCACTTACATGCAATACCCAGTGGTCATCACAACAAGTGCTCTGTATCATACCCATTACATATTTATCCCACTCCCCTGCCAACCTCTGCTTCAGTAACCCTCAGTTTATTTTCTATAGTTCACAGTCTGTTTCTTGGTTTGCCTCTTTTCCCCACTTACCCCATTCATTTTTTTGTTGTTGTTTCATAAATTCCACATGTGAGTAAAATCATATGGCATTTGTCTTTCTCTAACTGACTTTTTTCACTCTGCATAATACTAACATTATCTATACATATACCACTTCTTTATCTATTCATCAGTCAATGGGCATCAGTCAAGGTTAAGTAGTATCTATATTAATTGTTGAGAATTAAGATATCTTAACTGAAAAATTTGAATTTTCTAGATGATTATAAGGAAAACTTATATTTCCTTAAAAATGTAAGTTGTTGCTACCATTTTAGAAACCACTTGGCATAATTCCAAAACCATGAACATTTTCATATCCTGTGAACCAGCAATGGCTCTTGTCCATGGGAAACGGGGGGCATATACATCAGTATTCATAAATTCAATATATGTAAAGCTTAGAATTGTAAGTTGCCTATGATCCATCCACCAAAATATAAACAGGAATTTGATAAGGTTAAAAACAGAATTGCATCTAACAGTGAAAATGTATGTTCCAGTTGCATTCAACTATATTAATACAGTGAAATAATGTCAAGTGAAGGAAAGTTGTAAAACAAATAAATTACAGCGTAACAACTGTTTACACTGTTTAAAACACTGATGGTAAACATTGTATATTTTTTCATGAATATATATTCGGTAATTATATAATATAGCAAGACAATCATACTCTAGAAATTCGGAACAATGGGGGAGGCACATGGATAGGATCAAAGATCTGAAGAGATCTAACAATTTTACTGTTTTAATTCTTGGACTGTTGGTAGGAACATTATATTATAAAAATAATAAGCTAAATAAAGAAGGATATCCATGAACTAAATAATGTAATTTATTTCAAATTAAGAATGCCCTTGAGACAAGTAAAATTGTCATGAAAATCACTGAAAATGGAAACACAGATATCAGTGAGTCTAACATATTGGAAAAAATATTTTTATAGTTTCCCTTTTGTACATTTTTTAGGTTTTTGTTTAAATTCCAGTTAGTTAACCTACAGTGTAATATTAGTTTCATGTGTACAACACAGTGATTCAACATTTCCATACCAAATACGGTGCTCATCACAAATATATTTTAATTTTAGCACCAATCCATTGCATTACATACACCAGCACTTAAACACTAGTACACTTTTATGTATTCTTGTTTGGAATATTTGATATTAAAACCACAATTTGTGTTATTAAAGTTAAGCATACACTTCATCTATGACCAATTTTATTCCTAAGTATATACTAAAAGAATTCAGTGCATATGACCATAAGAAAATTTTTGTATGAGGAGGGTTATAGCAATTTTATTTATAATAGATGAAAATTTCAAACCATCCAATAAAACAATAGCAATATATTCATATAATGGAGTGCAAATCAGCAATAAAAACAATAGCATCATTGCACAAGAGAAGTTTTGGTTTGATTCTATCAATAAGTGCTTCCATATAATGTTGATGGAAGTCAGAATAATGACCACGGTACAGTTAAGGTACTCTTAGTGACGGAAAACAAAGGAACTGGGTGAAGGAATTGTTGCCTCTGTGGGTTTCCTCAACAGCAATAATGATGGTTTCTTATTTAGTCCTTTTAGTCCAAGATCTTAGTACAATTCTCTGCTCATCTGATTTCCTCATATTTTACATCATATCTATCCACAAGCCATAAATATCTACTCTCTACTAATCTCTGGACTGGTCACTTCATGCTACTTTACTATTACTACTTTTATCTAAGGCAGTATCTTGTAACAACTGCACTACTGCTATGTCTCCTAATTGCCCATTTCAATTCTCTCTGCAAGAAACATTTCTACTGGAAATATCCCATATTTATTTAAAGCAAAGATGTTTTACTACAATGGGGTAAATGTAGAGAAAGAAGTTACTAGACTACAACGTTCAATTTAAGTACTCTACAACATCCACTCTAAGTTTAGCTCTAATCACATATTTTCATTTTTCATTAAGACAAAAAAAATAGAAACAACATGCAAATATAACAACAATTTCAGCAGTTAATTAAAACCCATTATTAAGAAAGAATCTGCCTGTACATTGACTTCCTTAGATGGTCTCAACTTTGACATGACAATACCAGCTACTTACAAATCTCAGCAAACTTCCTTTTTTATATACAATCAATAGTCTTCAAGGCAGATATCAATAGTGAAGGAATAGTCTGTTCTTTCTACTATAAAACACTCATAATTATTTTGTTTTGACTAGATACACTGACATCCTAGATGTGTGCCCAGCTGTTTTGCATCCTTAATCCCCTCTGCAATGTTAACAAAATTAAGGATAGCAGAAGGGTAAATGTTATTTTAAACACTAGCTTGTTTGTTTGAGGACAGGGGAATGATATGGTCACATGAAAGATTAAATAAATAGTACTGTTCCAAAAAATATACCATGCAGATATACCTATACATATAGGAAAAAGTCAGATGTGTGCATTTATTCTGTAGCTTATACATCTATCTCATATAATTTTGTAGATAAATTCAGTTTTCCATGAGGTACTGTGTGATATGATAGGAATAAGGCCACTAATATATATCCTGGTCCTTTTGGAGAAACCAGTAGGAAGATGTATAGCATATATATTGTAAATATGATGGCATTTAAGAATATTACTCAAGGGTATCTTTCTTCCCATTGTTCAAAATTTGCTATATTTATTTTTTTTTAATTTTTAATGTTTATTTTTGAGAGATAGAGAGGGGCAGGGTAGAGAGAGAAGGAGGCACAGAATCTTAGCTCCAGGCTCTGAGCTGTCAGCACAGAGCCTCTACCTGAGGCTCTAACCTACAAACCACGAGATCATTACCTGAGCTGAAGTCGGACACTTAGTCGACTGAACCACCCACGCACTCCCAAATTTTCTATATTTCAATAACCAGCACAAGTTTTGCAAAAAAAATGAAGCTAGAATTGGATCTTATAAATAATGGACATTTTCCTGCAGAACAATTGCAAGAGGTGAATGCATTGCAATATATCCAGATAAGAAGCTGCCTGGGTCTAGATAACAGAGGCTTTCCTTCCTGGCAAGGAAAGGTCAATGGGATTTGAGTGTCCAAGGTATTCAGATTTTTTAATCTACTTAGATGTTTCCATTTCACTTTCTCTTTCCAATCAGTATACAATTTTAGCATAAGTCATATTGAGTCAGAAAATTCAATTTGTTTTATATTTCATCTCATCTTCACAAGATTTTTATTATGTTTTGTTAAGAGACCCCTGCCTCAAAAAAAAAAAAAAATCTTTTTAAGACAGTCATTGAATTTCATTGATTCTCTGACTGCTTTGAGTTGGGAATTAAAAAAAAAAATGAGTTTTTTTTCCTGCAACTTATTTAGTGAGATCAGAAAAAACATACTCCAGTCCATAAATAATATGTTCTTTATTTCTACCATAATAAATTCTTTAAGGGTAAATTTTTCTTCCAAAATTTTTAATGCATTAGATTTTTACCAATTGCCAGTGATAATTCAAACAACTTTTTTTTTTTCGGTTACAGTACATTCTGGTATACTAGCATTCCATTTTTCACTGGCAATTATTGTATTATTCTCTTTTCATCTAATCAGATTAGGAGAACAATTTCAGATTCCCATCTTTGAGGTTTTCCTTCCTTAGGACATCTTCTGACAGCAAACACTGTGTAAATTTGCATTATTTTGTAAACAAAATTCATTCATGGTTTTCCAGGTATAATGGATTTTATGATAGTGATTTAAATGTTTACCTGTACTTTAGAATGGCTGGGAGAGTGAAGGCTATTTTTAAAGGGTCTTGGGAACTCATGTGGTGGGTACTACAAATCTCAGAATGTATGTGATATTCCCACTGAAAGTCTTAATCTCTAGCATCAATGTAGTATATATCTTGGGGGCTCACTTGGAAGTGGATTTAAAACACATCTTTATCATCTTTTTTTTTTTTTAATTTTTTTTTTCAACATTTATTTATTTTTGGGACAGAGAGAGACAGAGCATGAACGGGCGAGGGGCAGAGAGAGAGGGAGACACAGAATCGGAAACAGGCTCCAGGCTCCGAGCCATCAGCCCAGAGCCCGACGCGGGGCTCGAACTCACGGACCGCGAGATCGTGACCTGGCTGAAGTCGGACGCTTAACCGACTGCGCCACCCAGGCGCCCCGCTTTATCATCTTTCTACACACATCTGCCTTCCTCAAAGTATAGCTCCTTTTGTTCTCATCTATTTTCCAAATCGTTGGTGAATGTTAGTCATAAACTGTGTAAGCAATGGGATCCTGAGAGTTGCATTTTCGAGTTTACTTCTGCCATGCAGCTAAGATCTTTGAGTTAATACCAACCTGACAACTGTTAAGATAGTCATTTAGGTTAGAAGAAGTGTGATTTTTAGCTTCTATGCTGCTTTAATGGAAGGGAAGTTTCAATAAAAAATACACTTAAAAATATTTCCAGTTATTTTCAGTGGTAACAAAACAAGATAAAAACCTGAGTTTTCTTTATGAAAATTCTTAAGTATTATTACACATATGCTATTTAAATCCCAATGGAAACGAAAAGAATAAGGCTAAATTTAAAAGAAAAAGAGGATAAATTGACTTCAAAATTGTTTTCACAGTTTTCCTTTTATTCAGTAACAGTGATGATACTCGTTTTCTTTTTTCTTGATATTTTGACAGTTTTTGCAAAATGAGTCCTTTGTGAAAGGAGAAATGGCCTGCTTTCTAATTATATGATTGTTGTGATGAATTGAGAATGTATTGATGTCTTTCTCAAATTTTGATTATTCTTACATTTGGATTTTAACACTGTACTATTTTTTTCTAAATATAATAAAAACAAACTTTCAGCGATATTAAAGTTGCATGGCTATAAAATATGGGTATGATCACAGACACTGAAACAGTATTATGCCCAGTACCTCACTTCCAGGGACATTACCAAGTGTGAGGATTTAATATCTATGTAAACCACTTAAAACTGGCTGGCACATTGATTTATAATCAATAAAAACTAACATTAGCTTGATATCTTACAAAAGTCCACACTAGAAAAATCCCTTTTTTTCACCTTAAAATCAATACTATATTAAATTAATCTCACCTTGTTATCCAATCCCAACTAACTTCACCATATGACTAATTTTCCCCTAGTTGACCCAAACTTAGCCAAATGTATCATTCCTAGATCAAGCTCAGTTTCTGAAAAAATTTATATATCTGTTATTTCTCCAAATACAGGTAAAAAAGGGGATTAGAATGATGAGGGAAACTTTATTGAAATATATATAATTACATTATAAATGTACCCAAAATCACAATGGTAGATGTATATCTCTGGTTGAAAAAGACCCAGGATCTTGATATATATGGAAAACATGACATTTAACAATGGAATTAAACATATAGTTGATTACAAATACATGTTGAAGATTTTGAAAGGAAAAGCAAAGGAGCTACTATCTGAAGGGCATCTGATGTCTCAAAGAATGATGAATTTGAGAAGACAATGGAGAAATGCCTTCCAAATTCAGAAGAAAACTGGTTATTAACCTTGAATTTTATTCCAAGCCAAAGTAGAAATGAAATATAAAGACAGATGAAATTATTTTACACATATATGGAACAAATCATTGATCTGCTATGAAGTTATATTGAGAAGCTCTGTGAAGATGTGCTTTAGCAAAATGAGATGAAGCCTGATATCTCATGAGAAGTGGCTCCACTCAGGAGATTGTCTTTTTGAGAATCTCAATTGATATCTAAAGTTTGGAACCAAGAAATAACAGCTCTAGGATTAATTTAGATAAGTGTCATATGTACAGAGAAATAGCTAAAAGAATTTGAAGTGTTTGGCTCTGGATAACAAGACTGGTAGAGAAGAAGTTAGAGGAAAGTTACTGCTGTTTTTATTATAAACATTTTAGAACTATTTGAGGTTTAAATTCGTACATGTGTACCTTGATTAAAAAAAACATTGAATACATGTTGACTATTATACAAGTCTCTAATTTGTATATTTTAGATTAACATAAAATAAAATATAATTGTATGTTATAGGCAATTCATACTCCTAATTATATTTATTCATAAGGTTCAAACTCAATTCCATGTGGAAACTTTTAGTATTTCCTATGCATTTGGCACTGTTCCAAGAAAATTGCTATAATCAATGAACTTCATACTCACAAAACCCTAAACATACATACCCATTTTATACATAAGAACCAAAGGAAATAAAACTTAATTAGCATAACTGAGGTCACTAAAAATGATAAAATCAGGAAAAAACTTCACTTGCTCTGCATCTTCAGTGACAACTCTTCCAGTGTGACAGCTATTATTTCACCACAGCAATTGTTAAGTTCCCAAGATAGAGGTATCTGGTGCTGACAAAAAAAAAAATAATTATGCAACTGAATTTTATTTGTGTTTGCTTGTTTTTAAGGGAACATACTTATTCAATCGGGGGCATTTGAAGGATAGTGGAATAATTTTGCTTACGTAGCAAAACAGAAAGACAAACAAGAGATATTTACCCTGAGAGCAGTGCAGGTAGAACTGCAATTTTTCACAACTCTCTATGGTAGAGAGATTTTGTGGGCTGTTTAACCTCCTTAGTTTGTTGGTAATGTATGGCCCTGACATCAAGGGAAGATGAATCACTCCGAGTATTTTTACACGTAACACTTTCATTCACATAAAGATGTTTCTGGTAATATCTTGAGGAAAAATAATAGAAGGTGATAGTTTCTATATAGTATTTATGGAAAAATGATTTATTTGATACTGAACAATTAGTTGAATTTTAGTCCAAGTGACGACCAAAACGTTGATCTGCTTAGGTGAGTAGTTTCCTTATTCAATGTCACCAGCCTTGCCTTTGCAACACAGTTTAATCCAGTATAAATATAAGTAAAATCAAGCAATAATTTTACATACCAGATTTACGTATTTACTACATGTATGATGTCATACATTCTTCACAAATTATTCAATGACAAGAAAACTAAAATTGGGCTCAGACAATTTTTGATTTCAATCATGTATTTAAATTATTATTTAATTAAATTAAAATATTTGGAAAATATTAGCTATTTATTAATATTATTTAATATTGCTAGACTAAAGGATAAAATGAAATTGACACAATGTAAAATGATGGTGAGTCTGAACATTTTTGTCAGCACTATCCAGGATAATGAATCCAGAAGGAGAGAATGGAAAAATGGATCAATAGAACCACTGGAACTGACTTTGTTCTTTTGGGGTCATTTCACCATATCACCATATCACCCCAAACTTCTCTTCACTCTCATCTTCCTGTTTTTTTCATGCAGCCCTTGCTGGCAATGTTATGATGATGACTCTTATTTAATTTGATTCTCTCCTCCATACTCCTATGTATTTCCTTCTCAGTCAACTCTCCCTGATGGATCTCTTACATAGCTCTATTTTTACCCCAACGATATTCATTGCATTTTTGTCTAGAAGAAGCAGCGTTTCCTATATTGGTTGTGGAACTCAGCTTTTCCTTATCATGACTCTTATGGGAGCAGACTGTCTTCTTCTGGCAGTAATGGCTTATGGCCGCTATGTAGCTATATGCCATCCCCTCCATTACTCATTTCTCGTGTGTCCCATAGTCTGTGCATTCATGGTGTCTGTCACATGGCTGAGTGCACTTCTCAATGCCTTGATCCATGTTATCTATACTCTGGGTCTCCCTTACTGTGCCTCCAGGGAAATCCATCATTTCTTTTGTGAGATCCCAGCACTCCTGAAACGTGTGTGTGTGTGTGTGTGTGTGTGTGTGTGTGTGCGTGTGTATTTAACGATGTTGTATTGCTTTATTTTTCCAATATCTGTCATCAGGGCCTCATATGGGCAGGTCCTTTCCACTGTTTTGGGACAAAGATCAAACTCAGGGAAAAGAAAAGCTTTGGCAACCTGTTCTTCCCACAAGATTGTGATCTCTCTCTCTCTCTCTTTTTTCTAAAGTAAGCTTTTTGCCCATAAAAAGAGCCCAACATGGGGCTTGAACTCATGACCTTGAGACCAAGACCTGAGCTGAGATCAAGAGTCTGTTTAATGACTGAGCCACCCAGGAACCCTGTGATAACTCTCCTCTGTGAAACAATCATCATCAAGTATTTTCTCCCCAAAGTCTATCACACTGAAAAGTAGGACAAAGTGGTCTCTGTCTTCTACACCATGCTTACACTCCTGCTTAATCCCCTCATTGATAATGTGTGAAACAAAGAGGTTGCTGGAGCTTTCAGGAAAGTCCTGGGAAGATAATTACACTAATAAGTTAATATCTGTTGATAAGAGACATGTAAGGATGGATCTTGGTTGCAAAAGAATATTACTGTAATCGAGATAGGAAATATATAGTAAGTAAATGCTACTTTTCTATAGACAACTCATGGCCAAATCCCTTCTCCCTATCCTTGGCAAACCACTATTGGGGCAGAGCATTCCTTTCTCTTGTGCCTTATATGATCTTTACAAATTCATTAAGCAAAATTCTGTAAGTCAGAAATCTGCCAGTCAGCCATCAATATAAAATACAGCTGTCTTTACTCTCTTTATTTATTAAACAAGAGGGAAAAAATTAACCCTGTTCAATATTGACCCCGTACTGAATTTTATACTAATTCTTCCTAAATACCAGTATTATATCAACACTTAGGAAGTAAACATGTACAATGTATTGCTCAAAACTCAAGCTTTCCAACTTTTAATGTATTTAATTTTAAATATTTAAAATTTTGATGTTTAATTTTTACTATTTTTAATCTACAAATGTCACTAGAGATAAACTATAGTTTTGATTTTTTTTTTTGTCTGTTAACAAGCAAATTCAATATGTGGCCAGCCCACAAACACAATTTTTCCTTCCTGTTCTTGTCACATTATGTTAAAATTAATATTATAATTTTGTACTGTTTTGTTTTACTAATTCCTAGAAGCACAATATTATAGATGTGACAACATTCAAATAGTTATCTATAGTAGCTTGACTTAATTCATTCAGTATCTACCTTTACTTTAATGTTTATACTGTTTTCTTCAAATTTATATAAATATGTTTTTCTGTGCAGGTTTCCCTTTTCTATGAATTTTTTTTCCTTAAAAATTTTCAAAAGTAAATATACTAAGGAAAAGATTATTTCTCTTGTTAATACTTTTGTTAAACTTATAACTCATGGAAAATTGTAACATAACAAACAGACATAAAAATTTAGTATATGTGTCATTATTTTGTTTTTTATTTTATTTATTAAGTTAGTAAGTTATAGGGACCTCATAAATATTGCAACATTGATTAAAATTCTGAAATCAATTGATTGTGAAACTCTTTGTTATGTGTGGGTGTTATGTTCACATTCTTTTTTGGAATTTTTCCATTTTGCTCTTATCCAGGTGTTCATGTTGCTCTTACCAGCTCTGGTGTTCATAGTTTCTCGTATGTTTGACTTATTTCTTACTTCTAACTATTTATTTATTTATTTATTTAGTATAACTAGCATTCAAAATTATATTAGTTTCAAGTATATTACCTTTAACAATTTACTTAATAGCACCCATTCATTGTTTCTTTTATAAAAGAATTTTATATTTGAATATTTGAATTAACATGATTTAACTGTGAAAGTTTGATTCTTAAAAATTCTTATCACTTTCACATAATTTGTTTTATACTCCTGTTTATTTTTTATTGTCTTTTTGACTTAAAATATTTTATTTTTGTATTTAAATGTAGTCTCTCAGTGGTACTTAATAAGTAATAAATCGTCTTTAACTTTGTAAAGATTAATTATTCAGATATTATGGTCTCAGGTAGACCTGATTCACCGTAGCAATGAAGATAACTACAGTTATGTTTTTCAGTAACACTGCTTCCGTTTTTATAGATTTATAATATATTCTAATATTTGACATTTTATATCTCTGCTTATATTTTGACATACACACCCTATAATTTAATACTTGCATGAAAATTGACATAATGGCTATTTTCTGGAGTTATGACCCTTAAATGGAGCAACTCTGACAAAAAGATATGTTTAATAAAGGTAGAGTGAAAATAAATGTAAATGTGTATAAAATATGCATGAAAAATTATTTCTTTGTATTAGACCACTATCTTAGTTTAGGTAATTCTACCTCTTTTCTCACTTTCACTAGTTAGCCAATACTTAAAAACTGTAGTATTCTTCAGGCAACAATAACCAAAACTGCATAAACTAATATGCATTAAATATCCCTAGAAATTCCTCTCATCCATAGATGAGCTTTTAACCTATATCATAGCTTACCTCTCTCTACTTTAGGAAAATAAAAGACACTAATGGGAAAATTGAACATACAACACTTGTTGAAATATTTTTTTTACCACACATCTGTTTTTTCAGAAAATGTTTCTCCTTGATTTCCATTATGGGGGTCTTAGTGGGCTTCTTTCTCCATCATGCTCTCCTATTTCACAGTGGTATGTGTTAACATGTGACCCGGTCCCACATCATATTACTCCAAATGACTGATCACAAATACTGACCTGGCAATGGGCATGCCTTTAAATCAGGATAACACATTCCCTTCCCCCTAGATTTTTGTATCTTAGGCTAGTAGGCAAAAAAAGAGGTCTTAAAATTTCTCTTTTAGGTGAATTATTTAACTTAATAAAGACTTCTGTTAGCACATCATTGTGTTTGAAAACCTATTAAATTAATATTTAAAATCATGAATTGTCACATACAAATATAAATACTAATGGAAAAATTCCTAGGTTTTTAAATAAGGGGTCTATATTTGTCCATGGACCATCAGATCAAGCTGACTACCCCTATGTTCTTCACTTAGGATGTGAAGTGGCTTTCTACCATTGGCCTCCAATCTCATGTATGCATTTTCATTTATGTGTATTAGCAAACAGTCTTCTGTAGACACTGAGTTTGTTATACCCTTAATAGAGAAATATTTATTAAGTATTCCTTCAATAATAATTCATAAAGTTTAACCATTGAATGCTAACATATATGCAATGTTAAAGTTTTAATGCCTATGTACAGGAAGGCTGGAATTTCATTCATCATTGTGAATTCTTCTTGCTTTGCTGACGTAGTTTAGTAAGTTAATTTAAGAATATATTTCTTGGGGCGCCTGGGTGGCGCAGTCGGTTAAGCGTCCGACTTCAGCCAGGTCACGATCTCGCGGTCCGTGAGTTCGAGTCCCGCGTCGGGCTCTGGGCTGATGGCTCAGAGCCTGGAGCCTGTTTCTGATTCTGTGTCTCCCTCTCTCTCTGCCCCTCCCCCGTTCATGCTCTGTCTCTCTCTGTCCCAAAAAAATAAAAAAAAAAAAAAAAAAAAAAAAAAAAAAACGTTAAAAAAAAATAAAAAAAAAAATATATTTCTTGTAACATTTTACCAATAATGGAAAACTTTTTAAATGTACTGTCTACATTTCAAAATTGTTTTCTTAAATTTTATTCTGTGTTCTTGATCTATATATTTTATATTTATATATTTTGACAGGGAAATTATTTTTCACATTGAACGTATTAATCCTTTTGTCTGATATAAAACTGTTTTTAGTTTTTCTGCTACCTTGCACATGTCAAAATGCAGGAATAGCAGAAGTAAAAGTAACAGATCACTAAATTAGTAAGTGATAAGAGTTTATTTAACATATAAAAATAGTTTGTGAACTGGGAGCTTTCAAACTAACAATGGAATGTATATTGCCTCAGATGTATATTGTTTTAAGACAGCTTATATAGTGTCTAGTCGGATAATTTTCAAGTTTGGCATCAATTTGTACTTGATTTGAAAAAATTGTTAGACTTCAAATATGGTCATTAGGCCACCAAAAATTTATTTGCTGATTATTAGAAAAGTCAGATATCCTGCATATCAAATAAATGTGACCTCAAGATGTTTTCTTTATCCAGAATTTAGAAATAAATAGAAAAGATGATATATAAAATCCCAAAAAGAGATTCCTAAATTTTAACCAACAGTTTAAAATCACACTGTAAGACAAACACAGAAAAAGTGTATACATTCATATTTAATGGTGCAGGCACTCAATTACATAAAACCATTTACATTCAGTTATATTCTGAATCATATCAGGAAAATCAGTGTATAATATATCTTCAAAACAACATTTATCTAAGAGGCATTTTATTTCATTTAGTTTCAAAGATCTTAGTGGTAAATTATTTGTGTTTTGTGATTCCTATTTTCTAAGATGAGTATTGACACCTGTGCTTTTGTTATGGTTTATATTCATCTTATAAAAGGTTATTTACTGAGGTATGGGTTGGCTGTGTCCATTTTGTTTTTATATATTATTTTTAATTAACTCCTCAGACCTTATATTTGTAACTATTACATTAAATTTTATTACTGGAAAAATTTTAGATAATTTTTGTTTAGGATGTTTAGGATGTTGACAACTTAAACTTACAATTTTAGTTCTCAAGAAATCTTCACTTTGTTTCTATTTGTTTAGTATCTGTTTATTGAAAGAATGTGATCTGAACTATAAAAATTGATTAAATATGTCTTTCTTTGGAATAAACAGTTTCTTTTTGTGAATATTTCTTAGGTGGTAGTAAATAAAATATAACTTATTATCATACAAAATGCTTACTTGTTATTTATATTGTTTAGTGCTTAAAACAGATTTATTAATTACATAATTTTATAATTTTCTATGTCTATTTTGCTTTCTTTTTCTGACAAACACAATTCTGTTTAAGTCAATATATCCTATTTTAAAATACAATTTTTAGCTTACATGTTTAATATATTACATCATTTATTATTTAGAAATAAATATAATTCGTATAAACATATTTTTACAAACAGATAAAAATAATAGAAGACCCCTGGAACCATCAATCCTCATACAACATTAGAATAATATTGTCACACATGATATTTTGTATATTTCTTTTTGGTGGAAACACCTCCCACTTCCCAAATTAATGATTGCAATGAATCTTATATAATTACATTTTTATTTTTTTAATATTTAGCAATATTATTTGCCATGCTAAACTATAAAGTAAAATTTTTGAATTTTAAATCAAATATAAATTGAAAATTATTATATGTATCTATGCTGTGTCTTATTTCCTTTGCCTGACATTTTGCTTGTAACATTGTTTCCAATATTCTAACTTATTTATAGTTTACTTCCATACCTGAATAATATTCATTATATATATTTTTTTCAAAATATAATATTTTTGAATTTGGAGGATTTTTTATAATTATAACTTCTCTATCAGTATTTGTTATATGTGTTCTATCACAAATATACGCGAATTTTTTGAGGTATGAGTATGAGTAGAATTGGTAGGTAGAAAATCTGAAAATTTTAAAATTTATTGGATGTATTAGCTTCCTAATGCTGATATAAAAAAACACCAGAAAATTTGGTGGATTACAACAATGTAAATTTACTCTCTCAAAGTTCTGGAGTCCAGAAATTTTACTTCAAGGGGTTGACAGGGTCCTATAACAGTCCTAAGGGAGACAATCCTTTGTCTCTTCCAATTTCTGCTTGCGCTCAATGTTTCCTGGCTTTTGCAGCAGAATGTCAATCTCTCTATCTGAACATGGCTTTATTCCCTCTGGATATATTTATGTGTCCTTTCCTCTTTAAAACAAAACAAAACAGGGGCGCCTGGGTGGCTTGGTTGGTTAAGCGTCCGACTTCAGCTCAGGTCATGATCTCACGGTCCGTGAGTTCGAGCCCCGCGTCGGGCTCTGTGCTGACAGCTCAGAGCCTGGAGCCTGTTTCGGATTCTGTGTCTCCCTCTCACTCTCTGCCCCTTCCCTGTTCATTCTCTGTCTCTCTCTGTCTCAGAAATAAATAAATGTTAAAAAAAAATTAAAAAAAAAATAAAATAAAACAAAACAAAAAACACAAAAAACTCACTCATTTAAGGCCCATTCTGAATCTAAGATGATTTCATCTTGAGATCCCAAACTAAGTACATATGCCAAGACGTATTTCCAAAGACCACATTCTAATGTTTTAGGGTAGAGACATAATGTTTTGGAGACACATCATGAGACATCATTTAACCCACTAAACTAGGTAATGCCAAATGGTTTCATAAGTGATTGTGTTCATTTAATTCATTCTTGTGTGAATTCCTATTATTTGATGATCTTAAAAAAATACTTAATTTTCAATTAAATTTCTACCTATATCATGATTGTGTAGCTATATCTCCTTGTACTTTGCATATCTTTGGTTACTAATAAAATTTTGCAACAATTAATATGTTTATTTTTCATTGTCATTTGTTATTTTAGAAGTTACATTCAAACAGCTTGCCTCTTTTTTTTTTTTCTAAAAATTTTTTTTAACGTTTTATTTTTTATTTATTTTTGAGACAGAGGGAGACAGAGCATGAATGGGGGAGGGTCAGAGAGAGGGAGACACAGAATCTGAAACAGGCTCCAGGCTCTGAGCTGTCAGCACAGAGCCCGACGCGGGGCTTGAACTCACGGACCGTAAGATCATGACCTGAGCCGAAGTTGGCCGCTTAACCGACTGAGCCACCCAGGCGCCCCATTGCCTCTTTTAAAAAATATTGGATTGGGTGTTTTGTTGTTGATTTTAGAAGTTTTTTTTTAATATTTATTTATTTATTTATTTTTTTATTTTTATTTTTACAGAATCTAGATACAGAGCATTTTATAATTACCCATGTTACAGTTATACTACCATCTCTTTGATCTGGGTTCTCATGTTCTTAATGCTGAGACATGTGAACAATTATAATTGCCATTAATGTCATATTAATCACTCCTTCCCTTTTCAAGGTTAGTGTTCATGTACACTATCCAATAAGTTATTTTATATCCTTCAGTCAAAAATCTATTCCTCTTTGACCTCTTACTAAATTTTCCTCTCAAATATGTTTTATGACAAGTCTGGAAATCATTATTTTGGAGCTGGGTACTATTAATATCAAATTTGTTATTTTTAAAAGGAGATATCTAATTCACACTATTATTTGAAAAATATCTTATCCTCCAACTTTCATAAAGTGTATTTTTTGTTATAAATTATCTATATAGCTATGTTTTTCATTATGGCCGGTTTACTTTGTTCCTGAGTCTGTCTGTCTTTTGCATATAGAAAACAATCCCAATAACTGGAATTTTGTAATTATATTAAAACAAATCCTTTGCCCTTGCTTTATTAAAAGAATATCTTAGCTTTTTTTTATGTTTGTCTTTTCATATACCTCTCCAATTAACACATTGTGAATTTTCACAAAAAAAGTGCATAATTTATGATTCTATAAATCAAAAAATCAATCCTTTAGTTCACATACATTGAAGAGAGTCAGCATGGAAAATTCTCCTGCTGTTATATTTGTAGCATTAATTAATGAAATTATAAAGGCCAAAATTTGTTATCGTCAGTTTGATTCATGGTTATCATTGTACTGAATTATAAAAAGACATCAATTAGCATAGTCCTTTGCCCATTGTCTTATGTATCAGCATATTTCTATATCTCCTTTGTAAAATGTTCAAGGTACTGTCACAGTTTGTACCTGTGAGTTTGTTTTCTTGTTGATTAATGGGAGTTATTTTTAATAGACCATAAACAGAGCCTTTGTTATTTTATATCTATTACAGATATCCTCTCACATTGTGAATTTTTTACTAATTTATTTATAAATGTCTTCAATTTTAATGTAAGAAAGTAGTCAAGGTTTTTAAGATTAGTGCTTTTTACAAATTTTAAAATGTTTGCTTATATTGTGGTGGGAATAGAATAATGTACAGTTGTCAAGTCACTATGTTGTGCAACTGAAATTAATTTAATATTGTGTGTCAAATAAACTTCAATAGAAATATTTTTAAAATAATATAAAGATATTTTCCATTAAGACATCATAAATACATTCTCCTCTATTAGCTTCTGAATACATTATTATTATTTTTATAAGACTTTATTTTTTGGTAATCTCTACACCCAACGTAGGGCTTGAATTTACAACACCAAGATCAAGATCCATGGTCCATGGACCATGCAAACATCCATGGACCAGTCCATGGATAGTCCATGGACTGAGCCAGCCAGGTGTGCCAAAGAATTATTATTTTGATCTTTTATATTTAGTTGCAAATCCAAGTATTATGGATTAAAAAGAATATTCTTTTCATATTGGTTGGCACTTATGAATTATGTCTTAAAAAGTTCTTATTTATTATAAACAAAAATATTTCTACCCTTTGTTTTGTGATGTTGCCACAGTCAGAATTACTTTTTTCATATATAACTTTATAACTAATGAAATATAATATTTTTTTAATTTTTTTAATCTTTATTTATTTTTGAGAGAGAGACAGCATGTGAGCAGGGGAAGAGCAGAGAGAGAGAGAGAGAGACACACAGAATCTGAAGCAGGCTCCAGGCTCTGAGCTGTCAGCACAGAGCCTGACGCGGGGCTTGAACTCATGGACTGTGAGATCATGACCTGAGCGGAAGTCGGAAGCCCAACCCACTAAGCCACCCAGGTGCCCCTGAAATATAATATTATTAATATTTATATATTATAGATATGGCCTTTACTACTCACTTTTCAAATTCCATCTAAAAAATAAACAGAATAACTAATTCATTATTTTAAAGCTGGTGATTTCCTTGAGTTTGCATTAAATCTCTATATTATTTATGGGGCGCCTGGGTGGCGCAGTCGGTTAAGCGTCCGACTTCAGCCAGGTCACGATCTCGCGGTCCGTGAGTTCGAGCCCCGCGTCAGGCTCTGGGCTGATGGCTCAGAGCCTGGAGCCTGTTTCCGATTCTGTGTCTTCCTCTCTCTCTGCCCCTCCCCGGTTCATGCTCTGTCTCTCTCTGTCCCAAAAATAAAATAAACGTTGAAAAAAAAAATTAAAAATCTCTATATTATTTAAGCAACACAAGAAAGGAAGATAAGAAACACTTACGAAGATCACATGCCAGTAAAGAGACCCACTAAAATAAATAAAATTTAATTGTAAGATTATAGAACATTGCCCCTCCTCCATTTCAAACTAAAACAGTTTCTATAACCTGGTACAATATACCCAGTTTTCAAGAAAAAAAATACAAGACATGGTAAAAGGAAATAAAATAAAACAGCAACAGAGTCTCAAGAGAAAAAATAAGACCCAAAGGCAGATTCAGACATAATACAGGTATTGGATTATCAGAAAGGGCATTTATAATAGCTATGATTTATATGTCAACAGCTCTAAGGGAAAAAGTGGGCAACATGCTAAATCAGATGTGTAATGCAATTATTGAGATAGAATGTATAAGAAGAAATCAATGGTAAATTTAGATCAAAAACACAAAGAAAGGGATCCCTGGGTGACTCACTTGGTTAAGCTTTGGACTTCCACTCAGGTCATATTACATGAGTTTAAGCCCCATGTCAGACTCTATGCTGTCAGCAGAAAGCCTGCTTCGGATCCTCTGCCCCCACTCTCCCTGCTCCCCTTCCAGGCTTTTTTGTTTTCTTTCTCACATTCAAAATAAATAAATACACTTAAAATAAATAATAAAAATCATAAATAAAAATCATGAAGTAAAATACAGAATATTTTGATGGACTGATCAGTAGACTGGACAAAACAGGGAAAATAAGCAAATTTATAGGTCAATAGAAACTTTTTAAACAGAAATAAAATGATAAAAAGAACAAAATATAGAAAAGAACAAAACACTCAATGTTTATGGATTGGAAGAACAAATGTTATAAATCATACTACCCAAAGCAATGTACACATTCAATGAGATCTCTATCAAAATACAAGTAGAGTTTTTTACAGAGCTAGAAAAAACAATCCTAAAATTTGTATGGACCCACCAAAGACCCCAAATAGTCAAAGTAATAATTTTTTTTCTATTTATTTATTTATTTATTTATTTATTTAATTTAAATTTTACTTAGTTAACATGCAGTGTAATATTGGCTTCAGTGGTAGACAGTGATTCATCACTTACACACAAGAGAAAGTGCTCATCATAACATGTGCCCTCTTTAATACCTATCACCCATCTAGCAAATTCCACACCCACCTCCCTCCATCAATGCTCAGTTTGTTCTCTATCATTAAGAGTCTCTTGTCGTTTGTGTTCCTGTCTCCTCTTTCTCCCCTTCCTAACCATTCATCTATTTTGTTTCTTAAATTCCACATAGGCATGAAATCATATGATACTTGTGTTCCTCTGACTGACTTATTTCTGTTAGCATAATACATTCTAGCTCCATCCACATTATTGCAAATGTCAAAATTTCATTCTCCCTGATGGGTGAGTAACATTCCATTGTGTGTGTGTGTGTGTGTGTGTGTGTGTGTATACACACACATATTATATTTCCATTAATCAGTCTGTGGACATTTGGGGTCTCTTCATACTTTTCCTATTGTTGATAATGCTGCTATAAACAGGGGGCATGTACAGCTTTGAATCTGTATTTGAATCGAGTTTTATATCCTTTGGGGAAATACTTAGTAGTGCAATTGCTGGATGATAGGGTAGTTCTATTCTTAGTTTTCCTAGAAGCTTCCATACTGCTTTCCAGACAGGCTGCACCAATTTGAATTACCAACAGGGCAAGATGGTTCCTCTATCTATGTATCCTTGCTAAAACTTATTGTTCCTTGTGTTCATTTTAGCCATTCTGACAAGTGTGAGGTGGTTTTGCATCATAGTTTTCCTTTGTATTTCCCTGATGATGAGTGGCATTGAGCATCTTTTCATGTGTTTGTTAGCCATCTAAATGTCTTCTCTGGAAAAGTGTTCATGTCCTCTTCCCATTTATAATTAGGTTATTTGTTTTTTGGATGTCAAGTTTGTTAAGTTCTTTATAGATTTTGGATACTACCCTTTATCAGATATGTCTTTGAAAAAAAAATCTGCTTGCATTCCACAGCTTGCCTTATAGTTTTATTGATTGTTTCCTTTGCTGTGCAGCTTTTTATCTTGATGAAGTCCCAATAGTTCATTTGTGTTGTTGTTTTTGTTACCCTTGCTTTGGTTAAAGTGTCTATTAAGAACTTGATGTAACCAAAGTTAATGAGGTTGCTGCTGCTGTTCTTCTCTAGGATTTTTATGGCTTTCTGTCTCACACTTAGATATTTCAACCATTTTGAATTTATTTTTGTGTATGGTGTAAGAAAGTGGTCCAGTTTCATTATTCTACATGTCAAAGACCAGTTTTTCCAACACCATATGCTGAAGAGACAGTTTTTTCCATTAGATATTCTTTCCTGTTTTATCAGAGATGAGTAGACCATACAGTTTTGGGTCCATATCTGTGTTTTCTATTTTGTTCCACTGATCTATGTGTCTATTTTTATGCCAGCACCATGTTGTCTTGATAGCTACAGCTCTGTACTATAGCTTGAAATCTGAAATCATGATGCTACATTTTTGTTTTTCTTTTTCAGAATTGTGTTGCTGTTCAGGATCTTTTGTGGTTCCATAAAAATTTTAGGATTGGTGTTGTTCTAGCTCTTTGAAGAATGCTGGTGATATTTTGATAGGTATTGCATTGGATGTGTAGATTGCTTGGATAGTATAGATATTTTAAAAATGTTTGTTCTTCCATTCCATGAGCATGTAATGTTTTTGAAATTTCTTTGTGTCTTCAATTTATTTCATAAGCTTTCTATAGTTTTATGAGTATATATCTTTAAACTCTTTAGTTGGGTTTATTCCTAGGTATCTAATTGCTTTTGGTACAATTGTAAATGGGATTGATTCCCTGAATTCCTTTTCTGCTACTTTATTAGTGTATAGAAATGCAACATATTTCTACATGTTGATGTTATATCCTGAAACTTTGTTGAATTTATGTATAGTTCCAGGAATTTTGTGTGGGGAGTCTTTTGGGTTTTCTACATCAAGAATCATGTCATCTGCAAATAGTGAAAGTTTGACTTCTTCCCTGGTGATTTGATGCTTTTTATTTCGTTGTTGTTGTTGTCTGATTGCTGAGGCTAAGACTTCAGTATTATGTTAAGAGTAATGGTGAGAGTGGACATTCTTGTCTTGTTCCTGACTTTAAGGAGAAGACTTTCAATTTTTCCTAATTGAGGATGATATTAGATGTGGGTGTTTCGTATATGGCCTCTTTGATGTTGAAGCATGTTCTGTCTATCCCTACTTTGTTGAAGGTTATCAAGAAAGGATGCTGCATCTTCTCAAATAATTTTTCTGCATATATGGACAGGATCATATGGTCTTATCCTTTCTTTCATTATTGTGATGTATCACATGGCTACATTTGTGAGTATTGAATCAAACCTACAACGCACCAAAAAATACCACTGAACGTGGTGAATAACTCTTTCAATGTACTGTTGAATTCGATTTGATAGTATCTTATTGAGAATTTTCCCATCCATGTTCATCAGGGATGCTGGACTATAATTCTCCATTTTAGTGAGTTCTTTGTCTACATTTGGAATCAAGGCAATGCTGGTCTCAGTATGAGTGGAAGTTTTCTTTCCATTTCTATTTTTTGAAACAGTTTGAGAATAGATATGACCTCTTCTTTTAATGTCTGGTAGAATTTCCCTGAGATGCCATCTGGTCCTGGATTTTGTTTGTTTGCAGATTTTTTAATACAGATTCAATTTCTTCGCTGTTTATAAGGTGTGTTCAAACTTTCTATTTCTTTTCTGGTAGTTTGTGAGTTTCTAGAAATTTGTCAATTTTTTCTAGATTGCCCGGTTTGTTGGCATATAATTTTTCACAGTGTTATCTTATAATTTTTCTTTTTAATTTCTGATGTTTTGGTTTTGATATCTCCTTTTCCCTTCATGATTTTATTTGATTGGGTCCTTTTTCTTTTCTTTTGTTAGGTCTGGCTGAGTGTTTATTAATTTTATTAATTCTATCAAATAAATAGCTCTTAGTTTCTTTGGTCTGTTCTGTTTTTTGTTTAAGAGTTTGTTTCTATATCATTTATTGCTGTTCCGATCTTTGTTATTACTCTTTCTCTGCTGGCTGTAGACTTAATTTGCTGTTACTTTTCTAACTCGTTTAGGTGTAATGTTAGGTTTTGTATTAGAACTTTCTGGCTTTTTAAATATACCTGTATTGCAATCTATTTCCCTCTCAAGACTGTCTTTGCTGCATCTGAAAATTTTGGAAAGACTTAGTCTTTCCATTTTAATTGTCTTCCATATATGTGTATATATATATATATATATATATATATATATATATCCATTTTAATTGTCTTCCTTGTGTGTGTGTGTGTATTAAAGAAATTAATATATATATAATATGGACAGGATATATATATATATATATATATATATATATATTTCTTCTTTAATTTTCTGGTTAACCCATTCAATCTTTAGTATGATGTTTTTTAATTTCCATGTACTTGAGGTTTTTCCTTTTTTTTTTCTTGTGGTTGACTTCAAGATTCACAGCATTCTAGTCTGAAAATATGCATGGTATAATCTCAATATTTTTGTACTCACTGAGGCCTAATTTGTGATCCAGTATGCGATCTATTCTGGAGAATGTTCCATGTGCACTTGGGACGAATGTGTATTCTGCTGCTTTAGGATGAAATGTTCTGAATATATAAGCTAAGTCCATCCGGTCCAGTGCAACATTCAAAGCTGTTGTTTTCTTGTTGATTTTCTGCTTAGATGATGTGACTATTACTTTAAGTGGGATTTTAAAGTCCCTACAATTACAGTATTATTATCATTGGGTTCTTTATGTTTGCTACTGATTGATTTATATGTTTGGTTTTGTCCAAGTTGGGGGCGTTATTATTTAAATTTGTTATATATTCTTGATGGATAGACCCCTTATATATGATATAATCTTCTTTTTCATCTCTTGTTACAGTTTGTTTTAAAATGTAGTTTGTCTGATATAAGTATGGCTACTCCAGCTTTCTTTTGATGTCCATTAGCATGATAGGTGGTTCTCCAGCCCCTCACTTTCAATCTGCAGGTGTCCTCTGGTCTAAAATGAGTCTCTTGTAGGCAGCATATAGATGAATCTTGTTTGTTTGTTTGTTTGTTTGTCTTATCCATTCTGATAACCTGTGTCTTTTGATTGGAGCATTTAGTCCATATACATTCAGAGTGATTATTGAAAGATGAATTTAGTGCTATTATGTTGCTTATAGAGTTGGTATTTCTGGTGATGCTCTGTAGTCCTTCAGAGTGTTTGTTACTTTGGTCATTTTGTTTGTTTTGTTTTTTCCTTTACTCAAAGAGTTCCCCTTAAAATATCTTGCAGGGTTGATTTAGTGGTCATGAACTACTAGTTTTTGTTTTTCTGGGAAACTCTGTATCTCTTTTTCTTAATGATGGCATTCTGGGTAAAGAATTCTTGGCTGGATATTTTTTCCTATTCAGCACCTAATATATATCCCACCACTTCTTTCTGGCTTGCCATTTTTCTGTGGACATATCTGCAACAAACCTGTTATGTCTTCCCTTGTAGGTTAAGGCCTTTTTTTTTTTTTTACCTTGCTGCTTTCAGAATTATTTCCTTGTCTGTGTATTTTATTTTGAATTTGCCTATGATATGCCTTAGTATAGCCAACTTTTGTGGGATTTCGTAAGAGTTCTCTGCATTTTTTTGGATCTTGATGCCTGTGTACTACCCAGATTAGGAAAGTTTTCAGCTATAATTTGTTCACATAAAACTTCTGCCCTTTTTCTCTCTCTTCATCTTCTGGGACCCTTATGCTATAAATGTTATTCCTCTTTAATAAGTTGCTGAATTCTCGAAGTTCATATCATGGTCTTTTCCCTTTGTTTCCCTTTGTTTCCGCTTCATTATTTCCCATAATTTTATCTTCTATATCAATGATTTGGTACTCTGCTCCATCCATTCTTGCCATCATAGCATTCATTCTAAATTGCATCTTGGTTATATAATTTTTAATTTCAGCCTGATTGGTTTTAGTTCTTTCATCTCTGAAGAAAGGGTTTTTTTGGTGTCTTCTAGGATATTTTCAACCTCTAGTAGTATTCTTATAATAATGGTTTCAAATCTCATTCAGTCATCTTACTTATATCTGTGCTCATTAAATCGCTGGTCATGAATATCATTGCCTGTGTGTGTGTGTGTGTGTGTGTGTGTGGTGATGTTCTCCATTTCGTTATTTTGTCCAGAAAAGAAAAGAGCAAAGAAAAGAAAGAAAAGAAATCAAACAAACAAACAAAATAAAGACGTGTTTTGGTCTGCTTGTTAAAACAATCTAGGTAAAAGAACATGTATATATAAATTTGTACGTATAAAAATAAAAGGTAAGAAAATACTAATAGTAAAACTAAGTAAACGTTAAGTAAAAATTAAGTAAAAAAAATAGAAAAAATAAGAAAATAAATGAAAAAAGTATAAAGAATAAAAGTAAAACAGAATTTTGATACTATTTCCCCTAGAGCTGAAGCTTTACAGCACTATGATCTGTACACTAGGTGGAAAGGAGATTTTGTGCTGGTCTTCTGGGGAGAAGAGCCTGATGTTCTCTGATTCTCAGGCTGACCTGTTAAAGAGGAAATGCATCTCCTGGGTATAGGGGGGAAGGGCTTGGCTTAAGTGGCTCCATCCTCCACTAAGTGGTACTGTTTTGCTCCCTGAAGGCTTTCAGCTCTGCAGGGCTGAATGAATATGGCCACACCCTGCTCTACAGTCCAGGAGCTGAGTTTGCACATCACCCCCACTCTTCAAGGAAACCTCATAGAAGAGCAATTAGTCACCAGCCTTGTGTCCCCAGTTTCCATCAGAACCCCATGTTCTCCCAGCCAGTGTCCTTTCTTTTTTTTTTAAGTTATTTATTTATTTTCAGAGAGAAAGCACAAGTGATGGGGGGTGGAGAGAGAGAAAGAGGGAGAAAATCCCAAGCAGACTCCATACTGTCAGTGCAGTGCTGGACATAGGGTTCAAACTCATGAACAGTGAGATCATGGCCCAAGCCAAAGTCAGACACTTAATCAACTGACCCAACTAAGCACCACTCTGTCCAAACTTTTTTTTTTTTTTTAATCTCAGGTGTGCCACTGAGTTTCAAAACTACAAATCTTAAGGATCCCATGGTGTGGACCTATGATATTCATCTAGGGGAGTGTCTTGCCATGTTTTCACTGGCCTGTGGGAAAAAAGTAGTGATAGGACTATACAGCTGTTCAAAGTTCATATCAAAACAGAGCAGAAATCCAGTACCCCTGCTTGCAGCCCTCATATAGGGCAAATCTTTTCTCTGAAGTCTGGAAACAACACAGAACTTTGACACTTGGCACAAACTGTTTCTGTGGCCACCTAAGGAAGGGATTCTCAGACCACACTGTCACTCCAGTGATTCTACCCTTCTTCACCACTTGAGCACCTTTAAGCCAGGCACTTCCCCCACAGTAACAGACTGCTAAAAGTTCAGATTTTGTGCTCTGCTGCTTATACTACTATGTGGTAACCTCCCTGTGGCTTGGACCCAGAGCACTATCTCCCTTGGTAAACTGTCTGCACGTTGTACCTTCCAAAAGGTGGTCCTCCTTTCTTTTACATGCACTGTTGCAGTTTTTATTCATTCAGGCCTTCAATTGATTTATTTGACATTCAGAATGATTTTATATCTATCTAGCTGTGTTCAAGAGATGAGACAAGCTTAGAGTCTCCCTTCTCCTTTGCCACCCCAAGTCCTCCCTCCTCCTTGGTACCATTTCTATTTACTAATAATGAAGTAGCAGAAAGAGAAATTAGAAAGGAATCTGGGTGGCGCAGTTGGATAAGCATCCAACTTCAACTCAGGTCATGATCTCAGGGTACACAAGTTCAATCCCTGTGTCAAGCTCTGTGTTGACAGTTAGAGCCTGGCCTGATTTGGATTCTGTGTCTCCCTCTCTCTCTGCCCCTTCCCTGCTTGTACTCAGTCTCTGTCTCTGTCTCTGTCTGTCTCTCTCTTTAAAGCAAAGAAAACATTAAAAAATTTTTAAAGAGAAAGAGAAATTAGAAAATGAGTCAATTCAAGTTGTTCCCCCAAATATAAAACAGATATGAATGTACTTACCCAAAGAGATGAAAAATCTGTACACTGAAAACTATAAAACTCCAATTAAATAAATTGAAGATTACACAAACAAATAGAAAGATATTTCATCTCATGGATTGGGTGAATTAACATTTTCAAAAAGTCCATACTATGCAAAGCAATCTGCAGTTTCAATTCAAAACCTGTAAAAATATAAGCAATATTTTTCACAAAAATAAAAGAAATAACACTAAAATTTGCATGGAACCACAAAAGACCCTGAAATACCAAAGTAACCTTGAGAAAGAAAAACAGAGCTGGGTGTATCACAATTCCAGATTTTAAGATATCTGGAAATAAGCCCACCATTATATGGTCAATTAAAATATAACAATGGAGGCAAGAATATACAATGGGGAAAAGACAACTTCTTCAATAACTGATGCTGAGACAAGTGTATAACTACATGCAAAAGAATTAAACTGGACCACTTGTTAATACCAAACACAAAAACAAATTCAAAATGGATTAAAGACCTAAATGTATCACCTGAAACCATTAAATGCTAGAATAGAAAACAGGAATTATTTTTTTTTGACATAAGGCATGGCAACATTTATCCATATATGTTTTCTTAAGGAAGTGAAAACAAAAGCAAAAATAAACTATAAGGAATATATAAAAATAAAATGCTTTTCACGGTGAATGAAAGCAAGCAAACAAACAAAAAAACAAAAACAAAACACAACCTACCAAAAAAAGTAGATATTTACAAATGACATATCTGATAAAGTGTTAATCTTCAATATATATGTAAAGAGATTGTACAACTCAACACACACACCCCAACCTTATTAAAAATGAGCAGAGTTGGGTATAACAGTAATTAAACAGTAGTGAAATCATACGAAGTCAACTTTAAAGTAAAGGCTGTACCACGAGACGAACTGGGGTGCCTGGGTGGCTGAGTTGGTTAAGCATCTGACTTCAGCTCAGGTCATGATCTCGTGGTCTGTGAGTTCGAGCCCCATGTCGGGCTCTGTGCTGACAGCTCAGAGCCTGAAGCCTGCCTCGGATTCTGTGTCTCCTTTTCTCTCTGTCCCTCCGCTGCTCATGCTCTGTCTTTCTCTCTGTCAAAGATAAATAAACATTAACAAAAAGAGAGACAAAGATAGTCCCTACATAATTATAAAAATCAACAAAAAGACATAAATAGTATAAAAATTTATGCACACATGAGCACCTCACTTATAAAAGAATTATTAACAAACATAAAGGAAGATAGTGACAGCAATAAAATAATGGTATGAGTTGTTAACACACCACTAACATCAATGGATTTCCCATTGACAGAAAATCAAAAGGAAACTATGGCTTTGAATGACACATTGGACAAGATGAATCTAACAAATATATTAAGAACTTTCTAACCCAAAACAGAATACATATATTTTCATATGCACATGGAACAGTCTGCAGAAGAGATCACAGGTTAAGCCACAAAACAAGACTCAACAAATTAAAAAACTTTGAAATTATACCATGTATCTTTTCTGATCACACTATGAAATTAGAAATCAAACCACATGAAAAAATATTGGAAGGACATCAATACATGAGGCTAAGTAACATGCTACTAAACAATAAATGGGTCAACAAAGAAATCATAAAAGAAAATATATATATACATGTAGACCGCTGAAAAACCCAATAAACAAAAGTTGAAGAATAGATAGCTTCACAGGTGAATTCTAAGAGACATTTAAGGAAGAATTAATACCTATTCTCAAATTACACTAACAACAAATGAAGAGGAAGGAAAACTGCCAAATATTCTATGCCAGCATCATTCTGAGACAAAAAACAAAACACAATAAAAAAGAATATTACAAATCCAAATCTGATAACCATAAATGCAAAAGTTCTCAATAAAATATTAGCAAACCAAATCCACCAATATATTAAATAAATCATTCAGAGTTTGCACTTCTAGTGGGTAATGTGGAAGCTAGAGCATTGGATGCAGTTTAGCAGAAAATCCTGGTGAAGGCCTAAAGGCACTGGACAGGTCATTTGTGTGGGTTAGAGACTCACTGGAAATCTTTAATCCTAAGGTTTCAGGCTAAGACCTTGGTGAAATAGAGAGTGGCAGGCAGCAAAAGGCATCTATACAGAGCTTCAGGAAGATGTCAGCAGAATAAGGGACCCTAGGCTCCTTTCAACCCATGAATACAAGTAGGTAACTATCAAATTATTCTAAATATCACAGAAACCAACCTGAAGAATGACAGGACAAATTTCATAACTAAAGGGAAAGAAACCACCTCAAAGAAGATAGGAAGTATGGAGACATGGGTCAGGAGACACAGATCAGAAATGATGAAAAGTGGAAGGAGCCATGGATGCAGAGAAGCACATGACAAAGTGAAGGACACAAGGAGAACATTTTCCTAAACTTGTTCTTGGGAAAATGAGAAGGGCTGATTTGCCTGAGTTCTTGAAACTAGTAGGGCTTTAAATCTAGAGTTTGAAAGGTACTAGGTTCAACTGGGATAGAGCCTTGAGGTCACTGTGCTGTTCCTGGAGAGAAGGCAGGAAAATATCCCGGGGCAGACATCATGGAAACAGCAATTTAAAGAATACCTGGGGCACACAGGGAGGCGATTATTCACCCTTTTTGTCACATGTCCCTGAGATGCAGCATTCATGGAGACTCCTTTCCAGAGATAAAGGAGCTGGGTGGAGAGAATTTTCTCCCCTGCTTGTCAATAAGCACAAAGCCACCTGTTGGAAGGAACTCAGGGTTTACACATGCTGCCTAGCTTGCATATACTAAGCCCCACCCTCCTCTGCTTTATTGGGACTGCCCTTCTTGGTCATGCTTATTTAAGCCCCAATGCAGCTGCGCCCTTCCCCAGAAGACCAGGGCAAGCTCCTCTCCACACCACTTCCCTAATTCCTGGGGTTTTAAAAGTCAGAAGGATTGAGGGGTAGGCAGCCTGGAGGGCACTGTGCTACCTCTAGAGAGAGGCAGGCAAACAACGAGGAGGCAGGTAGTGTGGAAACAACAATCTGAAAATCCCCTGATACATACAAGAGAGAGATTGCTTTTTTTTGGAGAGCGTCCCTGAAAGTCAGAATTCATGGAGACACCTCTTCAGGGACAAAGGAGCTGGCTAGCACAATTTCCCTTCAGCACCCATCAGCACAACCACAGAGCCACCTGCTGGAAATAGTGCAGTGACAACACTGGCTATGTAACTTGGTTACATCAAACTCCACACCCCTTTGCCCTGACAGAATTGTCTTTCTCAGTCAAGCTTGCCTCAGTCCAAGTGCAGAGACCCCTTCCTGTAAAGACCAACACAAACTCCTGCCCACACTACATCTCCCAACCAGAGAGGTCTGCAGGGCAAGTTTCATTTAATAAGCAGACAGAGGACATCTAGTCAAAAATCACCACATTCTCACAAAGACCCAAACACTGAAAACTGCAGGCAAGGAAAGCCTCTGCAGACAGCTTATCTGAATCATTCACCAGCCAAAACACAATAGCAGAGTGCACACAACACACACCAGAGACATTCCCTGAAGAATGAGGCCCTGGACACGGCATGATCTCTTCTTCATAGAGCCATTACTCTCAGGAGCAGGAGATATAAAGGACTCTACTTCACACAGAAGAAGGCAGAGAGTTAGACAAAACACCAATACAAAGAAATCCATACCAATTAAAGAACAAGATAAGATCAGGGCCAAACAACTGAGCAAAACAGATATAAGTAGCATGCTTGATGGGGAATTTAAAGCAACAATCATAATGATACTCAATGGGATTAAGAAAATAATAAAATGCATTAAAGAGACCCATATGTCAAAGATAAAAGAGGTAAAAATAATAAGTCAGTAATTAAGAATGAAAAAACTATGAATGGAAACAGGCTTGATGCAATGAACATTAGGATGGAAAAGGCAGAGGAAGAAATAAGTGATATAGAAGACAAAAGAATGGAAAATAATGAAGCTGAACAAAAGTGAGGAGGAAGAATTGTGGAACTTGAGAATAGATATAGGAAACTCTGTGATTTGATCAAGTGTAATAACATTCATATCATAGGAATTCCAGAATAAGAAGAGAGAGAAAATGGTGCAGAAAATGTATTTGAGGAAATAATCGCTCAAAACATCCCTAATCTGGGTAAGAAAATAGACATCCAGATCCTGGAGGAACAGAGAACTCTCATCAAAATCAACAAAAGTAGGCTAACACAAAGACATATTGTAATTAAATTTAAAAATATAATGATAAAGCAAAAATCTTAAAAGCAGAAAGACAAAATAAGTCCTTAAGTTATAAAGGAAGACCTACAAGGCTAGCTGGAGGTTTCTTAGCAGAAACTTGGCAAGCCAGAAAGGAGTGGCATGATATATTCAAAGTGCTGAATGGAAAAAAAAAAAAATCTGCAACCAAGAAAACTACTCAGCAAGGCTATCATTCAGAATAAAAGGAGAGATAAAGAACTTCCCAGACAAACAAAAACTAAAATAGTTTGTGACCACTGAAGCAGCAATGCAAGACGCACTAACAGGGATGATTTGTGTGGAAAGGAGAGACCAACAGCAACAAAAACAAGAAAGGAACAGAGGAAATCTTCAGAAACAATGACAAAACAAGTAATAAAATGGCAATAAATAGATATCTATCAATAATTACTCTGAATGTAAATAGACTAATTCTCCAGTCAAAAGATATACAGTGTCAAGATGTGCAAAAAGAAAAAAAAAAAAAGCCCATCTATATGCTGCCTAAAATAAACTCATTTTAGACCTAAAGACACCTGAAGACTGAAAATGAGGGAATGGAGAATCATTCATCATACAAATGGATGTCAAAGAAAGCCAGAGTAGCAACACCTATATCAGACAAACTAGACTTTAATACAAAGACTGTGACAAGAGACAAAGAAGAGCATGACAATCCAACAAGAAGATCTAACAGTTATAAATATTTATACACTCAACATGGAGACGCCCAGATACATAAAATTTTTAGTAATGAATATAAAAGAACTAATTGATTATAATACAATAATAGTAGGGAACTTTAACATCCCACATACAGAAATGGACAGATCATCTAAACAGAAAATCAACAAGGAAACAATGGCTTTAAATGACACACTGGACCCGATGGACCTAACAGCTATATTCAGAACAATCCATCTTAAAACAGCAGAATACACTTTTTTTTTTCGAGTGCACATTGGAATAGTCTCCAGATTTGATCACATGTTATGTAACAAAATAGGCCTCAACAAATGCAAAAAGACTGAAGTCATACCATTCACATTCTTTGACCAGAATGCTATGACTAGAAGTTAGCCACAATAAAAAATTGGAAATACCACAAATACATGGAGGTTAAGTTACATGATATTAAACCATGAATGGGTCAACCGGGAAATCAAGAAGTAAATTTAAAAAATACATGAATCAAATAAAAAGGAAACGGCAATGATTGAAATAGTTTGAAATGCAGCAAAAGTAGTATCAGGAGAGAAGTATGTAGCACTATAGGTCTACCTCAAGAAGCAAGAAAAATCTCAAATAAACAATCTATCCTTATACCTAAAGGAGCTACAAAAATAACAAAAAACAAAGCCTAAAGCCAGAAGAAGGAAATAAATAAATAAAAGATCAAACAATAAATAAATGGCATAAAAACTCAAAGGAAAAAAAAAAAAAACACAACAGAACACAACAATAAAACCAGGAGCTGATTGGGAAAAAAAAAAAGAAGGTTGATAATAAGCTTCTATCCAGACTTATCAAAAATACAAAACAAGGAATTAAATAAATAAAATCACAAATAACAAAAACAGACACATAGACCAATGGAATAGAATATAAACCCCAGAACTAGACCCACGAAAGTATGGCCAACTAATCTTTGACAAAACAGGAAAGAATATCCAATGGAAAAAAGACAGTCTCTTTAACAAATGGTGCTGGGAGAACTGGACAGCAACATGAAGAAGGATGAAACTAGACCACTTTCTTATACCATTCATAAAAACAAACTCAAAATGGATAAAGGACCTGAATGTGAGACAGGAGACCATCAAAACCCTAGAGGAGAAAGCAGGAAAAGACCTCTCTGACCTCAGCTGCAGCAATTTCTTACTTGACACATCTCCAAAGGCAAGTGAATTAAAAGCAAAAATGAACTATTGGGACCTCATGAAGATAAAAAGCTTCTGCACAGCAAAGGAAACAATCAACAAAACTAAAAGGAAACCAACGGAATGGGAAAGGATATTTGCAAATGACATATCGGACAAAGGGCTAGTATCTGAAATCTATAAAGAGCTCACCAAACTCCACACCTGAAAAACACATAATCCAGTGAAGAAATGGGCAGGAAACATGAATACACACTTCTCTAAAGGAGACATCCAGATGGCCAACAGGCACATGAAAAGATGCTCAATGTCGCTCCTCATCAAGGTAATACAAATCAAAACCACACTCAGATATCACCTCATGCCAGTCAGAGTGGCTAAAATGAACAAATCAGGAGAGTATAGATGATGGAGAGGACATGGAGAAACGGGAACCCTCTTGCACTGTTGGTGGAAATGCAAACTGGTGCAGCCACTCTGGAAAACAGTGTGGAGGTTCCTCAAAACATTAAAAATAGATCTATCGTATGACTCAGCAATAGCACTGCTAGGAATTTACCCAAGGGATACAGGAGAGCTGATGCATAGGGGCATTTGTACCCCAATGTTTATAGCAGCACTTTCAACAATAGCCAAATTATGGAAAGAGTGTAAAGTTCCATCAACTGATGAATGGATAAAGAAATTGTGGCTTATATACACAATGGAGTACTACGTGGCAATGAGAAGAGTGAAATATGGCCTTTTGTAGCAACATGGATGGAACTGGAGAGTGTTATGCTAAGTGAAATAAGTCATACAGAGAAAGACAGATACTATATGTTTTCACTCTTATGTGGATCCTGAGAAACTTAACAGAAGTCCATGGGGGAGGAGAAGAAAAAAAAAAAAAAAAAAAAAAGAGGTTATATAGGGAGAGAGCCAAAGCATAAGAGACTCTTAAAAACTGAGAACAAACTGAGGGTTGATGGGGGGTGGGAGGGTGGGGAGGGTGGGTGATGGGTATTGAGGAGGGCACCTTTTGGGATGAGCACTGGGTGTTGTATAGAAACCAATTTGACAATAAATTTCATAGTAACAAAAATAAAAATAAAAAAATGAATAAAGAATATATGGTATATATATACAATGATATATTACTCAGACTTAAGAACAAATGAAATCTTGCCATGTTCAATGACATGCATGGAGCTAGAGAATATTATTCTAAGTAAAATAAGGCTATTGAAAAAAGACAAACATCATATGATTTCACTCCTATGTGGAAATTAAGAAACAAAATAAATGAAATAAGGCAAAGTAAACAGACAAAGAGGTAAATCAAGAAACATATTCTTAAGTATAGAGAATGAACTGACAGTTACCAGAAGGGAGTTTGGTGGGGGATGGGTTAAATAGGTAATGGGGATTAAGGAGTACATTTGTGATGAGTACCAGGTGTTGTACGTAAGTGTTGAATCACTGTATTGTACACTTGAAATTAGTATTAGAGTGTATGCTAACTACCTGAAATTTAAATAAAAACTTAGTTTTTTAAATATTTATTTATTTATTTTGAGAGAAAGAGAATCCCAAGCAGCTTCTGCTCTGTAAGCACAGATCCTGACACTGTGCTTGATCTCACAAACTGTGAGTTCAAGACCTGAGCCAAAATCAAGAGTCAGACGCTTAACCAATTGAACCACCCAGGTGCCCCCAAAACTTATTTTTTTTTTAATAAATTGGTTAAATTCCCTGTGGAAAGGCATATCGTGGCAAAATGGTTTAAACAAATGATCCAACTAAATGTCTAGAAGACACTTACTATACATCCAAGCACACAAACAATTTGAAAATGAAAAAATGAATATGTACACAATATTCAAAAGAGAGTTGAGATGGCTATATCAATACCAGACAAAATAAAAATTAAATTAAAGAAGAATAAAACAACAGAATACTGAAACAGTAATCACAACATCTCAACAACACACAGATTAAAATCAAATGTCTAAATATATGAAAGTTCATTAGCACTAATATTTTGAAACTCTTCAAAAAATTCTAGGAAAGGAATAAAGTCCTATTTCATTCTGTGAGGACTGCATTAATCTAATACCAAATCGACAGAAAGTTACTACAAGAATAAAATTCTATGTAACAACATATCTGTTGAATACAGACACAAAAATCATTAAACTACTAAGAAACTGAAGGCAGCAGCACATTAAAGCAATCATACACCATGAAAAATACAATTTATTCTTGTAATTCAAGGATGATTCAATATGCAATAATCCATAATGTAATATACCACATTAATAGAAAAAAGGAATAAAAAACCTAATTATCTCAACTAATGCAGAAAAGCAATTGACAAAGGTCAAACCCTTTCATGATAAAACAAAATGAACACTCAAAAAGCAGAAAGAACAATATATTACCTCAACATAATAAAAGCCATATATCACAAGCCCACAACTTACATTAATTATACTTAATGGTTTAACAATGTAGCATTTCCCCTATGTTTAGAAACAAGAGAAAGATGATACCTTTCATCATTTCTAATAATATAGCATTAGAATTTCTAGCAAGAACAATTGGGAAAGAAAAAGAAAAAGAAATAAAAGGTGGGGATAGGAGGATCCTGAGGTCACTTTGTCCCATAGACACACTGAGATAACAGCTACATTTGTAAAACTAACTTAAAATGATCAGAGTACTGACAGTAAACCTTCTACAGTTAATCCTAGAGAGGAGGCCACATCATAAAGGGTGGAAGAGGCAGAGACACAATTGGGAACCAACCTCCCCTTGGCAAGACTAATCACAAACAGGAAGGACACCACAAGCACATAGAAATGAGAGGCTCAGACACCATTCCAAGCACTCTAGTCACTGGGGACCTGCATTGGGAAATGCGTTCCTATAACATATGGCTTTGAAAATCAGTGAGGCTTAAATTCAGGAGCTTTTAAAATCAGCAGGGTCTAACTCTGCATACTTAAAAATCAGTGGATTTAACTCTGGGAGAGGCAAGTGAGAAATGAAACTGAGTCCTCACCTTTAAAGACCAAACCTAATAAATAACCCTGTATGACATACAGCACAGAAAGAACAATTTGAAAAGCATCTGGTGTGTACGTGGAGATTTATTTACTAATCTGAGAACATGCACTGGCGGGGCAGGGATATTCAGGAGACTTTTGTAGGTACAAAAGTGCTGGTGGATGTCATTAATTTTCCTCTCTGCCAGCTTAGATAGCCAGACACTTGTGGGAACCAGAACTAACACTGTCCACGTCTCTGACTAACACCATGAGCCCCACCTTCATGTGCCCCTGCAGACAAGCCACAGTCAATCTGCCTGCCTTTGTAGGTATCTCCCCAAAGCATCTCTGACTGGCCAGCACCAGTCCAAAGTGACTCCTGCCCTGGGAAATGGGGGAGATAACCCCACACAACAGCTCATAAGCAGTTTCAACAGGCCAGCCTTGTCACTTGCCCACAATTGAAGCAGAGAGACTAATTGAAGATCTCTAGACTGCTCTCCCTTCTCATCTGTGAGCTCACTATGGCCTCAGGCAGGCACCTGACAGTGAAAGAAACAAAGCCTGACCTGTGCACCCACAGCAAGCAAAGTGGGTCATTGCAGGTGATGAAGATGAAGACAAATGTGGCTCAACCACAACAGTGGAGCATACATAGACCACACAGAAGACAACACCAGACCACCTGGTCCTGTCACCAAGGGGCCTTGTGCTACAGGGCACCACAGGACCTCTTCTACCTTCAAGAAAAAGAGAGGTAGCAAACATTTCTAACACATAGAAACAATCACAGAGAGTTAGATAAAATGAAGACAAGGAGAAATATGTCTCAAATGAAAGAACAAGACAAAATCACAGCAAAAGAGTTAAATGAAACTGAGATAAGCAATATGTCTGATAAAGAATTCAAAGTAATGGTCATAAAGTCACTCACTAGATCTGTGGGGGGGGGGGGGCACTGAATTTACTCAGTGAGAACTTCTACAAAGAGATAGAAAATATAAAACAGAACCAGTCAGGGATAAAGAATTCAATAACTGATATAAAAAACACATGAGAAGAGAGTTCTGGTATAAGACGGTGACATAGAAAGACACTAACTCCCCTCCTCCACAGAACACAAAAAATTACACCTATTTATATAGCAATTCCTCCAGAAGAACTGAAGGCTGACTGAACATCTGTGCAATAAAAGAGTGAATATAGAAAGAGAATAGTGATAAAGACAGAGACACATTAATGAAAGGGACTTCCACCCCTGATGTTTTGAACTGCCATGGGGAAGGATACTACTTAGGAAGCGGGAACAGATTTATCTTTCCTTGGGCACAGAAAACAGTCAGTTTTAGAAACAACTAGTTCATAAAAGAGCCAGCCCCAAACTCCTCCAAATTGCAGAGGGGCTACTGGGACTCTCTCTGGGTCAGGAAGAATGGAGAATGACATGGTTTATGCTTCCCCCACCATCTTGAAAGTGCAGACCAGAGCAGGGTCTGGACCCCATAGCCAGGTTGCTGCTTCAACAAGCCCCAGGTCCTGTAGTTCACATTGCCCCTGTCACACTGTGGCACAATTAAAAAGCTGAGTTTTTAGGGGTGCCTGTATGGCTCAATCGGTTAAGCATCTGACTCTTTTTTTTTTTTTTTTTTTAATTTTTTTTTTTCAACGTTTATTTATTTTTGGGACAGTGAGAGACAGAGCATGAACGGGGGAGGGGCAGAGAGAGAGGGAGACACAGAATCGGAAACAGGCTCCAGGCTCTGAGCCATCAGCCCAGAGCCTGACGCGGGGCTCGAACTCCCAGACCGCGAGATCGTGACCTGGTTGAAGTCGGACGCTTAACCGACTGCGCCACCCAGGCGCCCCTAAGCATCTGACTCTTGACTTCAGCTCAGGTCATTATCTCACAGTTCTTTAGTTTGAGGCCCATGTCGGTCTTTGTGCTGGCAGTGAAGAGCTTGCTTGGAGAATTCTCCCTCTGTCTCTCTCTCTCTCTCTTTCTTTTTTTCTTTCTCAAAATACATAAATAAACTTAAAAAAAAGTTGAGCTTTTAAGGAAAAATTAACCCATAATAGAGCCAGATCTAGAACTCTCCCAAAAGGTGAAAGAGCTGCTGGAACACTCTTGGGGTGGGATTGGCTAAGACACAACGTTTACATACCCCTACATCTTGAAAGCACAGACCAGTGAATGCACAGTTGGAGCATCCCAACTACCTGCACCTCAGAGAGCCCAGGGGCCCTAGATTACACCAGATCCAGTCATCCCACCAAGGTGGCCACAGGGCAGTTCTCACTAGAACACCCTGATTAGCACCAACTGCAGTTCCAGCCTTCATGCCAAGGTGACAAATGTGCAAAGCACCCCTACAATACTCCAGGTTCATACCACTTTGGCTTCAGACAGCTTGCTAGGGCACCCTTGACACAGAGCACTCCAGAATGCACTGGGTGATATCTACTTCAGATCTATCCACTTTTCCAGTGTGCCCCTGTGCACAGAAACCCATGAACCCCTGGCTCATGCCTACATTGACTGTAGTCAGCCATCCATGGAACTCCCTTGCACTGAGCACCTTGGAACACCCCAGTTTGCACACAAGTCATCATCAGCTGTCTTGTAAGGGCATGCATTTCATGGAGAACCCAGATACCACAGCCACTCATACCCATATTAAATTTAACTTTCCTCCGAGGGTACCCACTGCATGGAGTGCCCCAGGGCCTCCTAGCCTATAAAACACCTCAGCTCCAGCCACCCCTGTAGGGCACACTCTGTACAGAATCATGAAACATCTGGGTCTACATCCACTTCAGCTATCCTGCCAAAGTACCTTGTGTGTGTGGAACCCCACATCCCCCTAATTTATACACACTTTAGTTTCAGCTATTCTTCCAGGGAAAATGATAAATAAACTTTGATACATCCAAACAATGGAATGCTTTTTTACTGATAAAAAGAAGTAATCTATCAAGCCATGAAAAGACATGGATGAATTTTAAATGTGTATTACTAAGTGAAAATAGCCTATATTTTAAGGCTGCATACTTTTTGATACCAATTGTATAATATTATGGAAAAGGTAACAATATGGGTAGGGTAAAGAGAGGAAAGATTGGTGTAAGAGAGAGTGAAAAGGTCACTGAGAATCTTTAGGTCAGTAAAAATGCTCTCTATGGTGCATAAGATGTGTACATGGCATAATACATTTGTCCAATCCCACAGTATGTACAACACCAAAAGTAAACTCTACTATAAACATGGACTTTGGCTGATTATGATATGTGGGTGTAAGTTCATCAAATATAGCTAATGCACTACACTGGTGGGGATTGTTAATAATGACAGTGTATATGCATCTGTGGGGGAAGGGGGCTATATGGGAAATTTCTGTATTTTCCTGCATTTTTCTGTGAACCTAAAATTCCTCTAAATAATTGCCTCAACCTTAAAAAAAATCACCTTTTGAAGTTTACATGCTATATTAATCAAATTATACAACATTCTTGCAATGGCAACATTTTAGAAATAGAAAACAGTTAAGTGATTCTGGGATTTACTGAAGGATATAGAGTGGATGTAGATATAAAAGGGATTCTTGTGGTGATGGTACTGTTCTGCATCTGGTCTGTATTAATGACATTATTGTGCATGTGATCTTTTGCTAAGGTTTTGAAATATTTTAGCATTGGGAAAATTCGGTAAGGTATACATAGGACTTCTCTTTGCATTTTTAATGGCATGTAAATATACCGTTATGTGGAAATAAAAATTCAATTAAAATTGTTGCAGCTTTAAAATACATGAACATGTTATTCCTTTCCTTTCATAATACTTTATGTTTCTCTCAACAGTATTTTATATTTAGTGTGTGTGTGTGTGTGTGTGTGTGTGTGAATATGTGTGCATTGCAAAAATTCTCCATATCTCATATCTTCTATGTGTTCTTTTCTGCATGTTCCAGTTAATGCTTTTCTCTCCCTTTATAGAGGGGAATGGAAGAATGAAAAGCAGTGAAATATTTCACCCCAAAATGTGCCACTTTGATTTATTGATTATTTTTAACCAAAGACAATTAAAAAGCAGTACAAAAAATTTCCACTCTATGCTTAAAAACAGGACATAATTTTGTAAAGGTGCCCCCATCCTCTTTCTAATAAGAAGGACAGAAATTAATCACTGGAGACAACTCAAGATCCTTATCAACCCAGAGATAGCACCAGAGGAGTCTACAAAACAAACTTTTTATGTTTTATTTATTGTTATTTGTTTAATGTTTATTTTGAGAGTGAGAGAGTGAAGGAGGGGCAGAGATAGAAGGGGACAGAGAATCCAAAGCAGGCTCTGTGCAGAGAGCAGACAGTTTAATGAAGGGCTCAAACTCACAAACCATGAGATCGTGACCTGAGCCAAAGTCGGATGCTTAACCAACTGAGCCACACAGGAGCCCCCAAAAACAAACCTTTAAACTTGCCATATTCTATCATCAGTTTCCCCCAAATACTTGATTATCCACAATTTGCCAACACTAAAGGCCCAAAGACTTTTTTTCCCTTTTTCTTGTCACTTCTCCAAAATTTTCATTCTTTGCTAAGATGCTATATAAACTCAAATTTTAACTGCTTCTTGGAGTTATTCATGTATATGTGATGCATTTAATTAATTTATTTGTTTTGTGTTATTAATCTGTCTTCTGTCATTCTATTTGGAGACTCCCAGTCAGTGAACCTAAGATGAGTTGAGGAATTTTTTCCTCCCCTAGAACTAGCAATAAATGAGCCCAGGTATTTAAAAGTATGTTCATATTATTTAGAATTGAACTAAATCAGGCTATTAAAATACAGTCATTAATAAAATCATGGTAGGGGCACTTGGGTAGCTCAGTCCATTTAGTGTCTGATTCTTGATTTCAACTCAGGTCATGGTCTCATGGTTTCATGAGTTCAAGCTCCACATCAAACTCTGGGCTGGCAGTGTAGAGCCTGCTTGGGATTCTCTCTCTCTCCCTCTCTCTCTCTCTCTGCCCTTCCCCAACTCACACTCTCTCTGTCTCTTTCAAAATAAATTAATAAACTTAAATAAACATAAAATAAAGAAAAAAAGAAAAGGAATAATGAAATGAAATGAAATAAAAAAATTAAATTAAATTAAATTAAATTAAATTAAATTAAATTAAGGTTTGCCCGGGTGACTCAGTTGATTAAGCAGCTGACTTGGGCTCAGGTCATGATCTCAGAGTTCATGGGTTCGAGCCCTGCAATGGGCTCTGTGCTGACAGCTCAGAGCTTGGAGCCTGCTTCAGATTCTGTGTCTCCCTTTCCCTCTGCCCCTCCCCAACTTCTGCTCTGTCTCTGTCTTGGTCTCTCTCTTTCTAAAAATTAAATAAAAATAAAAATACATACATATAAAATAAAATAAAGTAAAATAAGATAATAAAATAAAATAAATAAAATAAAATAAAATAAAATCATGGTATTTTATTATCTGGGATACTGTTTGCCTTTATGCTCACTGACTTAGAAGTTTGTTTTCGATTTTGTAATCTAGGCTCAGTTTAAAACCCTTTAAAGTACTTAGAAGGACAGGTACTATGTAAATATTATTACTTTTGTTATTTTCATTGAATTTTTCATGCATTGACCCAACAACTATGTTGGAGTACCATCATGAGATAAAACTATGCTCACTTTATTTTGTTCCAAGATATCATCTACATCACATCTTCATTTATGTTTCTTGGTGACTTCAAGCTTCTTATGACTTATGCATCCGAATCCATGTGATTTCTGACCCCTGACTTGATTAACTCCATTATTTTTCTTCTATCCCCCTCAGACGACAAACCACAGTTTTGGATATAATAATTTTTTGGACCTAGAATAAAACTCTGGCTATACAGAATTGTATCCTCGACTATCTCCCAGGGATGTTGATAAAATTAGACTGAATTGTGACTCCTTTATTACTTTTTTTAATCTTCCCTAAGGTAATTCTAATGGAGAGCTATTGCTCTAGAGCTCCCTGACAGTAACAGCATCCTTTAGGAATGCACTTCAGGCATATCAGCCTCTGACGTCTGACTCTGTTATGTAGAATCATCCTCATTATTAAGAGACTTTGATAGTTTCATTGTGGGAATCAAATGATTAGCTAAAAGTATTAACCTTTATAGATATCCATTCAACTAGAGATGATCAATTAGATTTAAATGAAAAATCTTGGATAAGTTTTGCCAGAAGGTGGCAAAGGCCACTCTTAAGAGCTGTCAATCATTATTTTTTTTTAAATTTCTCATGGCTTTTTTCCTTTCATACCAATAATTATTTGAATATGTAACAGTCTTCTTATGACCATAAGGAACTGGCAGGAGGATGAAGTTATTCTGAGGTCAACAGATAGGAGTTCAACATAACAAGCATTTCCTCCATACTGATATTTGTTACTTTATTAAATAAAGTGCCTTCATATTTTTGATACATTTTGTTCTTCTTCTGTATTTTATTTTATTTTTTAAATGTTTTAATGTTTATTTATTTTTGAGAGAGAGGGAGCATGAGCAGGGGAGGGGCAGAGAAGGAGAGGGAGACAGAATCCAAAGCAGGATCCAGGCTCTAAGCCGTCAGCACAGAACCCGAGGAGGGGCTTGAATTCACATGCTGTGAGATTATGACCTAAACCAGACACTTAAACTGAGCCACCCAGAAGCCCTCTTAGTCTCTATTTTAACAACATGAATTTAACACATATTTTCACACCAACGATTTTGACCTCTCCAGGAACTCAAATCCCTTGTTATGTTATTTGCAACCAATATTACCATAAATTATTGATTCCAAATCTGTAATAAGGATATGCTTTCTCTTCTGTCACACACATTCTCTTCTATCACCTTCACACCTGGAAGAATTCCACTGCCTGCTAACAGTTCACCAATATTTGAAAAGTTTCATAACTTTGGAGAATAATTTTTAAATTGTGCTAACTTGTTTTATTTTAAATACATATTCAAAAACGATAAAGGACAATAAACCATAGCAAGAGATAAGATATGACTACAGAGATATTTTAATTTTCCCATTCAAGACTGCATTTTACTAGGGTGCTCGGTGGCTTAGTCAGTTAAACATCTGACTCTTGATTTTGGCTGAGGTCATTACCTCCTGGTTCATGAGATTGAGCCCTGTGTTGGGCTCTGTGCTGAGAGCATGGAACCTGCTTGAGATTTTCTCTATCTCTCCCTCTCTCTCTGTCCCTGCCTCCCCTTTCTCTCAAAATAAATAAACTTTAATAAAAGACTACATTTTACTTTCTTTTCACTCTTCATATCAACCTACTTTCTCTGTCACTATTCAACTTCTCAATATGCTCCAATTCATGACTAATTCTTACATTGTAATGAGGAAATCAAAACAGTGAAGAACTCCATGCATTATTTCCATAAAAAATATATACTCTTTCCTCTGTTTATATACAATACCTTTTAGCCTATTGCAACTGAGAAATGTACTGGTTCTTATTGAAAGCTTTGAATTCACCAATGTTTGCCATTTTTAAAGACCTCAATCCTCATACCAGAAACTTCCTCTGGCTTCCAAAGAGCCTTTTTCTGAATTTAAATATTAGATTCAGGGGGCACCTGGATGGCTTAGTCGATTAAGTGTCCAACTTCAGCTCAGGTCATGAGTTCAAGCCCCATATCAGACTCTACGCTGACAGCTCAGAGCCTGGAACCTGCTTCAGGATTTTTACCTCCCTCTCTTTCCCTGTCCCTCCCCTGTTTGTGCTCTATCTCTCTTTGTCTCTCAACAATAAATAAATGTTAAAAAAATTTAAATATTAGATTAAGTTTGCAGACCCATTTAGTACATACTATTTTTAAATGAATCAAAACATTCCATAATGAAGTATTGTTTCCTTTTCATACCTCAGAGTATTCTAGTAAAAACTTCCACTTTTTCATCTCTCTTCTTTTTCACACTCCAAATGAAATTTTATTCTCAACTAATTCTCTGAAAGAATTGTCAATGTTACTAACATCTCTTTGTTGGGTCACATACATGTTTTCTCTTGTAAGTTTCTAAAAAAAAATTTTTTTTTCAACGTTTATTTATTTTTGGGACAGAGAGAGACAGAGCATGAACGGGGGAGGGGCAGAGAGAGAGGGAGACAGAGAATCGGAAACAGGCTCCAGGCTCTGAGCCATCAGCCCAGAGCCCGACGCGGGGCTCGAACTCACGGCTCGAACTCACGGCTCGAACTCACGGCTCGAACTCACGGCTCGAACTCACGGCTCGAACTCACGCACCGCGAGATCGTGACCTGGCTGAAGTCGGACGCTTAACCGACTGCGCCACCCAGGCGCCCCTCTTGTAAGTTTCTTACCAGCATACCAAACACTTGCTGACTCTACCTAGAACTTGGTTTCAAACAAAAACAAAAAACAAAAAACAAAAACAAACAACAACAAAACTCATTTTCTTTTATTTTCTGATTATTATTTATTACTGCCAATAAAATCATCCTCAAATCTAGTGGAAACTACATTATTATTGTTCTTATTTATGAATCAGAAAATTTTACAGGGCTTAGCCAGAATAGTTCATCTTTGTTCCACGTTCTGGCTGTGTGGACCTTGAAAGGATGTGTTTGCTAGGTGTTTGGCTCTGGTTGGATGACCTCATTCACAGCACTGGAGGATGGAATGACTGGAGCTATCTGGATCTATCTCTGTTCATATTGCCTGTCAGCATTTATCAGTGTGGCCTGAGGTTATTTACATGGAACTTAGATCCCAATAAAACAAAATAGGTAGCAGCCAGGACTCTGGTGAACTGGGCCCAGGATTCATACATTACAATTAGCATACTCTGTTGACCAAAGCAAGTCACATGACCAGACCATACTGAAGCGTTTGTCTGTGGATGGAAGGCGTAAAAGACATGCATAGTATGAAAGGAACTGGTAATAGTCATATCTGCAAACAATTTACCACACTGTCCAATTTTAATGCTTTGCTGATCCCTTTTACTCTGATTTCTAAACATTAACTCATTTAATTTTTTATTTTTTAAGTTTATTTTTTATTTTGAGAGTGTGTGAGTGAGTGGGGGAGGATCAGAGAGAGAGGGAGAAAGAATCCGAAGCAGGTTTTGCATTGGCAGCACAGAGTGTGACATGGGGCTCAAACTCACAAAACTGTGAGATCATGACCTCAGCCAAAACCAAGAGTGATGCAACCAAATGAGTTACCCAGGTGCTGGAAACATTAATTCATTTTAGAACTTAGTTCTAGTCTCTTTCTTTGTTTCTTTTATTTTCCTTAGTATAAGTTGTTTACTTCAGTTATCTTATCTATTTCTACTCCATAAATGGGCAGTAAAATATGCATTTAAATAACATCTTTATACTGGTGAATTTCAATTAATATTACCAACGCTGCCTTTCTAACCTGAGGTCCTGACCTTTTACATAACTACCACATTGATATCCTTGTTTGACTGTTTTCTCTTTATTCTAAACATAATTTGTCTAAAAAAGAACATTTGAATCCCTACCCCAACTGTATGTTTGCTTTTACTTCAATCACTCCCATTCCAGAAAAGGTTCTAATCAACACCTGCTTGCTAAAATTACAAATTGCAAATTACATCACTCTTAATTCCTAATCAGTTCTCACTCTACAAGTTCCATTAGAAAATACTCCTGGCTTGATCTCTAAAATACATCTTTGATTATAAATTTACTCTTTTCACTGATACTGTTTATTGCAAACCATTAGCTACTGTTGTCTCGTTTACTGCTATAGTCTGTTTTGCCTCATCTTTGTCCCAAAACTTCCATGCTCTGCACAACAGAAGGAGTGGACCTGTGAAATTGAAAAATCATATTATTTACTTTCTCCACTACTTCTTGCCTTAGTCTGTAACATTACCTGTAAGATTCTTCATGCTCTGGCCTTCTCTGTCTACCTCTTTGATTCTATCTCCACTATTATCTCTCTAGAACCCCACTCCATGAACAATGACCATTCTTCTGACTCAAAGTATGCCAAGCCTCCTCTTACATGGCAAAATTTAAATTTAACATCCCTTCTTCTGGAATGATTGTGACAGGTCTTCATTTTCATCCTCTGGATGTGACCTAAATAGTATTTCCATAGAGACCTTCCCAGAACATTCCACCTTTCCCAACTTCTTGATTACTTCCCATGATATCAATATAAATGTCAATATATATGTATACATATTTTTAATTTTATTTACATTATCACTCAATGAAAGCTTTATTCTTTGTCATTTATTGTCACCAGCATAGATATTAATAGTTAAATTTCACAAAATCAGGATCGTGTCAGTCTTTTCTTTTTAGTGTTATTTATTTACTTATTATTTTGAGAGAGAGAAGAGAGGGAGCAGGGAGGAGCAAAGAGAAAGGGACAGAGAGATTCCCAACTATGCTCCATGTTGTCAGTGCAGAGCCCAGCACAGGGCTTGGTCTCACAAAGTAGCCATGAGATCATGACCTGAGCTGAAATCAAAAGCCAGACGCTTAACTGACTCAGCCACCCAGGCACCCCAAGGGACCTTGTCAGTTTTGATCAAAGCTTTAATCCAGCACCTAGAACAGTGCCTGCAATACAAAAGCCATTCAATAATTGCTATTGAATCATTAAATAGATAATAAGGAATATTAGCTACATTTTTCTGTGAGAGTGTTTTGTTGTTTTTGTTGCTTTTGTTGTAGGACAATGATAGTGAAATATAAATTATTATCCATGTTGACAGATCTTATCAAAATTTGTAAAGTTGAATGATTATAATAAAATATTCAATATTCTATAATGGTTACACATTTCAGAAAGTCTGGGTAAAAGAAATTTCATTTCAATTTTCTCTCTTTCCTTTCTAGACTGACTAGAAAACATGGCTCTGTTTTTTAGTATAGTATGTTAACCATCTAGATATTTGTACATTAGTAATGGTCAACAGATATTCCTTGAGAATAACCATTTTTGAATATTATAATTCATATACTCCTGCATGACTTGCACAAAAGAAAACTAAAGATGGACCATAAACTCTGTGATGAAATATTCCCAAACTCTAGCAGATGGTAGTAATGCAAGATCAATATAGTGCAGGATATTAACATAAGAAATCATTGCTATCATTGTGTTAGGTTATAATCTCTTCCTTAAAGACAGATTTCCCAAAACTAATCTTCTCAGTGCCCCCTTCACCTCTTTGTTTCTGAAGGTATAGATCATGGGGTTCAGGAGCGGTGTGACAATGTTGTAGAAAAGAGTGAGAAACTTTCCCTGGTCCTTGGAGGAGCTGGTTCCTGGTTGCATGTACATGTAGATGATGTTTCCATAGAAAAGGGAGACCACTGTGAGATGGGATCCACAGGTGTTGAAGACTTTGTGCCTCCCTGAGGATGACTGGATACTTAACACAGCCCTCACGATGTAGCCATAGGATATCAGGATAAACACCAGAGGTGACAGAACAATGCCCACTGCCAGGATAAAGGCAATGCCTTCAATTGCAGCTGTATTGACACAGGCCATCCGAATCAGGGCAGGCATCTCACACAGGAAGTGGTCTACTTTGCAATATCCACAGCGGGGTAGCCACAGAGTCATTGGAGACATAATCAAAGAGTTGGCCACACCACAGCCCCAAGCAAGGGACACTAAGCCCATGCAGAGATGCGGATTCATGATCACCAGGTAGTGCAGGGGTTTGCAGACTGCAACAAACCGGTCATATGCCATGACAGCCAGGAGCAAGCACTCCACACCACCCAGACCCAGAAACAGGAAGAGCTGGATGGCACAGCCTGTGTAACTGATGGTCTTGTCACGGCCATTCAGGTTATAGAGCAGCTGAGGAATGGAGCTGGTGGTGAAACTGAGGTCCAGGAAAGATAGGTGGGTGAGGAAGAAGTACATAGGAGTGTGGAGGTGGGGGTCCAGCCGGGACACCAGGATGATGGTGGTGTTGCCCATAAGAGTCAGGAGGTATGCAATCAAGATGACCACAAAGAGGATCCTCTCGAGATGGGGACGGTCAGAAAACCCCAAAAGGATGAAATTTCCCTGAGTGCTGTCATTTGTTCCATCCATCTCTACTGTACCTCAGGAGAATGGGAAATTGGGGGAAAAAGTATTTCACAGCCATTAGCCACTCTTTATGCCACAATCTTTGAAACTTATAATAAAAGCCTGTGTGCATATCTGTGTGCATATCTTAAAACCTTAAAAAATAGAAACAACTAGATGGAAAGTTTTATAATTGTCATCAGTAATCTATTCAAAATAGAACATAAAACTTGAATACCATTTTTAAAAATACAAAATATTTGATGAAAACTAAGAAATAAGTATTATTAATTAGAAAAAAGAATAAAGAGTAAACTGACATGTACTACAGACATTTTCCTGAAAATGGACAATATCTTTAGAATATGTAAGTATCTCATAAAACTTTAATAAGATAGTTTTTTTTTAATAGAAAATTTGTGCATTCTTCCTCTAGTTCTTAAATATACTGATCCAGGCTATATGTGAACAAGCAAGACATGTCCATTTGTACTGCCCCTTACTCTAGGTAGAAAGTCGTGATATCATCCTAAGAGAAATTCATTTTCTTTCCTTTTCAGTGAATACATTTTCTGAATATTCCTGAAGCTGCTTCGAAGTGGTTGATAACAATTGGCAGTCATTGATTCCTGTGAAATTTCACCTTTCCCCAAATATATATCCGTAATATGTCAGGTTTGAGAGAGCATATGTTGGGTTCTCTGGTTCTTATGATCTTTAATTACTAGGACCAGATGTGAATTTATCCACCTATTCGATACTACCAGAGATCATGATGTCAGTTGTCCTCTATGATCAATCTTTTAGAAGTTGAATATCTAACCTAGTCATGCCCAGATATCATACTTTTCACAAGGTAATACAGTGCCTTGTGTATTTACTTCTCTTGAATCACCCCCGCTCTCCATTCCAAATCCAGTTTTTGAAGATGTAAATGATTATATCACATTCATATTACAACTCCAATCACTGGTATTTGCCCTGTATTCTCATTCCCTCACATTTTCTGTCACCTGAAAATGTCTTTCTACTTTCTATTCATATCTTCGTGTATCACTTAATCTCAAGTTTAATTCACCCTATTTCTGCAGATCATTTTCTGTGATTCACATGTTAATTAGTTTTTTTTTTTTTTTGCAATAGTTTAATAAATTCCCAGTGGTTCCAGCAGATATATTTAACCCTATTTTTTTAGAATTTGGGAAAAGTTAGATAAAATTTTATTACACAAATTCATGACAAACTAAGTGAAATAACTATTAAAATATGCCTTCCTTATTTTTTGTTTTTTCCTTCGTTAATGATTACTGTTGTTTTGTATATCAGAGTGAAATGAAAGGTTAAGTCCTTGAAAAAAAATGGGGAAATTGCTCTTTTATTCCTCTTTTCTTTCTTATCACTGTTAATTTTGTCCACGCTGGAAAAATCTTTTATTTTCATTTTTATTTTTTCTGGTTTCATATTGTTTGTGCCATTTGGTTACAAACCACCATTTCCTAAGACTTGGCCATTTGCCAAAAGTGGTAGTAGATCAGACCCCAGTTAATTAAAACACTATCTTTAAATATCATATAGGTTAAAGTGATTTTCTTTAAATCATCATTAAAAAAAACCTAATCTCGGGGCGCCTGGGTGGCGCAGTCGGTTAAGCGTCCGACTTCAGCCAGGTCACGATCTCGCGGTCGTGAGTTCGAGCCCCGCGTCGGGCTCTGGGCTGGTGGCTCGGAGCCTGGAGCCTGTTTCCGATTCTGTGTCTCCCTCTCTCTCTGCCCCTCCCCCGTTCATGCTCTGTCTCTCTCTGTCCCAAAAATAAATAAAAACGTTGAAAAAAAATTTAAAAAAAAAAAAAAAAACCTAATCTCAAATTTTTATATAAAATAGAATTTTAAACTCCACATTACTAATATTTAACAAGAAGATACTTGAAGAAAATAAAAATAAGTAAATAAAGTAAGTTAATAAATAAACAAATAGGTGTGCCTGGGTGGCTCAGTGAATTGAGCATCAACTTTTGATTTATGTTCAGGTCATGATCCAACGGGTGTGGGATCAACCCTGCATGGGATCCCGCACAGAGAGTGAAATGTACTTAAGATTCTCTCTGTCTCTCCCTCTGCCCCTCTCTCCCACTCATGCTATCTCAAATAAATAAATGAATAAATGAATGAATGAATGAATAAATAAATAAAATGCATTTTATTTATTTTGAGGACATAAAATCTTTTGGTGTCCAAAGAATAAAACTATAGAAGAATGACAGAATGACCACAAAGAGGATCCTCTCAAGATGGGGACACTCAGAAAACCCCAATTATAATAATTGTTAATAGTTTAACATTATTAAAATTGTTAATAATTTGTATTTAAGAATATCACCTAATTCCCTGTTTAATCACAATGTTTATAATTGTTGACTCTGTCTACTCATGCATTTAACCCTGGCTTTGGCTTTATGTCCATTGACCTCTTCCTCCTTTCTTTCCCTCCACCTTCAATTCTTCCTCTTCTTAAATTTCCCATAGCTTTGTTAGTGATCTTTAGTCACTCTTTTAAATTATCCCTCTCTTCCCAAAAAGTTTAAATATTTTCTTTACTTATCTATTGAATACTCTACAAATCTAGCTTGGTTTTCAAAAGCCCTACAATTTTCACTAGCTTATTTTTAAACTTAATTCCTTAACAGTATCCTAGGTATCTCCTGTCTCCCAGTTACTACTCTGGAGTTAAATATTGTACAAACTCTGTGGCATGTATGTTTTTATATCTATGTATAATTTCCTTATCTGGTTTATCACTACTGGACAATTTCATCACATATTTTTTTCAAGATTCAATTGTTGTCTGTGAATCTCCAATTTATATATTTATGTATTCATATACATAGTTATATATCTATTTATTATATGTAGTTATACATATCATACATAGTTATTATATACATACACAATTAAGTTATACTATAAAATATAATCACTTTGTGCCAGGAAACTTAGTTATTTGGACTACATTGTGAATGTCACAGTTATCTTTATACATGTAATATAAAAAAAATGCTGTATTTCACTGCTGTTTATAGAACATAATTAGCTTGGTGGCAGTGACAGAAGTGGGTTCCTGGTGCCTGATTACCCATAATATCAATAAAACGTTTTGATTGTATAGTCATATTACTTTAGCTTTCAATTTTAGCACCTCAGTTTTTGTCTTTCCCACATCCAAATTTTGTACTACAGCCAGTTACTATATCTTGTCTTGGTCTTGAATGATAAAATGACTTTCTATGTTATGCCTGGTTTTGTCCTTGCTGTTTTTCCTTCACAAATTCTGTCACCTAGGAATGCCTTTCTGCTTTCTCTCCTTACTTTTGCCTAGCAGTTAATTTCAAGTTTAATTCATACTATTTTTTCAGGTCATTTTCTTTGATTAACTTACTGCAGTTAAAAATCTTCTGTATTGAGTGCATCTGGGTGGCTCAGTTGGTTAAGCGTCTGTCTCTTAATATTGGCTCAGGATTCGTGAGATCTGCTTGGGATTCTTTCTCTCCCTCTCTCTCTGCCCTCCAACCCCTGCTCTCTTTCTTCTCTCTTTCTCAAAAATAAATAAACAAACTTTAAAAATATCTTCTTTACTCTATGGGTCACTGATGTGTCTATGTTTTACTCATTCTATTTTGTATGATTTTTCATATGCATACCTGTTATTTTATTTGAAGTATAATTCAATATTTATTTTATGTAGTGTATTTTATAAGATAATTCCAATAGAAATAAATTATAATTATACAATTTTATATCTATTTGATTGGCCAATGTGTGCCATGTGCTAATTTCCACGTATGTCCTGACATCATTAAATTAACTTCTCTAAGAACCAAGTTGGTGCTTCTCTATTTGTGTGTGTGTATCTGTACCTTCTGAAGTGTTTCAAAGAATGTTGTGAATTAGAAAACTAATGGACACTCTGAGAACTGAACAAAGTGTCAGAAGAAATACATTATGCAGATCCTTACTATTTTTGGTGGCAAGTGTAGAATCAAAGAAGCTAAAGTTGTCTGTTTATAGATGGTTTAACTCCAGCAAATTACTCTGGTTTGTGATTTCTACCTGCCATTTATCTTCTTGATCTTTTCCCCAGAAGAGGTCCAGCTTAAAACTGGTGGGTTGTGGGTGACTCTACTCAATGTCATAAATCATGAGAGCAATTCATGGGAGAGAGAGATAAGGGGAATACCTTCTGAGCTTTGTCCTTTCCTATGTAACTCCAAAGGACCTAAACTGCGCTATAGAATGGTTTTTATGGAGATGACATGATCATTACTCTGGAGAGAAGCCTGGGAAACATTGCAGAGAGGATGTAGAATAATAGGGATTTTAATGCCTCAAGAGACTTCAAATTCCCCGGAATCATTAGTGTATAAATTGGAAGGTTCAGAAGCAGAAGTCACAAGGGGAAATCAATCATACTTCTGTGCTTTGGTATAACTATAATAAATATATAACATTATATATATATATGTATATGTATATATGAGTGTGTGTGTGTACACAGTTATACCAAATATATAATATATAAAGTTATACCAAACATGTATAAATATATTTTGCTCTGTCTATGATAGAAAATGAGGAAACCTAAGGTTTGTTTTCTTCTGTTTTGTTTTGTCATGATTGGAAATGTCCTTATAACTTCCTTTTAGCCAAAAATTAATTCATAATTTATACAAACTGGATAAACCATTTAGTTCTCTCTTTTTCAAGCAGAAATTTACTATCACAAACAAGCAACACATAGCTATCCCCATATTAGAAGTTACAGCACAGCAATGTCTCATTTATCTTCCCCTTTTCCACAGAACCAGTAGAATGAAGGCTCAAATAACATCTGGAGCTCTTCCATGGGGCAGTTTATGGGAAATGACACAGCAGTCTATTTTCATAGACATAGTAAAGAATATGAATTACTGTTTAATTTCTTTTGGATTTGAAAAGGAGGAGTCAACACACATGCACTAATGCATTAATTACAAAATCTCACTGAATAAATTTGAACTAGCACAGCAACAATAACCAAATTATGAAAACAGTCCAAATGTCTATCACCTGATGAACTGATAAAGAAAATGTGGTATATATACATATATATATATATATATATATATATAATGACATATTTTTGCAACGATGTGGATAGAATTAGTGTATCAAGCTAAGCAAAAAAAGAGAAAGACAAATACCATATGATTTCACTCATATGTGGAATTTAGGAGGGGGAAGATGAACATAGAGGAAGGGAAGGAAAAAAATAAAAAAAGATAAAAACAGAGAGGGGCATCTGGGTGGCTCAGTCGGTTAAGTATTGGACTTCAGCTCAGGTCATGATCTCATAGCTCATGGGTTCAAGCCCTGCATCAGGCTCTGTGCTAATAGCTCAGAGCCTGTAGTCTACTTCAGATTCTGTCCCAGTCTCTCTCTGCCTCTCCCCCATTCACACTCTGTCTGTCTCTCTCAAATATAAATAAACATTTAAAAAAAAAGATAAGGGGCGCCTGGGTGGCGCAGTCGGTTAAGCGTCCGACTTCAGCCAGGTCACGATCTCGCGGTCCGTGAGTTCGAGCCCCGCGTCGGGCTCTGGGCTGGTGGCTCAGAGCCTGGAGCCTGTTTCCGATTCTGTGTCTCCCTCTCTCTCTGCCCCTCCCCCGTTCATGCTCTGTCTCTCTCTGTCCCAAAAATAAATAAAAACGTTGAAAAAAAAATTTTTTTTAAAATAAAAAATAAAAAATAAAAAAAAAGATAAAATCCGAGAGGGAGGCAAACCATAAGAAACTCTTAAATACAGAGAAAAAACTGAGGGTTGCTGGAGGGGAGGTGTGTGGGGGATGGGTTAAATGGGTGATGGGCATGAATAAAATGTTGGCTAGCTATATTATATTTTAAAATGTGCCCAATTGTCTTTCAGTTTGTTATTAAGAAGTTGAATGTCATTCTGGTCCCTGACACATTTTTCTTTTTAGAGGGGCATGTGAATCTATTATGTATTTTGAGCATACCAAATAGCACATTTTTTTTTTTTTTCATCTACTGACCTCAAGGGTCTCAGGAAGCTCTTTAATGTGACCACACATGATTTTTAGCTCTGGGAAATATTCTTGATTCATTGCATTGATTATGTCTTTCCTCTATTTCCTCTGTTCTTCAATTATAAAACTGCTATTACTCAATATTGAATCTCTTATATAAATTCTATTTTATATCTTATTTTTATTCTTTTGTGTTTTTATGCTACCTTCATGAATATTTCTTAATTTTGATAATTTAACCCTTCTATTGATATTTTTAATTAATCACATTTTTTTTTTCAACGTTTATTTATTTTTGGGACAGAGAGAGACAGAGCATGAACGGGGGAGGGGCAGAGAGAGAGGGAGACACAGAATCGGAAACAGGCTCCAGGCTCTGAGCCATCAGCCCAGAGCCTGAGCGGGGCTCGAACTCACGGACCGCGAGATCGTGACCTGGCTGAAGTCGGACGCTTAACCGACTGCGCCACCCAGGCGCCCCAATTCATCACATTTTTAATTAACAAGACTATATTTTGGTTTTATGAATTAATATTTCTGCATACCCTATTTTTTCACTTTATATTTTCTTTCATATATATTAAAATTAATTTATCTAACATTAATTATTCTTATTGCCCTTTGTTTCTTCCAAGTTTCACTTTTTTGTTTATTTGGGTTTATATTTTTTCTTGATAATGAATCTCCTTAAATATCTAATGATACTTCTCTGCTCATTAGGTGAGTGAGCCACTCAAATAAAGTTCTGAGGAAGGCAAAGCTTGTTAAAGGTAGATAATATAAGTATCAATTGGGGATTTCACTGTATTGTGAGAAATTTTGTAGAGAGACAGGTCCTAAAGGTGCGGTGATGAGAGAATTGGAAAGCAGGGGGCTAAGACTCTCCAGGAGCTGAAGCATCGGTCCCCTGGCTCAAGTCTCTTTTAGTTTTGCAAATTGTCTGGTAACAGGCACATACAACATAGTATTTGGCATCTTGACAAGCCATGCACCTGCAGTGTATTCCATACTGGGTCATGAGTACATCTGGCACCAGACAAAACATTCTTTACCCCAGGCCTGGTGCCCGTATGATGGCCTTCTGGAGAGAACGAGCAGCCCTGGCGGCCCACCAACCTGGGAATGAAACTGAAAGCAGTTTCTTGCTGCTTTGTCCCTTTCTTTCAGGACATTTTTATGGTGCCTCTGGCTTCTTGTCCTCCAAAAAATTTAAAATATTAGGTTCTGTTAAAAAATACACACACACACACACACACACACACACACACACAAACATACTAGGGTCTGTGACTTTATTATCTTCTGCTGGTCAACTTCTATGGATAAGATATTCCAGTCTCTTCTCTAAGGGTTATGAACATGGCTGCAAGTATTGTCAAAAAATTTGGGAATAAATTGGATCTCCAATTCAGGATGAGGATGATTAGATATAGATATAGATATAGATTTGGTCTTCTGTCTGTAGCTGTGACTGCTACATCCTCCTGTTCAAAACCTCTAAAGGAAAGCTTTTGTTTTTCCAAATAATACAGTGAAGAAATGGGCAGGAAACATGAATAGATACTTTCCAAAGAAGACACCCAATGGCTAACAGACACATGAAAAAGATGCTTAATATCACTCATCACCAGGGAGACAGAATAAAAAACACAGTGACATACCACCTCACACCTGTCAGAATGGCTAAAATTAACAACTCAGGACAGAGCAGATGTTAAAAAGGATGTGGAGAAAGGGAAACACTTTTGCACTATTGGTGGAAATGCAAACTGGTACAGCCACTCTGGAAAACATTATGGAGGTTCCTCAAAAAAGTAAAAATAAAACTATCATATGATCCAGCATTTTCACACTTTATGCAGAGGTTACAAAAATGCTGATTCAAAGGGGTACATGCACCCCAATGTTTATAGAAGCCCTATCAACAATAGCCAAATTATGGAAGGAGCCCAAATGTCCATTGACTGATGAATGGATAAAGAGGTGGTCATATATATACAATGAAATATTACTTGGCGGTCAAAAAGAATGAAAGCTTACCATTTGCAATGATATGGGTGGAACCAGAATGTATTAGGCTAAGTGAAATAAGTCTGTCAGAGAAAGACAGATATTATATGATTTCATTCTTATATGGGATTTAAGAAACAAAATAGATGAAATAGGAGAAGGGAAGGAAAAATAAGACATAGACAAAGGAAAGCAAACCAGAAGAGACTCTTAAGTATAGAGAAAAAACTCAGGATTGCTGGAGGGCAAGTGGGGGCATGGGCTAGATGGGTGATGAACATTAAGGAGGGCACTTGTGAGGATAAGCACTGAGTATTATACGTAAGTGATGAATCACTAAATTGTCCTCCTGAAAATAGTTCTACACTATATGTTAACTAACTTGAATTTAGGGATTGGTTTTAGCTTTTGGTTACTTGGAAGTTGGTTATTGAATTTAAATTTTAAAAAGATTGAAAAAAAAAGAAAGCTTTGGGATTTAATATGATCCTGTCAGCCATGTAAACCTGAGCTACTTCATGTATTCTCCAAAATTGAAACAATAAAAACAAAAGCATTTAAGACCACCCAAATTTTATGTTGGCATAAAAATAAACACAAAGCAACAAGTTAACTTTGGGGATGATACTGTAACTGAAGGTTGGTAATAAAAAATACAAAGAATGTGAGTGCTATGTGTTGCAGTGTCTGATTTAGTGTGGTAGTCAGAATTCTGAGATAACCCTAATAACCCATTACCTAATACAATCTCCTTCATATCGTGATTACGACAGGTTATTACCCTCATCCTAAAGTTATGTCAAAAGTGATTTTCTATATGTAATTAAGATTGATTTACTTCAACCTTAATTTTCCTATTTGGCTGACTTTTAAATATCTATGTATCTATCTATATCTATATCTATATCTATATCTATATCTATCTATATCTATATATCTCTATCTAGATATATCTAGATAGAGATATATAGATAGATATCTGACAGATATCTATATCTATATAGATAGACATAGGTATAGATATCTGTCAGAAATCTATCTATCTATCTATATATCTATATCTATATCTATATCTATATGTCTTAGGAATAAAAACTTTTCTATTTATATTGGTAGTTGCCTAATACATATCAAACTTGCATGTTATGTTTTAATAAGCTGGTATAACCAGATCAAACAAATAAAAGACCATGGGCTTCCAGTAATCTGGTAAGTCATTCTTCACTGAACTTAACATTCTAGCTGAGTTGTATTAATAAGACTTGACACATTTCATCTTATCCAGAATACTAGTTTCCAAAATCTTAATTAGCATAACCACAGAAGCCCCATTTTTTTCTAACGCTTAAAATCTTTGATTTGTTTTCTCTTTAATGAAATAATAACTGAATTTATCCATTGGTGTCTTCCCTTTCATTTTTAGTTAATATATTCAAATATATTTAGCTTTGGAAATATTTGTTTTATTTTTGAACTTTCTTCTAAGATTTTGATCTTCCCAAAATATCTCAAAATGTCAGCCTGGGAAGATTGCAGAGTGAGAGGATCATAATCTCAACTTGTCCCTCAAATACACCTACATAATTGCCATATTGGGGCAATTAACCTAAAACAAACAAAATACTAGCAGAACAGACGCCTCACAACTAATCCTGGAGAGGAGGCCACATGGAAAGTGGTAGGAAGGGAGGAGTCCCAGTTGGGTGGGAATCAAATAAATCTGAAAGACTAACCACAAACAGGAGAGACTCCTAAAGCATGGAGACTCCACACCAGGAACTCCCAGATATAGGGAACCTGCACTGGGAAGAGAAGTCCCCATAACTTTGGGCTTTGAAAACCAGAGAAGCTTAACTGTAATTTTTTTACAATTATCAGGGCTTACCACCAGGAACTTTAAAAATCGGCAGGCTTGGGGGTAAGGGGGCTGAAGGGCAATAAGAAAATGAGTCCCCACCCTTAAACAAAAAGCATAGCAAATAGTTTCCAAGATACAACATGGAAACAGCAGTTTGAAAAGCACCTGGACTATGTGCGAAGGAGATTTATTAACTAATCTAGGAATGTGCACTGGAAGGGAAAGAATTTTTGGGAGACTTCTCCGGGAACAAAAGAGCTGTCAACCACCATTTCTCTTCCCTACCCTCAGTATGGATACCTTAACAACTGTGTGAACCAGCACTCTCAATATAGCTTGCTAACAGTCTGCACCCTGCTCCTGTGATCTCCTGTGGATTTGCCCCATCTTACCTGCCCCACTCAGTAGGAGTCTTTCCAGTGCTACTCCAGCCAGACTTCATTCTTCAAGCAAGGCTGGCAGGGACTTATGCATACCTTGTTAACACCATGTACCCAGTCTCCATGCTTTCCTATGGATTTGCCCCTGTTCAACCCACTCCACTCAGCAGGAGTCTATCCAAAGCAGAATGTGATTCCTCTCATTCTACAAACAGCCCTAACAGTGACCAGCAGAGCTACAAAGTGACTCCTGCCCTGGTTGAAAAGGAAGATAACCACACAGAGTTGTTCAACTGTTTCCCCAGCAGTCGAGTAGGGAAGACATTTGATTTAACTCCCAGCCCCATCCACAACTAAAACTTCATGGGGGCAGTAAAAATAGAGAGCCCTATAGTTCAGGGTCACTACAACCTTAACAGATAGGGGGACAGACAATTTTTCTCATTGCCAGCTCTGTCCACCAGTGAAAGTCTTTCAGGGGACAATTCAGGGAATAGAGACTGCAGATGAGTATTACCACACTTCTGGAAAACTGACTGAAGGCAGACATCTGGGTCTGAGGAAATACAAGTCCAAGGTAGCCCAAGACTCACACCTTAAGAGCACAGGGACCAAAACCTGCCCACACCTGGGAAAGAAGGCCATTGAAGATGACTAGACTGAAGAAAAACATGGCACAACAGTAGGGCACACACAGCACATGGGAGACACCCTTCGAGCACCTGCCTCTGGTGAACATGGGAGGGCATTTAGGACCTTTTCTTCATAAGGCCACTACTTTCAACATCAAGAGACACAGCTGACTGTCTTAATACATAGAAACAAACACAGAGTTAGACAAAATGAAGAGACAGACAATAGTATAAAAGAACAGAAAAAATCATATCCAACAGCTAAATAAAACAAAGATAAACAATATATATGATAGAGAATTCTAAGTCATGGTCATAAAGATACTTATTGGATTGAGGAAAGAATGAAGGATCTCAGTGAGCTGTTCAACAAAAAGATAAAGAATACAAATAGGAAGCAAACAGAAATGCTTCTTAACTGATGCAGAAAGCAGAGATGTTTTCATTCCATAACTGAAATTACAACTACAGTAGAGGGAATAAATAGTAGACTAGATGAAGTGAAAGAACAGTTCAGTGAGATGTAAGACAACATAATCAAAAACAACCAAGCTGAACAACAAAATTACTACTACTACTATTACTACTACTAATAGAGAATAGGTAAAGGGAACTTAGCAGCATTATCAAGTATAATAACATTCCATTATAGGGATCCCTGAAGGAGAAGACAGGGAAACAGGAGGAGAATATGTATTTGAATAAATAATAGTTAAAAATTTCCCTAATCTGAGGAAGAAAATAGACATCCAGATACAGAAGGCACAGTGACCCCCCAAAAAATCAACCACAACAAGATACATAATAATTAAAATGGAAAAAAAAAAGTAGTAATAGAAATTGTTGAAAAGCATGAAAAAAAAAAAAAGAATGCAGTCATATACAAGGGAAACACCATAAATCTATCAACTGATTTTCTTATCAGAAAATTTGTGGGACAGAGGGGAATGGAATGATATATTCAAAGGGTGGAAATGGAAAAAAAAAACTTGCAACCAAGAATACAATGTTAGCAAGGCTATAATTCAGAATAGAAGGAGAGATAAGAGTTTCCTCAATAAAGAGAAGTTAAAAAAACTCATCACCATGAACCCAGACTTACAAGAATTAACGTTAAAGAGAATTATTTGAGTGGAAAGGACAAGTTATAGTCAGGAGTAAAATATTATAAGACAACAACAACAACAACAACAAAAATTACAGGTATATGCAAACATAATAAAGAAGAGTAGACTAAGCGCTAGTAAAATCAATATAGAAGTTAAAGCAAAAAAGGAGTAAAATCAATTATATTTATAAAAATCAGTCAAAGAATTCACAAGATAAAAAGATATAAATTATGATATCATATACATAAAATGTAGGAGGGAGAGGAATAAAGAATGGGCTCATACTTAAGTGACCATCAACTTAATATAGACTTCTAATGCACATGTTATGTATAAACAGTAATAACAACAAATAAAAAAACAGTATTAGATATGCCAAAAAAGTAGAAAAGAATCTAAGTATATCACTAAAGAAAATCAGCAAACTGTGAGAGAGGAGAGCAATAAAAGATCAAAGAACTACAAAAACAACCAGAAAACAATAAAAAAAATAGCAATAAATACACACCTAGAAATAATTACTTTGAATGTAAATGGACTAAACACTCCAATCAAATGAAGAATGATGGAATGGATAAAAAATCAAGACATATCTATATGCTGCCTAAAAGACACTCATTTCAAACCCAAAGACACATGCAGATTGAATGTGAAAAAATGGAGAAACATTTATCATACAAATGAATGTGAAAAGAAAGCTGAGGTAGCAACACTTATCTGAAAAATAAACTTTAAAATAAAGATGGTAACAAGAGACAAAGAAGCAAGAAAAATCTCAGATAAACAACATAACCTTATACCCAAAGGAGCCTCCGCAAACAAAGACTAAAGCCAGCAGACAGAAGAAAATAATAAAGATTAGAGCAGAAATAAATGACACAGAAACTAAAAACCCTACAAAAAAAGGAAGCTACAGGCCAATATCCATGATGATCATATGTGAAAAAATCCTCAACATCATATTAGTAAACTAAATCCAACAATGCATTAAATAATCATTCACCACAATAAAATGGGATTTATTCTGTAGATGTGAGGGTAGTTCAATATTTGCATATCAATCAATGTGATTTATATATCACATCAACAAGAGAAAGGATGAAAACAACATACCATAATTTCAATATTATCCACCATAAAAAATAATGAAATCTTGTCATTTGCAACAACATGCATGGTTCTAGACAGCATAATTCTAAATGAGATAAGCAAGTCAGGGAAAGAAAAAATACCATATGATTTCACTCATCTGTGGAATTTAAGAAACAAAACAAACAGGCAAAGGAAACAAGAGAGAGAGAGAAACCAAAAATTAGACTCTTAGCTACAGGGAATGAACATATAGTTGCCAGAGTTGGGGTTGATGGGGTGATAAGTGAAATAGGTGAAGGGAATTAAGAGTACACCTATTTTGATGAGAACTAAGTAATATATGGATATGTTGAATCTCTATTTTTTTACACTTGAAACTCATATAACATTGTATGTTAACTAAAATGAAATTAAATTTAAAAGCAAGCAAGCAAACGAATAAACATATGATCATTTCAATAGATGCAGAAAATGCAATTGACAAAGTACCACATCCATTCATGATAAAGCCCTCAACAAAATCGGTTTAGAGGTAACATACCTCAATATAATAAAGACCATATATGAAAAACCTACAGTTAATGTCATATTCCATAGGGAAAAACTGAAAAATTTCCCTTTAAGGTCAGAAACAAGACAAGGATGTCCATTCTCAAAAATTTTATTCAACATAGTATTGAAAGTCCAAGCCACAGATATCAGACAAGAAAAAGTAATAGAAGGCATTCAGATTGGTAAGAAAGAAGTAAAACTTTCACTATTTGCAGATGGCATGATACTAAATACAAAACCCAAAATACTCCACCAAAAAAATACTAAAACTGATAAATGAATTGAGTAAATTCAATACAAAATCAATGTGCAAAAATACACTGCATTTGTATTAACTAATAATTAAGTAAAATAAAGAGAAATTGAGAAACTTATCTCACTTACAAATGCACCAAATATAGTTAAATATCTAGAACTAACTTAACCAAGGAGATGAAAGACCTATGATCTGAAAACTATAAAACTATAATGAAAGAAATATATGACACAAAGAAATAGATAGCCCATGCTCATGGATTGGAAGTTAAAATAGGGTAAAATACCCAAACCAATCCACAGATTTAGTGCAAACCCTCTCAGAATACTAACAGATTTTTTCCTCACATGTAGAGCAAACAAATAAAAAAATTTTATAGAATGACAAAAAACCTTGAATAGCAAAAACCATCTTGAATAAGCAAGAAAAAAGATGAAGGTATCACAATTCCAAATTTCAAGTTATACTACAAAGCGGCAAAAATCAAGAATATGATACTAGCACGAAAATAGACACATAGATGAAAGGAAGAGTGTAGAAAGCACAGAAACAAACCCATGATTATATGGTCAATTAATCTTTGACAAATGATGAATGGATATGCAATTGGAAAAAGACAGTTTCTTCATATGGTGTTGGGACAGTCACATGCAAAAGAATGGAAGTGGACAACTTTCTTACACACACACACACACACACACACACACAAATACACTCAAAATGGACTAAGGACCTAAATGTGACACCTGAAACCATAAAAAAAACTAAAAGAGCACATGCAGTAATTTACCTGAAATTAGCCATTCAACATTTTTTTCTAGATATGTCTTCTAAGGCACAGAAAATAAAAGCAAAAGTGAACTATTTGAACTACATTGAAATGAAAAGTTTCTGCATAGCAAAGGAAATAACCAACCAAACCTACTAATGAGAAAATATGACATATCCAATAAAGGGTTAGTATCCAAAATATATAAGGAACTCACACAACTCAGCACCCCCAAACAAGTAATTCAATTACAGAATGGTATATCTCTCAAAAGAAGACATAAGGATGGCCACTGAACACATGAAAGATGCTCCAAATTACTCATCTTCAGGGAATTGCAGGTCAAAACTACAATGAGATGTTACCTCACACTTGTCAAAATGGCTTAAATCAAAAATAGACAAAAAACAAGTGTTGGAGAGGATATATAGAAAAAGAAACTCTCCTGTACTGTTGGTGGTATGGTAAGTTGGTACAGCCACTTTGGAAAACAATATGGAGTTTCCTCAAGAAGTTGCCACTTGCAACATGTGGATGGAGCTAGAGTATTGGTAAGCAAAATAAGTCAGTCAGAGAAAGGCAAATACCATGTGATTTTACTCATATGTGAAATTTAAGAAACAAGGCAAATAAAAAAAACAAGAGACAAACAAACGAAACCAATCTCTTAAATATTGAGAATAAATTGAAGTTTTCTGGAGGGGAGATGGGTAGTGGAATGGGTGAATATCAACATGAGCATTGTGTAATGTTTAGAATTATTTGCTCCAGTGAGGAAGCAGAGTGCAGTCACAGGTGTTGGCAGTGTGGTCTGAGGAGCTCCTGGGTTGCTGGGGGAGGGGGGTTCCCCTGCTTGGGGTGCATCTGATATAGGAGATAAGGCCTCTCCATGGGCAAAAGACTTAGTGGGTGACATAGTGCTGCCCTATTCACCAGTATCTGTATATAGGAACAAAGCAGCTGAGGCCAGCAAACCCTGGCACCTACTGTGTGTTGCAATTTTCCATAAACTCTGAGCTGCTGTCACTGCACAGTTGCACAAATACTGGGACAAGCTGGTATAACCACAGTTCAATGAGAACCTCCTGTAGAGGATCAGGGCAGTCCAAGTCAAACGATGGGGCTCTCTGAAGTGTGGGGTTTTGAAATGCAGCCGTGCCTGAGATAAAACTCTGGAGGGAGGTGACACCTGTCAGGAAGACAGCTTAGACACAGTCAGTGGGAAGGTGGGGAGTTTATAGAAGCCAGAGATATGGGAGGGTTATTGATTGTGTGTCTGTGAGAAACCAAACTTCCTGCTCTGGACACTAGAGACCATGGTGAAGCTGTTTTCACCCCTAGCCTACAAACACAGATAGACCTCAGTGACCTAAAGGGAGCCACAGTGTGAAAAACAGAGCCATTACAACAAGCCCCAAGCCCTGTGCCTTCTAACCTCTTCTTTGCTAAGAACAAGTACTCCTGAAAATCAAAGCAGCAGGCCCCTCCCCCTGAACACCAGTGCAAATACCTTCCACAGGCTTAGTCTGCTGATCATAGAGTGCTGCAAAATATCAGCTCCTGGAGAAACTGGATGTGGTCTCATTTATTTGCTTCTTTGTTCTCTTTTATTACTTATTCTTGGATGCAGAAAACAACGTATTTTATTTTATTTTATTTTATTTTATTTTATTTATTTATTTTATTTTATTAATATTTTACACTTTTTATTTTTCTCCTCTTTTTTTTTTCTATCAAGCTTCACTTATAAAGTGTTGTAGGGAGTATGGCCAGAGTCGCAAAAAATGTGTCCACAAAGTGCAGTTAAGTGAAGATCCTCATACTCAAGTCGGAATGAGGCCCCGACTCTAGAATGAAGCCTGTTTTTATTAGGATAATTGCTAAAGACTACGTGCATAAAGTCAGCTAAGCAAGTGTGTTAATCAATCTAATGGTTTAGCTTTTCAAGGTTGAATTTTGAATTAATTGGTTTCTATAACATGAAAAAGGGTCAGGTGTGAAGGATGATCCGGTCCTGGACAATGTTAATGGCTCTAGACATTCCTTACAAGCCGCAGCCACAGCCGTGTTCAGCTGTGTAAACATGTCCTAAGGCCTTGCACCTTCTCCAGCCCTTCCCTTTTGAAGTCTTTTCCTTTGATGTTTCTCTCAGGATCTCCCACATCTCCCCCTTTTTCTTTCATTTGGTAAAGCTGGAGGGCAAAGAGAGAGGCTTGTGAAGGATATTCTCGGCTTCATTGCTGTCCTCTTCTCCAGGCTAGGTATATGCAAAGTAATAAGACAAAGATTAATATAAAAATACCAATCGCAGAAAAGCTTAAGGGTTTTATGTAATTCATTGGATTCAATTCCGAGATTTGATTAGTTATCTCAGATAAAGGAGCACAAGAAATCTCAAGCTTATTTTTGAATGTTTCATAGATGTCCTTTTGCAATTGAGCTATATCAGCAGAGGTGTTACCTTGATTAAGAAGGTGTCAACGCGGGGCGCCTGGGTGGCTCAGTGGGTTAAGCTTCTGCCTTCGTCTCAGGTCATGATCTCGCGGTTGGTGGGTTCCAGCCCCTCATCGGGCTCTGTGCTGACATCTCCAAGCCTGGAGCCTGGATCCTGCTTCTGATTCTGTGTCTCCCTCTCTCTCTGCCCCTCTCCCACTCATGCTGTCTCTGTCAAAAATAAATAAACATTAAAAAAATTAGAAAAAAAGTGTCGACGCACCAGGTCCCATGACATCTTAGACTGATTATATACATGGGGGTGATACAAAAGCTGGTTATGTTTCAATCACATTGAAGCTTTATCTGTTGTTGTAAACTAATCAATTGATCTCCTAGAAAAGGAACAGCTTGTGGCAAGTCAGATAATTGGCTCTCTATTCGGCTATCAATCAACTGTTGGCTGTTCTGTAATGCCCCCGATTTTGAATCCAAGAGACCACCAAGGAGGCGATACCAATGCAAACGCACGAGGGTTTATTTGCAAGCTCGAGTTTGGGCCCAAGTATACCTGACACAGCAGAGCAGAGACTTGGACCCTAGGTTAAAAGGCGTAGCAGTTTTATAGGGGCCAGTGGCCAATGAGATTGTAACACACACAGAAAGTTGCATAGTCATGTCAGTCCACACACAGGTGGCCAATTGAATTACAATTTACCCTATAGTAACTGTTTGAACTAGCCTATCACTCTGGTCAGAATTGGCGCACAAGTTTGGCGGGCAAAAGCAGGGTTTGCATTCTTTGGCGGTTAGGGGTCCCACATTCCTATATGAGCCGGTTTCCAGTAAGGGTGTGCTCAGTGGCTTGACTAGGGTGGGGGAGTGTCTGAAGCAATAAGTAGGTCATGGTGGGGGTTATACATGAGATGGTGGGGGTTATACATGAGATGGTGGGTGTAGCACAAAATGGAGTTAGTCTTGCTCTGCTTGTCCAGGGGTAGAGGATTTTTGTTAAATTCCTTGGGTCCCACATTCCACAGCCTTTCTGAATCTTGATGCCAGTTTTGTATAAAGTGGGTGGTTTGTACAGTCTGATGCAGTGTAAAACCAGCTGTTGCTGCTGTAGCTGTAATGGCTATAATTCCAAGTACAACAGTTACCAGTAAAGCTACAAACCATCGGATGCGGTGTAAGACACATTTCAATATTTCATCTATGAGAAACATTTCAGGGGAGTGTTGCCAAGACCGATCCATGATTACAGGCATCCGAACCCCACTTCTTGCCTTAAGGATATGTAAGCTTTGTTTTTCCTGGTTAAAAGAAATAGTAGAATTAAGACAAGTATAAAAGGAACAATTATGGAAAGTAAGATGATTGTTATCAGGGTCCCAATGAGGCATGCCTAACATAAACAGAAAAGAAAGTCTGACACTTGTTGAATTTCATGAGTCTCATTTAATCTAAAAGAGAGAGAGAATTTATTTGAAATATTCATTAAGTGGCCTTTCCAAGTGGCCATGCCTAATAATCCAGTACCAATTTTCCAAAGTTCTGAATGAACTGGCTCATCAGGTAAACATGGTCTGGGGGGAATCATTGTCCTTCATGCCATATAATGGGTTCAGATGTTACATCTGAAATTATGTTTTCTTGATATTGTCACCATCAGAGCTCTTTTTTGGAGTATTTGGTCTGAGCAGAGCATACAGAGGCCCAATTAATGACACTTCCTTTGGAAGTATTAAGAAGAACTCTACAAACCTCCCCTCTTGTTATGCACAGAATTCGTGATCCCCAAATACTGCCAGGGAGCCGAGTCCGATGTAAAAGCAAAAGAGCCTTTATTCGAGCTAGCTCGAGCTCAATCCCCTACCTGCACCGACGCAGCGGTGAGATACCTGGGAGAGAGAGCGAGTTTCAAAAGGACAAAGGTTTTATTGGGGCCTAGGGGCAGTTGGTGAGGTAATAGCTGTGGCCTCAGCCGATTGGCTGGGGAAGGGTCCGAGTCCTGTTAGGCAGGTGGGGGGGGGTTGCTCAAGGGGAGGAGGTGTGGTCAAGGTGAAGGACACAGAACAAGATGGAGTTGGCCGGCGTAGGCCCTCCCTTTCACTCTACAGAGCTCCCAATTAACCCGTTCCTCAGGATTTATGATCTTTCTTAATTGACATCGAGGCAATTTAGGAGGGTGATCATATGTAATTCTTTGACTTCTCATGAAGACTCTCTGTAGTAAGTACAATATAGAGACATTAGTCCTATTGGGTATTTCTGCTATCCATGCCTGTGAACAAAATTTAACACAGTGGTCGCCTATTCCAAAGCATATAGGTGGCCCATCTGCACCTACAGAATATTCAGGAATTATTTTTCCTTCTTCTTCTGGTTTAAATGGGCCTCTATTATCATAAGGTCCAGGCAACCAGACGGAATCATTTACATAAACTGAGAAAGAGGGATCATCCCATGTAACTAATCTATTAAGAGGTGGATTTGGAATATAAGCCCAATATGTGTGATTCTCTTTAGTACTCACGGTTAAAGTAAGAACTGACATCATGGTACTGAACAGAGTAGTAGAAGTCTTAGGTGTTCCTGTTTTTTGGAGGATCTGTTCTGCTTCTAGAGTCATCTTCTTTGTCCCCATGTTGGAGGTTTGGCTTTCGTTGTTTTTTCTGTTCTTTTAATCTCCCATTCAAGGCTTAATTCTTCCATATCTTTCTCCAGTGGTCGAAAATTGTCCCTCTTTTTCTCTTCGTCCAACTGTTCATATTGTGTTGGTTTTAATCATCGAGCTGGGAGCCAAATATCCCCGTTATCTGTGCATACAAGAGCAAATCCTCGACCCCACGATTTAACATACCTAGGGTACCATTGGTTATTATCGTTTTTTCCAAAATATTGGTTGTGAAAGGGGTCTGGTTTTAGAGACTGTGTGATATTTTTCAGCTGCGGTGAGCTCGTTTACCTCTTAAATCCAAAAAGTGAATTGTAAATGATGCTTTCATTAATTGATTCTTTGGATTCAAGGCCATAGTCCCCTGTTTTTGTTTTTGTAACATGGTTTCTAATGTACGATTAGCACATTCAATAATAGCTTGACCTTGTGGATTATAAGGAATGCCTGTAGTATGATGAATGCCCCATTTTTGGCAAAATATAAGAAAAGTGTGAGAAGTATAAGCCAGACCATTGTCAGTTTTAAGAATCCAGGGGAGTCCCATCATGGCAAATGCTTCTAAAAGGTGTTAAATAACGTAGGCCATTTTTTCTCCTGACAAAGGTGTAGCCCTTATAAAACAAGAATATGTATCTATTGATACATGTACATATGCAAGGCGACTAAATTGGAGAACATGAGTAACATCCATTTGACGTAAATCATTAGGTTATTGACCTCTGGGATTAACCCCCTGAGAATATGGAGGGATGACAATAGGCCCACAAGTGGGGCATTGTGTGATAATTTCTCTAGCTTGTTTTAGGGAAATAGAAAAGTGTTTACTTAAGACTTTAACATTAAGATGAGTCAGATTGTGAAAATCTTGTGCTGTAATAACAGGAGCTGCCAGTAAGGAATCCGCTGTAACGTTTCCTTCTGCCAAAGGTCCAGGGAGGCCAGAATGAGATTGTATGTGAGCAATATATATAGGATGGGATCGATGTTAGAGACAATGTTGGACCTGAAAAAATAAGTCAGACAATTCTGACAATTCTGACATCTGAATAAATATTAATGGTTTCCAAATTTTCAATCACTTGTTTAAAATAGGCTGAATCCATTAAGATATTGATGGAGGAGGGAACATCCTTAAGCAATAGAAATATGGCAAAGAGTTCAGCCTTTTGTATTGAGGCTTTTGGGGATTTTATACATGTAGAAGTAGGACCATAATATGCAGAATAACTGGATTTGTTGGCATCTGTAAAATAATTAGGTCCATTTGCAGGTACTGATTGTACAATTCGAGACATGATAAAGGAGGTGGTTTTAATAAATTCAATTAATCTGGATTTGGGATAATGGTTGTCTATGTGACCTATATAATCTGCAACTCCAAGTTGCTATGAAATGCATTGCCGATATGCCTTGGATATTTGTGCATGACACAGAGGTACGATAATTGTCTCAGGGTCTTGTGTTGTTATTTCCTTAAGTCTTTCCTGACTCTTAAAAATTAACATTCCTATTTTGTCTAAATATGTAGCTAATTTTTTAAAGGCTTTGCTGGAAAGAAATATCCATTCTATGATTCCATTAGCCTGCCAAAATACTCCTGTAAGAGAATGAGGTGACAGTAAAATTAATAAGGAAACAGGTAGCAAGGGGCTAATTAGAGTAAGCTGACTGGAAGCGATTTTTTGTTCAGTCCATTGTAATTCTTGGGATGCTTCCAGAGTTACTTTTCTAGGGCTATTTAAATTGGAATCCCCTTTAAGTATATCAAAAAGATGAGTCAGTTGATAAGTAGGTATACCTAGAGTAGGACTTAGCCAGTTAATGTCTCCTAATAACTTCTGGAAATCATTTAAAGTATGCAAGGTATCTTTATTAATTTAAACATTTTGAGGCATTGTTGAATTTTGTATTAATTTTTGACCCAAATATAATAAGGAATCATCAAGTTGAATTTTGTCTTCTGCTATAGTAAGGCCATATTCTGAGAGGGTTGTCTGAGCTGCTAAAAACAGTGCATGTAAATCATGTCGTTCGGGTAAAGCTAATAGGATGCCATCCATGTAATGGATGATCTTAGCATGAGGAAACTGAGATCATAAATATCGGAGAGGTTCTGCAACAAAAAGCTGACAAAGAGTACGACTATTTAACATTCGTTGAGGTAAAATTTTCCATTGAAATATGTTTATGGGCTCCTCATGATTAATTACAGGAACGGAGAACACAAATATCTTTGAATCTTTAAGATTTAAGGAAATGGAGAAAAACCAATCCTTAAGATCAATAATTATAACTTTTCAATCTTGAGGGATAGCAGCAGGTGTCGGAAGGCCAGGCTGTAGAGCCCTCATAGGTTGTATGTTTTTATTTATGGCTTGGAGATCACTCGGCATTCTCCATTTTCCAGATTTCTTTTTTATAACAAAAACTGGAGAATTCCAGGGACTAGCTAAAGGTCCAATATGTCCCACTTCTAATTATTCAGAAACAAAAGATTTTAAAGCTGCCAGTTTTTCTTTAGAAAGCAGCCACTGCTGTATCCATATGGGCTCATCAATAAGCTAAGGGCTACCTTCTCTCCTTCTTTCTGTAACCACACAGCAGGAAATGTTCCTCATTCTACAGAAGGCTGATTTTCCCATCTGTTCTCCTTTCTCTTCTGTCTCCTAAAAGAACTGCCTCCTGGATCTGGCTACGTGTTTCCCTGCCCAGATTAGGAAAGTTTTCAGCTATTATTCCTTCAAATAGATTTATCTGTTCCCTTTTCTTTCTTTCTTTCTTTCTTTCTTTCTTTCTTTCTTTCTTTCTCTTTCTTTCTCTTTCTTTCTTTCTTTCTTTCTTTCTTTCTTTCTTTCTTTCTTTCTTTCTTTCCTTCTTCCTTCATATTCATTCCTTTCCTATTTCCTACATCCTTTACATCAGTAATTAAACAGCTCTAGTGTCAGTTACTCTGCATTCACTTATTCTGTTAATACTTCATTTATTTAAAAATATTTCACCAGGAAGGGGAAGGGTGCACCAGGATGGCTCAGTTGGTTAAGTGTCCAACTCTTGATTTTGGCTCAGGTCATGATCTCACTGATTCATGAGATCGAATCCTGCATTGGGCTCTGTGCTGACAGTATGGAGCCTGTGATTCTCTCTCTTCCTCTCTCTGCCCCTCTCCCCTGCTCACATACTTCTTCTGTCTGTCTCTGTCTCTCTTTCTTAAATAAATAAATAAATAAATAAATAAATAAATAAAATATTTTATTAGAACTTAATGCCTGCTAGCCCCTGGAGATTTATTGGAGTTTACACATTGAAAGATTTAATTTTCTTTCTCATTAGTAACAACTTTGTTTTTATTGATAATTACATCCAGTAGTTTTTCTCTTTTACAACTAATTTATTTTTGTTTATTTATTATTTGAATTAAAATGTGTATTAAGTCATATCTATCACTACTTCTCTTGCTATGACATGCTACTGGCCACATTATCTCTCCACTTTTAATCACACTCTCAGACTACTTTCAACCTTAACATCATCTACTAACACTTGTTTTTCATTTTATTTTTTAACGTTTATTTATTTTTGACAGAGAGACAGAGCATGAACAGGGGAGGGGCAGAGAGAGAGGGAGACACAGAATCTGAAATAGGCTCCAGGCTCTGAGCTGTCAGCACAGAGCCCGACGCAGGGCTCGAACTCACGGACCCTGAGATCATGACCTGAGCTGAAGTCGGACGCTTAACCGACTGAGCCACCCAGGTGCCCCTACTAACACTTTTTAAAGAAAAACAAATCAATTAGCACAGAGCTCATTTCTTCCATTTTTAACTCTGGACTCAATTATAACTTTATTTTCTTCTCTTACAAAAGAAGAGTCTTGTCGCCTTTTAAGTCTACAGCACATAGAAATCTGGCTTCTTCTCTTTAAACTTTCTTAACACTGCTTTGATTGAAGGTTACGATGTCTTTGTGATTGTCACAAATGATTCACTGGGAATTTTGCAGCTTCCTTTTACTGAGTCCCTGGCCTACTGGACATGTTGATGCTGCTTCCTTTTGGAAATTTTCTTCTGTCACATAAGCTTGTTCTGTACCTCCTTTTTTTATTTTTATTTTACTCTTTTTTATTTTTTATTTTTTTATTTTTTGAGAGGGAGAGAGAGAGCTCACACACAAGAACAAGCAGGGGAGAGGCAAAAAGAGAGAGAATCTCAAACAGGTTCCATGTTCAGTGTGGAACCCCATACAAGGTTTGATCTCAAAACGTGAGATTATGACCTGAGCTGGTGCTTGACTGAGCCATTAAGGCACCCCATCTGTACCTCCTTTTCAGTCACCTCTTTTTTTTTTTGCCCCTCATTAAGTCCTCTGCCTCAGCTGAGTATATCTGTATTCACTCTTCCTATAATTATTCCTTTGGCTTTATTTCCTAGATGGTTTTAACCAATATTGTAAAAAACAGTTCAAAAATAAATAGCTGGCATAGACTCTACATAGAAGTTCAGATGGTTTTATACAAATGAAAGTTTCCAAAAGGCACTCTGACTCAACATGTTAAAAAAAACTACTCAATGGGGTGCCCGTATGGCTCAGTCAGTTAAGCATCTGTCTTCAGCTCAGGTCATGATCTCACAGTTCATAGGTTCAAGCCCTGTGTTGGGCTCTGTGCTGACAGCTCAGAGCCTGAAGCCTGCTTTGTATTCTGTGTCCCCCTCTCTCTCTGCCCCAACCCTGCTTGGCTCTGTCTCTCAAAAATAAATAAACATTAAAAAAATTTTAAAAAATTACTGAAGGTTTGCAACCTTAGGGTACCCAACTGGCTTAGCCACTAGTGCATGTGGCTCTTGATCTTGGCGTCATGAGTCAAGCCTACATTGGGCACAGAACTCACTTAAAAAAAAAATTGCACCCCCTCAAATTTGTAACCTGTACAGAGATACCTGGCCCCAAATGTATCACCTATGATTTTTTCATCTAATAGTTTTATATCTTTCTTTTTATATTGTATATCTATACATTTGTGTGTGTTTTCAATCTTACCCAATAGCAAGGAATTTAGCAGTCATATTTGCTTCTATAACTGTTGCAGAATCCCAAGTTTGTCTGCCCATCACTCAAAGGTCAATACTCAAGAGATAAAGGTTGATTGAAAAAGAATATGAGCCATATTCAGGGGGCCATCTACCTGGGGAGAGGTGGACTTTTGTCCCAAAACCAAATTGGTGGTTTGGGTCTAACTAAGAGGACTTTAAAGGAATGGGGGTAGTTAATCAATGAGAGTGTACAGTGATTTGTAAAAATTCCTAATCGTGTGTAGATTTGGTAGTGGCTGTTCACAGCTTTCAGTGCTTGCTTGAGTGTTGTGCAAGACGTCTAATTCATGTTCTGGAATTCCTGGAACATGGGGGCTTTCTATTCTCCTTCTAGAAAGGAAAGTAAGATTTATAGATACACAAGGAAGGTTAGTAAATTAATCATATAAACTTAAGAACACCTATTAAAGATCACCATGCTAATTAAGAAAGTCAAGGGGGCTTCATAACCCTAGTCTCTGAAAGAGTAGGTCCTCAACAGATTGCTTAACTGATGAGTGCATCAGTGGAAGGAAGATGCAGTTGTGGTTCCCCTTGGTAATACCTTCAATGGAAATAAAGACTGTTGATTGGTCTCATAGATGAGAATCAATCCAGTGATTATGACACCCCTTTTGGCAGGATGGTGTGGATGGGACAAAACACAACAAAGTGCAATTTCCTAGTTCATGTCCCATTTTACTTCTTCAAATGCCTGTGTCTTTTGTGGATATGACATATTTGACACTGATCATAACAAAAGAGCAAAGCTACAAACATCAGTGCCAAAGACAAGGTTATAGCTACAATAATCCAGTTGTAATAACTCAAGAGAGATGTTTTGAAAGGGAATTTTCATCAAGCAGTATTTGAAATAAATAAAAAGGATGGATGAAATTGAGAAGGAAGAGCTTACAGTAATCAAATGTTTGGGATACAGAATAACAAAGAACTCTACTTTTTCAAACTAGAAAAAAAGCTATGATAAAGGAAAAATTTAAATAAGTCCAAATGTAGTGGAAAATTTGATTTCAATATATACTGAGTCAGTTGATCCATAAGTTTTATGTCTATTGACTACAAAATATGTTTAAAAAAATAAGCCAAAAGGTAGGCCATATTTCTTGTTTTTATGGACATTAAAATCCCCCCCAAAATCATATGAAGCATAATGAATAATTATTTTTTTCTCCACTAATGCTACCCAATGAGTGTAGATTATATATACATTACTTGTAACAAACTTCCTGAGCAACTCCTTTATCTTAAGTGCATGTGTACAAACACACACACAAACACACACACACACGCACACACACACATACACACACACCATGTATATGCAAAGACAGATATACACACAAGTGTGTGTATAAATATTGTCAGGGACCAATAATTCCCATACCCTTTACAGTTCTAGCCTAAGAATCAAATGGACTTGAGGAAGATTAACAGGAGAAAATCAAGCTAATAGTGTTCATAAGGGAATCCACACAGACAGAAATTTCAAAGGCAGTGAGGTAACATAATGCTCATGAGCTAAGAAGGATGGGAGTCTGAGAATACAAAGGGGAGGAAAAACATTAGTAGGAAGGTGAAAGGAGATGTTTAGAAAGCAAATGTTGTCCTATTATGTAGATAAATAATTTAGTTAAAGAGGAATCTCTATCAATAGTTCTCTTTCTGGTATAGACAGTTGAAGGGGGAGAAAAGAGCTTTTTCAGAATCTAGTGGGTTTTGATTGCTTTTAACTCAAATAATGTTCATGCCAGATGGCCCATCTTGGGTAGCCCACCTATTGCCCCTGCAATATTATGTGTATATATTTTACCTGAGTGTGTGTATGTGTGTGTGTATGTGTGTGTAATATGTAAAACAAACAAACAAACAAACAAACAAACAAAAAAACATAAGTCACAGATTAAATAGATATGTAAATAATGTGTTTTTAGATAGAAAATGTTGTTAATACTTTTATGTAAAATATTCCATATGAGATTAATTGGGATTTAGTAGAACATTAGAGAGTTCTTCCTATGACTGGGGTAGGGGTAGAGTCAGTAAAAACCTTCAGTGGGAATGATACCAACACGTGTGCAAAGGTAAGAAAGTGAAACAAAAATCAGAGGTAAAAGGACTTTTATCATCAAATTTGACTTCATAATTTTGTAGACTGTCAGCAGTAGAGTGCCTGCTGTGATTATGTTTCCCTTTGAAAATATTCCATAATACAAAATTTGGTCTCTTAGGGACATTAAATTTCTGTACTATAAATTTTCTAAAAGATTATGGGAATTTTCCTTATGTGGTGGATGCGTAATTTCTGCCAGATCAGATATTATTGGCAATATCATCGCCAAAGGAGAAAAATTAATTTTGGGAGTTTAGAAAAATATCAGCTATTGTAGTTATTTTTGATCCTTCCTTAACTAATAAATGAATTTAGATAGGGGACCTGGTTCAGAAATTAGCAGAGATAATTTTATCTGAATGACCTACCTATATGGCACGGAAAACATCTAGTTACTAAGCTTCTTTTTTTTTTTTTTTTTTTTAATGTTTATTTATTATTGAGAGACAGAGACAGAAAGAGACAGAGAGAGACAGAGCATGAGTGAGGGAGAGACAGAAAGAATTCAAAGCATGCTCCACATTGTCAGTGCCAAGACTGATGCAGGGCTTAAACCAACTAACAGTGAGATCATGACCTAAGACAAAGTTGGATGCTCAACCAACTGAGCCTCCCAGGTGCCCCAAACATCTGCTCTTCTTTCTGTCCTGTGAATCACTTTTCCTCCCTAGGAGCCATCCCATTCCTTAGTTCAGGAGGGCATATCAGCCTCAATTGCCTGATTTGTCCTTAAGTCTCACATTTTTAGGGGACCTCTACACACATGTCACTAATGTTTTGGTTTTTTTTTTCTCTTATTAATCTGTCTTATGTTACCTGATTATTAGAGTGAACAAAAACCTAGAAAAGTAGAAGGAAAAGCCTAAGGGGAAGTTATCAGGAAAGAGTGGACTACCTCATCTACCTATGGGGGGATGGGAAGGGTCCATGTGGCAGATTACCTTACTGGTACCAACAGAAAATTCCAGACTGACCAGTTAAGTCTGTATTCTTGGGGAAGGTGGAAACTGGGACTGAGCCTGTTTCACTCTTGTGGACTTAGTATAAGTGACTCTATTTTGGATCTGCTGTTTTGTTTTAACCATATCCCCACTGTTGATCAAACTCTGTTTGTCTGACAGTGTGATCAGAATTTAAGGCCTTAGCACTATCCTCAGCTACTGCTTACTGCTTTGGTTGATTTTCTGTAGTATCCATAGGCCATGACATTTTTGTTTAATCTCTGTGATATTCATGGGTCATGGTTTCAGGTAAACATTTTTTTTTTTTTTTTTTTAGTACTCATTTTCTTCATTCCTGTTCTGGCAGTCCAGTCTTAGGGAGATAATTTGTTGGTGGCTAACAGCTTCAAACATGTGTCTAAGGTTTTTGAGAGGATAAAACACACCATGGAGATTACTATGGCGATTATAAGTAGGATGGTTTCCAATATTTGGAGCCATGGTCTCTAAGATCCAAGTCAATACAAATCAAATAATTCAGATAAAACCTACTGGAGTTACCTCTTTAAGCCAAGTGGCTTGCTCAGTGATTTTACTTAGTTGAATTTCAACTTCCCCAGAAGTTTTAATCCAATTACAGCAGGTGGTATTTTTCACAGCACAGACACCTTGTTCAACTAAAAGATTATCAAGGGCTATCCTATTATCAAAAATAACTTTGGACAGAGAATCTAAGATTCTTTCTTGGGCAGATACTGTCTTAGCAAAAAAATTCCAAGATACTTTAAAGAATTAAGGAGAGGTTCCTGATTATAGCCTCATTTACATTTACTCCTAAACCGGGAAATATGACCCTGTTAAAGGAAGTGAATCTGAATCATGAATGCCGCCTTAAGTTCTCATTGGAATCTGTCACTCAGGACACAGTAGTTTTATTCTGGATACCCTTGACTTGTGTCCCTTTCTTGGAACAGAGTCTAGACATAAGATTCCCCAAGTTTGGGATTCTTAACCAGAGGCAAGGAAAGGGCCCAGGGGGTCTCTAGCACCATAAACAGATCAGAGGGTTGTTTTGTTTTGTTTTGTTGACAAATCCAACAGTCTGAAAATTTATTCCCATTAACAATGGTCTGGAAGATTATGGCATTATCTTTCCAGGCCAATGCCCGAGTAAAGGAAAGAAGAGAGAAATAGGATTTTATGTTTATTTAAAGCATGAAGTTTTGATACACTGTCTCAGGAAGAAGCAGCCTGCCTTGATGTCAACTACATCTCTTCCTAGTCTATTTGATTTGGAGGTCTGCAGTAGTGAAATAGGGCCTAATGTCATACAATGTCTTCTACAGCTGTGAGAAGTATATCTTGGGTTCAAGGCCCTGAAGTTTGGCTGTCATCCAAGTAGTGAAGAGGACTTTGTAGAGTCCCTTTCAAGGAGATACAATGGCAGTCTTTGTTCTTAGTGATTTCAAATCAGAACAGTTAGATAAAACTGTAAAGGTTAGTTTGGAGGAATATAGCCAGATATTTGATGAAACTAGGAGAATTCAGGATACATCCCAGTTTACAGGTATGTAACAAAACCTCAGAAACAAGTAACAAGATTAGAATCTAATATTTTCAAAGGTACAAATATATTTTTCTTTCTACCATCCCCCCCATTTTTAAAAGATAGTCATAGTAAAAAAAATATTTTTTTAATCAAACTTGGCCTGATTAATGACATAGATGCAGCAGGAATAGTGATTTTACTCTTTTTGAAGCTACTTTTAAGACTGTTTTGCTGGAAATTTAAGACTGTTTTGCTGGAAAATTTTCTGAGGGGCTTTATTGGTTTCATAGAATCAACCTTACTTCTGAAACCTGTCCAGTCGTATGAACATCTCTCTCAAATGTGACAAACTAAT